>NC_092821.1:102049959-102673959 GCF_023375885.2 Dermacentor andersoni
AGACGCCTTTGCCAAATGTGCCCATGAACATTCGCATGAATTTTGCGAGAAGGCTCTATATTGTGTTACTTTTGATGGTGAGCACGCCGTGAACTCGCGGTTTTACCCGTCATGAAAGGAGGAGAAAGACATAATAAGAATAAAAGTTAAATAGAAAAATACAAAAATAAATAGACACCACAAACCGCGGTGACGCAATCCGCCCCTAGGCGGCAGCGACTGACACTGCTCCAGCAATCCAGAACAAGGGGCCATCGTCCTCCAGGCAGGTGGCCTCAAGGGGCTCGTACCTTGAGAAGAGGCTCTCATCAAGCAAACCACTCAACAGTGGGTGTCCAGCCCTTCTCGGAAAGTGATGGATACAGCACCCATACAGACAGCGCCGTTAGCGCCGAAAGAGCGGCGTGAATCTCTTGACCACTCCAGAAAAGACAAACGTCGCATCACGGCACCCAGAAAGGGCTCTGTGACCTAACTCCTGCTTCTAAAACACACAGCACAGAAACCACATTCAACATGGATTCACAAATTCTACACTGCAATGTCATAGCTCTCCTCCACAGCCTCGATGATGTCAAACAACACCTGTATAAGTTTAATCCAAAGGTGATGTGTGTTCAAGACAAACATTTAAAGCACTTGCATACAAATTTCTTCTGACAGTATGCCATTTTTCGTAAACACCGCGATGGCAGTTGCCTATCTTCCGGTGGTGTGGCTATCATAGTCGATAGACGTGTCGTCTGCCGGGAAATAAAACTTCATAAGCCCCGAGAGGCAGTTGCTGTGCGAGGGGTGTTGTTTGACAAGGTAGTTACTATGAATTGTGTTTATCAACTTAAAACCGAACTTAAAGTACATAAATGAGCTTCCGGCACCATTCATGTAGTTGAAACTCGATTTACTGAAATGATGACCACGCTCGAATGCTTTCATCAAAGCAGAAAGTTCGTGAAATCTAAAAAAAATTTTTTTGCACCTTCAATATATACAATTGTAACGTAGCCCCACGCAAAAGCTGCCGTGGCAGTCCACTGTTCTATGCATGGGCTCAGCGTGCGGCCTCTTTAAGCTTTAGAGAGCATGCTCTAAGAAAAATAACATACACAACAGGAAGACGTATATTCTGATAAATAGGATATAAATATTATAGTACAAAAAAGAAAGGTTGAAGTTCCAGTAGCGATACACATACATTGCCCTACAAATCGGAAACGAAATTGTTTTACCGCTGCATAACGCAGTTTCGTGAACAGCCTGCGCATGCCTGTATGTGTATGTATTTTCCTGGGTCACCTCCCAAACTAAATCAGTTGGAAGTGCCGCTCGTGTTATCTTCTATGTGTCTTCCTTTTGCGTGCATTTTAATTTGCCGCAAGACAACATGTCTTTTAGCAAGCACCAACTAGGCCAACATGCAGTTCTGTTGCTCGAAGGAAAGCCCGTCGGTGTCAAAATAGGAAGAATTTATCACTTCTTTACTCATTTATTTCAGAAAAAACTTCGCTAAATCGAGTTCGGTGAAATTAGTTTGATTAGTTCAGGTTTATGACAACATCAAGCCCTACGGGTACCTGCCGGGAATGAAAATTTATTCGTTAGTTCCGGAACTTCGTGTAATCGGGTTTCCTTAGATCGAGTTTTAACTGAAGTTGTCTGAGATATAAGGGCCCATAACACTTTGTGGGGAGACTTTCAATGTAATGCCAGACGACGGCTAATATTCTCTTCAAGTGCCTGCTTGCTTGACAAGAAAAATACTTCATTCTGCAGTCGTAAATACAAAACCTTTTCTTCCATAGACCAGTACAATCGTTCCATACCTGGTGTGGAATGGGAATTATAACCCTTGTGAAAGTGATCACTTCCCCATTGTTCTAAACCTTACAAAACAAGCTGGGTGCTATGCAAACGTTTCTCACTGGAAAGTAGATTCAGCCGACTGGAACCGGTTTTGTGAACACATGTGACCTTTAGTGATGCCCGTGCATTTAGGCTAGCGATGTAGTAGCATACTTTCCAGCCTTGTAAGCGACGTCGCATGACTATGCATTCACCCAAGCAAATGGGTCGTCTTCAAATGACGTATTCCATGGTGGAAGGATGAGTGTAAAGAAGCGCGGAAGAAGCAAAGCAGGGTTCCAAATCTCTGACGTAATTCCCCAACCAAAGACAACTTAACTTCAAGGCGATAAGGTGACAAGGTAAGGGAACGCGCCGCCACGCTAAACGTAAAAGTTTCGAAAAATTCGTAAGTAGCATCACTTTTTATACAGACGTACAAAAACTTGGATCAGGGTGAACAAAATAAAAGGCCAAGAAAGTCATCCCCTACTTTTAGTACATGCACAAGGAGATACTCTTGAAGAAAGGGCAGATTGCCCAAGAGCACATTTCGAGCACATTTACAGTACACCCCATTACTCAGATACGTTGCTGAAGTACCAGCAACAAGCAAACCGACTGCCTCTGGGTGAGAAAGGCACATCCAATAAATTATACAATCCTCTATTTAGAATAGCAGCGTTCCAGGCCTCACTGAATTGTAAAAGTGCGCTCCGAGAGGTGACAGAATTATGTACGAAGTGATCAAACGCTAATACCGTGAAATCCATAGAACACTATAGTCACTCTTAAATTCCATGTTCTCTGCCGGCTATATTTCGTCCACCTGGAAAGAAGCATTCGTTTTCCAATATTCGGAGAGGGCAAGGACCCTTCCTCATCCAGTAGTTGGAAATATATAGCTCTTGCGACTTGTTTATGTACACAATTTAAGAAAGTGATTAGGCAGCGCGTCATCTATTTTCTTTGACGGAACAAAACGTTCGATCCCATACATTTCGGTTTTTCGGAAGGTAGCTCCAACACAGATCACCTTGTTTGCATCGAAACAAATATGCATGATGCCTCTGTCTACAAACAATTTTTCTTCTCAGTATTTTTAGATTTGGAGAAAGCGTACGCCACAACTTGGCGATTTAGAATCCTCCACTATGTGTCTGAAATGGGAGTCCGAGGCCACTTAGTGAATGTGATTGAGAGCTACCTCTGCCACCACACGTTCCGTGTTAGAGTTGGTGTCGTTCTGTCTAGTTCTTTTATGCAAGAGGCTGGTGTGCCATATATTGGTGTGCTGAGCTGCACTGTCTTTGTGGCCAGAATTAACTCGCTCCATACTGTATACGGCGTACTAGCATTTATTCTGTATATCTGAATAAAATCCAGATAGGTTAAAAATAATTTATTCTAAGTATCTGCAAGCAATGAGTACATCTTCGCTTAATTAAAATGTCCTAGTGGTAGGAACAAACGGTAGGAACAAACCCTCAAAAAGCAGGTGCGCCGGACTCCGTAATAGACCTCAATAGAGATCGGATATCTGTGAGCTGTCAGTGCAAATATTTAGGCATCCTATTAGACATTAAGTCAACTTGTTTCCCGCACCTGAAGTATCTACAGGAAAAATGCCTCAACACAATGAATCTTCGGGAGCTCTTGTCACGTACACCCTGGGCAAGCGATAGGAAATGCCGTATAAGCTTGTACAAAAGTATAATAATTCATGTTTCGATTACAGAGCTGTAATATAAATTCTGCAATGCTTTGTGCATTGAAAACGATAGATCCTATCTAACACTTAGGCATCCGCCTTGCTACAGGCGCCTTGAGGCCTAGTTTGCGCAAAGCGGCATGTTGAATCTAATGAATGCTCTCTATTCTTCCAAAAGACAAACTTTTGTAAGCCATGAAGTTAAAATCACCTGTTAACCATCCGTGTCATTCAATTATTCACGACTTCTCCGCGGCCGCTCTGTTCAGTAACCGCCCAGCCGCTAGGCCTCCTATGTCTCTCCGATTGGAAGTACCGTCATGATAAGCGGGCATCCCCCTTTTAGAGAATGTCCTCATGGCTCCTACTAGGCTTCCAATGCCTTGGTAGTAGCAGAGCATCCAATGAAACTAAAGGAGAAGTATGCCTGTGCTTAATTTTATACAGATGGTTCGAAGGCTCTTCCACGTGTTGCCTATAGAGCTCTAAGACCATCGTTTTTAACATCCGCTACATTGAACCTATATGCAAGTATTTTTGTGCCGGAAGCATATGCGATCCTCTCTGCAGTTAAACACATTAGACAAACAAACTTCACTAGGGCAATTGTGTTTACCGTCTGATTTGGTGTAGTTCGAGCCCTAATGATTTTTGAAAAATCTAAGAACAATGATTTAAATAATCTATATACATTACTATGCGCTGCTTATATGAATAAACAAGTAAGCATTCTTTTCTGGGCACGTGGCCACAGTAGTATAAAAGGTAACGAAGCTGCTGACGAGAACGCTACCTCAGTAGCTTTTAGCGACACCGACGCAAACATATCAATTCCAGCCACGCACCTTAAACCAAATGTACGTCACATCTTAAGGGTCACTGGCAGAAACAGTGGGATACTCATGTATCTAATGAACTGCACTTTATCCAGCCCAAATAAGGGCACTGGATAACGGAGGAAACAACACATTACAAGGAAGTGCTCCTATGTCGAATAAGAATAGTTCATACCTTCGGCACAAAATTTTACCTACTGAATGGAAGTCACCCTCCCTGATGTCAAAGGTGTGGCGACCGCCTTACAGTTTTCCATGTCCTCGTCCACTGCATGGAAATAAAAACTGAGCTTAAAAGCTACTTTCATTCAACGTGTCGTCAACGTATTCTTCACTCAGCATTATTTTTTTCTAGCTAAAGAACAGCTTTTGAACCTGGAAACATTTCGTTTTTGATTTTTAGATGAAGTTAGCATCTTAGAAATCATTTAGCCGGGTCGTCTTAAGCCTATCCTCGTTTTTGAGGCTGCGGCTGTTCTGTCATAAGTTTTTACGGCACGCGCCTTTAACATCTTGCTTTACATCAAGGGTCCTCTGGAGGCAGTAGTGCTTGTATGCATCATTTCATAATACATCTTAATAAGAAACGTTTATGCCTTTTGTAGCATGATTTATTGTAATTATTTTGATGCTTACATGTTTTCCGCCGTTAACCTGAACCGTTTTTAGGAATCCTTACAACCACATCACATCCACATTTGCCACTCACTTTGACTTCATCCATATTACGCAATTCATTACCACATGTCAAGGCACTCTTTGGCCGTAGCTAACCCTTGCACCATTAAACGACATACATCGTCATACTAGCAATGATGCGCTGTTTTGGCAAAAAAGGGGAGATGCTCACTACGCATACCCTTATGGCACTAGTGTTGAGAAGGCTCAAACAGCCGCATGTGTGTGAATGTAGTTCCAAAATTATGCGACAGCTAGAAACTACCACAACCTTTACAAGAAATTCTGCTAAAAAAGCGTTAACTATTGAGCACTGTACTGAAGACATCCGGCATCTCTCTGGTGAAAGAGTAAGGCGACGATATAGTGTCCTTGGAAGCGCACGTTCAGCCCTCCGTATTTTTAACTGCAGTTAAGGTAATGTGCTGCAAGTCTACGTTGAGGAGTTAGAGCACATCTTTGTACTTAGTGAACGTGATGGGTTGCTTTTCATTATCCTGGAACTCCAGATCACAATGCTACCATCCGCTTTCACCATCCTTGATCCCAGCACATTGCATGTCGCTCCCATACTCCGGAACACCATCTGTACTGGCGCACCGCGGCAGCGCGATAGCGCTATATATAGCTGTTCAGGCTACAACTACGGGAAGGATTGGATGACCGAGTAAGGCCGAGTAAGTGCTCATAACAAGCCGGAAGACCACGTCAAGCTCACAAATATCTTATTTCACCTGACTCACCTGCCTAACCTCTCGTTCAGTAATCTAGAAGCCGACCACATTTTCTGGTAGGCTTTCCATCAACTATAACAGTTACTGAGCCCTGCCGCCGAGCACTGGCTTCGCGCAGAATATCTGAGTAGTGAAGCTTCACGCAAGTTCGAGGGGTTTACAAACTGTTTAATATCTCTGCTCTCTCTTTGTCAACGCGTCAACTATATTCTATTGTCAAAGCGGACAAATTGAGCGAAATATCTGACCCCACATTCCGCGCGGTTGTTGTTAGAAACGCCCAGATGGCGTCGACTTGATTTAGCTTCGCTTTATTAATGATGACCTTTGCAACGAGGGTGCCTGAGCATGCCTTGTAACTCATGATAACGCACACCTTTCCGCATTGGACCTTTGCGACCACGCCACTGACCATATGGTTTTATTCTAGAAATAAAATAATTTATCCACGAGGATGTTCCACGTGAATTTTCTCTTTTCGGTCGTGCAACTTCGTTGGCCTACATTCAGACCCTAGTCACCCGAGCACTAACACCTGTCCCTCCAAGACTGCCTCTCACTGCACCACTGACTTAAACTGCCACTGTTGCCCAACCGCGTGGTACTCCTTCTTCTGGCGCGCACCAGACCACTGGAACTATTTACACGTCGTGATCGTCTTCACGTCCGGTACCCCATACTGATTTCTCCACCGCACCTTCTCTGATTAACCTATGATATACAATAATAAGCTGCCAGTATGCTCACGCCACGAACCGTGGGAACATTATACATAATGTGAACACGAATACACACAAATCAGTACATGTCTTCCAGGTTTGTGTCCGTATGTTGGTTTAGGTTGATTTAACGCCTTGGAACGTTAGTTTCACTTAACTGCAGACGCCGTCTTTGTTTCGTGCAAGTAAGATTGCATATATACGGCACATTTTCATTGTAATTTTTCTACAATCATTACCACTTTGCGCAGCCTCAATTGTAATTCTTCTTCACTCTTTCAACTGGGACACCAAATGAATGCTCTGAAATTTCCGCACATCCCAGAAATTTGGATATTTACCCTTCGGCTATGTGCCAAACTCTACGGCAGCGCTGCAGCGTAACTCAGTGGGCTACGTTTATACAACATGCTGCTAAGCATCCAGCCCCAATTTCAAGAACTTTCAAAATGTCAATGTTGAGAGAATGCACCCTTTTATACTAAGCGTATTTCCGGCACTTAGTTGTGACGTTTTTTCCTGCATTGTACCAGAATGTTGGCCTGGATTCAAAGACTGCTAAAACGTAGAAGGGAAGTTGCGAATAAATGATTAGAACCATACCCTACCTTAACGTTAATAACCTGAGTTCACTGAAATTTTTGAGACCTTACGGAATGGTATTTTTAAAAATACTGCACTATAACTTATGGTAGTACACTGCAGCAAATTTCGACAAATAGCTGCAGGCTGAATATTACAAATTCTATGGTATGAGTGGGGCTCAAATTTAAAAAAAAATGTACTTCATAATTAAGTAGGGATGACATTGTAATAAAGAATGTCAATCTCTCTAAACGCCCTACATAAATCGCACTGCTGACCGGTTAGTCGTGAAATAATATAGCACGAAATGGTGCCACATGCAAGTTTGGTAATCTTGCACCATGAAAGTTTGGCATTTTGCAGTACAGCTATTTTTTGAGGTGACAAATAGTAAAACTGAAAAGTGGGTGGGCTGGCAATTAAGCATGGTAAAGTGCACAGATGTGGGTGAGTGAGCCATCTGTTGTAATCGCTAACAAGAAGTCACCTTGTTGAATAGCATATGAGCTTTTTATGTTTCTTGCAGTTTCTGTAACCTGCAGATGCTCATTGAGGTTAGCAGAGCTGAATATATGCATAATTGTTTCCTGTAATGAACAAAGTTCTGATCAGCGCTTGTTTGTAAACAACCTTATCCGGCGTTGTTGTTTGCCGTACAGTTTTACTACAGCCAAACAACAACATTTTCTTTTATTTTATTTTCAGCGGTGCCCCCGATGGACAGGAAGGGCTGTAAGTAAATTTAAGACTACCTCACCCTTAATTCAGCGCTGTTCTATTTTACTAGGAACTACAAAAATGTCTATATCTTGCTGTGAAAAGGATAGTTTCATTCACAGATTTCATGTTACCTTGCTTGTCCTTATGTTAATATTTTAGACATAACACATAATACTCTTCATCGAGTTGTCATGAGTTCGACTGGAAATTGTTACGATGTTGGAGCCTTACCGTTCGACGTTTACTAAACAGTGCATTAGTAATGAATCGAGCGAGTCCTCCGCGATATAGATGAGTACAATATTTGTATTACGGCAAGAAATGGTGGTAATAAAATAAAAATACGTGTTATCCCTAATATGCTTTCAGTCAACCATTTATTTGCCTACTTTTGCTGCTTTGGTTGGCTACCTTACCAGAATTGCGTCACGTGCTATCTCAGCGGACTTATTTATTAAACAATGCGGCAAGCCGGCCGTTTGGTAACCAATGCAGGTGTGGGTTACAAAAACAGTAAAGTAACTTTTGAAAAAGAACCTCGAATAAAGAAAGCCACAATGCGCATGAAACCTCAACGTGAATACACGATAGGGGACAATAAAGACATAACTACGGATAGCGCAATCAAGCTAAACAAAATTTTAACATATCTCGAGGAAATATGCATTTGGCCACCACAAAACAAAGAAATACACCTAGTACAAAGAATTGTTATCAACAAAATTATTACATTAGGCTTTACCACAACTTGCATTCCTCTACGGCAGCTGTGAATTGCAAGAAAAAAAAATACATGAAAACATGAGGATGCAAAACCCCGTCACGCATAAAAGAAGACGCAAAACTATGTGCGAGGAAAATTAGGTACAATGATAAGGTAAAAGCGCAACATAAATAACACGAAGTGCCACGCACCAAATTGGCGACGTCACAGCCGCTACAAAAACTTCTGCAGGAAATAAACACGGGACGTGCTTTGTACCTTTATTTCTTTCTGAAAACATCTCGGAAAATAAAAGAACATTGGTAGGTGATCTTTCTATTACAAGGCACAACTACTACAAGAAACGGCTTTGGGTGCGTACCTAGCAACGATCTAGTTACAAAAAAATGAATCGTGCACATCTTATGGCTGATCATGAAGTAAAAAAAAATAGTTCTGAGTCGGCGATCCAACGCATCATGATACATGTCCCAATCACGTCTACCAACAAGATAGATACGCGTTTTAGGAGTTACAATAGGGCACGCCAGTTGTAAGAATACCGGAAATATCAACAAAGTGGCATTGAAGAGGTATCAGAATAATATCTTGTGGCAGAAAGAGAACTAAAAGAAGGTATTGCCACTTAACAAAAGCTATTGTCAGAACATTGACATGCAACGATGTAAATACCCAATACGTATGCATATATTTATGCTTGTGTGCCTTACTCTATAACTTGACAAGAATAGGGAGGCTCACAAAGCTGTCCCTCACTAAGAGAGCAATTCGCGCGTGTTGCTACGGTTAAATTTCGTACTTTCGTTGAACTTCATAAAATGGTTTGTAATTGTTCTTCCCGTGTCTCTCTAAATGTGTTTTAAAATACTTATCTCCCCATTACTGACACAACAACCGCGCAATAGAGAAAATGCGAGTGCGTTGCCCAATAATAAGAGCATCGGACTTCGGTGGTTGACGTTCTTTGTTCGAATCCGGTCGTTCAACAATTTTCCTTCGGTTTATTTGTTACATTTATTTATTGAACGTACCTTACAGGCATATTGACAAGGCATTGAGTAAGGGGGGTAATAAAAAAGTACAAAGTAACTTGTCGGTGTACAATGTACAGCTCAAATTTGCAGTTTAACATAAAGAGAGGAATCGATGATAATGTGGTATGGCGGCAAGTACAAGGTTGGGCGGGAAAAAGGATAACATGAAGAGAGAAAAAAAATATTGGCTGGCATTATACATATGGCAAAACTGGATACAAGAACAATAAAGTATACCGATTACAATGACAACAGTAACAAGAAAAGAAACTACAACCAAAGATATACTGACAAATATGCGCAATCTAGGCGCATGAACAGTTGGCAGGGTTTAAGATACGCACAATGGTAGGGCATGATAAAAACGCAGGAACTAATGGCGTGCACAGTACAAATATTTATTATTATAAGGAATGCAGTCGGGCACAAAGTGGGATACTGAAAAAAAAACACGTGCAGTGGTACAAAAAAATGACGGATGTCTTTGGTCTTAAAGCTGTCACAATAACAAATAAATATATACATGGGTGGTATACAGAACACGGCACCGGAAGTAAAATAAAACTGGAAATACTAGTGGCAAGTTATTATTGCGAAAAGAAAGAGTGCAGGAGTTGACGGAAATTATCGTGGTCTGGTTCGGATGCAATGTTGCCTGGAAGACCATTCCACAAACGTATAGCGCGAGCAAGAGCAGATGCGTTGAAGGTGTGAGTTGACCCATATAATCGCGTGAAACTTAAGTGATTGTGCAACCGACGTGATGTGATGGAAGGAGCATCAAGGTGAGGTGGGAATGGTCTGTTGCTGTATGCGTATTTGTGAAAAAGGCGTAAGAGGGCAATGTCGCGACGACCACTAAGGGTTTCAAGTGAAAGATTGAGCTTAATTTGCGTTATGCTGTTATGGTTGTCATAATTGCGTGAAATGAAACGTGCAGCCCTATTCTGAACCGCTTCAAGCATGTTAAATAAATAATTTTGGTAGGGGGACCAGATAGATGCGGCGAATTCAAGCTGTGGGCGAACGAAGGTCTGATAAGCTAGATGACGAACGTGAGTGGGACAGTTATGTAAATTTCGACGTAAATATCTTAAAGATTTTGAAGCTTTTGCATAGGGTGGTAATATGGTGAGACCAGGAGAGGTTGGGTGTGAAATGAATACCAAGGTACTTATAAGATGATGCCTGCGACAGTTGGTAATTGTTAATGGCGTAGCAGTAGTTGGAAATGTTTTGCTTGCGTGTGAAGGAGATTATTTTGCATTTTTCTGTATTCAGCGACATAAGCCATTTTTTTACACCAGTTGTTAATGCGGTAAAGGTCGTTTTGCAGTGTTAAGTGGTCATCGGCACAGGTTATTGGACGCTATGTGATGCAATCGTGAGCGAAGATTCGCATGCAGGAAGAAATGTTTTCTGGCAAGTCTTTTATGTAGATTAAAAACAATGGGGGGCAGAGGACGCACCCCTGTGGTAGGCCAGAAGTTACGTGAGAAAGGGAGGATTGGAAATTGTTAATAACCGTGAACTGCTGGCTGAGTGAAAGGAAGTTACGGAGCCAAGATAAGGTTAGCGAGTCTAATCGAAGGGCAGATAATTTAGAAATCAAACGGCAATGGGCGACGCGGTCAAAGGCTTTTGAGAAATCAAGAAAAATGCAGTCAGTCTGGAGGTTATTGTTCATGTTGCAGTGTAGTTCTGTACTTAATTCTAGATCTGGGTTTGGCAAGAGAAACCTTTCCTGAATCCGTGTTGGTTGTTAAAAAAAAGTTGTTAGATTCTAAGTGTCGGTAAACATGAGAAGCGATTATGTGTTCAAGAAGTTTGCAGCAGATGCAAGCTAAAGAAATTGGACGGTAGCTTTCGGGAGTATGTTTATCACCGGCTTTAAACACAGGCACTATTTTACCGATTTTCCAATCGGAGGGAAGTTGACCTGTCGCTAAAGATTGCCTGAAAAGGTGGTATAAAATGTTAGCAGAAACGGAGACAGTGTTCTTAAGAATTTTAGAGTTAATATTGTCAATTCCGGCTGAAGAGGATAATTTAAGGTTTTTAATTAGAAGTACTATGCCCTCTGCAGTTATTTCGATCGGTTCCATATATGGGAAGTCCAAATCGGGTACGTATGGAACGTCAAAGTGGTCTTCCCGGTTGACAACAGATGAAAAGAATGCGCTAAATGCCGAGGTGCGATGACTGTCTGAAAGTGGAACATGATTGTCGTCTAGCAAAGATATATGTTGCGGATCGTGTTCGGGGGATACAAGTTTCCAAAACTTCTTAGAGTTAGATTTCAGAAGGGAAGGTAAATCAATAGAAAAATACTTTTGCTTAGCAGATTCTACTGCGGAACAGTAAGTTATCATAAAATCTTTGTATGCCTTCCAAGCGGAAGGCTTGCTATGTCGTTTAGCTGTGCGGTATCAACGTTTCTTTTTGTTTCTAAGATGCCGGAGGGATTTTTTATATACTTAGATATATCCAGCGCATCATCGTGACGCCGACGCAGGTGCCGAGAATTTTCCCTAGGTGTCCACGAAACTTATGTCGCAGTACAATACAACATGTTGCAAAGGTCTCGTTCGGTTTTCTGAAGTATCTGAAGTACGGCAGTATCCAGTTCAAATATATTCGTGCAGAAATTCGCGGTTGCTTTATTCGACACACTACTGAAGATGTATCCTACGCCAAATGGGACAAATATGACGTCCCAAACGACGTCACCTTATTCTTAGAGCGCACTTGTGCGCATCGTGTGTCATCTGAGGAATGATCAGGTGACCCTGTTTAGTAGCTTGCTAAGCTGCCCAAGGACTGAATAGGCGAATACCACTGTCGGACACACACGTAAACAGTTTCCGTTAAAGACCCTTGGGAAAACTTCAAGTTGTTGAAAGATTAAAAATTCATAAAAAAATGACGCCTATATGTTCTAAACTGCACGGATAAAATCCGCGTAAGTCCTTTACAGAATTTCTTTCGGCGTAGAGACGTTTCTTAACTCGGATTTTTCCCTAATCTTACTCCGAGTAATAGAGGCAATCACTGGCAACTTTTTCTCGCTTCTGATGCAGCTACAGTCTACGCTCCATAAATTAAGATGTCATGTTTGATAACACCCATGCATATGTCACTAATCATTTTTCTGACACCTTCTTTGTCGCACAAAGCTCATTGGCAGACAGTTTCGGCATGTTTGTTTCAATTTCTTATGATTTCTTTCTGAATTTAAATGCGAAACCATGCATTCTTGCCTCCCTACTTTTTGATGGTTTGCTCGTAAAAACAAACAAATAAAACGCCATATTTTTCATCTTTCAGGATCGGAAAAAAGAGGATGATAAGAAAGTACGTAAAGTCCTTTCTTTTTCAATATTCTTCCCTTCTCCACTGGAAAGGTAAACAGTCTGAAGGCAGTACAACGTGTACTGCCTTCAATGTGTACTGCCAACGTCAATGAAAATGATGTCTTCCTGAGCGAGTTGAGGTAAAAACGTGATGCTTGACGCATATAAATTATTATGAGAGCCTCGCCGGACTGTCAACGTCTGGTTGGCGTAGAGTGGAGGTTGAATCACATTTCAAGTTTTTTATGCTGCGTTCAACATTTCCGTACGCAATTTCTTCACGCGTCGCATGACAGTGTGAAGACGGAACGAGTGATTGTCAGCGCATATCACATTTCATTCTGCTTCCCAATGTAACGACGTTTCCCCGGCGTGAGGGCCATGCACAGCTCCTCGATTGGATGAACGCGGAGTCTCTGGGTATAACCATTTCTGACGTCACTCCTTGTTTGACGAGAGTAGCAGGAGCATTGAAGTTGAAACAGCAAGAGCTTCACAATTGTACCACATTTTTAATCTGCACGATCTCCGGCAAAGGTGTATGAAAGACGCTAGAAACACAAATACGCGATAAGTAAAAGCACAGGCATTTCTCTACAAAAGAAATCGTCTTTTAAAATGGAGGTACGAATAAAAGTTGACGTTACACATTCAACAACATGACTGATGAAGTGAAGTTGGCAATGTCAGTCATGAAGTTGAAAGGTTAAGAAAATCTAAGAAATCATTGTTGACGATATTCAAAACTGCATGGTATAGCTATCCTCATCATCACCCTATTTTATGTCCACTGAAAGACGAAGGCCTCTCAATGCGAGCTCCAATTAGCCGTCCTGCGCCAACCCATTCCAACTAGCACCAGCAAATTTAATAATTTCATCACCTTACCTAGGCTTCTACCGTCCTCGACTGCGCTTCCCTTCTCTTGGCACCCATTCAGTAACCCTTATGATCCACTGATTATCTAAACTACGCCTAACATGACTTACCCAACTCCGTTTTTTCTTATCCTAATGTCAATGAAAATATCGGCTATCTCCGTTTGCTCTCTGCTCCATATCATCCATATCGCTGCCTTTCTGTGTGTTAACAATACGCGTAGCATTTTTCGCTCCATCGCTCTTTGCGCGGTCGTTAACTTGTTTTCGAGCTTCTTTGCAAGTCTTCAAGTTTCTGCCCCATATGTTAGGTCCGGTAGAATGCACTGAAATTACACCTCTTTTTTTCCAAAGATAATCATAAGCTTCCAGTCAGGATGTCACCTTGTCAGCCGTGTGTGCTTCAACCCATTTTTATTCTTCTGTAAATTTCATTCTCCTCATCAGGATCCCCTTCAAGTAATTAACATAGGTAAAGGTGCTCTACACCGACCATAGTGGCTGACTGACCATTCTGAACCTTTGTTCCTTTGCCTGACGATTTATGATTATCTTTGTCTTCCGCATAATAATCTTGAACCCCACTGTTACGCTCCCTAGGGTTAGGCCCCCAATCATTTCTTGTAACTTATCCCCAGTGTTACTGAACATTGCAATGTCATCAGGAAATCAAAGGTTACTGAGATATTCGCCGCTGATCCTCACTCCTCAATCTTCCCAGTTTAATAGTTTGAAGGCTTCTTCCCAGCACGCAGTGAAAAGCATTAGAGAGTTTCTGTCTCCTTGTCCTGCCCTAGTCTTTATAGCTACCTTCCCACTTTCCTTGTGGAGAACTAAGGTAGCTGTGGAATCTCTGTTAATATTTTCCAAGATATTTACATAAGCATCCTGCACTGCTTGATTAAGTAATGCCTCTATGACTGCTGGTATCTCTGCTCAATCGTATGCATTTTCATAATCCATGAAAGCCATAAAAAGAGGCTGATTGAACTCCACGGATTTTTCGATTACCTGATTGATGACATGGTTGGGACCAATAGTAGAGTTGCCTTCCCTATAACCAGCATGTTCCTTTGGTTGACGGAGTTCCAGTGTTGTCCTTCTATTGAGATAATCATAGTGAATATTTTTGTAGTACTAGAAGTAAGCGAACCGGCATTTATATTTTCAGTTGTTTGACGCCTCCCTTTTTGTGGATTAGTACAATGTTGGCATTGTTCGAGTCCTGTGGGAACATTGAAGTCGATGGAGTGTTCGTATGAAGGGCTGTCAGTTTTTCAAGCATTATCTCTGCTCTATCTCTGAATAAATCGTCTCTTATTCCATCTTCTCCTGCCGCTTTCCCCCATTTAACTCTTGCAAGGCGCTTCTAACTTCATCGCTAGTCATAGAAGCAGCCTCTGTAACATTTTCATTACTAATTCGAATGGAGATATCGTGGCTGCTCTCGGAACTGGGCACGTCGAGAAAGAATTTCGCAACTGCTTTTACTATATCTTCGAGATTGCCGATAATGTTACCTTTACTTCTCTTTCACTGCATATATCTTGGTTTGCCCTACGTCAAGTTTCCTTCTCACTGATTTCATGTTGCGTCCATATTGTACTGCTTCCTCAGTGTTTCTCACGTTATAATTTCTAATATCCCGTATTTTCTCTTTGTTCATCAGGTTTGATAGTTCCGCGAGTTCTGTATGATTTCTTTAGTTGGACACTTTCATTCTTTCTCGTTTCTTTAATATGCCCTTTGTTACTTGGGAGAGCTTACCTACTGCTTGCCTTGGTGCGTTACCTCCCACATCAGTTGCTGCCTCTGAAGCCAGCCTAGCAAAGGTTTCATTCATTACCTTTATGTCATCTTCATCTCGCTGTTCTAAGGCTGCATATTTGTTTGAAAGTACCAGCCTGGATTGGTCTGCTTTTACCCTCACTGCATCTATGTTGGCCAGTTTCTTCTTGACTAATTTTACTCTTTCGCTCTTCATATTTAATTGAGTCCTAGACCTCACCATCCTATGATTACTGCCCGTTACGCTAACACTTCTACATCCTGCGCTATGCTGGAATCGGCCTGAGGTACGTAATATATTTCTTGTTTTTCCAGTAGAGCTTTTACAGGTCCATTTTCTGTTTCTACGCTTCTTGAAGAACGTGTTCGTTATTCCTATATTATTCCTTTTCCTAAATTCTACCAACACTTCTCCTGAACTGTTCCTAGAATTGATGTCATTGTTGTCAACTGCTTGTTCACCAGCCTGCTTTTTGCCCACTCTTGCATTGAAGTCGCAGATGACTACAGTATACTAAGTTTGCACTTTGCTCTTCGCTAATTCAACACCTTCATCAAACTGTTGTACTTCCTGACTTTCGGGACTGCATATTGAAGCGCAGGCTTGTACTACCTTTAATATATACCTCCTATTAAGTTTTATTGCGATACAGCTACCCTCTGTCTCGAAAGTCTCTGGTGCGTTGTCGGAAACCGCCATCTGATAATCAAAGGAGCTTTGAGTAAAATCCGTGGTTCCCACATACGCCCGTAATGTCGATTGAAAAGACCTCGTAAAATTAGAACTAGATTTTTGCACCTAAACCCAAATACGCCCAGACTGGAGCGGGAAAAGCAGCCGCGACAATGACTATTCATCGTCAGACAACCCCCTCGCCAATATTGACGTAGAGGAAAGCAAAAGCCCAAATAGGGGAGAAAAGAACGTACCAGCTGGCTAAATACGCTGAGTTTAGTTAGCCATACAGCGTTATCGCGCGTTTGAGATTCCGCTAGAAATCGCCGTCGTAAATAGCGGAACTACCACGCGTGCACGAACTTATATTGGCAAGGTGACACATGAGAGAGGCCACAAGAGGTTGAGGCAATATACAAAAGTCTTTGGGGGAGCATTCAAGAAATTTTCATAACATGGTGAAGCAACAGTACGGATCGACCCAGTTGTTTGTTCGCTCGTACCTTACGAGGCTGAAAAGGAACACAAGGTGCCGTTGTGCTCGCGGTGGTTGCCAAATAGCTGACACATCTGTCGACGCTTTCTCACGCGCAAGCAACATCGGGAATAGGGTACGATGAAATCAGTCGAACTCGAGGAGCTAAAACGTTTCTAATCGGAATACTATTTAATCGGAACCTATATACCTCTACCCCAAATGCATTTGCCGTGTCCGTTGGCAAAAATGTAGACCGGTCCCAGAGGTAGTGAATACCGGAATTTCACACGGGTGAGGGAATTCAGAGTTCAAGCACTAATAATAATATACTTATTATTAATAATAAATAATCATAAATGGAACAACTAAATAAAACTTTCAATGTATTTTTGTATTGGTGCGTGCACAATAAGAAATGGGAGCGTGGGCTGATCCCGCAGATACTGGGCCAACCCTCCGTGGAGCTGAAGCAGCCTGCAAGCCTTCCGCCTCTGGTAATAATGACAAATGAGTCGTGTGTCAATTTTACTGTGGCCAACATTGTGCCTGAGGATGTAACCAAACAAATGAATTTAGAGCATAGTAATCACAAAGTTATTATCACTAGCAATACTAACTGATGAAAATAAGTAAATGTAAGTAAATGCATCGCCAGCCCCTGGCCGTCAGCCAGGGGCTGGCGACACACGCGGACCACTCATTGTTTCCGGTGCCAAAGGACGAAGGACGTCACAGCTGAATGTCCCCACGAGCATGGAGACAAAGCGGACACAGTTCAAACTTGGGGGGGGGGGGGGGGTCAGATTGCCTGATTACGTCAATAATTTTCGTAATAAAGCGTAATTTTTACCCGCCCAAAGTAACAAAGCTAGGAATCAGCGTGAGGTCACGTCGACCCTGTGGTTGGCATGATTGACAGTACAGGAGGGGGTGTCATGTTTCTCTCGGAGAATGTGGTGCTAGCAAAGCAGACTGTCTAGCTTCCGCTCTGCGCAGCGGTGATGGCAAACCTGGCATTTCTGCTGCTGCCTGCGGGCGATGCAGAACACTACGCCGTGATAATGTGCGCTCTGAAAAATATACTCGCTCACACTGTCACCCGATTTCGGCAAATACTTGGCGGCATCTCTAATACTGACATCCAATAAACAGAACCGTATCAGAGCTGTCTGTAGAATATAGTCAAGGTCCAAGAGAGACAAATAGAAAGAAAATACAACAAAATTAGCCAGTGTAAGTACCTACTGGCTACCCTGTGCTGAGGAAAGGGGTATTGATGTAAGCGATGAATGAAGGAAGAAAGAAATTGTCGGAAAAATTCACACAACAACGCGATGCTGCGCGCCAGCACTTTCAAACTCGGTCACAAAATACAAAATCGCTTAACAACTTGAGGAGAGTTCTTAATGCCATTAGTAACATAACCCCTCAGGACCAGAGCCCTAGGACTTTTGCCTTGGGCCCAAAGTTACACATAGTCCTGGGCCAGCAGCTGGTTACCTATGACATAAAGTCCAATCCTGAAAACTGAATCCCAGCCCCAAGATTTGTTATTGCAGAAGGACTACATAGATCGTTGGCGCCACCGATATCTACGGCAGCCATCGTCCGACTGGCAGTTGTCCCTAAAAGAAGAAAGCAAATGCAATGTTAGCGCCAGGAATCCAGTCGAGTCATTTCCCTTCGTAGAATAGAGACATTGCATGTCAGGCTCACACGGCACAGTAGCTTCACGGTATGGGGTAGCATGGGCTCACGCATGTGAGCAGCGTCGTGTGTTTCTAGATTGCAGTGGAATTGCTTTTTTTGTGTGTGTAGGCAAAGCTATGAAAACATTGAAAGATTGATGTTTATGTGCGGGGTGCCGTTTTCTTCTTTGTCGCAGAACAACGAAAGTATCAAACAATCACACGTGTTGTAATAAGACCTTCTGTTTTTACTTCAAGATTCGTACAAGTTACGAATGAAACCATCTAAAGCCTTCCATCAATGCTGTCATCAATGTCGTAGTTCTCAACAAATATTTATTTCTTTTTTTTTCTTGAGAGCAATAACGCTTGAAGTTCTTTTGTTTTTATGGATCATGTACATCTGTTCTCATGGTGTACGTTTGCTGCGCATACAAAGTATGCACGGATCTTGCATTCTGTTATGTGTTTTTAAAAATTTCGCATTCCTTTTTTCTATTTTAGTAGGCGCTATTGATGCTTAGTTTCATGTAAATCTTATGGTTTGCTGTGGTTACGCATGTTTACGTGTTCCATGCTTTAAAGAGCTCAAAATAAGGCTTCTTCTTTTGCAATTTCCAACTACTTCCTGATAGCAACCCCACTATCCTCTTTAAAGATTAGGCGATTGCGGGTATTTGAAATAAATAAAGAAACATTTTCCTGCATTATCATATCCTAGACTTGTGATTTGTATATTTGCAAATCATGCATTGCTATGATTGAAGTGTTATTTCAAAAGTGCCTAGTTAAATGCATGAAGCTGCAGTTTATCTTTCGAAGCATTGATATTTTTTCTCAGCGAACAGTTGGTTGACTTCCAAGTGACTGACGTGAATGGGCTGAGGAGTATCGATATCAAGAAAATAAACCACAGTAAGCTATCAATATTTTTATTACTTTCCCGCTTCAAGAATTGCAAACAAGAGTAATGTTGAAACATGCATGCGGTTTAAAATATACCACGCAGTCTGTAAATGAGATATAAATAACTTACGGGCGCATTCACAACATTTTTAAAATTCGTAGTTTGTTGATCGCTGATGCCACGGCATGACATTTGCTGTTGTCTTGAGTAGCGCGCAATATATATGAAGTTTGCGTTATGAGTTGAACATTTAAAAATAAAAATCTATGCATATTTACTGAACTAACTGTAAAAACAATATTCCAGAACGCCCTACTTATTAATAGTACCACTGAATGCAGTTATATTCTTATAGCGATGTATTCGGTCAATATAATTTTGCATGAGCTGAACAACCTCAGCCAAGTATAACAGGATGTGGATTGGCAATGCTGCGCTGAAGCGATAGTGCTCGAAACAGTGTGCCAATAAAACGAAGCCTGTTTCACTATCCCGCCGCAAGCCTAACGCACAAAAGAATGAACATCTTGAATTGCAGAAAAGAATGCAATTGAGGATGCAATGAGGATGCAAGATCAACACACCCCTCCCCCCTCTCCTTGTTGAGCATAGGCAAAAACATCAATCGCGCGGATTCTGCTGCTCTCACGATTGCCAAATGAGTGTTAGCGTGACATCAGAAGAACATGGTTCAAAGATGTGCTCTGCTCGCCCCGTCTGGCGGAAATTTGGAAATGCAAAAGGCTTGCGCCATGATGATGTCAGAACTATTGACGCCTGTGCAAACATTTCGACAACGAGAATGTCGCATTGAGAGGAAAACTTGAGGTTACAGCTATGAATTCCTGCTGACGGTCGTAAAAGGTGACGATGCTTTGGTTTACGAATACGTTACCGAGCTGAAGTGGCAATGGAAGGAGTGTAAAAACGAAGTTGGGCAAATATCAAACATTTTGGGGGAGAGCGTGAATCATCATTAACATCCAAGCGATGTTGATCGTTCTTTGGAATCTTGCATAACGAAATCATACCTGTAAGTCAAACTTTCAATCAGGTTTGACACATTGAGGTCTGGAAGCGTCTGAAAGATTGTCTGGGCAGCATGGGTTCAGATTTATTGAATGAGGGCAGCCGGATTCTCCGCCGATAGAATGGCGCCGAGCACTCTACTTGATTGTGCGTAAGTTTCTCGCACGCAATTTCATGACAGTTCTGCAACGCGCTACCTTCACTCCTACCTTGATCTAATAACAAAACATTTTCTTTCTTTCCCAAGTTTAAACTGGTGCTGTCGGGTTCTAACATTGATGATGTGCCTAAAATTTAGAAGGAAGTGACATTACCGCTGCAGCGATTCAGAAAAAAGCTTCCAAGGATGTTTTCAGCATTCCAAGATGAAATGGAACCTGTCGAATGCGTATAACAGGCAATATATTTAAGGTGACCATATTGTCGTCAGAAGGTTTGCAATAGAATTTTCTATGTACACTGCGCGGAATTCGGGATCAAGATAATAAATTTTAGAGATGGCCGGTAGCGCAAAAAATTACCTAGTGTTTCTAGTGTTTCCTCCTGCAAAACTTGTTTCGATGGAATCACTTCATTATATTACAGTGTTATGTAATTGTTAGTTTTGGCCAAAATAGAAATATTTATAGCAAAGGTATGCCACTGGGGAAATTGGGAAAGTTCGTACAGTTTATGTCCTTTCGTGGTTATTACATGCATTCAGAGTGTTCGCCGCTATTTATTTATGTTTGCCGAACCACGTGCTGATCGTAAATTAAACAGCTTGGTAGTGAGCTTATAGCAACAAAATACATTGACGTTTGAAGTTCAATAATAATTAGGCCTTCTTGCGCATTTTTCCAGGAACCCCGTTATGCCTTTGTAACTAATGCGCGAACAGGACGATGAGCCGACCACAATAATAACAGATATTAGTTACAGTAAATGCATACAGACTTGCCCAACTGACAGTAAGGCTATAAGGACACCCGCTATGTTTTATTCTCAGGCTCTTTGAGAGCAGAAAGATGAATATTCGTCATCATTGAATATATTTGATACATGCCACAATAAACAGCATTCACATACAGCAGCAAAAAGTGTTTGTCAAGCAGTCCCTGCAAACCTGAATCTCTCTGTATTGAAGTCAGACAGCCATTCAAATCTCAGTAAAAGCTGTGCGTTCTATATCTTAAGCATTGTATTTTGGCGAAAGCTCAATAATGTGGTAGGTGGCAATCAGGAGACAATGCCTCAGAGCAAAACAAACTTTGTGAGACATCTTTTCAATAAGGCACCGAAACGTCTGCATATTATTTCTCGTAAGAGAATTAAAGAACCTTACACGTTTACCATACTGTTATGGATGTGTTGTTTTAGAATAGTGTGTCGACTAGATCACACAAGACAATTACGTCTTAAAAAAGACCATTTGCACTGCTGCTTAGTGATGTTTTTTTTTTAAGTGCCGAAACTGTACAATGATACATATGGTTTTATTCTGCGTAAATTGTACACTTCTGGACCCTAACAAATATTTTGTTGCATTTTATTACTAGGGGTGCCAACAGAAGATACACCTAAAGAGTTTCCTCACACTTACCTTGTGTTGAGGGCTGATAAAGAATGTCTACTTGTTTCATATGGTGTAACAGATGATGGTAAGACTTTTGCCCATCCTATCAGCACAGTCGACCTGAATGTTTGATAGCGTAGAAATCACATAGAAAATCTATTATCTAGTGCAACGAGTGCCATCTTACTGTCTATTCGACGGCGTGACCCATATTTCGCTAGTTGCTTTACACTAACGTCTTTTCCGCCTGGAAAATAATTTTTCTCCTTTCGGAGTGGCTTAAAGTGCATTTAGGAGGGATTTGTAGGGTGTGGTTGCCATTGAGATATACTAATTTAGCGAGGCCACAACTTCAACGCTCCCTTGTGATTCCTGCACTGCGATAGTAGAGCTGGGAGGCTTGTACCAGCGAGGCAGATACCCTCTAGCCGAAATGTGGGCTCACGTAGAATGTCTTTTCTACAGCGACATCAAAACATTCAGAAGAGGGGTTTTGACGGTGAAATGAACTACGCAGACCACATGAATAGTTCATAAACTGTAGCTCACCTGCCAACGACTGCTCTAATCTGCTGGGATGATGTTATCAGAACAGTTGTGCATCTTCCTTGACAGCGCTCAACGACTATTTCATCATAGGATTTTACAGGCCTGGCCGCTTCTGCCATCTTTCGGGACCTCAGATAACATTAGGTGTAGAAATATGTCTTCATGGTTCTTAGAAAACTTGAAAAGTTTGTAATGAACACAGTATTTGCTTCGCTACGATCACTTGAAGTTGGCCATTGCTCAGGAATACTTGCAGTGGTGACAATTTCGACAAGAAAATCCGTCGCACTTTTGTGGGAGACTGCGTACGAGACCAGTGAACACCTTGGGACGAACTCACAAGGCTTTTTCTCAAGTGCTCGTCGCCATTGGCCTGACATCGTTTGTAATATTACGTCCAGCATGAGAATTTGCAGAAATTAGTTCTTAAGAACAACTCTAATTTAATAGTTCTTTGTGAATACAGGCCTATTTATTTTGTTTCGTTAATGAAGTACGGCCTTTGATTTCTTTCTGATATTTTAGAATGGCACACTCTCCATATACTGTCAACGCACTCGGTCAGAGTCAGCATACGCGCTCGTTATCCCCAATGACGACTCTTGTAATTGTTATGACGCCAACATCGAACCTATTCTTATGGTGTCAGGAACACCATTCATGAAAAGCGCTAACCCTACAATAGCTCGTAACGGCAACTTCCAGCTAATCTTTATGATGAATGTATTGGTTTAAAAAACGGGAAGTCATTACCGGGTGTAATTGACAAAAGAAACGCTTTCCGAATACAACCCCTGAGTTTCATGGTTCTCAAGCATCCGATCTTGCGGACTCATGTAAACATCTATTACTGCACTATTTTCCTTCAATGCTTGCAAGCGGTACAGCTTTGTAACGAATTGAACCAGTCTTTAAGGCCTTTAAGTAGGGGGTGGTGGAATTTCTTAGTCGTCTACGGAGTGCAACGTATAATGAATCAATGTTATGTGTTGTACGAATACTGCGAACGTATACCGATAAGAGCTGATGCCTTTTCCTGATTATAGGATATCTTTGATGTGCAGATTTGCCCCCTCCTGCACTAGATTTGTCACCAGCAAAACAAAAGCTTTAAAGCAGCAATATACGCACATGTAACAGCTTGTCTATGATTGCACCGAAGTCGACTTTTCCTCACAATGCCGCAGCGTATGCGCCAACAGCAGGCGACATCATTACCCCATCTTCAGGGCACTTTTGTAATCCTGAACATCTTTGCTTCAAGGATTTAGTGCACGCGATTGATCAATTCCCTCTTTGGCTCTATAGACACTTCTAGGATATCTACACATATTGCGATGAAAACATATCTAAGAAACGTCACAGTCTGAGATGCAAAATGAACGATGCGTGATAACTGATATTTCTTGTGCGATCAATAATTTTATACAACAAACAGTATATAATTTTGTCAAGGTGACCTGCACCTTTTTGTAGTTGTGCGCTTCTTAAGCTTTGGAAAGGACAGCTGCAAGAGAACAATGTTTACGTAGAGTCCCAGTGTAGCCCCTCGTATTGTGATAATGTAAGTTGCAACTCTGATTACAAACATTTGTTATTGCCAACAAAATCGTTCACACATTTGACAGGGTTTCGCTTAGTTTTAACAAACGCGAACACAAACCACTGCTAGCTTCGAAGCCGTGAACGAAAAGCTATAAGGACCCAGCGCAAGTGGTCTAAGAGAGTTATTCAGCAAAATCACACTCCATGAAGAGAAGTATTACTTGAAAAACAATATCAATTACATCTGCAAGCACAATTCGCACTAATTGACAAGGCTGTCACAATGAACGAAAGAATGATTTCGTAAGAAACTGTGCGGTAGTTTTTAGTGATGAACATCCCTTGTAAAAAATGTCTCTTATAAAGTCACACTAGTATCAAATTTTAATGTATGTTTATGACTTCAATAAGGTCCATAACGCTGTTAGAAAGGCTTATATCATAGATTTTCTCAACAAATTTCAAATGCACAAGTCACTGGGTAGTATTGTGATTTGTGTTATCCATACTATAGGAGAAGTCATGCTCAGGACAACGTATAATGTATACAAAGCTTATTCTGTTCTCCGCAAAATGCGATCATTGCCTACATTCCATAAAATTTGCAACGTTTATGTTTATATTCAATTCTAGTAACGATGTTTCTTGTCAAATGGAAACTACCCCTTTTCGACACGAGTGCCACAATAGGTAAACTTTTCCACTTATCTCTACTAGTTGAGCTAAATTTTTGCCATAGTATAACATTCAATGACAATAAGATGCATAATAGTGGAGCATTCGTTCGATGTCTTAGTCCCTCTTAGAAACACGCTATTAGTCAATAGAAAATAAAATGAGTAGAAACAAACAACTGTTGCTTCCGGGCTGGATTTGAGGGCCTGTACTGCCCTGAATCCAATCCCATCAATTTCCTATTACCGTCAGTCGGCGCCGCTAGTACCACCCAAGTAATTAAACGAAGACGCAGCATAACAGTGTGATCGACGTCGTTCCCACCGAAGCTCAGTTCCCGAAGTACCTGTCATCTTTGCGATCACTGTGTGCACATCGCTAGGCACTTGGTTAACTTGCCTCCACTAGCAGAAAAGCACTCGCTGTAAAAACGCGTCCACTTCGGAGTGCGTTATACATTGGACGGCAAGTAACAAGATCTTCGGTGGCTTTGAAATCAGGTGTGACACTAGTAAATAGCTCCTTGCCCGTGCACAGTGGTTAAAGTAAAGATATTTGACCATCCAATGCTACCCCACATGGTTATAGTATACCTACTTCATTTTTGTGCCAATTTTGTATTAACCACAAACTGGTAATGCCTGCTTTATGGAGTCTTAGCCTCGTACTCGTAGATGCATGTGATATAGAACCCCATGCTTCACTCGATTTAATTGGCGCTGGTCGTGAATAAGCCGAAGTAAACGCAATGAGCTCTTTGGACATGTCCATAGATGGCGCTATTTAAATGTCCAGCATGAGCTTAAAGTTGCTGTGAACAACGTTTTTTGAAGTAGAGAAATGCATTGAAATTGAGCATACGCTATTTCAGAAAGACTTTGCCGCAAGAAGTACTTGAATGCGTTCAGGAGAAGCGGAGTTATTGGCACTCAAACACGGCCTGCGCTGCGTTCCCGTTCGTTCTTCATGGACTTGCACTGCGAAGGCTACGGCGCAATGGGGGCATGCCCACAGCGTTCCGCCTTCTAAATGTCACCGTTGCGTACAACTGAAATTTCATTTCGGATGTTAACGTAGATGCCACGACTTCCGCCTTTGGTGCCTACGTTGCGCTAAACATAGGCCAAACGCAGTTGGCCTCAGCGAGCCGAAGTGCGCTTAGCCAGTGGACTCTTGGCGGCACCCCGCGGTGGACATAGTATCTGCGGCACGTAGCCCACCGCAGCTTGATGCCAACTATCAGCCAATAGCAGCCGTCTAAGGCAATGACGAAATAGCACGTCTAGAAGAGGGTGAGGACCGTGTTTTCTGTTGCAAACAGAGCGTTTCAGAGAAATGTGACTTCGCTATCCGTTGGCGAGCTCCACGCACAGCGTACGATGGCAAAACTTCGCTGAGATCTTAACAGCTCGTATGCTGCTCTTAAGATCTCAAGCTGAAGGGTGGTTCAGGGCCTCTTTAAAGTTAACATGCATTCCAGAATACGGGAGCTAGGCTCCATATCTGAACAGTGAAGTAGCTTGGGCGTATTATTCTCAATGTAGAAGAGTGTTATCGCTTCCAAAATATACCTTGCAAGTAGTTTGATAATTTGTCACCGGCCGCGGCTTTTGCTATGTTGCGAATCTCTGTAGCAACGTACCGGAAACAAGAATGGTTTACCGTAGTATGGCTACATATCCTGCATGAGTTGTTCCTCGTTTGCCTTTGCCACTGTGATAGGGCAAACTTCATTTAAAAACAAACACCACTTTTTAGGCGCTCTTATTTTACGCTTTATACCAGCTTTTATTAGAGAATGTTGTACGAAGTATGGTTACTTTCCTTGGCTACATGGATTTAGTTTCTATATGTCCTGGATTTTTCCCGTAATGTAAACAGTTTAAATGAAGTGCGAATGTAGAAGACCACACAGGTTTCAGTAAATCGGGGACCTAAATTGGTTTTCGTCTAGGTAGCCTATTGAACTTGTCGGTAGTTTATTTCGTGGGCCTGTGTCCCTCTCTCAGCCGCCATTGCAGCTTGCTGTTTCATATAATTTTGCGTATCGTTTACTGCTGCTTTCAGACTGCCAAAAGTGTCTGCTTTGGGGATTATCCGGAAGCAATGTTAGCAATGAAACTGAGTGCTATCAGGCCAGCAAGTTGTATTGCACTGACAACCTATACGATATGACAGAAACTGAAAATCCGTGCCTGCATTTCGATCATGACGAAGCCAGACGTGACCAGAAAGCACAGGAGGAGGAAGAATTATCTGAGCACCGTGCCTAACAAATTGTTCAAAATAAAAAAAAAAAACTTTTTCAGTGTGCGCGTAGCCTTTGTATGGCAGGATCTCAATCATACTTTCCTTGGTATGGATATGACGCGGTTCGTTCTGTCATGCGTAGCTTCTGCTATTTCAACCAACACCTTGCACAAAGAGTGTTGAACAAGTAGGAGTCTGTAGAATTCCAGAAGAAATTGGCTGGAACACAAACCACGTAGGGATGCGCGAATGAATGACAGCGCTAAGCAAAAGCAGTATAGAACTAAAAGTTACACCTAGAAAGCTTAGTTAGTTGGTCATTCTTCGTAGAAAAGCTGTAATAAAAATATTGAAAAATTAAATGGGCGGAATAATTCTCTACAGATTTGTAAGTTCCAGTGTCAAAGATGGTAAATTTGTAATACGCTTTCAATAGCACGCGACGCAGCAATGGCTTGGCAAACGTCTCTCATTGTTTGCATTCGCGACAAGAAATACTTCGTCTCTGACGAAATAATGTTAGTTAGTTAAATGGGGTGTAATGGCGCAAAAGCGGCTGAGGCTATGCTGCGCCAAACACGAGGTGTTTTAAAATCCAGTTTTTAAAGGAAAAGACTTTGTTAATCTATATTTTATGTAAAAAGCCAGTGTCATCTAGAAATTTACGGATGTCACATAATGGTACTAGTGGATTATCACCTAAAATTAGAGCAGGGTGCAAAGGTATGTGTAGTTGATATAGCTTGTGCAAAAGTGCTCGTCTGTGTGTTTCAATATGCGTACATGTCAGTAATATGTGCATAACTGTTAGTGGTTCTTGACATTTCTCGCATGTTGGTGTGTCTTCTTTTGTAAGTAAGTAATTGTGTGTGAGGTGTGTGTGCCCAATGCGTAGTCGGCATAAAACTACTTCGATGAACCGCTCCTGATGACAGCATGACTTCCACTCGCCAAGTATGGGTTTAGTGAGATGTAGCTTGTTGTCGCCACAACGGTCCCATTCACGTTGCCATTTCGCCGTTAAGAATTTTCTAATCGCACGGATGCTATCTTTGTATGGAAGTGTTGTGTTTGTTATCTCTTTGTACGCTGCCATCGATGCACATCTGTCAGCTGCTTCGTTACCCGGTATCCCAACATGACTTGGAACCCAGCAGAAACGAATTGACCTCCCGTATTTGTTAAGCGCCAACATATTTAGAATGTCTCCTATCAGGGGTTCACACTCAGATTTGGGATGTAGAGCCTTTAGTGTGCTTAAAGAATCTGTGTATATGACTGCATTTTTGTGTTTATCAGTGACAATCTTTTTAACAACAACCCAGATGGCGTAAACTTCAGCCGTGAAAACAGAAGCGTGTTGTGGCAATCGAATACTTGTGTCCCAATTTTCCGCTACGGCTCCCACACCCACGTGATCTTTTGTTTTAGAGCCATCAGTGTAATATTGCATGTTATTTTGATATTTGTCCTGAAGTGCACGGAATTCTTGTTTTATGTGTTCGTGTGGGATGTCTTTTTTCTTTAAATGTGTTAACGTCCAATCACATAAGTGTGTGAAATCGTACCACGGGGCCAACCGTTGTGGTTTCTTGGCAACCTGGAGGACTTCGTGGGGAATGCCATAATCCCGACAGTATTGCTCATACCGCAGGACAAGTGGCCTAATCGTGTTCGGTTTATTTGTGTAGTGTAAGCGTGTGTTGCATTGTGTGAGGATGTTGTAGCATATGTGTTGGGGTGATGACTGAATTCTGAGTACGTAGGAAAAAGTGAGGAATGCTCTGCGCTGCTGTAAGGAAGGTTCATTACACTCGACGTATAAACTTGGAATAGGTGAAGTTCGGTAGGCACCACTTGCCAGTCGCAGTCCAAGGTTATGTACCGGATCAAGTCGTTGGATGTAGGACTGTCTGGCTGAGCCGTAAACCACGGAGCCGTAGTCTAAAAGGCTACGCACAAGAGACCGGTAAACACGTAAAAGGCACGTTCGGTCGGAACCCCAGTGCTTATGAGACAAAATTTTAAGGATATTTAGAGCTTTATTTGCTTTAACCTTTAGCGCTTTTATGTGAGTTAGGAAATTAAGTTTGGTGTCAAAGGTTACTCCTAAAAACTTATGGTCTTGTTTCACCGGCAGTATGGTGTCGTTCAATTTTAGGACTGGATCGCTGTGTAGCCCTCGTTTCTGAGAGAACAAAACAGTAACTGTTTTCTGTGTGGAGAAACGGAAACCATTTTTGTTAGCCCATTGTGTTAGTTTATTTATTGTCATTTGAAGCTGCCTTTCACAGGTTGGCAAACTTGAAGCTCGGCAAGCCACTTGGAGATCGTCTACGTAAACGGAGTGCATAAGAGACGACGGTATAATCTTATTAACTGAATTCATTTTTACTATAAAGAGTGTCGTGCTGAGAACACAGCCTTGTGGAACACCATTCTCCTGTTTGAATGTATGTGATAGTACGGAGCCCAGACGTACCTGAAATGTTCTATTAGACATGAAATCAGCTAGGCAGTTAAGCATTTTACCCCGTATGCCGAGGTCAGCGAGGTCTCTTAAAATTCCATATCTCCATGTGGTATCATAGGCTTTTTCTAGATCGAAGAAAATTGCAAGACAGTGCTGTTTGTGTAGAAATGCACATCGTATTTCATGTTCTAGGCGGACAAGATGGTCAGTGGTTGAACAACCCTTTCTATATCCACACTCATGGGGGTCAATAAGGTTTCTTGATTCTAAAACAAATGACAGCCTTATATTGATGATGCTTTCATATGATTTTGCCAAACAGCTTGTGAGGGCAATAGGTCTGTAGTTACTTGCGGATGTGGGCGATTTATCGGCTTTTAGAAATGGAACTACTATTGCCTTTTTCCATTCTTCCGGCATTATGCCAGATTCCCAGATTAAATTAAAAAATTTAAGGAGAGCGTTTACAGATGCTTGAGATAAATGAGCCAGCATGGCGTAGTGAATATGGTCGTGACCTGGCGCTGTGTTTTTCCCTGCTGAAAGCACTCTGTTTATTTCTTGTTGTGTGAGGGGGGAATTGTACGGTTCATTTGATGCGCCAGTAGTGGGCAGCTTCTGTTTTTCAGCAGACTGTTTGTATTGTAAAAACTCCTTTGTATAATTCCCTGAACTGGATACATCGCGGAAATGTTCTCCAAGTATATCTGCCTGTTCTTGTATTGTTGTTTGTGTGCCTGGACTTGTAAGTAACGGTATTGTGTAAGATGAATACTGTCCTCTAAATTTCCTCACCTGGTCCCACATTCGTTTCGATGTTACCGTACTATTAATTGAAGAGATGTATTTTTGCCATGAAGATTTTTCAGCATTTCTTCGAATGAATCGTGCTTTGGATTTGGCACGCTTGAAGTTTAACAGGTTGCTATAGGTGGGGTATCTCCGTAGGATTCCCCAGGCCCTATTTTGTTCTTTTTTAGCGTCGGTACACTCTTTCGTCCACCAGGGGTTTAGCTTTTTGTGCACTATACCCGATGACAGGGGTATCGCCTTATCTGCCGCTGTGATTATCACTTCAGTGATTTTTTTATTAAGTTCATCAATACTAAGCTCTGGCGAAAAGACATTTTCCAGTTTCGCGTTCTCCATGAAAGCCTGCCAGTCAGCTAGCTGTAATTTCCATCGGCGTGGTCTAGTTACTAAAGTTTGTGGGGATGGTAGGAGTTTGATGAGTGCGGGTAAGTGGTCGCTGCCATATGACGTGTCGAGGACTTCCCATTTAAAATCAGTAAAAAGAGAGGGTGAACAAAAAGCTAAATCTAAACTACTAAATGTGCGGGAAGTCGGTGAAAAATAAGTTGGCGCACCTGAGTTTAAAAGACAGATATCATTTGATAGAATAAAATCTTCAACGAGTTGTCCTCTTTGGTCAGTCTTGACGCTGCCCCAAAGAGTACCATGAGCATTAAAATCTCCTACCAGGACAAATGGCTCCGGCAACTGATCTGTTAGTTTTTCTAAGTCTTTAATAGTAAAATGTGTGTGGGGTGGAATATATAGTGAGCAAATGGTGATGGTTTTGTAGGACAGAATGGTGACAGCTACGGCCTCTAAATATGTATTTAATTGGACATTTCGGGTGGGAGTGCCGCCCTGTACGACTATAGCCACTCCTCCCGACAAACGGCTGGAACATTCGCGGTCCCTTCGGACAACGGTGAAGCCTCTAAGGAATTGATTGTGTTTAGGGCCTAAGTTTGTTTCTTGTAAACAAAATGCGACTGGCGAAAACTTATTTGTTATGTCTTTAATGTCACCCAAATTGTGAATAAGTCCTCTACAATTCCAATGTATGATAAAAGCCATAGTGGCACAAGTGAGAATGTTAATTTATATATGTGTACTAGGCAACTGTAGGTGACATTTATTATCGGAAATGTACTATTGGATTAACGGTAACCGTTCAGGTTACCGGTGCCTTTGTTCGCGTAGTTATTGTGATCTTGTCTTTCTTAGTGCGCTCCAAAGAGCGCTGATCTTTTGGCGTCGAAGACGCCAGAGTTTTTTTGTCGACCTCCATAGCCTTCTCCGAGGCGCTGGATGATCGAGAACCAGGCGCTGAGACGCGCGTCTCAGGCCTGGGTGTTCGATTTAGCCTGGGGCCCTGTGGAACCGGGGTCTGCAGGCCGGTCTGTGATGATGATGATGGAGCAGCACTGGCTGCTGCCACCAAGGGGACGGATGGAGTTACTACTGGGCCACTGTCTGCGGTCCCTGTAGACTCCCGAGACCACTGTGGTGCTGTCCCCTGTCGCACCGCACTGGCGTAGGTTGTTTGAGGTAAGTGTGCTAGTTTCTTTCTTGCTTCATAGAAGGAGATGTTCTCTTTCACCGTAAGTGCAATTATCTCTTTTTCTTTCTTCCAGCAAGGACAAGATCGTGAATATGCCGGATGATCTCCTTTGCAGTTTGTGCAGTGCGGAGCGGCATTGCAGTTCTCCGACTGATGGTCATTGGCGCTACACTTTGCACATGTTGATTTACCTCTGCATGATTGCGATGCATGTCCGAACCTCTGGCACTTGAAACACCGCCTCGGGTTTGGGATATATGGTCTTACGTTGATCTTCAGATAGCCTGCTTCAAGTGTAGTAGGAACAATACTGGTACCAAAGGTAAGTATAACGTGTTTGGTCGGGATTTGTTCGTTATTTCTTCGGAGAGTTATTCTTTGAACCTTTATTACATTCTGTTCTTGGAAACCTTCCAGGAGTTCTTCATCGCTCAGGTTTAAGAAATCTTCTTCTGATATTACGCCCCTGCTTGTGTTAAGCGACCGGTGTGCTGAGATTGTGACTTTGGTGTCACCGACACTGGCGAGATCAGCGAGCTTTTCTACTTGGTCTTTGGTTTTGAGTTCAAGGAGGAGGTCCCCACTTGACATCTTTGAAACCTTGTATTGCTTTCCAACTTTTTCTGCTATGCATTTTGCTGCTAGGAAAGGGGATATTTTTCTCATTGGCAGGGGTCCTTCACTGTGGATCACATGGTAACGTGGGAATGTTTCTACGCTGGGTTTGAAAGTGAAATCAAAAATTGCTTCGGTGCGCCCTCTTTTGTTAGGACGATTTGGAAGGGGGGGGAATGCATTTGCCATGTCATTCTTAGAATATTCAGCGGCGATGGTAGCCACCCACCACCGAGCCCAACAAGGGGACGCTACGAGGTTAGGAATATACCTGTATACGTCAGCTATACAACGCCGCTATAACCTAATATATGTACCCAAGGTTGGGTAGATACACACGGTTAACCCTTGCCGCCAGGAAATACGGAAGTAAAAGAAGTGAAGAGAAGACAGGAAAGATGTAAATGTGGGAGAGAAAGACGAAGATTGGAGAGGAGGATAGGAAAAGGCGACTGCCGATTTCCTCCAGGTGGGTCAGTCTGGAGGTGCCGTCTATGTGAAGCCGAGGCCGAAGAGGTGTGTTGCCTCCGCCGGGGGGCCTTAAAGGTCCAAACACCCAGCATCGGCTCAACCTCCAGGATCCCCTTTTCCCCAGACACGGCTAAGCCGCGCACGGCTACACGCGGGAGGGTCCAACCCTCGTGTGCTCGGGTCCGTGGTGTCGCAACACACCAAACGCCTGCTGACGCAGACGCCCCTGCGGGGTGACGAAATAATATATGGTTATGAACTGTGTATTGCAAAGGTTCATTCAGTGGTTTTTGATGCTCGCACTTCTATGGCGGAAATGTTCATGTAATGCTCCCATAGAAGGCGTCAAACGTCCGAACCTATTTACCACTGAACAAGCTCAGTGAACCGTTTCGGGAACCAACCGCCACAGTGCACTACCAGCACTAACATCCAAAACAATAATGCGGCGCACACTGGAAGCACCAATATGTACACATAAGTTTGTTGACGCAACCTGATGGGGAAGTTTTTTATAATACGTAGCCATTATGTTCAAAGTGTTGTACTTTAAATATATCTTTCTGTAACGCAAGCGTTGAATGCCCTCTATACATGCACAGAATGCGCAGCTATCACCCCTGGGTATGACGAGAGCTAGAGAGATCGAGACAAAAGGGTAGGAAAAAAGGGAGGTTAGCTAAGGTCCCTCTATAATATTTAAGGTAGCGATATCTGCCGCGTGCGCCACCTAGGAAGTTCATGCAGCAGACGGCGCCCAAGTTAAACCGCGGAGTCGCTGCATTCATGATGTGAAAAAATATCTGCACATAGGCGGAAATAAAACCTACTGGTGCCTGCCTGTAGTGAGAAACGAATGAAGGACCCCAACTGCTAAAACTAGTCGTTTTATTTCGAATGAGCGCTGAAAGAAAAACGCTCAAGAGAGCGGAATGAGTGATTGATCGCCTCGATTCCGCATGTTTACATTTCGCTCGTTTGCGCTCGTATTAAATTACGTTACATTTTCACAGCCTAAATTAGCTGTATATAATAAAGAAGAGCGTGAAGCGTTCATTTACATGCATTTCATAAAAGAGTCCAAGCGCTTGACGTTGCCGAAGACAACGCAAGTCGGAGCTGAAGAGAACGCGAGACGCGTTTCGTGTCTACCTGCGCGAGCCTTCTTTACTACTAGCGCTTAATTCCGTTTGCTATGTGACTTGTTTTGCTTGTAAGTGTGCTGCGTACATATAGTGGTGGCATTGAACGAAGAATGCATGTAAAAAAGAAGGCCGACAGTTGCTTGGACCAAAAAACTTTCGACATAACGTGGCTGAAACGTGGGATCCACATGGCAACTAAACAACATCATGTGTATGAGCGTGGAAATGGGTGCGCGAACATTCTTCTTCCCGCTAAGCGAGTCTGTCGTGTAGACATTACTTGACGGCGTTTATGTTTGGTTGTTCAGTGCTACAAGCCAGTGCAGCTGTCGTGACATTATAAAGCGGAGCCATGGATCGTGCCAGGTAGTCTCCTCGATCGTGTTGGGGATGCCAGCACAATATAACATCACAGCTCACCAACAGCGAGCGTAGTGTGTGCGCGTGTGTGAATGCGGTTGACTGTTCTCGCGAACCGTGCGAACGTCGCCAGTTAAACATGAATCATGACGCCGATTGTTCTGTTTACGCCTTTTCGGCTTGCCTTTTCGTCTCCACATACTGCTAAAGCCCATTAACGGTTAAAACAACCTTATACGAAACGCGACATCTCTGTAAGGTGCCTTGTGGTGGTCTCGTGCTGACGATGCCCTCTCGGTGAGCGCATATTTCCTCCCTCATCTTTTAAGAGTTTCAATACATACAAGCATTTGTCTCGCAAACCAGATTTTTTTTTCAAGGGAATTTTCCACGTCTCAGTAATTTCTCTCGTCGTATTCGAGTGCTGATTGCCGTGTTATAGTTTGTTAACGAAGCTTTCCCTCAAGCCTAAATATTTTAAGGCAGTTTTCCTAGCCTCTAAAGCCGCTCGAGTTCGCTCTTCTCCTCGAGCGGCCATTTTTCCTAGAAAGCGGACAACATGAGTCTCTTTCCACGTAAGTGTGCGGCTCGGAGCAGGAGCTGTGGCGCTTGAAAGTAGCCTGGGGCCTGACGAACCAACCGACTGAGCTATCTTTCCGGGCAACATCGAAGGGTCACGAGTTCAAATCACCTGTTATGTTCCTTTTTTTTTCGCCCCTTTTTCTTTCTTTTTTTTCTCTCTTAATGTCTTTTCCTTTATTTTATCACTGTACGGGAACCCTCCTAAAAAAAGAAAGATATATATCTTCAAATATGTATGGCCTCACATGTGCAGGTCATAAATACCAGGTTCTCTAGCCGAGTGCCATCCATGCGGTATAACCGAGCTCAGATTGGTCCACCTTGAGTGATCAAATAGGGCACCACTGTAGGTTAAATGAATCGTACAACTCCTGCGGGACCCGCCGTGGTTGCTCATTGGTTAGGGTGTTAGACTGCTGAGCACGAGGTCGCGGGATCGGACCCCGGCCACGGCGACCGCATTTCGATGGGGGCGAAATGCGAAAACACCCGTGTACTTAGAATTAGGTGCACGTTAAAAAACCCCAGGTGGTCGAAATTTTCGGAGTCCTCCACTACGGCGTGCATAATCAGAAAGTGGTTTTGTCACGTAAAACCCAATAAATTAATTTTTAATTTAACTCCTACGGGGACGGTAGAGTATCCGTCTCCAGTGCAAGAGGACCGTGATCCAAATCCCGATGCCGCGCAATTCTCCACCGGAAAATACAAAAAAAAAAAACCGTGTGTTGAGAAAATTGCACAAACAGGCCTGGAGTGCGGCCTGATCCCGGTGACCAGAACCGGTAACGCACTCTCTCACAAGAGCAGGATTGGCCACCCTGGTGCAGTACTTGGCCACAACCTCCTATATGAATACAACAATCGAACCCCGGCCCTCAGTCCCCAGCAGCCGCGAAGCAACTGACCACGGCGGCGGTCAGATCTGTGACGCTGCAGAGGGTGCTAAGAATACCTGGCTCCGGACAGGCCGCCATTGGAATCTGAACCTGGCAACGTTTAACGTTAGAACGCTATCTAGTGAGGCGAGTCTAGCAGTGTTATTGGAGGAATATGAGGGCAGTAAATGGGATATAATAGGGCTCAGTGAAGTTAAGAGGCCAAAAGAAGCATATACAGTACTAAAAAGTGGGCACGTCTTGTGCTACCGGGGCTTAGCAGAGAGACGAGAACTAGGAGTCGGATTCCTGATTAATAAGAACATAGCTGGTAACATACAGGAATTCTATAGCATTAACGAGAGGGTGGCATGTCTTGATGTGAAACTTAATAAGAGGTACAAAATGAAGGTTGTACAGGTCTACGCTCCTACATCTAGTCATGATGACCAGGAAGTCGAAAGCTTTTATGAAGACGTAGAATCGGTTATGGGTAAAGTCAAAACAAAATACACTATACTGATGGGCGACTTCAATGCCAGGGTAGGCAAGAAGCAGGCTGGAGACAAGTCAGTGGGGGAATATGGCATAGGCCCTAGGAATAGCAGAGGAGAATTATTAGTAGAGTTTGCAGAACAGAATAATATGCGGATAATGAATACCTTTTTCCGCAAGCGGGTTAGCCGAAAGTGGACGTGGAGGAGCCCGAATGGTGAGACTAGAAATGAAATCGACTTCATACTCTGCGCGAACCCTGGCATCATTCAAGATGTAGACGTGCTCGGCAAGGTACGCTGCAGTGACCACAGGATGGTAAGAACTCGAATTAGCCTAGACTTGAGGAGGGAGCGAAAGAAACTGGTACACAAGAAGCCAATCAATGAGTTAGCGGTAAGAGGGAACCTAGAGGAATTCCGGATCAAACTACAGAACAGGCATTCGGCTTTCACTCAGGAAGAGGACCTTAGTGTTGAAGCAATGAACGACAATCTTATGGGCATCATTAAGGAGTGCGCAATAGAAGTCGGTGGTAACGCCGTTAGACAGGAAACCAGTAAGCTATCGCAGGAGACGAAAGATCTGATCTCCATCACAACTGCATGTCTAGAAACAGACAAGGGCGACACACTCAATTACCATTTAGTCTATCTAAGAAGCACTACAATATTTAGGAAACGAAATTGAAATCTGGCTTGTACCCATAAGCACTGCAATACAGTTGTGCAACATGTTCCTCTTGTGTGGGAAAAGGGCTGCATACGTTTTCTTTGTGCACAAGGGGGAGTGGTATCAGTTAAAGCCCCTCCATCCACGCGCCACTGCCGCTTTCTTAAGTAGCGACAACCTTTGTTGTGCGCCGCCTTTTCTCCTCACACCAAATCCGGTTCCAGCATTTCCGGTTTCAAAGTTTCCGGTTCCGGCGTTACCGCTTCCTGGAGTTGTGCTGCGGGAATTTCCGCTTTGACTGCCGATGGTGAGACGCCCACGCGTGCTTAGCAGAGCTGTGGGAGTCACCATGAGAAAAATGCAAAGGCGACAAGCTGTTGTATTCCGCTGAAGTAGTAATTCGCGGTCGCTGTTTTCTAAATGCACGAAAAACGGCAGTGGTCTCCAAGCGCCCAGGCACTACGTTCCACTGTTTGTTGTCTCTCGTGGCACAACCCGCCGCAGGTTGACGCGAAACAGCGAACACGATCAGATCGCTGATTACAATAGGTGGTGGTACTTGGATGGAATCGCATTCACAGTTTAAACCGCAGCTGGTGCAATTAAAGCCTCCCCATCGACACGAAAGTAAATAACGGTAAGAAAAAGATAGCGTTACTTCCACTCGGAACAGGAAGCTGCAGCTACGGAATTTCCGCTTGACGCCAGAAGCTAAGGGGGTGAGTGGCAGAGGAGCGTGGAGGAAGAGGGTAGGTTGGCGGTACTTTCCCTGGTCGGCAGAAACGTGTATGGAGGGGCTTTAGTATCAGTTATTGGCTGTTTTCACATATACGTTTTGTCATGTGTATTAGCAATCACACTTTCCTTATCTGAGTGAGGTCATTTTTTAGAAAGTTTGAAAGTTTATAGAACATGTTGCTCATGGTTGCAGTTTTCTTCCTAACTATCCATTCATTGCACTGTGCACCCATGTCTTGGGCAACTAGCTGTTTGAAGGTCAGTATGCTATCGATGGGTCTAATGATAATCTCTAGTGCCCTCTCATTTGCTTGTTGCAATACTGAAGAGTTAGATTTTGTATATTGTGTCACTTGTTTACTTTCACTGTACTTTAGTTTCACTACATCTTGAATGTGTTGTGATAGTTTTTTTTTTTTTTGCTATGAAAGATATGGTGGGCAGTTGCCGACACTAATGGGATAGTATGAATGCTTGCTGTATTTATCACGATTGTTTCATTTCGCTGGGGCAGTAATGGTCATTAGCAGCAGATGGTAGCTGCCCTTAGGTGCAATGTTTTTTTGTTGCATAGTATTGTTCATGATCCATTGAATGCACTGCACGCGCATGTTGTGGACAACTGCCTGCTTGAAGAAATTATCTGTATATTCAGTCGGTCTAATGTGAACATCTCTACTACTGACTCAGCTTCACTACATCTTGATTGTGTTGTGATAGTTTTTATTTTGCCGTGACAGATGTGGTGGGCAGGTGCCGGCACTAATGTGACAGTACGAATGCTTGCTGTATTTACCTCATGGTTGTTTCATTTCGTCTGAGGCAGTAGTGGCCGTTAGCAGCAGATGTAGTTTGGCCTTGAGTGCAATATTTTATGTTGCATAGTTTTGTCCATAATCATCATTGAATGCACTGCAGACCCATGTTCTGGACAACTGCCTGTTTGGAGGAATGAGCTGCATATTCAGTGTGTCTAATGTGAACATCTCTAGTACTGCCTGTGTATTTGTGAGTTAGATATTGTCATTTTGTTTTCACTGTGCTTTAGTTTCACTACATCGTGAATGCATTGATAGTTTTCCTTTTGCAGTGAGAGATATGGTGGGCAGTGGCCGGCACTAATGTGATAGTACGAATGCTTGCTGTATTTACCACATGGTTGTTTCATTTTGTCTGGCGCAGTACTGGCCGTTAGCAGCAGATGCCATTTGGCCTTAAGTGCAATATTTTTATGTTGCATAGTTATGTTCATACTAATCCATTGAATGCACTGCACACCCATGTTCTGGACAACTGCCTGTTTGAAGGAATGACCTGCATATTCAGTGGGTTTAATGTGAACGTCTCTAGTACTGACTGCATATTTATCAGTTACATCTTATATTGTGTATTGCTTGTTTTCACTGTGCTTTAGTGGGATTGCACATTGAATGTGTTGTGATGTATTTTATTTTGCTATGAGAGATCTAATGGGCAGCTACCAGCTCCCAGTCTGTGTATTAGTACAAATATTTATTATGCTTATCACAGCATTTTATAAGGCTATAGTTTTGTGATGATTAACTCATGCCTGACTTTTTTATGAGAAACATGTCAGAACTAATAACCAATCGCTCATGCTTGGGATCCATGAAATCACCTTTGTAATCTTTCAATTGTCTTCGAAATACTTCCACATCAGGCCCAAGAAACTCCAGAAGGGGCTTGAAAAATTACTCTCGGAAAGAACCGAGAAAACCTGATGAACGAGGTAAAAGAATACTCCGAGATCAGCTCCAACAAACCACAGAATGGGCTTGAAAAATTACTCTCAGGTAGAGCTACGAAACCTTGATAACGGGGTAAGAAAATACCCCGACATCAGTACCAACAAACTCGAGAATAGGCCTAAAAATAACTCCCAGGAATAGCCTAGAAAACTGGATGAATGACGTAAAAAAGTAATCCCACATCACCTCCAACAAACTCCAGAATGGGCTTGAAAAATTACTATCAGATAAAGCTGAGAAAAGTTAATGAAAGAGGTAAAAAAATACTCTCACATCAGACCCAAGAAACTCGCGAATGGGCTTGAAAACTCCCAGGAATAGCCGCTAGAACTTCGTGATGGGAGTAAAAATATAGTCCCACTATCGTCCCTAAAAACCTTCCCACAGATTAAAATATTACTCTCGTTTCTACATACAAGAAACTTGGCCAGCATAGTAGTAAATTTTTACCTCGACTGGTACGTAGTAAAAAAAACCCAGAAATGGGAATGCGATACAGGACGAGCGGTTTACTCCCGTTTCGCGTTATTTTTGCTTAGTGTGTAGACTCAATGCAGATCACTTTCAAGATAAAGCCAGTGAGGCCGCACGTACTCACGCCATACGCAGCAGACGCCAGTCTAGAGCGCCCCCCAGTCCTCTCCCGATGTCCTGCGCGCAATGTAAGACGGCACGGTTACTCCTCGCTTTCCTCCCTTGCGGCGCCGATATTGATGCGCCATCGTCGGCTACCCTCGCATGATTTCTCTCGCACATGCAGCATGCAGCGCGCGGCAAAGATGCTATCGCGCTGGGAGCTTATAGGGCACAGCAAAGCGATGTTGTGGACAGAAATGTGCCTGAAGTGCCCACATAATTGATACTGCAATAAATATAGTGGCTGTATTGTTGCGGCTCATGTGGGCGTTAAGGCAAGGAATCCACCAAGCCCATCGACTGCTACGCCAGGTTGTAGAAAATGAAGGAAAAAAGGCTGATTGGTTAAGTTGCACGGCTCGAATTACGTAAGCTCACTGCAACCAGCAGCAAGTTAAACCTTCGAGTTCACATAAAGAAACGTCATAAAAAAATCTGAAATGCTATCTTATACCATGTTGGGTTTGTCTTTTTTCGTGAACGGCTTGGTTAACGTTGGCTCGTCCACCAGATACTCACTATGGCTGCCGCATTGTTTTTTTTTTTGTTGTTTTTTTTTTGTCTGGCGCAATCTGTTTCTTATGCGGCTGCATCTACTGCTGCCGCGGTATGGAAACACGAGTTGACATGTGATTGATTATTTGGTTCCGTCGGCGTTGTTGCGATTTTCATTGTGGTATTCAGTCTGCGTTCCCCTGTGATTTGCTTCCGCATTGCAGTGCCGCCTAGCTTGCGGCCGCTGTGGCGACCAAATGTCAACGTAGCTGGTTCCTCGCTCATTTCTACTTTTTTTAATTGTGGATTTCCCTACGCGCGTGGCGGAAATATCTTGCTGGGTTTGTGCGCGTGTTTCCATTATCTTCGTAGGATTTCGCGGGACTTAACGGGAAGTAACATTTTTAGAAAGTAAAATATAATTGGTATTGTACAATGATGAGATAATTACCAGATTATTTACATAAAGAGATATATGACACCATTTTTATATTAGAACATTATACTTAATTTCTCACTACCATTGTTCCAATGAAAATGGTAGCTTCATTGTTAAGCTAAGGCCTTATTTTTCTCATTAAGATTTTCAAGAAATGTGACTCAAAAAACTTCCTGACGTCTATTCATGCCCTCGCGTCATAAGCGTTTACGGAGAAAATAAATATGCCTGATTTCAAGTTCTGTAAGAATAAGTCGGAATAAATCACTTAAGCTTTAAAAACATATTTCTCATATCATCCATGACAATTAATAGCTAAAGAGAAGTCAATAAATGTCAGAATGTATATGTAATTTTCTTGCGCTAATTAATTGGTTTTATATAAAGCGAACATAATTGCAAAATGCGGTAAGCAATGCTAAGTATTGTTGCCACGCTAACATTATGAAATGGTAATTATTTCCATAAAACTAAACGAGCGCATACATTTTTTTATATATATTTCTAGCATAGACATTTTAAGTCGAACGCAGCAAAGTAAACTCCATATACGTGTGTCTACTGAGGTAGCAGGTGGTATGATATTCCTCATAGTCGAATAAGCTTTAATGGTGCGGGCGTAATTAGACGCTACGGCTAGTATTAAGAGAGGCAATACTACGGCGGAACCTGAGCGCCATGTCTTCAAATACCATAGTGACGCATGAAAAATGGTTACCGCATTAGCCACCTGGGTCAAGTGCCTAACTTTAAACGTACCTATTGTAGCGAAAACGTTTCAAATGATTTTGACTTTTCCAAATCCCCACTGTGCATGGCAACGGCAGGCTGAGAGGGCTGTGCCATATCTGCAAGCGAATAGCAAGAGATAAAACAGGCCAGGCATACGCACAGCGCAACCTGTTTATGGTGCGTTCTCTGATACAAAATTCATAATAAAAGAAGTAAAGTGGCAAAAAATGCGAAGAACCAGTTCCGCGCTATATATATTCTGAGTTGGAGCTCTTACATTATTGCATGAGTTAATAATATTTTTTTTCATCATGAATATGACGGACTTTGGGAGAAAAAGCTGAAAAGCAAATTGACTAACTTGGGCATACCAAAAAATACACTTTGGCAGTCGCCGAACATACCTAAATCCACTTATTGAACATCATAAGGTGGCATCTTCTGGAAAACAGAGAAAAAACAATAAAAGAAATAACCGCATTACCAACATCGATACAAACCATTCTCATTGCAACGAAACATTAAAAAGAACGCACTCAAACAAATTACGTTATGGTAATCAGCACATGATTGGAGACTAAATTATAAAACTTAATAATTAAAGCAACATTACAAGTTTGAAAAGAAAGCACGCAGTTCCTTTCTGGATGATTCTTCCGGAGCAATGTTTTGACGGTTACGTAGTTTCAGCAACTCAGGAAATTTGTGTTTTAGGAATAGCGTCCCGTATGTAGTTCTAGATAATTGAACTTTACAAGCTTCTGCTTGAAGAATTGAATATTTCTGGTTCCTCCTAGCCAAACAGGCCAAGTGCGCGAGAAGGTGTTCATTATTTTTTATTCTTAATTTGTATGCTACGGTAAGGCGATTGCACAATAGATGAGGTATTTGTACAACATAATACCTACGAGAAAGTGGGACTGGGGGATTATCGAAACCTACGTTATATCCGTGTCTTAGCATATTTCCTGAAGAGAGTCTAACATTCATAGGTCCGTGGAAGTAGTAGAGCACCATACAATATGACAGTAAGTTATGTAGGAATGAAAAAGCAAGTTAACAATAAGAAGTTTGACTTTCGTGAGGAGAGTTCTTTTGTTAAGGAGAGTTATTCCTACGATATTGTATAACTTTTGGGCTCTTTTGTACGACCGGCTTGAGTAAATCAGCTTGCGTAAATTGCTCAGTTAAGCTTTCTCATCGTTAGTGGAATCCTGTCATCGGTTTTTACTTCCACATCACAATATCGATGCCGATATTTTTATAGCTATCACAATAATGTTCATACACCTGACAACTATCGGCCCATATCTTTAACCTGCATATGTTGCAAAATGCTCGAGCACATAATCACTTCCCACGTGTACAGCCACCTAGAAGCTCACGATTTCTTTTTTTCTAATCAGCATGATTTTAGGAAGGGATTTTCTTGTAACACGCAATTGTTTGTACTAACGACTGACTTGCACTTTAACATGGACTGCAACCTTCAAACTGACTGTATCTTTCTTGACTTTTCTAAAGCTTTTGCCCAACTGTCGCCTAATTTCTAAATTATCTGCCCTACGACTTGACTCTTTAACAGTATCCTGGATTCGTAATTTTCTTTCTTTTCGAAAACAGTTCACTGTTGTTAACAATTGCTCTTCCCCATCTTCTTCTGTTAGCTCTGGTGTGCCACAAGGCAGCGTCCTCGGCCCCTTACTCTTCTTAATCTACATTAACGACTTACCCACCCAGATTACTTCCTGCATGCGCCTTTTTGCCGATGACTGCATAATCTACCGTCCTATTCACACGACTGACGATCACTTGAGACTTCAAGCAGACCTTAACCTTATCGTTAACTGGTGTAAGAAATGGCTCATGACACTAAACTTTACAAAGTGCGAGGTGATGTGCTTCAGTAGAAAATGTGTAAATTCTAAATATTCGTATCACCTTAATAACACTATGCTTACCCACACTTCATCATATAAGTACCTTGGTGTTGTTCTTACAGATAATCTTTCATGGGCCCCACACATCACTTTTACATGCGCGAAAGCATCAAGTTCTCTTGGCTATCTACGACGCAACTTGCGAAATTCCCCACCAAACATTCGAAAACTCGCTTTCCAAACATTCGTTTTGCCACAGTTAGAATTCGCCTCCCCAATTTGGTCTCCTCATCAAAATTATCTAATAAATATGATGGAAATGATACAAAACAGAGCAGCCCGGTTCATATCCCGTAACTACAGCATAAACTCAAGCATTACACAAATTAAACTAGACCTACTGTTGCCGCCTTTAGATATCCGCCGCAACATCGCTCTTCTCTGCTTATTCCACAAATATATTTGCACTAATAAACTAACCCGGTTACAACTACAAACACCCCACTCTTTTACACGCAGATTACATAATCAGTTCAGTTTCATGCGCATATACGGCAAAACAAATGCATTTAATTCATCTGCACTACCCCGTGCCATTCGTCTCTGGAATGACCTCCCCGATAACATAGCCTCCTATCTAATCCCGACACGTTCCGCTCTCAGGTACTCATGCTTTTCCCATTTAATACCGTTCACGAGTCGCCAATCTAGTGTATGCTATCGTGCATTTTTGCCATGTTGTATGTCATTTTCATAAACGGTATTCCTTTGCTCTGTTAACAGTAACAAGTGTTCGTGTGCCTTCAGATATTGCTTTGTATTCCTAGTGCCTTCAATATTGTGTAACACAGTAATCTTTTTATAGCACTGATCCTGTTGGAAATTTGTACTTTATACCTTTACTTTTTAATATGCCCCCCTTACTTTATGCCCTGCCATAGGGCCCGTAAGGTTCTTTTGAATAAATAAATGAATAATAAAAGAACTAGACATCGCTAGTTTGCATGGCTCCCTGTAGAAGACTAAAATATAAAAAAAAATATGTGGTCTATTTTTTAAGGAAGATAAGTACTCTACAAATATGTAGAGAAACGGTGATGAACTAAATAAATAGAACTACTGCTCCGTGCACGTCACAACTGACCAGTTATTCCAAAGTGTTTCTCAGCACTTTGTGCACAAATAATACACTGCTACGCAAAATTTCCAGAAACAACTTAATCCTTTTCCTCTACTATTCAACATGTAGCCCGCAGGGGCGTCTGCATCTGCAGGCGTTTGGTGTGTTGCGACACCACGTACCCGAGCACACGAGGTTTGGACCCTCCCGCGTCTAACCGTGCGCGGCTAAGCCGTGTCCGGGGAAAAGGGGATCCTGGGGGTTGTTGCCAATTGCGGGTGTTTGGACCTTTAAGGCCCCTCGGCGGCGGCAACACACGCCTTTGGCCTCGGCTTCATGTAGACGGCACCCCCGGACTGACCCTCCCGGGGGAAATCGGTAGTTGCCTTTTCCTGTCTCCCTCTCCCTCCAACCTTCGTCTTTTTCTCACTTTCCATCTTTCCTGTCTCCTTCTCACTTCCTTATTACTTCCGAGCTTCCTGGCAGCAAGGGTTAACCTTGTGTGAGTAGCCAACCTTGGTTATGTCGTATTAGGTTATAGTCTCGATGTACAGCTGGCGTGTGCAAGACTTGTTCGCATGTTCCTGTCGCGTCCCCTCGTTGGGCTCCGTGGTGGGCGGCTGGCACCGTGGCTGAACAATACAATTTTTTTCTATGGCTCCTCCTTTCCCCCAAAATGTTCGCCCCTCTTATAAAAGAGGGTGGACCGAAGCAAGTGAATTTTTCCAGAAAAGTAAAGTTACCTTCCCAAAGTACCATGTAATTCATAGCGAAGAACAAGAAAAGCCTGCAAGAATCTTCTCCCCATTCACAGTATCCAAGTCCTTGACAGAAGCCCTCGGCCCTGGCTACAAGCTTTCAAAAATGTCTAGTGGCGATTTGCTGCTCGAACTTCGAGACAATGTGCAACACACAAAACTGTCAAACCTCACGTCCATTTGGGACACCCCTATCTCCATTACATCCCACCGATCCATCAACACTGTCCGCGGTGTAATATCAGAAATCGACGTCGTACACCTAACAGAACAAGAAATGCTTGAAGGGCTCACCGACCAAGATGTCATAGACGTTCACCTGATCAAAATCCGGAAGGACAACAAAGAAATCAACACGAAACACCTGATCCTCACGTTCAACAGAAACACACTTCCTGAAGAAATAGAAGTCGGCTACTTGAAGATACCTGTAAGGCCCTACATTCCCAACCCCCGCAGTTGCTTCAATTGTCAGATGTTCGGCCACGGCTCACAGAGCTGCCGAGGCCGCAAAACTTGAACTAAATGTGCTTCTAAAGAACATACTTCTGAAAACTGTGACGGTGCAGCGCATTGCGTAAACTGTGAAGGAGAACATGCCGCGTACTCCAGGGCGTGTCCTTCCTGGAAAAAAGAAAAAGAAATCATCATGTTGAAAACCAAAGAAAACATTTCATTGTAGGAAGCAAGAAGGCGTATCGCGTTAACAAACACATTCTCCTTTAATGGAAGAAGCAACGTCGCCGATGTGGTGCGATGGAGCGTAGCGCCACACCAACCTTCGGCATCTGCTGAGGCCACGGTTACCGGGCCTCCGGCAGAGCCACCCACGCCCCAGGCAGAGACAGCACAAGCTGTCCTGCCACCTACTAAACTGAGCCCGCCGGCCCTCAAGTCGGCCGCCCGCAAGGTTTCTCCCCAATGGGTGAGGCCTGAAACACACACACCCGCAGTTTCGCGGAGCTCCAGTGCCTCAGAAGAGGCCATGGACACAATTTCCAGTCCGCCCCCGCAACTGCGGAGGCACAACTTACTTGGAAAAAAGAAAAAAGAAAGAACCCCGATAACGGGTCCTCAAACACGAGGAACCTAATGATTTATAGCCACACCCCTACAAAATTATTAAACATGGCGTCCCTGGTACATTGGAATTGTCGTGGACTTATCAAAAACTATAGCGACATAAAAGATATTGTAAACAATTTTCCTCCTGTGGCTTTATGCTTACAAGAAACGAGCTTAGGACCACAAGATAAGAGCATATTAAAAACTATAAAGTATTTCGTTGTGACAGAGAGCAAGCGAGTAGGCTCTGGAGGTGTCACGATTATAGTCCAAGTTGTGCTGCTACTAACGAAATGAAGCTGCAGCAGTGACCGTCCTTGACTTTAAAACAATTACCATATGTACTGTGTATCTGGAACCACATCTAAATGTTACACTTCATAATTTAGAAGCCCTTTTTAAACAACTACCAGAGCCATATTTAGTAGTAGGGAATTTTAATGCACGCTCATCGTTTTGGGGGAGTGACCAAACAGACACTAGGGGCCGTATCCTAGACGATTTCATTTTATCAAATAACGTCTGCCTGCTCAATACAGGAAAACACACATATTGCTGTCCGAGCTCACGAAAAATGAGCTGCTCAGACTTATCTTTTAGTTCTCCATCAATTTTTACAGATCTTAAATTGGATGTTGTTGACAACCCTTACGGAAGTGATCACCTTCCTGTAAAAATTAACTTATCATCCCCACCACAAATCCTCCCAAGCAAACCCCGTCATTGGAAGCTACAGTTGGCAAACTGGGCGCTATTTCAAGAACAGGCCAGCCTGGAAAAAGTTCGCTCAAGTAATCTAAATATCGATGATCAAAACAAATTGTTCGCAACCTGTATTATTAATGCCGCGCGGCTAGCTATTCCTCAGTCCTTGGGAGTGGTTCGACATAATAAAAAAAAATCTGGTACACACAAGAATGTAAGGAAGCAAAAAAGAAACAAAACAAAGCCTGGGGCATCTTCCGTGGATACCCAACCCATGAAAATCTCGTGAATTTTAATAAGGCGAAAGCCAACGCACGCCGCATCCGTCGAGATGCTGAGAAAACTTCCTGGAAGAACTACATATCATCTATTAACAGCGCAACCACATCCCAAAAAATGTGGGAACAAGTGCATAAACTAAATGGCAGCTTCTCCCCTTTCACAATCCCGTTTTTAACAGCTCCTGGCACACAAACAAGTAAAGAGGAACAGGCAGACGTACTAGGGGGACATTTTTCTAATGTTTCGAGTTCCTCAGACTACACTCAATCGTTCGTGAAGCACAAACATACAACCGAAAAACAAAAACTTCCTACAAGTGGCTGTACAAATGAGCCCTATAATGCATTAATCACATTTCACGAAATCCAAAAAGTACTGTCCGCAGGTGAACAGACGGCACCCGGCCCTGATGAAATACATTATGAAATGCTGGCTCACCTCACAGACGCTGCTTTGAACGCACTTTTACAATTCTTCAACAAAATATGGGTATCGGGAAAATACCAGAGGGTTGGAAAAAAGCCGTGATTGCACCGTTTCTGAAGCCTGCAAAGCCACCAACCAGCCCTGGCAGCTACAGGCCTATAGTTCTCACAAGTTGTCTCTCCAAATCATTTGAAAGTATCCTGAACATGAGGCTGATGTTCACTCTTGAATCACGTGAACTCCTTGACATCCACCAGTGTGGATTTAAAAAAGCGTGTTCAACAACTGATCATCTCGTCCGCCTAGAAAATACAGTCCGAGAAGCATTCGTACACAAGCAACACTGTTTAGCATTCTTTTTCGATATCGATAAGGCTTACGGTACCACCTGGAGGTTTGGTATTCTCCGCGACCTAGAAGAACTTGGTATTCGTGGCAGGATGCTGAACTGCCTGAAAGATTTCATGGCCGACCGTTCATTTCATGTGCGCCTGGGTGCAACCCTTTCGAAGAAATTCGTCCAGGAGAATGGAGTGCCGCAGGGTTGCATTTTAAGTACGACACTTTTCATGGTAAAAATGAACTACATAGCAAAAATCATTCCTAGATCCATTATGTATTCTGTATATGTCGATGACCTTCGAATAGCATGCACATCCTCCAGCTTACCAACATGCGAGAGCTAGGTACAACTTACATTGAATAAACTTGCGATCTGGGCAGACAAAAATGGGTTTAAATTTTCACCCCAAAAACAGTTGCTGTCCTCTTCTCACTCAAAAGAGGCCTACAGGTTGACCCTACCCTACACCTAAATGAAACCGTACTTCCAGTAAAGAATGAACAAAAATTTTTAGGTGTAACTTTCGATAAAAAGCTCACATTCCTACCACACATAACCACTCTCAAAAAGAAAGCTTCCCAGTCACTAAATATACTCAAAGTACTGTCATATAAACATTGGGGGTCTGATAGAACATGCCTTCTACACATTTACCGTTATTTAGTACGTTCCTCCTTAGATTATGGCTGCATAGTGCGTGGTTCGGCAAGACCGACATACCTAAAAAATTAGACCCAGTACATAACTCAGGCTTGCGTATTTCATGCGGTGCATACCGAACGTCCCCTATAACTAGCCTTTACGTAGAAACAAACGAACCCCCACTAGAAACTAGAAGAGCCGCTCTAACCTGTGCATATATCCTTAAAGTACAATCTCTACCAAAACACATTTGCTATCCCCTTGTAACAAAATGCCCTTCACGAGTAATGTTCAACAACAAACCACAAACTACAAGACCACTGCTCTTGCGATTTGAAGAGATGTGTCGGAATCTTGGCATAATAGACACATTACCTGGCATTACCCACAGACAAAATCCACTACCCCCATGGTTCATCTTCCCCACAGCTTGCGATCTCACTTTAACAAAGTTCCGTAAAGCACAAACTCCACCACAACACATAATTCAGGAATTCCTTGCACTAGAACAAAAATACAGCAGCTTCACAAACTTTTACACTGATGGTTCGAAAACGAATGACCATGTTGGAAGCGCAGTTTTCTAAGGAAACTGGCAAGAAACAGTAAGACTTCCGCAGTGCACCTCTATTTTCACTGCTGAATGTTACGCCATTTCTATAGCCATAGACAAAATAATAAAGGAGAACCTCGCAAATAGTATCATATACACAGACTCCCTAAGTGCACTCACAGCTCTTCATGCCAGAAATGCAGCCACACCATTATTAGGAAACATTATACACAATTTAATAAAAGCCTCCACACAAGGACTGAACATTAAATTATGCTGAGTTCCGAGCCACGTCGGAATTAGTGGCAATGAGAGAGCAGATGCATGCGCGGCACAAGCCCGGCACAAAGAAATCAGAAAAGTAAGGATACCTCCTAACGACTGCATGAAGTTAATACATTATAAACTAAGAAAAATATGGCAGTCTGCTTGGAACTACGAAGTAAACAACAAATTACGCCTGTTAAAACCCGTGTTAGGCGAATGGAAATCTTGCACACACCAGGAATGTTTCAAAGAAGTGATTCTGTGTCGTCTTCGCATAGGACACACACACCTAACACACAATTTCATTCTAACGAAGCAAGACAAACCCCAATGTGATCTATGTGGAGATGAACTAACAGTAAACCATATCCTATTTTCATGCAGAAAACTTGAACCAGTGAGGAAGACGTTTTTTACCATATTTTACAAAGAACACATCCCTTTTCACCCAGCTTTGATTTTAGGAGAAGATGCGCTTGTTGATGTATCATGCGTTTTTAGCTTTTTAAAAGAAGCAGGAGTTCTCATAAAACTTTAAAACTTCGCAGAGTGCTTAACTACATATTACAGAACACCTCATCCACCTTCTCATCCCTGAGAAGAAGGCCCAGGTCTTTAGGTTATTTGTTGGCACTCTCCGGGCTCTTTCCCAGACAAGGACTCACTGAGGTGTCCCATTTCTTTAAAAAGAATCTATGCCTAGTGTTTGGTGCATGATGGCCTAAGCTGCTTATGTGTCAATAAACTCAACTCAACTCAACTCAACTCAACGATGTACTTTCTGCAAGGCAGAGACGTTCGCTCACAGGCGAAGAAGCTATATATTGTTGAGGGCCGTAGAAAGTATTACAAGCTTGTTTCCGCAAGTCCTCTTCAGGAGCTCTTCAGTTAGCTGCTAAACAACACTTTGCGATGTGGTAAACGTGATTTAAATCATGAATCATGTACTATAATGAATTGCCAGGTAATAATAATGCATTTCTCTCACATACACCGGTAAATCGCCACTACATTTTTATGGGTACGCTGTCACAAGTACTGTGTTTAGAACAGTTTGTGTTGTACAGTGTTTTGTACCATGCCCACATGGAGCCGTCGGCTCACATTTTCGGTGGTGCTGGTTTCTTGCTGCACGTAGCGCCTCGTGCGGGTGGCCTGTAACATGCTTCTCGCACGGTGTCGTGCATTTTTCTTACGTGTAAGGCACCCATGATGTTCTTGTGCTGAATTTTGCGTTTCATTCCGAAACGCTCGTTGGCTATGTGCATCATTTTGGCGACACGAGCGAATGTTCAAGAAGTATTCCTCGCATCCGTGTTTCCTGATCTGGCGAGTTCTTCACGCACGCTTCTTTACGGTTTCATGTGCTCGGCACCTAAGCACCAAAGGGACTCAGAGGCGCGGAGGCTTAGTCAGGGACAGCGGACTCAATTTTCGTTTACTTGCGGTGTGCAAGGTTGCTTGCTAGTTTTTCCTTGCACGAGCATGCTAATGCGGAATTTGTATGGACATCTTAGCAGTTGAGTGTAGGTTCAGTGCTGTCGCTAGAGACTGCAAGGAATAAATACGGTAGGAGTCTTCCTTCCCGGACAATTTGTCGAGGCTGGAGAGCGAAACCTGCCCAGCCAGACCCATTCCGGACTCTTGGCAAGACACATGAACTTTCCGCTGCTCCTGCACTGGAAGGTCAATCCGCCAGACCCGCAGATCCGGTTGATGACAATGGACACATGAGAGGGCCTTCAGGTCCAGTTATGGATTCAGTACATCAACAATTGGGGATCGCAATCTTGAGTCAAAATTTACGGTAGCAGCAAGCACTGTGCAGACTATTGCTATGGACATGCAGTACATTCACGAGAAAAAGAGAAAATGACTGCTACCCTGCAGGAAGCACGAGTGTGCATAATGACAGAAGTGATGCACAGCAAGTGGCTTGATGCTGTTGCTCTAGTTAGCAGAATAAATTCTAATCTCTTCAGCCGTGATTACGACAAAAAACTTATTCAAGGCTAAATTTGGTTACATTTCACCTAGAAGTGTAACCCCTGGTCGTAGCAGCTTCCGGAAAACAAGGCACGTTAAGCACGTGTCAATTTTGGAAATGCACTTTTGCAAATGCAACAGAAAATGCACTGAAAGCACTTTTGCACAGTGCCAAAAGTGCAGAATACTTGCCCTACCTGCAACACCAATTCATTCAGAGTCAACTTGCAGATATAACACATTGGTTGATTTTCAAGAATACTAAGCCTGCTATACACAAGGTGCATGTTTACCTTTTACTATACCAAGATGCGTTTTAAGTTAATAATGCCCTGGGGTTTGCTAGAACGAAGCACAAATTTCTAGGCGTCTAGTACACGCTTGCAAACCTCATGAAATACAAACAAGAATCCAGTGCAGACAACATTCATATAGCAATATGATGCCCGAGTTTGACCTGAAATACTTAGGTCTGGATAAAATATTTGAGCCATTGATTTGTAACATATTGCTGCTTGAGACAAAGAGAATTTCATTTCATAGCGGCCAGGTTAAGGGCACACTTTGGCAGCATTTGGCGAGAGCCTTCGGTCATGTTATGTAGGTGGGTTCACTGAAAGCTTCAGCACGCCATGCTACTTTTACATTGTCCATGCTGTTTGCGAGCTATTTTTGCCTGCACATTTGTTTCGCTCACAAGTCTGTTCAACCCTTCAGTTTGTCCAAAGGTAAGCTTCAATTTAGTTCATTCACACGGCGCTTAGATATTCGTGCTTTGGAAAGATTGGGCCAGTTCTGCCCATTGTAGCAGTATAGCAGGGAAAGTAAATATAAGTGAAATTTGGTGCACTTTTGTTTCAAATCTCTGATATTCTTGGAATTTAGCGTTCAATTTTTAAGCATGGCTGTGGTCATGTGCTGATTGAGTAACCGTAAATGCATCACTTTCACTTTCGCCGCTTGTTCAAGTACACATTTGCATGTTTTATTTGTGTAAAAAAGAAGCAGCTGTGGGTGGCAGCATGTAATTGTTCCTTAACTTCTACTCATAATAACTCACATTTAGTGCTTGCATTACCATCTCTGTCAGAGCCTCCACCTCCACTGTTCATTGCCGCAAAAAATTGCTCCTGCAGAGTAAATTTAAACGCCAAGCAATTAGTAGTTCTATTTAATTAACACTTCCTTATCTTGTGCTATCGGGGGTAGAACTTGGGTATACTAACCAATAACCCCCTGTTCAGAGATTGGGCCGCGCTCTCACAGAATGTGGCAAAGGAGCCAGTGTCCTGAAAAGAGATTTTTACAGCAAACGTTGCAGCTGTTTCCTCTATTAAGTATTATAGAGGTTGTTTTTAACGCTTCTCTAGTGCAAGGTATACATGTCTTTTCTGTGTGGTCTTCTATCCACTGATTAAAGTGAAAGTGAAAGCTCATTTCTTTGCAACGAAAACTGGGGATATTTCTTGTATTTATGCTTTTACATAAGTAGCCTGCTTTATTGAATCTTAAATTAGGTGTATAAGAAAAGACATGATTACATTAATTTTGCCGGGCTACGTAAATTTTACGGTATTTTGCTGTGAAAAGACCGAATATTTTCACTGTGCAGGGCCTGTAGAGTTCACAGTAATAATACGTTATCAAGCCAGCAGGCATTAAAATGAGAAAAAATACGGCCGGGTTTACTTTTTACAGAAAAAGGAAATATGAGGGACAGATTCCTGTTAAAGTAATAGTGGTTTTCTTACAGTGTACCAAACGTATTGGCGCAACATCATATGTCGCATCTCAGTTAATCGACCTCACGTGTGGTTGGAAAACCGTGCAAAGTGTTAAAGCGCATTCCTAGAGCTTGATATTGCTGTCCGTGAATGACGCATCACGCGAAAATGTTTTTTTGTCTTTCATACTAGTGCGTAGCGTCCGAGACCGGATACCTTCTCGTGCCAGTTGGTGTGCAGAAGGAGCATTAGACGTCCTGATTGCGACTTATGCCTCGCGGGCTGTTGTCCTATATCAATATATATTATTTTTCTATTGTGTAAGGCTTCTCTGTTACTCTCTTTCATTTAAGATTCCACATGCCCTGCTTGTGTTACCCGTGGAGACCTATCGTTGACACGAATTATTGTCCAATACATTACCTGGGCCAGGCCGATCTCTTCCTATTTGTCACACGTAACAGTTTTATGCTGAGCCCCACAAAGGAATATCTTGTCTACGTACGTCATGGAATCGACGTCATTAAAGCCAGCCTAGTTTTCTGGCATTCGCTGTGATGGAGGATCTTGCACGAAAGTGTTCTATAACGAGCTACACACGGAGTTTTTTGCATCAGTACATGGCACGGAAATGACGTCACGAAAACAGCACGCCGGTATTCAAGCATCCCACGAGACGGGGTCATTTTGCTATTCTCTGAGATTTGTTGCCTGACATCCTGTGGTAACGACGCAGTCTCACCGCAGGGAATCTTCTCCGTGTTCTATTAGGCTACAAAGCCCGGTTGCCTCGGGAGTGTAATTAAAATACGCAGCAGCACGCCACCTAGTATTTCGCTTACAAAGGCACCAAATAGTAATGCTTCTGTGTTCAGTGCCACAGAAAGGCAGTGACTTCGACAGGGTAGTGTCATGAAATTGACGGCACGAGACCGGCGAGACGCACGTCATCCGGAAGTTCAACGCGTTCGCGCCTACGGTTTTCGCAATCCTAACTGTGCCTCTCACATTTTTCAACTAGGTGAGCGCGTCGCCAATCACCCCGCTGCGTAAGATACTTCCGAGCCGGAGCAAAAAACTCTTCTGTTTCGCGAGGCTGCTCGGCAGCCCCAAGCCGCGGGCCTAGCAAATCTGCAAGAAAGCCGGCGACTCGCAAATAGTGTGCCGTTTGGGGTAGTCAACCGCGAGATCGTGAGGCTATTTACTGACATCCCTTTCGTCTCCGCTTGTACGGTATGCTAAAGCCTGTGGTTTCTGCTGGATTTGCGCAGTGCTCCAATACCTGCAAAGCGGCGTCTCCGGGGAACATTTCCCAGTCGCGAGTCGTTCGCCAACTCTCGCCTTTGTTCCAATTGTCACGGATCCCTCGGCCATAATAAGGCGTTCCTGATGACTAGTTAAAACGGCTTCACATACTACCTGCTGCCTCTATATTGTATCTCCTAACGACCAGAAAGGTGAAGTTACTTCTGTGAATGCACGTTTCACTTTTGTGTTAGTACCAATTCCTAGGATAGTGGCAAAGAAAGAAAGTAAAGATAGTTGCAAATGCACATGCTACGAACATGTTCGCCACCGTTGCGTTTCTCTGTTTGCAAGTACTATTGAGCATATAGCCAGGTAAGTTCGCAAGGGCATGTGTACTCCTGAAGTGAGCGCAGTTGCTGTTTTAGGAACGTTAACAGCGACCGAGCGAAAGCTTGACTAGTGTAGTCAACATGGTGACGAAGACCGTTCAAAGTAGGGTTATCGCCCTTTGCTGTATTCCCGGTGCAGTTTTGGATAATTCGACTTGACTCACTTTGTCACTGTGTTCATCGTCCCTTTAGCGGGCTTAACTTCCAATAAAGGCTCGCCAAGGTAAACCAACTGTCTGATGTCCCTGTGTAAATAGTTCATTCGTCAAGAGCCTAGCTCATAGATGAGTGCCCTACGATCGGTGAACCGGGTCACGCGACATCCTGTCAGAGAATAGCGGAAGGGCTCACGAATAGGTAATAAGAAGGCTAGTTGAAACAAGCGCCTTCCTGCTTGCTTCCTTTCTGTATCCATGTCTTCTGTGCGCTTCAATCTAATTTCAAATATGAACTAAGAAGTAAGATACAGGGAGCCCTTACAAAAAAACAACCCTGCAGCGCTTCTTCGAGCCGATGCGATTACGCGAGAGGCATCCCAGGGGTCTCCAGGCGCCATCACTGAACTGCTGAAGACCTGCTGCAATAATGATGATGTGTGGTGTTTTGTGGCGCAAGGGCCAGGTTTGGCCAAAGAGCGCCATGACAAGTGGTAATGCTCAAGATGTATTATGGGAGATGTGACTTGGCTGTAAAGCGGCCTAAAAATAGTCGCAGGAAAGTGCGTAAAATCTATGTACTATAAAATTATGGCGATGACTAATGACGAATACTATGAACATTAAAATCCATCGTAGAAGAATGATGCAAAACAAAAAATATATAGGATGGTAAAATTACTTGGAGCACTGCTGCCTCGCCAGAGCCCTTGAAACACAAGGGCCTAGAGGCGTGTGCTATACTAAAGAGCTATCGCAGTGGCATCTGAAAAGAGGACCCGCTACGAGCATGTGGGGCTAAAAACATGCAAGACAACATCTTTCAGAAAACTTAGGACAGCGTTGGTGTCAAACTGCTGCAATAACTATACTGGAAAGGACCTCCGCAAGACTTGTGGAGCACCGTACTTCATGTGTGTTAGCATTACTGTTTTAGCGAGTAGAGTGTTAAAGGCCATGAAAGCCACCTAATTGTCGTATGAAGTAAGCATAAGGATAATTTTCAGACTTTCGGATTTACAAGCAAAGTTGGATGCCGTAACTCTTCATATCGTGGCCTACAATCTACAGAGATGTCATGTCGAACTTGTTCTTGTCCGATTTGATTAAAAGGTCTTTCTCTTCAAGTCAGTTGAAGAGCAGCCAAATGTTCTCAAGGTGAGCTTCTTGTCATGAGTTCGCAACCAGGATGCTGTTGATATTAGCGAACCTTAAGGGCAGGCCACGATTTACAATCTCAGTAAACAGTTGAAATGCGCGCACAGCATTCCTTAGACCAGAAGTATTTTGGAGAAATAATCAGAAATCCAAGCAGGGTTTACATTGTGTTTTTGGCAACAACTTGTTCAGTCAAGAAAATCTCTGGTCATTGAAATACCTTTTATTCATAGTGGTCATTCCCACAACATATGATACAACAAAACATTGATTTTTATAAAGAATACTTATGGACCTAATAGACTTTCAGGTCACTTAGAAAGGTAACTCTTTATGTGAGGTTGATTTAAATGCGCAACGCACTGCAAAATTCTTTATACTTGTTTGACCCCATGATATATCGTTGCGTCTTCGTGGCTTTACATTTGATACTACATAGTGATGTATTGGCATATGTTGTCGGATAGACCGTCCGAACAATAAAGGCACAGGTACATCGTTATTGCTTTTTCTAGAGATGTGTCATCAGTGATCTCAATTATTTCCTGCTGATAGTCGTAGATGAGGAGCCTTGTTTTCCATAACATCATTCAGCCATAGAAGATCATATAAGGTCATTTGGAGGTATTTGAAAAAAGAGTCTTGATTACAAGAGCACAATGCTCAAGAGCTGGAAGCTTTCTTTAGACTGAAAACGTTAATTCATGTCCTCTTGCCTGATCAGTGCTTCAATATTGATTGCACTTCTCGTGATGTCTGCCATTTACCGCTCTATAAGTAATGTAGCTTGGATGTTTAAAGAGTGACGGAGGGCCAACTCAGTGGAGTAGTGAGAGCATGTTTCGCTAGCCTGGGTGGCAGGCTCGCTTCGAAAGCGACGTAGGACGACTCAGCAGTTTCAGTATTTTGGTAATATCAGAAGGACCCTTCTTTTAATTTTTTTTTCATTTTCATCAATCCTACTTTCAAACCTTGGTCCGCTTTCAAATGCAAACTGAAAAACACAGGAACAGTGTGCAAAACCAATTGTGGTAATGTATTGCTAGTCCATTACGCTATCCATAGAAAGAAAGTTTAAAATTTCAACACAACTCCATGGCAACACATTCCAATAAATATTTTATTTTACAAGCTAAAATGAGCTAGAAATACGTAAATATGCAAATTATGACAGGAATGATATTCTATGTGAACTTCTCCCTTCGATCTCAAGAACGGAAAAGCGATTATCTTTATTTCTTGCAGTGCACTTTTTTACAAAAGCAACTGTAAACCTGGAAAAACATTTCCTAGATGTTCTTGAACAAAAATAAACGTGTGTATGAATTCGGAACATGGCTTACATACAATCTTTTTTCGAACCCAAGCGAGCATTGACAAAAATGCCTAGATCCCTGTTTTGTTATCACCAGTCATGAATTATATCACATAACAGCTTCATAGGGTGCTAAAGCAATATACATGCTCTCCTTAGTAAATACGTCAAGTCAAGTCAAGTCAATTTATTTCAGCATTTCTTTTGTACAAACAAGAATGCTAGGACAAGCACAAAAAGCTGCTAAGCTGCAGCTTGACTGGGTGCTTGCCCCATCACTTGGCAGAAACAAGAGACAGAAAATACATTTGAGTGAAAAAAAAATATTTACAGATTTCAAATGGTCATGTAAAAGCATGGGAAAAAAACACAAAGTACATCATACAGAATACTCAAAAATCTGTAGCGACTGCTCTGTTGTAGTATGTCACTGAAGAAAATATAATGAACAGTAGCGCACAGAACAGCAGTCTACAGAAAACGCTAAACACATGACGTAAAATAATTAGAAACCTCTCTACAAGAAAATTGAACAGAAGTACAACATAAATATTTCAATTCGATGTAGTAGTCTAATCATACAGTCAACGAACAGTCTATATCTTTTAAAAGCACCAGCGATTTAGTAAAAAAGTTTTCCATTTTTTGCGGGTTAAGTTATCTATGTCGATATTGTCTTTTTCCAGGTCACCTAAAAGGGTAGCTATGCGCGATTTTAACTTGTTTCTTCCATGACATGTTCTTGAAAAGGGAGTCAGCCAAGTGCTTCTATTTCTGAGCGTATAGGGTATGTCGGATGGTTTTGTTAAGGTGTATAAAGTAAGAAAGGTGGTTTCGTTTTGTTTAAGACTGTTTTTGTATTTTAATAGTAGAGTAAAGTCATACAATAGCTGAAATGGAAGTATGCCATATTTTAGAAACGGATCCTTTGTATGCGCATCGTGTACTACATTCGCTATATGACGCAGTGCCCTTTTCTGTAGAGTACACATTTTCTGAATGTTCCTCCATGAAGTAGTTCCCCATATAAGAGTACAGTAGTTAATCTGAGTTGCAAAGAGAGCGTTATAAAGCAATAATTTAATCTTGTCCGTCAGTACATGACGAAGCCTAGAAAGCACACCGCAGACTTGCACATACACGCTGTACATGAGCATCTCAGCTTAAGTGGTCGGTGAAGATAACTCCTAGTGTTTTAACCTCACTCACAACAGCAATTTTTTCACTCCCTAGGTACAGATCACGTGAATGGTTAACTGGTTTTTGAGAAGGTGTGAATAAAACTGATTTTGTTTTTTTAGTATTAATTTCAAGTGAATTTGCCATACTCCAGGTGTGCATTTTTTGAAGTGTTCAGTTTGCTAAGCAAGAGAGCTCCCGAACATCGTATGCTTGGATGAATATGGTTGAGTCATCGGCAAAAATAATGAACTGCGCATTGTTACTAACTTTTACGATATCATTCATATATAGGTTAAATAAGATGGGCCCTAATATGCTCCCCTGGGGTACCCCTGCAACAATATCTTCTAAAGAGGAAAGGTGATTTGTGATTGCTACTGCTTGTTTCCTATGCTTTAAGTATGATTGTAAAAGAGAAATAGGTACGCCACGAAAACCATAGTATTCTAATTTGGCAAACAAGGTTCGATGACTTATTCTATCGAAATCCTTGGAGAAGTCCACAAGGATGCCTAGCGTTAATTTTTTGTCTTCAAAACCCTATATTATTACTTCTTTCTGTGTTAGCAAAGCGAGTTCTGTGGACATGCGCTGGCGGAAGCCGAACTTTTGCGGTGATATAGGAGAGTGTTTTTCGCAGAACGAGGCAATTCTTTTACCAATTACTTTTTCCAAACCCTTAGAAAAAACTGGGGTCAGTGCGTTTTAACGTCGGGGTGAGAAAGATGCCTTCATCAGCCTTTTATTGTGGTTAACAGTTAAATCTCCACTGCAGAAGCAGCTTCTCCTTCTAATGTCTGTTAAAAAAACAGGAATAAAGAGTGGTCCATACTGAAGTGTGATATAATCTGGCACAATCACTGGCCAGAACACCGCGGGAAGTTTAGTTTTCTTGTTTTGCGAGTATACCGTACTAGCACGTAAATGATGCGACCTCAGATAAAACGGAAGGGGGAACTTTTGGACTATCAGAAAAAGAATATATATATATCTATCTATCTATATATATATATATATATATATATATATATATATATATATATATATATATATATATATATATATATATGAATGTAACGCAAATTCATGCCACGGAGAAACAGGAAACGACGTTTAATTGCCGATGCCCTCAGGGCTTCGTTCCTCGCTACTCTGAACTGTCGTATCAAAATGAAGTGAATGAACGAGACCTGACGCATTTATCACTGCCGGCGAGCACGGCGTCATCGCCCGTGAGAATCACCAAGGTTATTGAACCAACGTCATTCAGAAGTGCCCGCGATTCAATCGAACACGGCCAAACCTTTCACAGAGTGCGTGGTGGTGAACCGCACTTCCTCGAATAGCGTTCGCTTAACGCACCTGCACAACAGCGGCAATTATTTTGTTCAATGTTGTCAATAATACAGGCTAGCCACATTGATGCGCCAGCAACATCGTTCTAAACCATAACAAGAAACACGTTGTAAAAGGCAACGTAGCAGCTATTAGCTCACCACCCTTGGCCTTGACGAAGCAGCCTCGGGAACAAAAAGAACGGTGAGCTAGAGAATGTACAGTAAAAAAACACATTATATTCGTGTCATGAACCAGAATATAACGTAAGGTGCGTTCGGACTGCAGAAAGTTGTAATATAACCTCGTGTTATAATCGCAGTAGCTTGGTGAACTTTACGCCAACAAACTGAACAATTCAGAGGAATTTAAATTCAGAGGAATTGAACAGTCCGGCGTTAAATCCCGTTAGAAAACGACAAAGCTGACTACTCTTTATTTCGACCAAAGCTACAGCTTGCGTAAAACGTTCTCCATTTCCATCAAAATGCAGCATTAGAGCGAACTTTGCAACACGCATGGTACAAGCAGGCACCGGAAGTTATGGCAAATAAACAGTTAGCCGCCAATGACTAAGAGCAAACCATGGGTAATGTTCTTCCCTAAATATTCCAATCGTACATAAATGGCAGGTGAGGGGCCGCAATATATTCGCTATGCATAAGGAAATAGTGGTCATTGTGCGCCCAACGTCGGTGGATTCTTTCTCGTAAACTCGGCACAGTTGCGCCCTGCCCGCATGTACAGGCCCTGTTTTTCGCTAACATGATCTGCAGAAGTGAACATGACAATGCTCACAAACTCGGAGAATTAGACTGAAAGTTACGAGTGGCAATGTGCGAACATTGTGACATTCCGCCGCAGAATCTACACCGAAAATGGCTGAGAATACCTTTCAAAAGGTCACGGTCTTCTTCAGCATACGCAACGAAAGTTTCGTATAACCCCAGGGAGGTGAGGAGGTGTCGAGTGCTGTTCGCCCTCGCCCACGCGCCATGCAGATCGCCCGATATATCTTGGTTCCCCCATCCGAATGATTATACGCGTAACTGACATTTCCCGTGCGAGCACTCCGTGGGATGTTAAGCGTACAATTTGAGTTTTTCATGCATATGCGGATCGCTCACGCTCCTACAAAAGTGATCCACGGCATACGGTCTTGTCCGCGCGCTCATATGAAAGAACGTCATGCCTATATTCTGTGACGCAGTACTTGAAACGTCATGTACGCCTCGTTTACATGCGCGTCATGCTTAAACCCACAGTGCAGCGTTAGAATCAGCATGGACATGAGGAACAGCAACAATAATATGCACAACGGTCTCGTGTTGAGGCTCGGCAAGACTCATTTCAAGGCTGCGTCCCATGGGTGAATCTGTGCGTGGCTGCCATTGGCTGTTTTGAAGCAGACGCTCTTTCTACCCAAGGTCCCTTTCAGTTACGACCCTCACAGGAGGGCTGTGCTTCAGCAAAATGGCGGCGCACATGATTGTTGACGTTGTCATCCCAACAGGAACAGCAGCTGCGCGGCGCCTCCTCGCTCTAGCTTTTCTTTTTCTTTTTGTATTTATTATGCCGACTCGCTCCACTTCCTTTCCCGCTTTCGCCCATGCCGCGCACGCCGCTTACTTTCCTTTTGTTTTTGCCTGTGCGCGGCGCGTTCTCGTGCTTATCTTTTATCGCGCGCGTGCGCTATGCCGTGCATTGGCATTGCTTGAGAGGTGGCGCGTGGTGCACCGTGGGCTACGTGTTGGCACACACGCAGCCTTGCCCATACTTATAGCGCCATGTGCCGGGACATAATAAAAATTCCACTTCCAACACAAGATACCTTTGCTCTCGTTTTATTGACATCGTTTCCGAAAAAAAGATTTTGTCTCATAACATGGTGATACACGCTTCAAAATATACAAAAGTTAAAGGTGCAAGACATATACATGAATACTAAACACAAAAGTTCACAGACGTTGGAATAACAAAAAATAGAACACGATAGAAAACGCGAAGCCCGTTTCATGCACACACAAATAAAACAAAACAAGATTTTTATATAACGCCCTCAAGACCAAAGACTCGGCGAGCTTTTGATATATGTACTAAGATATTGCACAAAGCTGGACGACTTGTATGACATACTCATGACAACTAAAGGAAGCTAAAATTCACTGCCAATGGCGAAAATAATGGCGCTCTAGATACCTAAAAAATACAACGTAAAGCAAAGAGTGTTTTATTGACAGTCGTACAAAAAAACAGGAAATTAATTACTTATATACCTGAACAAAAGTATATGAAATGTGAGACATGTTAATTACTGCTGAACAAAATGAAAAAGCAGACATGACATAGAAAAAAAATAACATTGCACTAACAACGCAAATACAAATTATAAAATTATTGTGCACTTGGCCAAAACTTTAGTAACGGTGGCAAGGGGGAACACAAGGTAGTCAGCGTTTGCAGTAGCATATAGACAACATTCGCAGAAAGGCCTGTTCCTCAATGATAGACCAGGTAAAATAATCCCACAACACGACTTTTCTTTCATACCGAATGCAATTCTTAGCAGTAAAGTTACGTCACTTTAGGCACTAAGTCGTACCTACTGAGCACTACTTTGTGTGATAAACACGAACTTCAAAAATGTTCATTTAAGACACTTGCAATGCTCATGCTTTCCAGAAGAAAAAATTATCGTATCATGCCTGCATATGAAGGTTCTTCGCGCGGTTTTCCCATCGGGGATTACTGAGATAATTCACAAACACGAACAAAAATTTTTCAGCTTTTAGTACGTTTGTAGAACGGTGACACACAGATAAAGCACTGAGGCTGGTATGGAAAGCTGGGCGAGTTAGTGAATTTGCAAAATGAGACTTGGCACAGGAAAACAAGTCACAGACCAGGTCAGGGGACAATGAGGAGGAGCATCTATTTGTCAGCTTTCTCTACCGATAAGAGGGACGTGTAGCACAGCCAAGGCGCAACAACGTCCGGAGACTCATGGAGCACACACATGCAGAGGGCCGTGTTCGTGTACATGCGTGTTCTTATGTCCTTGGGACTGCGCGCTCACCTGTTGTCTTTAGGCACCCGGAACAACCTTGTAGGGCTTGTTTTTGAGGTATTCGTGGATCACTTAACGATGCACGAGCTGTGCGAGTCGTGAAACTTCGTGGAGCCCAAGCACACAGCTATCGAGGAAAAATTTGGAGGACGCTTAAGCTTCGCCTTCAAGAGTGGAACACGATAGCGTTATCGCACCCCGTTCGCACCGCCTACCCAAACACGCTACGCCAGCCTTCTGGTATTTATCGCTCATGGCTAACGCCGCTGACGCCGACGACACCGGCTTTTCTGCGACACAAGCTCCTTAACGCTGTCGCATTAATAGGAAACTAACGAAACCGCCCCCGCCGGTCAACGCACAGCTGCGCACGCTTCCCGAAAACAGCAGATAACGAAACATGAAACGTTATGCAGCGGGCTAAGCTGGCGCCGGGCCGGCGGGCGCGCGCGAGGACAGCCGAAAGTGAGGGAGTTATGCAGTAGAACAAGGGGAGAGGAGGTGAGAGGAAGTGCGAAAGGGCACAGCGTCGTGGATCGGCACGCGCCGCGCGCGCCAATCTAAGAGGCCGTGCAAAGGAAGCGAAGCTGCTTTCCCGCCCTTCACAGTGTGCATTGGAGTCCATTTTTTTCGCAAAGGAACTTGGCATGACGTATCGCATACGACGCATTCTTGATGCACAGTGCTCATGGAATGAAATGGGACACGGAGCATTTAGTAGAACCCTACATATGTGCAAAGTACGCGAGAGCACCATGTGATGTCGCTAGGAATTTGGTCAACAAAGGTGACGAGGACTCCGATGTAAGTGTACACGCCAGAATAACGTCAATGTGACACGGACTGCAGCCAGTTGAAACGAAAATATGCGCATTACTTAGCCCTAAATTGACGCGTTTCATTCCGTGAGCACTGTACATCACCCACACTGCATAAAAATACTTTCAGCAAGTGAAAAGTGATTACATCTGTAGCGATCTCGTTTTAGTGCGAACGCACTAATAGCATGACATCGCGGACGCCGCGCGTGACGTTATGAAAACCTACCGCGCTCCTAATAAAACCCGAACTCGCACGAGAGTAAGTGTCAACGTGAAAATCGGTCATCACAGTGTTTATGCTGCCGCATCCGCGTGCGTATGTTCAAAATAAATATAGAACGTATATCAAGATCGTGCCCGCAAATGTTTGAAGAAGAGATTCGGGGCACCAAACACAGCGAGCAAGAACGAGTTCGACAACAGCGGCAGCTAGATTCAATGAATGAAGAAAATCTGCCTTCACAATATTATCCGTGGTTGGGGGAAAACAAATCGTGTGTCATGTTTTTCATTAAAGCCGTTCCCTTTTCTTACCTCATTGTTCAGGTTTTATTAATTAATATATTTATCAAAGCGAAGCCTGGATTGGTTAAAAGTTTCGGTGGCGATGATATGATCATGCTAAAACCAAGAGCAGAGCAACTATGGGAAAGGGTGGTCTAATGAGTTGACCGCTGCCCCGGGGGCGGAGCGTTAGTCATTACTAAGGATTCCAGCCATATAGACGCGCACTCTCGCCATGCGCACAACCGCTCAGAGCCGTTTTGCTTCAGGCGGGGAGGAAAATGGTAGGACAAGTTTCACGCGCTATGCCGCGTCTTCGTTTCCGTTCAGTTCAGTATCGGAAAACGGATGAGACGGGCACACATTGGGCTTTCACCCGAGGAACCAGCAGCGTTCGACGAGCGGCGGCAGGAACTTGCTCCTGAAATGGCTCAACGTCGATGTGTCCATCCAGCTGTTAGAGCCACACTAGCCCAGGCAATCCGACAACAACGAGCAGAACATCCCAAGCTGAAGGACTGGGAGTCCGAAAAAATTCGGTACTGTTACCTCTTGGTTACATAACAGTGACAAAGAACAGATGCACGCCGGACAAGTTTCGCTTATCCCATCTTTCGGTAGGCGAAGGGTTGGAGTTATTTTTTTTATTATCCTCAGAGATTCAAGTGAACAATTGCAGATGCGACAATTGCAGCTGTCCAAATAAAACGGGGAAGACATACAGAGATACAGAGACATACATACAGAGACATACGCTCAAACAAAATTAAAGAATGTTGGCATGAAACAACACGATTTAAAGCTAATAGCCTGTTTGTGACGTAGATGCGTGTAAGAGTATTTGACGACTAATTTGGCCAGATAGTAACAGTCAGGACAAGTCTTTGCTAAAAGAAGTTGTAGTTTCGCCAGCTATTCGAATTATTGATGGGGATACCATAACCAAAGACAGGCATACTAAGCAAGTATAGTAGCTTTATCACGGTGTAAACTCGTAAACGCAGAAGAGCGACCGCAGCGTCAAGCGAAGTGGCCTTTCTGATGGCTCGCGCTTCAACGCCAGTGGAGCGGCTAGAGCACAGCGCAAACGAATGTATGAGCCCTCGCCGCACCTATAGATTCATCGCACATAACTCTCATTATATAGCTCGCGAGGCCACGCGTGCTCGCGTCATAGGCAGCAGCCGACGGAGTAGAACGCCCCCCTCCCCTCTCCCGGAATCCCGCGCACGACGGAAGACGGCGCGCTTACTCGTCACTTTCTTCCCTTGCGCCGGCAAGATTGATCCGCCCTAGTCGGCTTACCCTCGCACGGTTTCCCTCGCACATACAGCACACAGTGTGCGGCGACGATGCTAACGACTTTGGAATTTATACGGTACAGCACGCTCATGCCGTCGACAGAAATGAGCCTGGAGTGTCAACATAATTGATATTGCAATAAAATAATTGGCTGTATGTTGCGGCTTATGGTGGCCTTAGGGCAACGAATCCACTAAGCCCATGGACTGCTACGTCAGGTTGTCGAAAAGGAAGGAACGATGGTTCATTGGCTTAGTTGCGCGGCTCCAGTTACGTAAGCCCCCTCCAAGCAGGAGCAAGTAAAACGTCCGAGTTGATGTCTGGATCATCTGTCCCTACAGCTCGGAAAGTCTTCGCTTTTAATATCGTTGTCTTCCCTAGTCGACTCAACTACGGAATCGGTAGACTGTCCAGCAACAAACAACAATCGTCGACTTCGTTGCGATAACACCCCCATGCTCGCAACACTCTGTAGCAACTCCGCCTCCGAAGACCGACGGTAGGGATATGCGGCTGGATCACAACGTGCGTTTCGAGGGTTGCCGTCGTTTTTTTTTTTTTTTTGACCATCGCGTTGGGTCCCTGTTTAATCATTACATAAAGGTACCAGGTAATGTTTGGGTTGTGGCCTTTTTTGGGACCCCTGAGGAGTCGTGTCCACGCTACGTTGTCCTCTGGATAGGTGATGACGATTGAGTGTTGGTTTGCCTCGTGGCAAACGTGTAATTACTGCGAATACCAGGTCCCCTCGGGGTTTAGTAGCATTGGATGGGGCCCTCCTTTAATCCTTAGCTCAGACAGTTTGGTAATGATGGGGTTGTGACCTTTTTTGGGACCGCTTAAGAGTCGATGGCCACGCTTCGCTGACATCTCGATAGGCGCAATTGTATGGGTGGATGTTTGCCTTGTGGTAAATGTCCAAATAACATCTTTGCGGTGTTGGTACGTAACAGTGTGTAACTTTAGTGTGTGGTGAACTGGCGACTGTACAACGATGGCCCACTAGAAAAGATGTACAAGTATCGGATGTTATGTAGAGCACATATTGTGAAAGTGCACTTTATAGGACAGATAAAAACATGGGACATTTCTGGCATAAAAGAGAGCAGTGATGTCTAGCGAGATCTTGTTGCAGGGATGCTCCTAGTTGGGTGATAATTGATGACGATGAAACGGATTGTCTTGTTTTGGGACTTTCTAAAAAGTTGGTGGAGTGCCAGAAAAAAAAAACTGGAATGCATGTTATACAATGCTTCTTTCTGTTTTTTTTTGTTGAAAGGCTTGGTTCACTAGATACATGCTATGGATGATGCTTTGTTTTTTTTCTTGTCGTGCGCATTCTGCTCCTTATGCGGCTGCTGCTGTTGTGACAGGCAAACAGAATTATATATGTGATTGCTCATGTTGTATTGTAGAATTTGTTGCGATTTATTTATGTTCTTCGCTCTGCGTTCCCTGTGATTTTCATCCGCAGTTCAGTGCCGTCTAGCTTGCGGCCGCTATGGCGACCGAAGGTCATCGTAGTCGGTTGCTCGCTCATTTCTATTTCTCTGATGACGGATTTCTCTACGCGCGTCGCGGATATTTCTTGCTCCCGTTTGCGTGCGTCTTTCCATGAACTTCCTAGGCTTTGACAGAATTTAACGAGATGATTGCGCACATATCTTATTTGCGTTGCTATAAAGTAAAAGATTATTGGCCTTCAACAATGATGAGATAATTATCAGAGTATTTACATAAGCACAGATACAACATCATTTTATATAAGAACGTTGTGCTAAATCTCTCACTAACGTTGATTCAATGCAAATGGCAGCTTGATTGCTAAGCTATGGCCATACTCTCGCATTAAATTTTTTAGGAAATGTCAAAACTCCCTGACGTCTGTTCATGCCCCTGACGTCGTACGCGTTTATAGAGAAACCAAATGTGCCTGATTTCAACTTCTCTCAGAACAAGTCGCAATATAATCACTCCGGCTTGAATAACATATTTCGCAAATAATTCATGTTAATTATTAGGCAAAAGCAGGGAATACATGTCACAATGTACATCTAATTTCTTTGTGATAAATAATAAAGATGAATTTAAAAAGTGTGATTAATTGTGCATGTAAATAATTCATTCAATATGAAGCGAACATAAATGCATAATGCGAGAAGCAATGCTCAATATTGTAGCCGCGACAACATTTTGACATTTTAATTAGCCCCGTAAAAATGAAAGAGCGCACACATCTTTTTCAATATAATTCTAGCGCGCACATTTTACTAAATACGTCAAGACACCAAGCGCAGCACATACTCTCCTTTTACACGTGTCTACCCAAGCAGCAGGCAGCATAAACTTCATTGTCAATTAAGGCCTAATCGTGTGGGCGTAAGTAGACGATACGACTAGTGTTAAAGCAGGCAATATACGGCGCAACTTGAGCGCCATGTCTTTAAATACCGCAGTGACGCGTAAAAAACAGTTACTGCATTAGCAATCTGCGTCAACTGCCTAAGTATATAGGTACTTATTTGATCGAAACTGTTTACATGATTTTACTTTTTCAAATTCACATTGTGCGTGGCAACGGCAGACGGGGAGGGATGTGTCATATTTGTAAGCAAACGGTAAGAGGTAAAAGAGGCCAGGAGGGCGAGCAGTGTAACCTATTTGTGGTGCGGTCTCAGATATGATATTCAAAATAAATGAAGTAAAAGTAGCGAAAATGCGAAAAACCATTTCCGTGTGATATATAATCTGAGTGAGAGCTGTTACATTGTCGCAAGATTTATTAATAATTTTTTTCATCGCTAACAAGATGGAGGCTGGAGAAAAAGCTGAAAGGCAAATTGGCCAGCTCTGGTCTCCAAGAAAATACTCTTTCGCAATCGCAGAGCATATCAAAATTCACATTATCAACATATAAGATGGCTTCTACAGCAAAACACAGAAAAAAAGAAATAGAAAGAGAACGGCACTGTCAACATCAATAAAACCCATTTTTATTGCAGCGAAACATTAAAGAGAACGCACTGAAACAATTTACATTATGACAATGAGCACATGATTGGAGACTAAATTATCAAACCAATTAATGAAACAACATTTACAAATCTGAAAACAAAGCACGCCATTCCCTTGTAGATCACTCTTCCAGAGCGACGTTTTGACTGTTACAGAAGTTCAGTAACTCAAAAAGCTTGTGTGTTAGGAATGGCACCACGTAAGTAGCTCTACATAATTGTATGTGCAAAGCTTGATGATGGGAATGTTTCGGGGTCCTCCTATCGAAAGAGCTTAATTGAGCGACAAGGTCTCCAATGTTTATTATTTCTTATTTGTATGCTACGGTAAGGTGATTGCAGAATACATAAGGCATTTCTACAATTTAATGCGTACGAAAAAGTGGGGCTGGGGGATTAACAAAACCTACGCTATATCCATGTCTTATCATTTTTTCTGAGCAAAGTGTAGCATTCAAAGGTCAGTGGAAGTAGTAGATCACCATACAAGATGACAGTAATTTATGTAGGAATGAAAAAGCAAGTTAGAAATATGACTTTTAAGTTTCGTGAGCAGAGTTCGTTTGTTAAGGTAAGTTATTCTTAAGATATTGGACAAGTTTTATGCACTTTTTTACGACCAGCTTGAGTAATCCGGCTTGCGGAAATTGCTCATGTTAAGCTTTCTCAGCATTTGTGGAGCATTGTCATCGGTTTTCGCTTCTACATCACAAAATCGGTGCTGATGTTTTTCATATTTTTCGCTATAGTAAAGCTATTAGACATCGCTCATTTGCATGGCTACCTGTAAAAGCCTAAAAATATTTAAAATATGCAGTCAATATTTTGAGGAAGATAAGAACTCTACGAATATGCAGAAAAACGGTGACGAAGTAAATCGATTGAACATCGTTCTGTGCATGTCACTACCTGATCACTTATTCCAAAGTTTTTCTCAGAACTGTGTACACAAATATTATGCAGTTACGCACTACTACGAGAACAAACCTAATCTTTGTTCTCCACTATTCAACGAGGTACTTTCTTTTGCAAGGGAGAAATATTTGCTCCCAGGCGAACCAGCTATATATCGTTCAGGGCCGTGGAAAGTTTCGCAACCTTTGTTCCGCAAGTCCTGTCCAGGAGCTGTTAAGTGAGCGCCAAAAGAACGCCTTGCGATGGGGTGAACGCCGTTTTAGTCATGGATCACGTGCTTCAATTATTTGCGACGTAATATTAATCCATTTTTTTCGCATATATCACTAAATTGACACTGGATTTTTATGGTTACACTCTAACAAGTACTGTTTTTTTACGTGAAGTACCACCTAACACATCATTAGGGCTCAAAAAAACTGTCCCTGCCTGGTATTTGCGCGTCGCCGAAGCCACTCTGCGAAAGCAAGAAAAAAAAAAGAAGAGTGAAGGTTGAGATTCTGCCGGCCGCCGGTGGGCGCATTCGCCTGGACAGCGGTCCCGCGTTCCGGTGCACGTGACAATCGCGCATGCGCGTCTCATCGCTGTGCAACGGCGCGGCTCGCGTGGGCCGCAAATAAAAAAGAAATAATGCTTTGACCAGAGTGCCGAGGCTGCCGAGGCGGTGACGTGGTGCTGTAGCGATTCTCAGCGTGGTCGCACGATTCCGGAACTGTCGCTTAAGGTTTTCCTCATGGCCGTGAGCAATCCTCATCTAATTAATCCGCAGGTAAGTGTCATTATCGGTTACTTCAGTAAAGTTTTCTGCTATTCAGTGTGGTACTGCTGGCGCAAGGCGCATGCAAGCTGCCTTTCGTTTGTACGTCCCACTTGCAGTGTGCGCCGCCATGACTTGCGTCATGGGGCTTCCTCTTTGAATGTTCTACCAGCTCTGTACAGACACTTGGCCAATTGCTACTCGCAGTGGGCATGCGACAGAACGCTGGCTGGGTGCTATTACTGTTACACAATAGCAAGGGACAAGCATCATTTTGCGCTGTGGCCCGGCTTCGTGAAATGTGCTGTATGGTGCATTACTTGTAGTTGTTGATTGCACGTGCACTATAATACGTTGCTTGTAGCTGTTGCAGTGGCCCTGGGACAGAACACTGGTGCGTGCTAAGTATGTCTTACAAAAAGCAGGTGGCAGTTTTCTGGTTTGACAGCTGCCATTGATTGACGCTTGCATTTTTTTGTGCGGCACCTGTGCTTATGTGCTAAGGGTCCGTGTCAAACGCAGTGGGAGCCCGGTGGTCGCGTTTGTTCCTCGCCTGCTACCCCGTGTGCATGTGGTCACATGGAGCCATCGGCTCGCGTTTTCAGTTGTGCTGGTTTCTTGCTGCGCGTAGCACTCCATGCGGGCGGCCTGTGACGTCCTTCTCGCACGGTGTCGTGCATTTTCCTTGCGGGAAAGGCACCCATAATGTTTCATTCGGAGACGCTCGTTGGCTATGTGCTTCATTTTAGCGACGCGAGCAAATGTTCCATAAGCATTCCTTGCATCCATGTTTCTTGCACTTGTCAGTTCTTAGCGTACGCTTCTTTGTGGCGTGATGTGCTCACAAAGCACCAAAGGCCGGCACAGGCCCGAAACTTAGTCCCGGACAGCGGACTGAATTTTTGTTTACTGCAGTGTGCAAGGTTGCTTGCTAGTTTTTCATTCCGCGAGTCTCCTAATGCAGCGTTTGAATAAACATCTTAGCCCTGCAATGCATGTCCAGCGCCCTGTTAGAGATTCGAAAGATTCAATATGGTTGAAGTCTTCCTCCCCGGGTTATTTGTTGAGGAAACATGACTGGAAACCGAGACCTACTCAGCGGGACCTATTCCGGACTCTTGGCGAGGCACGTGAACTTTCCGTTCCTCCTGCACATGAAGGTCATTCCGCCAGCAACGCAGATCCGGTTCATGACGATAGTGACATTATAGCGCTGGCAAGTTCAGGTATGGGTTCAGCACATCAAGAATTGAATCAGCTGAACGTGTCCTTCCCACGTTTTATCTCAATCTTGAGTCAAAATATATGGTCCCAGTGAGCACTGTTCAGACTATGACTATGGACATGCAGAAGATTTACGAGAAAAGCAAAAATGGCTGCTATACTGTAGAAACCACTTGAGTGCAACATGGACAGATCTGATGCACTGCAAGTGGCTGCTTATATTGATGGTGTTGATCTAGTTACCACATTAGGTTCTGAACTCTTCAGCAGTGATCACAAACGAAAAGCTTACTTTAAGTCTAAATTTTGCTTACATTTCACCTAGAAGAGTAACCCTTGGTCGTAATCGTTTCCAGAAAGCAAGGTACGTTAAGCATAAGCCAAATTTGGAGACACTGAAGGCACTTTTGCACAATGCGAAATGTGCAGAGTACATGGAGAACCTGCAACACCGATTCGTTCAGAGTCAACTTGCAGATAAAGCGGATAGGTTGGTTTTCAAGAAGACTAAGCTTCGTGCAGACAAGCTGTATGTCCATATTTTGCTTTGCCAGGATGCTATGGAAATTGTTAATCCCCTGGGGTCTGTTAGAAAGAAACTCAAAATGGTAGGCGTCTAGTACACGCTTGCAAACCTCATGAAACACACAATTTAGAGCAGACCACATTCAGCTAGCAATATTATGTCTTAGTCTGACCTGAAATCCTTTGGCCTGGATAAAATATTTGAGCGATGGATTAGCGACCTATTACTGCTTGAGACAAAGGGAATTTCATTTCATTTCAAGGGTCAATTTAGTTCATTCGCACTGCGATTACATTTTGGACATATGGAAAGATTGGGGCTCTGCTGCCGATTAGATCAGTATAGGAAGGAAAGTAAATATAACTGAACTTTGGTGCACTTTTGTTTCAAATCTTCGATATGCTTGGAATTTAGCCTTAAAATCTTTACACATGACTGTGGTCGTGTGCAGATTGGGTAACACTACACGCATAACTTTCGCCCCTTGTTCAAGTACACATTTGTATATTTCATTTGGTTTGAAAATAACGAGCTCGGGGGTGGGGGGACTGCAAGCAATTGTTGCTTCATGTCTACTCATAGTAACTCGCATTTAGTATTTGCATTACCATCTCAACCAGAGCCTCCACCTCCACTGCTCATCGTCGCAAAACATTGCTGCTGTGCAGTAACCAAATAAGGCAGTAACCACAAAAATAAAATTATTAGCGCGTAAGTTCCCTCACCCACTACAATGGAATGGCGAAAGCCTAATTCTTTATTGAACTGAAATTAAATGCTTCCTTCGCTGCGACTATGTTCTGTCAAGTTTCACTACAGTTGGCAGTGAAGTTTCATGAGCAAAATGAGCTCAGTAGTGAAATGAACAGTACCGCAGACATTTGAAGAGTGAAATGCTCAGGCTTCATGCACTTTGTCCATGTTTGTTGTACATGTCATTGCTTCCGCCTATGAAAAGACTCTTCAAGAACAGCAGACCCTCCGGAGCTATCAAGTACGACGCCAAGTTTGAAAAGGCCGCATGACGACGATTTTATTGGCTTCTGTGATTGGCTGGTGGCGGAACACAACCCCGCTCTGCCATGTGCCTTAGTTGCTCAGTACTGTCTTTCTTTAACTTGCATGCTTCTATAGAAATTGTGATATTACACTTTCGCTTGTTTACTTATTTTTGGCAGTGTTCTTCTTGCGCGAGTCCATTTGATGTGGTTCCTTTGTTGCCAAGGAATTGTATTTGAGGTGTATTTGAAAGGCCTACCTCTGAGATACACCTTATTTGATTTCTCTTTGGCGGTCTTAAGCGTCTTTATGGCGAATGGTGGGCGTTATATATATATGTACTTGTAAACTACCCCCTCACTCGCATTAAAAAGTTACCTTGGGCTCGGCTGGCGCCCCCGAAAAAAATATCCTGGGTACGTGCCTGCTGCGTCGACTGCTGTGAAACGCGTGCAGGCATTAATGCAACATGCCGCATAACAGATTGTCCGCACCAGCCACGCTACTCATAGCGTTCTCTCAACAATGAGCTATGTGATCGATGGAAGTGCTTCGTCTGCCGCTGCTGCTAAACGAGCTGCCCGAGCAGAGGCTCAGCGACGCCGATGCCAGAATCCACAGGTTGCTGTCGGCAAAGCAGTAACTAAGCGTCGCGGCCGAGAGGATCTAGCAGTTCGAGCGGCCGAAGCAGAAAGTTATCGCCGTCGTTGTGCTGACCGGGAAGTGAGCGGTGCCGACGCAGAAGCTTTTTTTTTCGCATAGGTTTTGCAGGATTGAGTATTAGAATCGTCGTTGTATTTTGGTTTGCCCTATATGGTGTATGAGCAGGTTGTTACATTCATAGTTCTTGCTGTTTCTTCCGAAATAAACCCCGACCCTTGAAGGAAGTAAAATTTTAATAAAGAATCCTCGTATAGAAGTAAACAAAAAAAATATCTTGCTTTGTTTCGTAAAATCTGCGAGGCACTATGGGATGTCTAAGCGAGCTCATTCTCTTTTGTCATTGGTTGTCATCATTAATTTCTCTTTCTAAGCAGCTTTGTTTCGAAAATAAGCTGCATGCGCAAAGAAGACCAATTGCGACCAAGGTGTACAGACACCATGCAGATCATCATTGCGAGAATCGTATTGAAGCGGCAGTACAGGAATAGAGTTGACTAAACATCTCTTTTAGGATAAAATATTTTACTGGTAATTTTGATTTCTCTTGAGCCAATAGCCTGCTTGCCTTGTTAGTGGATAGCAATTAAACTAAAGGAAACAAGAAAACGTGTGATTAAGCAGTAAAAAGCTACAATAGGTCACTTTGCCAATTCGAAAAGATAGAAGGCATTCATATTTAGGAAACAACTGACAGAAAAAAAGCGAAATGGCCGTGCTGGCTGACTTGCACCGAAGTCGAACTTTTGAATAGCATGTTAAATAGCTCCGATTGTGCCCCACCTTGCCAGCATGAACGAGTTCCAACACATGAAAACTCAGCCTGCATATATTCACGGTACGGAGCCCGCAATATGAAGCGTCAAGTCCATGTTGCCGACCTAGCATAATTCGTCGTACCACTGTCTTCCTTTCACGAGGCACTAAGTTCAAGGACGACTGAATCTAGGTATCATTGCTTTTCAAAAGTCATTATTGCTTGCATTGGCGCCTATGGCTGTTTACTTTTTAGCTCTCCAGAAATACCCTTCTTCGCCATGCTGTGAGGAGAATGGCCTTTCTGTGCTTTTTGGGTGTGACTATATCTTGACATGTCAACAAACCCACAGCGGAAATTCACCACCACCATTATATTTCAACAAGTATATCGGGAAGTACTGATCACAATAATTCAATGAACACTGGCGGAATGAAACAATATGTGATCTTCCCCTCTCGTCTCCTTTGTACTGAATCACCTGCTGAATTGAAAGCACATTGCAAGTAACGAGTATTCTGTCGAAAAACTGGGCGAAAAGAGCATACAAGCATTCATTTTGTGGTTTTCACTAGTGCTTGTATACTTTACTGCACAAAAAGGCAAATAAAAATGACATAATCACATTGATTTGATGAGGCACAGTAAAGTTTATGGTATTTCGCTGTATAAGGACAGAACATTTTCACAATGCAAGGCCTGTAGATTTCATTGTAATATTTCGTTATTTTCACCACAGGCTGTAAAATGAAAGGAAAAGCGGCGTGGTGCAGCTTATACAGAAAAAAAGAACAATGACGGTGTTACGTTTCGCCTACAACGCGCGGTATAGCCGGCGCGGATGCAACGGACGCCGGGGCTTCGTTCAAAGCGGCGGACATTTTGGCCCGTTCAGCGCCGCCGATACGCCTCCCCGCCAAGTGCGTCCAGGCATGTTTCAATGCCACGTGTCTTCGTGTGTGTGTGTGTGTGTGCATGTTGGTGCCCACGCTTGTCAAAGCGCGGCAGCCGGGGAGGGGAGCTCCCCAAGTGTGAAGCGAGGAGGTCTGACCGGCGCCGGCCTGGCGGATGCGTCACTACACTCGTCCCAACGTGTGTCTCAGCCTGTCCGTGCCCCGTCACGTGCGCCTGTGACGAGGTGTTCCTTCTCCTCCTCGACTCCGAGAGTATAAGAGCAGCTGCCCCCGGACGCCGAGGGAGGCTCCGATTTCTTCCGTTGAGTTACGTGCTCTCCCGTCTCTCCACTTCGGTCGACCTGACCGCCCGCTCTTTTGCGATGCTAGAATAAACAAGTTGTTCTGTTACCAGTCGACTCATGCTTTGCCGGGACCTTCGGATGCTTCCAGTTGTGCCCCAGGCCGCCAGGCTAACGCTACCCTTGGGGCTTGCGACCCATTTGCAACAACGGGCGTACAGCGCCGAGATTCCAACAACGGACAAACTTCTAAGCCCAAGCAGTGTACCAGATATATTGGCACAACCTATTATGTCGCATCCTCGTTAGTCGAATGGTTGGAACGTATTGTTAGAACACCGTCCGAGGTGTTCAAGCGCATTCCTAGACCTCGCTATTGCTGTCAGTGAAACACACCATCACGCGAAATTACATTTTTGTCTTTCATACTAGCACGTAGCGCCCGAGACCGGAAACCTTCACTCGTGCCAGCTGGTGTGCGGGAGGAGCACTAGACGTCCCGATTGCGACGTACAACTTGACGAGTGTTGACTTATATGTACATAATTATATATTATTTCTCTATTGTGTAAGGCTTCTCTGATACGCTCCTACGTTTAGGATTGCACATGCCTTGCTTGTGGTCCCGTGAGGACGTATCGTTCACACGAATTCTTCACAATAACTGTACCTAGACCTGACTGATCACTTCCGATTTAAAACACGTAACTGTTTTATGCTGGGTCGCACAAATAAATGTCTTGTTTACGTACGTCATGGAATCGAAGTAATTAAAGGCCACGCTGGTTTTCTAGCATTCGCCGAGACTGCGCCTCTTGCAAGAATGTGTTTGATGACGAGCCCCACACGGAGTTTATTGCATCTGCACACGGCGCGGAAATGACATCACGAAAACGGCAGGCTAGTCTTCAGGCATCCTGCCGAGTCGCCGCCACTTTGCGATTCTCTCAGCTTTGTTGTCGGACAGCCTGCGGTAACAATGCAGTTTAAACCCGTGAAATCTCCTCCGTGTCCTCTTAGCCTACCAGGCCCGGTTGCCTCGGGAGTGTAATTAAAACACGCAGCAGCACGCCGCCGCGTGTTTTGCTTGCAATGGCGCCCAATAGTAATGCTTCTGGGTTTAGCGCCAAAGAAAGTCAGTGACGTCGGCCGGGGGTGTCTTGAAACAGACCAGCCAGACGCATGCCATACGGAAACACAGCGTGGTCGCGCGAACCGGTTGGGCATTGCTAACTGTGCCTCTCGCATTTCTGGAAGAGATGAGTGCGTCGCCAGTTACTGCGCTGCCTAAGAGACTTCTTGGCAGGAGCAAACATCTCTTCTTTTTTGGCGAAGCTGCTCCGCAAACCGAAGCCGCGGTCCATGCGAAGCCGCAAGAAAGCCACCGACCCGGAAATAGTGTGGTGTTTGCGGTAGTCGACGCCGAGATCGTGAAGTTATTTACTGACAACCCTTTCGTTTCCCGGTCGCGAGTCGTTAGCGAACTTTCGCTTGTTTGCCAATTGTCTAGGATGCCTCGCCCGTAGTATGGATGTTCCTGATGTCTAGTTAAAATGGCGTCACATACCATTCGCCGTCTCTCGATTGTATCTCCTAACAACCAACAAGGCCGCAGTTAGTTCTGTGAATGCATGTTTCTCTTTTGTGTTAGTACCGCTGCCTTTGAAATTGGCAAAAAATAAAGGTTACTGAAGTACTAAAGCGCCAGACAGACGACACAAGCATAGACACGGAGTTCTGCTGGAAAAAAATAAAGGAATGGTCGTTGCGAATGAAAATGTTATGAACATGTTCGCCATCGTGGCTTTTTTCTGTTTTTAAATACTATTGAGCAGATAACCAAAGAAGTGTGGAAGGGCAAGTGAACTTCTAGAGTGAACGCAGTCGATGTTTCAAGAATATTAAAAGGAAAAACTGGAAGCTTGATTCGTGTATTCAACACGGTGACGAGGACCATCGAAAGTATGGTTGCCGCCTTTCCAACACGGTTGCAGGGGGCTAGGAAGATATCCAAGATGCAAACTCGTCGATCTCGAACGTAAGCGCTGCCATTCTTCATAACCGATCTGTGCGGATGCCTGTTCTTGTATTACTGGTGGAGTTTTGAATAATCCGACTTTAGTCAATCTGTAACTGCCTTCATCGCCCCTTTAGCGTGCTCCACTTGCAATGAAGGCTCCCCAAGGTAAGCCCAATACCTGATCTCCGGTGGTGAAATAGTTCATTCGTCCATAACCTAATGCATAGATATATGCTTCATGGTCGGTGAACAAGCTGAAGCGACATCCTGTCTGTGAAGATGTGCTCACGAAGATATAATAGGATGGCGAGTTGAAAGAAGCGCCGTCCTTTCTACTTCCGTTATATGTCCATGTCCGCGCTTCAATCTAATTTCAAATTTCGGCGAAAGAGTAAGATACAAGAAGCTCTTAACAAAAAAAAAAAACCCTTGCAGCGCGTCTCTGAGCCGATGACTTTACTCGAGAACTATCCCAGAAGTTTCCGGGCGCGATCACTAAACTGCTGAAGAACTGCTCCAAAAACTATACCGGACATGACCACCACAAGACGTGTGGGGGCACCGTAATTCAAGTGCGTTAGTAATATTCTTTTGGCGAGTGGAGCCTTAATGGCCACGAAAGCCTTTTCTGGCGCATCCGTGCAGGCTGGAGTTGACACCACAAATTCTGTGTAGGTCCTCGAGCCGTTCAAGCCTTGTGGTACAGGTAGGGGTAATAGTCTGGAGATAATACAGCGAAGCGGTAAAACTCTACCACCGGTTAGAAATTTTAGGGTCGTTGTTGGCGTGGTAAGTAAAAACTCCCCATACATGGGCTGATTCCGAAGTTAGTGCAATGCCGGGCCTACCCGTGGCGGAGGGGAAGCAGGCGTTAGGCACTCCCCATATGTGAGCCGATCCCGAAGCTATAGCTATGCCCGGTCGATCCGCGGCGGAGGTGCAGTTCGTCATTAAATAGCCCACATGCACAGCTTCGCTGTCATCCTTCCTCAGAGTATAAGGGCACTGAGCTTTTTCGCTAAGCCGAGGAAACGTCATAATTGCCGTATGAAGTACGGACAAGGCTAATTTGCAAAAGGCTTTCAGATTTGCAAGCAACATTTGATGCCTTAACTTTTCGTATTATGGCCTAGAATCTTCAGAGATGTCATGCATATCTGGTACTTGTCCGCTTTGATTACCAGGTCATTCTCTTCAAGTTTGAAGAGGAGCAGCCAAATGAGTTGAAGATTAGCTTCTTGGGATAAGATGTCAATTAGGACGTCGTTGATATTAGCGAACGCAAACGGCAGCCAACGTTTTAAAAGATTTGTAAACCATTGACATGAGAGCGCAGGATTCCTTAGGCAAGGCGTTGTTTAGAAAAATTTAAAAAGTTACAAACAGGGTTGAAATAGCGTTGCTGGTTATAACTTGTTGAGTCATGGAAGATTCTGGTCATTAAAATCTTTCATTCATAGTATTCATTCCCAGAAGATAGGATACAGCGAAGCGTTGATGTTTTTAAACAATGCGTATGGAGCTAAAGTACTTTTACATCACGGAAAAAGATAAGTCTTCATATGAGTTTGATTTAAATGCACAAGGCAGTGCGAAAAATTCTTTAATCTTGTTTGCGCTCATGATATTTCGTTGCTTCTTCGTGGCTTTAAAGTTGATTCCACAAAGTCATGCAGTTGGCATATGTGTCAAATATACCTCTCATACAAGAATGGCATAGGTATATGATTAGACCCTTTTCTAGGGATGTGTAATCAATGATTTGAATTATTTACCTCTGATAGCCGCAGAGGAGGAGCCCTGTTTGTCGTAATGTCATTCAGCCGTAAGATCACAACGTATTATAAGGTCATTTGGCGATATTAAAAAAATTATGAATAACAAGAGCATAATTCTTTAGAGATGAAAGCACGTTTCTTTAGACAGAAAACGTTAACTTGAGACCTATGGCCTGTTCACTGTATTAACATTTATGGCAATTTTTGTGAGATGTCTGCTGTTGGCCACTCTTGAAATAATGTAGTTTGAAAAATTTTAGAAGTACACGATATGGGAAAAAGGGTCAACTAACCGCAGTTTTTGAGAGCATGCTTCGCAAGCCTAGGTGGCAGGTTCGCTTCTGAAGCGACGAAGGACGGCTCAACAAATTTTCGTATTTTTGCTAGCAGAGGGACACTTCTTTAACATTTTTGTTCATTTTCATCTAGCCTAATTCTTAATTTTAGTTTTCTTTAAAATGCGACCTCAAAGAAGTAGAAACAGTGTGCGAAACGAATTTAGAGCTCTAACTGACGTTAGTTCATCACGCTATTCATAAAAAGGAAGCTTAAAATTTGAACACAACTGGATGGCAACATATTGGATTAAACATTTTGATATTCAAGCAAAATGAGCTAGAGACAGGTTCTAAGGCATAATTTTTAATACAATTGCCTCTTCTGTCTCAAGAGCGGAAAAGCGATTATATTTATTTCTTGGAATACGCTTCTCGCGAAAGCAACCGTAAGCCTGCAAAATATTTCCTGCATGTTGTTGAACCGAAAACATGTGTATGAGAATTCTGAATCTGAGTTGTATACAATCTTTTTTCGAGCCCAAGTGGGCATTTTGAAGAACGCCTAGATCCTTGTTTTGCTATCACCAGCTATACATTCTATCACACGGCTGCTTCGTAGGGTTGTCAAAGCAATATTCATGCTATCCTTAGCGGTTCTTTATTTAGTTAATACGTCGGCATTGCTTTCAGTGCTTCTTGACCTCCGAGTGAGAAAAACACACCTTCATCAGCGTTTTATTTTGGTTAACAGAGAAATCTACACTACAGAAAAAGCTCCTGCTTCTATGGTCCGTTAAAAAATCAAAAACAAAGAGCGTTTCATTCTTAAGTGTGAAATATTCTGTCACACTCACTGGCCAAAACACCGCGGGAAGTTTAGGTCTCTTGTTCGGTGGTGTATACCGTATTTTCACGTAGATAGCGCGACCACAGATAAAACGCGAGCGGGAACGTTTGGACTATCAGAAAAAGAAAAGCATATTATAATGCAAATTTTGTGCCGCAGAGAAACAGGAAACGACGTGTAAATGTCTATGCCCACAGGGCTTCATTTCTCGGTACTGTGAACTGCCGTTGCAAAATGAAGTGAACGAACGAGAGTGGACGCCTTTGTCGCTGTCGGCGAGCACAGCGTCGTCCTTCGTGGCACATACGGAGGATACGCACGGAAGATAGAAAAGAAGGCTGTGAAAGCGACAATTAATGTTCCATATCGGACTCATTCCAAACCACTATTCAAGGACTTGAAATCATTGCCACTGTCTGAATGTCATCAGCATACTCTAAGAAAGCGCTATGAAACAGGGATTAGAAAAAAAATTTCTTGTATCGTGTCTCAAACCGAGCAGAAATATTCCAGACCCTCACGTTCTTGAGATTCGGAATATTACGCGCAATCTCACGAAATATGGTGATCAGAGGCAGAGTTTCCAGCTTGCGAACTTGCTCAATAACTGATTATGCATATATATTTGTCCCCCCGCATTTCATATGCCTTTGCTATTTCTCCACATTTTACTTTTATATATTTATTGGCGGTTCATTTAGATATGCCTTCCTGTATTAGTGAGATTGATTTTTCTTCTACGACTCTAAGTGTGTACCTTTATAATCTCTTGTGTTCTTCGATTTCACACTTCTGTATGCAATCTTCTTTTGGACCGCTATCAAGTATACGGTCAATGGACGCAGTCAAGCCTTATCTTGATTCTTTTTGTCAGCAGTCCGCAGCATCACTCTCTGCAGGTGTTGATGCTAAAATAAACTTAACTTGAACTTGAACACCAAGGTTATTGGACCAACGTCATTCAGAAGGACCCGGGATTCAATCGAAGAAGGCGCAGCCTTTTACAGTTTCGATGGCGGTGAACCGCACATCCTCGGAGAGCGCTCGCTTGACGCACCTGCACATGAGCGCCGATCGTTATGCTCAAGGTTGCGATTTATACACCGTAGCCACATCGATGCGCGAATACCATCGTTCTAAATCATAGGAAGAAACGCGGCTCAAAAGGCAAAGTGCCAACCCTTAGCTCGCCACCTTTGCCCGGGACGAAGTAGCCGCGGGCACAGAAATCACGGGGAGCTGGCGAATATACAGTTAAAATATAGGTTGTATTTGTGGCATGATCCAGTATATAACGTGAGGCGCGGTACGACTTCAGAAAGTTGTAACATAACCTGTCGTTATAATCGTGGTAGTTTGGTATACTCTACGCCATTGGCCAGCACTAGGCTTATTACTCTTTATTTCGTTCAAAGCTACTGCTAGCGTAAAACATTCTCGATTTCCATTAAAATGCGGCATTAAGGCAAACTTTACAACACAAATGATACAACCAGCGGCCGGAAATCATGGGAAATAAAGAAGTAGCCGCCAATGAATAAGAGCGAACCATGAGTAGTATTCTTTCCTATATATTCCAATCTTCCGTAAATGGCACGTGAGGGGCGGCAATATATGTGCGATTCACGTAAAAATGCGGGTCCTGGGGCGTCTGACTTTTGTGGTTTTTCTCTCGCGACCTGTACGCATGCACAACCGGCGTTGTTCGCCAAGACTATCAGTAGAACTGAACATGGCTACACACACGAACTTTGAGGATAAACTGAAAGTTATATGTCGCAACGGTGCGTACACCGTGACAGTCCGCAAGAGAATCCGCACCGAAAATGGACAAGAATAGCCTTCAAAACATCACGGTCTCCTTCAGCCTACGCAAGAAAAGTTTTGTATTCTCCCCAGGAAGGTGAAACGCACCGTGTTCGCCCTCGCCCACGCTCCATGCAGATAACGTGGTATTTATTGATCCCTCCATGCCGATATTTATATGCGTGAGTGACTGTTGCCGCGCGAGCGCTCCGTGGGATTTTAAGCGTGTAATTGATGTTTTTCCCACGTGGGCGGCTCGCTTACGCTCGCACAAGACCGACGCATGGCACGCGGTCTTGTCGCTTATTTTTTCTGACGTGGTACTTTTGGTACGTAGCCTAATTTACATACGCGTCATGCTTAAACCCACAGTTTAGCGAGATAGTAAGCATGAAATTTTTTAATGTATACGAAGAACAACGGAAGGAACGGCAACATTAATATGCACAACGGCCTCGTGCTGAGGCTCGGTAAGACCCATGTCAAGGCTGGGTGACCTTCGTCTATCGCGTCATGTGATGCCACACCTACCCAGGCCGACCACTTTCACAGCGTGCATTCGAGCCTATTTTTTCGTCAAAGGAAATTGGCATCACATATCGCATACGACGCATTCTTGATGTACACGAGACACAGTGCCCATAAAAATTACTTTGTGCAAATAAACAGTGACTATATCTGTACAGTGCTCGTTTTATTGCGAACTCACTAATAGCATGATGTCACGGGCGCCGCGCGTGATGGAATGGAAATCTACCACGCTCCGTATAAAACTAGAATGTGTGCCGCATCGATAAATCACTCCCCGTCTTGTGCGCAGTGGCATCCGCGTTTGAGATAAATATGGAAAGCATATCATGATTGTTGTCGCAAGTGTAAAAAGAAGAGATTCGCGGTAACAAGCACAGCGAGCAGCAAAGAGGTTGACAACAGCGGCATCTAGATTCAGCAGATGGAAGAAAATTTGCTTTCGCATGATACTCCGTGGTTGGCGCAGACAAACCACCGGTCATTGCCTGTCAATACCATTGCCTTTTCTTACATCATTATTAAGCTTTTGTTTATTTATTTATTTGCTAAACCGAAGGATTCGCTTACAAGGTTTGGTGGCGATGATAGGGTCACGCCTAAAGCCATGTGCTCCCACAGCAGAAGAGCTCTGGGAAAGGGCGGTTTGATGACTTGACCACAGCGCCAGTGGCGTAGAGAGAGTAATTACTAAGAATCATCGCCTCATAGCCGCGCACTCACGCCATGCGCACAACCGCTCAAAGCCATTTCTCTTCAGGCGGGCAGGAATAAGAAAGGAGAGGTTATCATGCGCGATGCGCCGACTTCGTTTCCGCTCAATTCAGTACCGGAAAACGGATGGGACAACCATACGTTGCGCTTTCCCCCGAGGAACCGGCAGTGTTCGACGAGCGGCGGCGAGAACTAGCCCCTGAAATGGCTCTTTGTCGGCGCGTCTATCCAGCTCTTAGAGCCACCCGAACCCAGGCAATCTGACAACAACCAGAATATTCCAAGATGAGGGAGCGGGAGGCCGAAACTATCCGGCACCGTTATTTGTAAGTTACATAACCGCGACAAAGGTGAGGTGCACGCACAACAAGCCGCGCTTATCCCATCTTCCGGTAAGAAAAGGTCTGGAATCTTTTTGTATTATCCTCAGAGATTCTTGTGAACCATTGCAGATGGGAAGTGCAAATAATGAAGGGGAACAGATACAAATGGTATATGTATAGCACCCTACACCGGAAGAATATAAAATTCTGGAATACAAAATAAAATGGTATCCAAGATCGAAGAGCGCTTAAACAAAACGAAAGAAGGTTAGCATGGAACAACACGATTTAAACCTAAAGTATTTACGAAGTAGATCTGTGTAAGTTTTGGTGACGACAAATTTGGGCAGATAGTAAGCCACGACAAGTCTTAGGTAAAGTCTTAAGGCAAAATCTTAATAAAGTTTTGCCCGCAATTCGAAGACGCGGTGATAATTGCTGACCATGAAACGGACTGACCAGTTTTGTAAGCTCTCTAAAGCATTGATTAGAGTTACTTGGCCAGACTGTAAGAATAAAACCTGAAATAGTGATTTATACCATGTTTGCTTTCTTTTTTTTTTTTTTGTTTAACGGCTTGGTTCCCCCTACACATGCAATGGATGGTGCTTTGTTTTGTTTTCTTGTCTTGTGCAGTCTGCTGTTTATGTGGCTGCTGCTACTGCAGGCAAGCACAAGTTGATACGTGATTGCTCCTTTGGTTCTGTAGGCGTTGTTGCGATTATTAATATGCTCTTCGCTCTGCGTACCTCTGCAATTTTCATCCGTAGATCAGTGCCGTATAGCTTGCGGGCGCTATGGCGACCGAAGGGCATCGTAATCCGTGCCTCGCTCATTTCTACTGCTGTCCTGACGAATTTCTCTACGCGCGTCGAGGAGACTTCTGGCTGCATTTTTCTGAGTTTTTCCATCACCTACGTAGGCTTTGGCGTAATTTACAGGGACGATTGCGCACATACCCTATTTGCATTGCTATAAAGCAAAAGATTATTGGCCTTCAACAATTATGAGATAATTACTAGGGTATCTACATAAGGACAGATACTACAACATAATTTTTATATAAGAGCGTTGTGCTTAATCTCTCACTAACGTTGTTCCAATACAATGGTAGCTTGATTGCTAAGCTAAGGCCATATTTTTTCTCAATAAAGTTTTCAGGAAATGTCAGTCAAAGATCTCTCTGACGTCTTTTCGTGTCGCTGCCGTCATATATGTTCATATAGAAACCTAAGGTTACCGACTTCATGCTCTGTCAAAACAATTATTGGGAATGAAATGACCTCTCCAGTAATAACGTAATTCCCACGTCATTCGTGACAATATAAATCCACAAAACAGAGAATTTTAGAATGTGTATTTTTTTGCTCTAATTTCATGCCTTCATATTAAGCGAACTTAATTGCAAATGCGACAATCAATTCTAAATATTGTAGTCGCTACAACATTTTGAATTGTAATTATTCCCGTAAAATAAAAGAGCATACACAACACTTTTATAAATATAATTCTAGCACACACATTTTATGAACTACCTCAAGACAATAAGCACAGCAAGTAAGCTCAATATAGGGGCGTCTACTGAGGCAGCAGGCAGTAAAACTACATCATGTTCAAATAAGGCTTAATTGTGTGGGCTAAGCAGACGGTACGGCTATTATTAAGGGAGACAACATTATGGCGGAACTTGAGCATGATGTATTCAAATAACGTAGTGACGTCTAAATAAATTGTTACTGCATTATCAATCTGCGTGTAGTGCCTAACTTTTTATGTGCCTAATGTATCAAAACCATTTAAAATGGTTGTGATTTTTTGAAATGTACTAATGCGTGCTAAAGGCAGACTGGGAGCCACGTGCCATATCTGCAAGCGATTGCCAAGAGGTAAAACAGGCCAGGAGGGCGAATAGCGTAACCTATCTCTGGTGCGTTCTATGATACAAGTTCCTTAATAAAGCAAGTAAAAGTGGCAAAAATGCAAAGAACCATTTCCGCGCGATATGTATTCCTAGTTGGAGTTATTACATTACTCCATGATTTAAAATTTTTTATCATCATGAAGATTACAGAGGCTGGGAGAAAAAAAAAACGAAAAGCAGATTGGCTATCTACGGCCTCCAAGAAAAAACTCTTTGGCAATCGCAAGGTGTACCGAAATGTACATAATCAACATCATAAGGTGGCATGTACAGAAAAACACAGAAATAAAGCAATAGACCAAATAATCGTATTAAAAACATCAATACAACCTATTCTCATTGCGACGATACATTAAAAAGAACGGGATGAAACACTTGCATTGTGGCAATGAGCACATGATTGGTTGATTGTCAACCCAATTATTCAAGGGAACATTTAAATTTTGAAAAAAAAGCATGCAATACTTTTTGGAAGACTCTCCCGGAGCGATTTTTTCACTGTTACATAAGTTCAGCAACTGAGGAAGTTTGTGTCTTAGCATTTGCGTCCGGTAATTTCTTCTACATAATTTAACTACGTGACGAACAGAATATTTCTGGACCTTCCTATCCAAGCAGGGTTATTGAGCAAGAAAGCAAATATTGTATTTTTGATCTAGTTTGTATGCTACGGCAAGGCCAAAGTATTATAGATAAGGTATTTGTAACATAATATCCGCGAGAAATGTGAGGCTGAGGGATTGCGAAACCTAAGTTATATATGTGTCCGAGCATTCTTTTTCTGACGAGCGCGTAGCATTAGTACGATCGCGATAGTAGGAGTTCGCCATAAAGAATGGCAGTAGGTTTTCAACATCATCATCATCAGCAGCAGCAGCAGATGCAGCTGCAGCCTATTATATGTCCACTGCAAGACGAAGACCTCTCCCTGTGATCTCTCATTAACCCTGTCTTGCGCCAACCGATTGCAACAAGCGCCTACGAATTTCCAAATTTCATCGTCATTCCTAGTTTTCAGCCCTGCTCGACTGCGCTTCTGTTCTCTTGGAACCTATTCTGTAACCATAATCGTCAACCGGTTATCTAACCTGTGCATTACATGACCCACTCAGCTGCACTTTTTCCTCCTAATGTTCATTAGAATATCGGCTATACCCGTTTGCTCTCCTATAGAAACCGCTCGCTTTCTGCCTCTTAACGTTATGCCTAGCAGTCTTCGTTCCATCGCTCTTTGCGCAGTCCTTAACTTGTTCTCAAACTTCATTGTCAGTCTCCAAATTTCCGTCCAATATATCAGCACCGCTAAAATGCACTGTTTGTACACCTTCCTTTTAAAAGGTAATGGTAAGTTTTTAGTACGGAGCTGACAATGTCTGCTGTATGTGCTCCAACCAGTTTCTATTCTTCTGTGAATTTTCTTCTGATTGTCAAGGTTCCAGGTGTTTAATTTACCTAGGCAAACGCAATACTTCACAGACATTAGAGGCCGACTGGCGATACTGAACTCTTGTTCTCTTGGGCGGATGTTCATGATTATGTTTGTGTTCTGCATATTAATCTTCAATCCCACTTTTACACTATATCTGTTAAGGTCCTCAGTCATTTGTTATAACTCGTCTCCAGTGCTGCTGAACAGAACAATAACATCTGCAAAGCGAAGGTTGCTGAGATACTCACCGTCGATCCTTCCTACTAGGCATTCCCACTTTAGTAGCTTGAATACTTCTTCCAAGCACGACATGAATAACATCGGAGAGATTGCGTCTCCTTGTCTGACCTATTTCTTTATAAGTATCTTCCTACTTTTCTTGTGTAGAATTAAGGCAGCTGTGGAATCTATGTACACAATTTCCAAGATATTTATCTAAGTCGCCTGTACTCTTGATTACGTAATGCCTCTGTGACTGCTGATATCTCTACTGAATCAAATGCCTTTTCGTAATTTATGAAAGCAATATAGAGACGCGGAGTGTACCATGCGGATTCCTCTATTTCCTGATTGATGACCAGAATGTGATAAATTGTAGAGTATCCCTTCCTAAAACCTGCCTGTTGCCTTGGTTATCTGAACTTCAGGGTTGCCGCTATCAGAGATTATCTGGGTAAACATTTTATATAATACTGGATGTAAGCTAACGGGCTTTAAATTTTTCAGTTCTTTAACGTGTCCCTTTCTGTGGTTTAGTATAAAGTTTGTATTTTTCAAGTTTTCTGGAACCCTTGAAGTCCATAGACACTTCGTAGAGAGAGCCGCCTGTATTTCAGTGATTAAGGCTCCTCCATGTTTTAATAAACCAACTGCTATTCTATCTTCTTCTGCCACTTTTCTCGGTTTCATGTCGTGCAAGGCCCTTTTGAAATCATCGCTAGTTATACGAGGACTCTCTGCAACCTGTTCATTACTGCTTCTAATGGAAGTACCATGGCCTCTTTGGCTACTGTGCAGGTAAGTATAGAAATATTCTGCTCCTTTACTATACCTTCGAAATTGCCGATATCATCCTGCTTATCTTTCAGTGCATACCCCTTGGTTTGTGCTATGCCAAGTTTTCTTTTCAGTGATTTCGCACTGCGTCTATTCTTTACGGCGTCCTCAGTATTTCTCAGGCGATATTTTCAAATATCATTTATTTTCGCCGTGTACATCAGTTGTTACAGTTCCGCGAATTCTATCTTATCTCTTGCGTTGGACACTTTCATTATTTGTCGCTGCTTTATTGGGTCTTTTGTTACTTGGGAGGGCTTGCCTACAGGTTGCCTTGGTGCCTTGCCTCCCACTTCAATTGCTACCTCTGAAGCTACCCTTGTTACGGTTTCATTAGTTACATCTATGTCATCTTCATCACTTTGTTATAAAGCTGCATATTTGTTTTAAAGTGCAAAGTTTAATTTGTCTGCTTGTATCCTTATTGCGCCTAGGTTGGCCTGTTTTCTCTTGAACAATTTTACTCTTTCTATCTTCAAATTAAGGTGAATCCTAGCCTTCACTAACCTATGATCCTTGCTCTGCACCCTACCTAACACTTCTACATTCTGCACTGTGCTCGGATCGGCAAAAAGTATGAAATCACTTTGATTTTTTCTTTCACCATTAGAGCTTCTTCAGGTCCACTTTCTGTTGCTACGCTACCTTAAGATGGAGTTCATTATTAGCAGCTTATTTCGTTCTGTGAATTCTACTTGGATGTATCCTCTAGCGTTCCTAGAATCGAAGCTGTGGTTGCCAATTTCTTGTTCACCAGCCTGTTTTTCCCCACTTGTGCATTGAAGTCGCCCGATGCTAATGTATACTGAATTTGCACTTTTCTCATTAGTACTTCAACATCTTCATAAAACTGCTCTGCTTCATTATCCTTGTCAGTGGATGGTGGGGCGTAGGCTAGTACTACCTTTAATCGATACCTATTATTAAACTTGTTTGCGACTGCTACCATCCTCTCACTAACTCTGTAGAATTCGTCAATGTTGCCCGCTATGTCCGTATGGATGAGGAATCGTACCCCGTATTCGTTCTTGTCTTGGAGACCTCTACTGCAGAGGACATGGCCGTTAGTCAGTATGTATAAGCCTCTTAAGTTCCTCTAATCTCACTAAGGGCGATCATATCCCAAACAATATCTGATCTTTCCTCAAACAATCCTGCTACGCAATCCTCACTCGACAAAGTTCGAGTGTTAAAGGTGGACAGGCTCCGTTTCCATTTGGACCGTCAGAACCCAGACATTCTTAGCACTCTGTGCTGCGTTATTGATCTGACCACCACCTTGGTTAGGTGCTGCGCACCTGCTGGGGACTGAGGGTCATGGGTTAGGTGTAGAAATCATGAGGGAGGTAGTGGCCGAATACAGCAACAAGGAGGCCAGTTCCTGGTCTGGTGAGGAAGTGTCTTTGTTGAAGGTTAAGCGGCCTTCCTAATTCCGTCGTACCGTGATTAGTATAGCCCCACTCACTCTCGGCATTCTATGCCGGTGTCAGGTGCCACTCTAAATATACAAGTGCAGTGCAATGAAGGAAGTGAAAGTAGAGCTCACCATCCTCAAAAAGATTTCATACAAGGATTTGAACTTCCGACTATGAAAACCAAGCATCCCACATAGCTCAGTGAGATAATCGCGTCGGCGGCGAGGCTACATTTTAGCGGAGAAGTCCAGCCCAGAGGGCCTTACATGCCTAAGAGATCCCTTGATTTATACACCATCAGCGGTGTTGCCCAATGTAGTGTCAATTGTCGGTTGTCCTAAGATCGAAGGGGCCTCTTAGCTTACTGGGAGGGCTTCAGACATATACGCTATGAAGTCAGGAAGGCTATGCCTCATTTAAGCTACAGCAATGTAGTCTGCGGTCAGTCACACATGGTTTGCACACTCCGCTCGTAGAAGAAATTGATGATCCTGTTTACGTCATATTGGAATAAAGAAAAGAAGTTACAAAAGAGAAGTTTATCTTTCGTGGGGATATTCTTTTCTTAAGGTTAGTTGTTCTATGAAACTGGATAACCTTTTCTGCAATATGACTAAAGCAGTCGACCCAAGACATTGCCTCAGAAAATATTGCTCCAGGTATCCTAAATGTTTTACCTGCGTAAATTTTTCAGCCGTTGCTTTCAGGCCACATGTTATATAAAAAAATCTTTTTTTACATTTCACAATGTAAGATACAAATGTCAGATGCGATAAAATTTCTCAAGTGGAGCGCAGCTGTTTGAAGACGACCTTAAATTTTAACAAATGCGATCATGGAAGTAAGTATTAAAGCAGGAAGCGGAAGCCCTCAGTAGACAGCCTGCGCTGGACCTGTACTTCCGTTTTCTCTGTTGTTTCGCGCTACCGCCGTCAGGACAAAATACTCAACTCGCCCAGGTACCGCCTTTGTGAAGAAACAGAGCAACTGACAGTCGCCAGTCGTTGCACCAGAAGGTTCGAATCTGTTCCACTTCTTTTGTGTACGAAAGAAGAGTCAGTAGACTTAGGTAAGTGGTTTTTAGTTTTACATGTACCTAAATTAATACTTATGTGAGGGGCACACGGTGTGGCATGCCTTAGCGAAATTGCAGGAGATGCTAGCAAATAGTGGGATTGGCCTAAGCTTGCAATCCAATTATTTGTAAAAGGTAATAATTGTACATCAAAAACAATTTATTGATGAAATCTGTGCTGCTAACTAGAACAAAAAAATCAGCGGCAATTACGATACTCTAAAATGCAAAATTTCACCGCAGCTCTTCGCGTGTTTGTATTTTGCGATAGATTGGTAGACCCGGGCAGTCTACCTCATCTCGCACATGGCAAACGTAGCGAAGCTTTGCACGACTTCCTTGCTAATGGGAGATCGGGAGAGACAGCGCGTTGCTGATGCCCTGGCGTGATTCACAGCAGCCACCCCAGAGAGACATCTGCTCATACAGTGCTGTATTTCCATATATGCTATAGGTGAACGGGCTCAGCGCATGTCATCTGAGAACACTTGACGGCGCGCTACTCCGGCGCCATGTCGTAGCAGTCGCCACCGCAGAACCCCTCTTGCATGGCACTAAGCTTTTATACTCATGCTTTCGCCATACTCCCCTCTTCCGCTATCCGGCTCATGGCTCCACTGCACCTGCCGCCCACGCTTTCACCTCCTTCCTGTCGCTTCACTATCGCCGTTTTTATTCACTCGCGACGCCCCCTGTTCACTCTTTCATCGTTCGCTGTGCTTCTTCTTTTGGTTACGCCGAGAGATGACGCCAAGCCGAAACGCAGGAATAGGTGCTTAAGAGCTGCGCTTTAAAACGTTATTTTCCGCCAACCCAACCGCTTTGTAATAGGGCATTGTATCGATTCTATAGAAAAAAATCCCGCAGAAAAATGATTGCTAGTTCGGCCTGAACGAAAGAGAAAGGAGTGACAAAGAGAGCGACAGCAAGCTAATCAACAACTTTCTCGCTGGGTTCGATTGCGCCCAGAAACGTCAGAAACGTGCTAAATAGTAGGAAAATCTTTCACGTTGTAATGTAATAAGATGTGATGGCACTTTCAAGGGCTCCAAGAACAATATTGTGAGCAACAATCACATGAAGCTCTTCTTAGTCTTCACGTAACAATGAACGACCTTAATGCAAGTGGTTATGGAAGAATTTCTTCTTATTAAAGAAGACTTGGCCACTACATCTAGCACACTCGTGCACAGTACCTGGAGAGGAACAGGATCAAGAATCTATATGTTAATGACCATTTTCCGATTCTGATGAAATTGACAAAAGGAGATGAGTGCTCTCCACAGAAAAAGTCGACTGTGTCGAATGGAAACTATACAGGGAGCTCACACATTTCTTCTGTAATGAAATTTATACAATGTCGATCCAAGATGGAATGGCATATTTGATGGCGTATGTAGTCGATACTACATCAATATATATACCCGAAACGATTGGATCGCCCTCAAAAGAACGAACATGTTATCTGATGCAACAACGAGTGTAAGGAAACTCGTCAGAATTAAATTATGGCTTCTAACAACTTTCGTGACTCCCCAGCTATCGAGAGCTTGGTTGACTTTAAGGAGGTAAAGTGGGACGGTAGAAGAACGCGCCGCCGTGCCAAAAAAGTAAACTTGCCAAATTCCATCTCTAGAACAAATACTTATGAAGGCAAAAGAATAGCTTGTAGCAAGGTAGCCAAATTAAGATGTCATTAAGCTCATCCTCCAGTATTAGAAGATGCACAAGGATATACTCTTGGGGACCAGGCTTATTGTGTAGGAGTCCATTTCCAGCTCATTACCAGACATCTCATTACACAAATACATTTCTAGAGTACCATTGCCAAGCAGCGACAGTCTCTGTGTCGGAAAACAGCAGTCAGTGAAGCAAAGAATCGTCCATATAACATGGCGGTGTTTCACGCTTCACTGAATTGTAACAAATCAGCAATTAAGAGATTGCTGCATGAAATGATGAAACCCTTTGACTCCGAAAGGCACAGAACACTACTGTCTCTCTTCACCTACGTGTGCTCAGCCGGCCACATTCGGCCCACAGGGAAAGAAGCAATGACCATTCAATAATAAAACACGGCAGAGAACCGAATTCGGCCAGCAGTTATAGGCCTATAGCCCTGGCATGCTGCCTGCGTCAACTCATTGAGAAAATTTTTCTTGACTGTAGCGAAACATTAAACCACCTACATTGTGATTTCGAAGAAGATATATCTACATCTGACCGCCTTTTCCGCATCGAGTCGAATATTCGTGATGCCTTTGTGCCAAAACAGTTTTGTATCAGTACTAATTGGTATGGAGAAGTCACACGGTACAACGTGGTGTTTCGGAATCCTCCGTGATCGGGCAGCAATGGCAATGTGAGGGAATTTGCTAAATATCATTGAAAGTTACTTCCGTAACCGCGCGTTTGACGTTAGTTTACGACGTTCTGTTTCAACAATTTAAGCAGGCTGGTGTACCACAAAGTGTTGTGCTGAGCTCTACTTTTGTTATCGTCAAGACGAACTCTCTGCATACTGTCATTGTGCGTAGAATGTTTTATTGTAATTATGGGACCGATGTGCAAGTCGGTTAGAGATTTTGTATTCTTGCTAGCTGGGAGAACCAACTACAGCTTGGCCTGAATAAATTGTCTAAGTGGGTAGATATCAATTGAAGCCAAATCCCAGGAAAGGAATGTGTGTCCTTTTCACGTATAAGACAGGCATACCAGCATACACTGATATTCCACTTAATGGAGAACGACTATGTGTAAGCTTTGAACAATAATTCTTAGGTATTATCCTTCACTATGAACTAACCATCGCCGAATTTAAGTTTCTTAAAGTGAAGTGCCTCAATACTATGAATCTCTTGAAGATTTAGCCCCGCACGTATTGTGGATGTCATAGAAGGTGCCTCTTGAGCTTGTGTAAAAATCTCACATCAAGCTTTGACTACAAAGCCGTAGTCTTTAACTCTGCTACGTCTAGTGCTTTGGAAACGCTAGATCCGTGCATCCCTTGAGATTCCTTTTGCCACAGGTGTTTTCAGTAGTAGTCCTCTGCAATGCCTGTACACTGGATCCGACGAATCTCAAATATCTGCAACGGACACATTTATCTTTCGCCTATTCCCAGAGGGCTAAATCTGATATGGGGCATTCGTCATTGCACTATTCGTGAAATATCCAGCGTCAGATTTTTCCGTAACTGCCAAGCCGTTAGCCATCGTTTGTCCCTCCAGTTGGAAGAACTCTCAGAAGGAACAGGCGTCCCTGTTCTAGTGAATGCCTTTTTGGCTCCTACTATGTTTCCACCGCTTTGGGAGTGGCTGACTATCTAGTACGACATCTCCTTCGGAAAAATATTGTAACGAACACCTCATGCACTAATATATTCAAATTGTCTTGTACATCTGGAGAAGTATACCTGCGCTGAATTTTACATAGATGGCTCGAAGTCTCCTGCTGTTGTTGCTACCTCATTATCAACATCTTGGTCCCTAAACCCAAACACAAGTATGCAAGCAGCGGAAACATACGCTGTACTTATGGCTATCGAACACATAAGGCTCACAAATGTCGCTACGGCTATTGTTTCGCAGTTTCATTAGGTGAGCCCTCAGTTGTTCATGAACACGCAATAACTCCGTTTTAGAGAATTCTAGAGCTTGTTGGGCTCCTCACACATTTTAGACCAATTGATTCTACTGTGCTGGATACCTGGTCACGAATATTTCGAAGGCAATGCAGCAGCTGATGCACACGCTACTTCAGTAACATTTACTGATGCAGATGGAAATACATTCATCTATGCCGCAGACCTAATATTTTCTGCGCCGGGAGCTGAGGAGGTCTTGCCAAGGATAGTGGATTGCCTAAGTATTTAATAAGCTACACATGATAAAACCAGAACTTGTAAATATGATAACTAATAAAACAGTATAATACAACGAAGTACTTCTTTATCGATTAAGAATATGACACACTGTATATTTTTACGCTTACCTCTTGATTGGAAGGTATCCTCCGACGTGTGGCAAGTGAGGCAGTAATCTCACAGTTCAATGTCCTGTAGTGGAAGCACAAAGAAAAAAGTATTTTCCTTCTGTATAGCATGTAAACATCGTTTTCCGCAAGTCATTTGGCGACATGAAGTTTAGCATGTGAATAGCCCTTGTATTGAAGGGTTTTGTTTAAACTCCAATGTAACAGTTTTATTTTGTTAAGTCATATGCTTTTCACAAAACCAAACAGCTTATTCCACATCACTAATTACGCAGTGCCATTATTTTATTACCAACATCTTTACGCCATTTACAGTGACAGTTATTACGCACTTTTCTGTAATGTCACATATACCATTAGAGAATCATTGTGGCTGTCCCTAATTCAACAATAACATTACCGCTCGCCATTGCGCTCTTTAGCCATACCTGGCCCTTGCACCATAAGACGCCACACATCACCATCATGAATGCCGTTCATGGTTACCTACGCCATATTCAGGAAGTGGGGTGATGACGTGAGTACGAAATTTAGCAGCAATGCTAATGTAGAAGTACTTCGTGTTGGAAACTGTTGTAGCAGTGGCCTAGGTTCCCAGGAAAACGGACTACGTTGCCAGATTTTTCTTTCTTTCTATAGCAGAAGACTTCAGGACTGGTCGGTCGTGAGCAGCACACGCTCTAACTTACAAACAGCAGCATTAGAAATTCTTTGCTTGCCTGCATTTCCTTGATAATAGGCAGAACATGGCTCGTAAGTGTACTCCAAACACCAAAAGAACATTGTGCAACGCTGTGACATGCATTGTGAGCGCTGGGGTGCATTGCCGTGGTTTATTTAAAGGTTTAGTTTGCTGTAAATGTTCGGTGTAAGTGGTCTACCCATGCAACCGATAAATTACTCTATCGCATTCAAATATACGTTTACGTAATCATCAACAGTCAAAAGCATTATTTTAAGCACCCATGCGGGCGAAGAAATTAGGCCAGGGAGCAGTCCATCTTGTGCATATCAATAATTCTTCGACTTAATATTGCGTTTCTTCCACGTAGGTATTTTGATTTCGCATTTCGTAGTATGACTACTCTCTGAGCGAATTACGTTCGCATACAACAAGTACACTCTATATCGTAAAACAAATTGATCCCAAGACCTAGCAGCACAATACCATAGCCGCTAAGTGGCCGCAGTTCTGCAGAGCAGCCCAGGTGAGGCTCTCTTGCCTGCTCACCGTTGGCTCTGCTGAAGTGGTCCTCAGCTTCTCGCAAAGCGGTGTGATATGCGCGCTTCCTGCCGTGTCATCCGAAGCGTGGTGGAGCATTCATTAGGGTGACAATATTGGCTTGTTGGCTGCTCATCATGGAAAGTTATCTGGATAGCGCAATTAAACAAGGACGCGAGAATAAGCAAAGGCGGAGACAAGCGCTTGTCTCCATCTTTGTTTCTTCGTCTGTCCCTGTTTTGTTCTGCTATCCTGATACCTTTCCATGATGGCACATTCACTGTCTTACGCCTGGTCAGCAGCCTTGGCTTCACAAACAAAAGTACGTGGACGACCACCTGTTGCATCGAGAACTTCTGTGAAATCTATGATGTGGTCTCGTGAAACATCATGAAGTGATCTTGTGCGATGGCGTAGCTTAGTGGCGTACGACACTACATATTTTGCTGCCGAGTTTCCAAACTGTTCACAATGCTCTCAGAGTAGCGTCTGGCAGTGCTAAATAATTCGCAAAGCTATGTAAGGCCGTAGGCGTAACGGCGACCTGCCAGGAATCATTACTAGGCGCGTTGAGCTGCAAACGGTCACATCATGTGACCGTGTTAGCAACAAACGAACTTATGCGCAAGGGACAGTGGAAGATCAAGATTAAGCATGAGCGTACCTGACACCCTTCAAGTTTCTACGGACATTGAATTTGCCTGAAATGACCGAAATTCTTTACATCTGTAAATATCTCACATGCAATCAGGTGGCCAGAGCAGCCTCATCCTAACTTTTGTAAACTGAATGTCTTGCACAGCGCAGTTTCAGCCTCCAATCATAGATCCAGAGCAATTAACTATATAGGTTGTACCTACTGCTGTTACGCATACGGGACATCTGAAATTGTTCAATCGAACATTTATAATTTATCGTCAAATTGTTTGTTAATCAAGATGTACAATATTTGCGCCAGCATCACAATGTCCTAGTCCTATTTGCCCAAAAGCGAGCTCTATCTCAAATTCGGGTATTGCTGGGCATGGATATTCTTATACTGTCAGTATACGTATAGGTGTACGAGGGAATAAAACTAGACAGTAAATTGTGTTAAGAAGCCAGAGAAGCCGCAGCATGTCATTGTAGCACTATTTAGAAATAAAGTGAGAAAGGGTACAAAAGCCTAATCAGAACAACGGTGTTCTACATCTGAGGAATACCCAAAGATGGCAAACGACGAAAAATGAACACGACCTGATGCTCTGAACACTTGCCCCCCATCCCGTCAATGACCTATGAAATGACCTTGCTATCTAGAGCTGTGCACTCTTCTCCGCAGGGGCGTCTGCGGAAGCAGGCATTTCGTGTGTTGAGATGCTACGTACCCGAGCACACGAGGCTTGCACCCTCCCGCGTTTAACTGTGCGTGACTTAGACGTCTCCAGGGAAAAAGGTATCCTAGGGGTGAAGCCGATGCTGAGTGTTTGGACCTTTAAGGCCCCTCGGCCGAGGCAACACAGCGCTCTGGCCGCGGCTTCACGTTGACGGCACACCTGGACTTACCCACCTGAGGGAAATCGGTAGTTGCCTTTGCCTGTCCTCGTCTGCAATCTTTGTCTTTCCCTATCACTTTCAATCTTTCCTGTTCTATCGCTATTTTCTTGTACTTCCGATTTTCCGGGCAGCAAGGTTTAACCATGTTTGACATAGCCGCACTTGGTTATGAAAATTTGGTTAGAGCAGTGGCGTACAGCTGGTGCATGCGGGACTTGTCTTCTCCAGGTTTTCTAGTGTCCTTTGGTTTGGCTCCATGTTGGGTGGCTGGCGCTGCTGCCGAAAATTTATTTTATGCCTTTGGAATGCTCGCTTCCGCCACTGTCTAATCGCCCTCATAAACAAGGGCGCACCGAAGTTTTCAAGTATTTTTGGCCATAATATTGACAACTTTCCACAAACCTACGCAATTTCTCCCGAGACAATACAAAAGGAAGCAAAAATGATCCCATCTTTTCAGGTTGCGAAACCACTGAGCGTATTTTTGGTCCCCGTTCTAGTGCCTCCAAGTTGGCAAGCGGTGATCTCTTTCTGTAAGTGCGCGATAAGCTGCAACATGAAAAGCTGCCTATTCTTGTCTCTTTTGAGGACATTCCAGTGCGTGTTACCACTCACCGTATTATGAATGCGATTCGTGGCGTCATTTATCACGATGATGCGAGTGAGCTCACTCAGAATAAGCTTTTGGTGAGATGAAGTGACCAGAATGCATTAAATGTGAAAAGAATAAAGACGAGGCGTGATGGTAAATATATTCAAACCAAACATCTAATGCTAACGTTCGGCTTATATGTGCTTCCCGAAATTATCGTCACAGGCTATGTAAGTATATGAGTCAGGCCTTATATCCCGAATCCCCTCCACTGCTTCAAATTCCAGAGGTTTGGCCACAGTTCTCGGAACTGACAAGACCGGCTAACCTGTGGCAAATGTGCCCGTGAACATGCGTCCAAATCTTGGGAGAATGCTCGGCACTGTGTGAATTGTGATGGTGAGCATGACACGTACTTGCGGTCGCCCATCACGGAAGGAGAAAGACATAATAGCAATTAATAGCCCGGAACCTTTTGACCAATAGCCGAGGGATAATGGCAAAAAGGCGCCGAATCAGAAATAACTATTTTTCTTTCGTTCAATCGACTCATGCATAATCAGTATGTACACGTCATATCAGATGGAGAGCTATCGCGGTTTGCGTGGCGTCGCGTGACTGCCAAGCGAAGGTGAAGTGGCCCTAAATGTTTTTGACCAATCGTGGAGGGTGAATGCAGAAATGCAATGGAAAATATGGAATACCTTAACGTTATAGCGCCCCTAGACTGCTTGATTTAATGAGGCATGCTATGCATGTTTCGTATTCTAGCAATTTTGTATAAATCTCGGGAATCGTTTCCTTCATCAAAAATACAAAAACAAGAAAGGGGCTGACAGATGGAATAGCACACTGTGGTATAAAGTCTGTAAACAGGGATAAGGTGCCTCAGAAAGGCTGGCCAACGTTTCTATAGGAGGACCTAACTTCGTCAAAGGCGGCCTCGTCATCCTCGGCGTGTTAGTTTTAAAGGGTTAGTGCAGTGACGTCACGTGCGGGTGTTGTCGCTGGCGGCTGGTTTTAAAGAGAGAGATTACCAGAGGAAACAAGCGCTGTCGTCCGATGTCTGTGAGCTTCACTCTCAGGACGAGGGGACAAGCGCGTGAGAGTGGGCACGCGGGGAGAAAAGAAAAGAAATAGAAGCAGAAAAAAAGGGGAAAAAAAGAAAAAAATGGGGTGGGAGAAGCCAGGACGGCACCAAGACAGACAAAAAAAGGGGGGAGAGTGAAAGAAAAAGAAAGAGAGAAATTAAATTTTTAAGAAATACGGGGGCTTGGGAGCGTGTTGGGGATGCGAAAGGTTAGGAGGTATTCAGGGGGAGTCGTTGGTGGCATGTTTTTGAGGCATTAGAACGGCCGGTCAAGCGGTCAGTGCGCGAGTAACACAACAGACAAAAAAAGACACAAAAAACATGAGTTGAAAGTGACTTGAGTAGCATAGTAGCAATACGTCGAGTAATTTTCAAATAGTTAAGATGGCGACGAGGAGTCTGCGGTGCAATGTATGGGGTGACTGAAAGGCAGCGGCATGGTCTTTCAAGGGGCACTGCCCCAGTCGCTCAACGTAGGTGTCGTTACGGCGGCATCCAGAAATGGCGATGCTCTGGGTTGAGCCGCCGAAAAAGGCATATTGACTTGGGAGTGTGTTGTTGAGGGGGTTTCAAAAAAATAGATTTAAAAAAAAGGGGGGGAAGGGAATGGAGAGGGGGAGGGGGACCGAAACCAGAATAACAAACAGGAGGGTGACGCGCGCAGAAGCGGGCGGGGGCAAGTGTACATGGAAGAAGGGGGTCGCACAGTTGGTATAGACGTAAAAACCTGAAAGAGCACATCAAGTTCAGCAGTAAAAATGTTATATATACCTCGTACCGCAACCTTTGGAATTGATGCATTCCGTGCCACCTGGTGCATTATGCAACTACAATACAAAATGTGCACGTATTCATTCCACGCGGCGTGCATGTCACATCACATGACTCCTCACACGCTCGGACACCTGCAGAGGGCATGTTTCCACAGCAGCTAGCAAGGGTTCTGGAAACAAGCTGCTGCAGAACAGGGCGATCTGAATTAATTGACATGCCCTATGAAACGAGTGAGAACTAGTCACCTAGGCTGCTTCATTTATTGAGGAATGCTGTACATGTTTCTCATTGTAGCATTTTTATACAGATCTCTTAATACTTCTTGTATAACCGACCTACCTACCTTGTACCGCTGTATATGCTACTGCTGCATGGCACGCCACCTCGTACTATAACATGCAACTCCAATGCAAAGTGTGCACAGATCGGCACTACACGGTGCGCATCTTACATCCCCTGAATCGTCGCACACTAGGATGTGGGTATATGGCATATTTTCGCAGCGCCTGGAAAGCGCGAGGTGGCGCAGTAGCAAAGTAAGAGAATACTACGGAGGGGCCCCGGTTTGATACCGGCAGGAACTCGGCATTTTTTCCTTCATTTCTGGCGATAGCTTCGCCTGAAACCGGCTACGGACAACGTTGCCAACAGAAACGGTTATGGGAATGAGCCCATAACAGCATCATCACTAAATACAAATTTAACGAAGACACAGGCCAACCTTGACGCATTAAGATGGGAAATCAAATTGAGGCTTCTGCTCCCAAATACCCAGATTTGGAACACTAAGATAACGATAACATATGGATAATGAAAGAACCATAGTTAAGCTGATTGCAGAAGCAAAGATTGAAGTAGGAGGTAAGGAACAAGGGCAACGACTGGGTATCTAGTGAGGTCATTTATGACTTGAGTATATTCTCCAAAGTTAGAAATGACCTCATAAAAAAGCGACAAATCATGAAAGTGTCTAACTCAATAGATGAGATAGAATCTGCTAAACTGTCAAAGCTGATAAACAAGAAGCAATAATCGGTATTGTAACATCGAAAAGATTGAAGAAGCAAGAGAAATGGCCCCATTATGAAATCAGGGAGCACAATTATTGACCTAGTACAGAGCAACATGTTTTCCGTGAATCATGAGCACGGTAATGTCCTCAGCAATTTCGTTGAAATAATAAAAGCAACAGAATAATTTTATACTGACCCGTAAAGGTACTATAGCAGCCATGTGAACTTCACGGGAAGTAGTGATGAGCAGGACAAAGGCGCTTCTTCTATACCTTATTGCCCCGAGTACACATTTCCTGCTGAGTTCGAGTGAAGCAGAGAGCTGGAACAATACAGCATGCTAATCCATAAGAAAGGAGACGTCAACGATTGAAGAAAATATACGCACATTAGCTTGCATTCAATAATGTATAAAATATTCACCAATTCCCAATATAATCAGGGCAACGCTTAACTGAATTCAACCGAGCGAACAGGCTAGCTTCAGGAAGTGATATGTTGAAATGGATCGCGTCCGAGTTATCAATCGGCTAACTTACACATAAGCAGCGTGTACTGAACCTCTCTGTATGGCTGTATTAAAATATAAGAATGCCTTTCATTCAGTATAAACAGCGGCTGTCGTGGAGGCACTGCATAATCAAGGAGTACTTGATGCATACTTGAATATTTTGGGTAATATCAACAAAGACCCCACAGCTACCTTGATTCTTCGCAAGAAAAGTATAAAAATTACCTATCAAGAAAAAGGTCAGCCAAGAAGACACAATCTTTCCAAAGTTATTCGCTGCATGCTTAGAAAAAATATTCTGGCTATTTTACTGGGTAGGCTTTGCAGTTAGATACAAGGGCGAATATAAACTTCGTTTTGCAAATGACATTGTCATGTTCAGCGCAACTGGAGATGAATTGCAACAAACGATTGATTATGTTAGCCAGGACAAATAGTGGAGTTGAAGATTACTTGCAGAAAATAAACGCTGTGTTCGATTGCGTAGCAAGAAAACAACAATTCATGCACGCCAGTGAGCCTCTAGGGTCTCTCCTGGAGCTCACGTACCTCGGTCAATTGTCAATTACCTCCAGGGGATCCTTATCATGAGAAGTGAATTGACAATTATAATGTTTGGCTTGACTGCATGGGGTAAACATAACAAAATCCTGACTGAGAGCTTGCTGCTGTGGTTGAAAATGAAAATGTAGTCATCGCACCGTACCGTTAAAAGCTAAGGACCACTCATAGAACGATGGAACGAGAAGCTTTAGGCATAATGTTATGCGACAAGAATAGGATGGCGTGCATCAGACAGCAAACGGGGATAGCCGATATTCCATTTGAAATTAAACGAGAAGAATGGAACTGAGCAGGCATGTAACTTGTAAGGCAGATAACCTGTGTGCCATTCTAGCTACAGATGGGGTGCCCAAGTAAGGGAAACGCAGCTGATTGTAGAAAGTAAGGGGGCGTGATGAAATAAGGAAATTTCTAAGCACAATTAGGAATCAGCTAGCCAAGACAGGAGCAATATAAAGTCACATGCAGAGGCCTTGGTCCTGCAGTATATGTGAAACCAGGCTGATGATAAATATTCCGACTGTTAGAGTAAATTTCGCACAAAAATATAAAAAATATTTTCGCTTGCATATGGTTAACTACGTAAGCTTACTTGAACGTACAAATAAAAGCATTGGGGGTTGATATTTTTTCCCTAGATACGCAGGGCAATCAATTTTAACTAAAATGTTCTTCAAAAAGCAGTACGGTGCAAGCTTGAGTTATGCAATCTATGAACACAGAGAACCATAGGAATCGAAGAATGCGTTTGGCTCTGTATTTGATTAACAACTCACAATGTAACAAGCGCATTAATGTATTTCATGGTAGCTTCACACCGACATGAATAAAATTCTGTAACCATTGTATTTGGATAAACAATTATTACCAATGTGCGGTCGCTTTTCATTGACAAATACGTAGTATATTTCCTCTGTTTTTTGCATTCACAGGACTAAAAAGCTTCAGCTGCATTTTAGGTAATTTTCGAGTCATCGCATTTTCTTCCATACGAATCTTTCATTGTTGCCATGAAATAGTCAATTTTAAGGTTGTCGCCCCAATGCTATACTACCAGTACGACAAAATTGCTTTCTTCTTCAAGCACCCCATAGAGTTATACACTGAAGGCCTTTCATATTGTTTCTCCTCAGAATATTTTGGTGAAACAAAAGACAACTAATATGGTACTGCTGCTGATGATTGTGCTATTAACATCGGAAATCTCACAAATCAAGGCATGTAAGTGAAATGTTTTATGACTGAACTCTTATGGAGGTGTCCTTAACTTCATTTTTTCTTCAACCATACTGCTGTGCACATGCTCATATATACGAAGGAATGATTAGCTAAAACTCGAAGGACTCACTCACTAAAACAACCTATTTCTCTGATCAAAAAAAAAACAAACATTATGTCCATTTCATGCACATCTTCTAATACATCGGCAAGAACGTTTCGCGATACAGTTGTTTTAATTCTGCACACATAAATGTTAATATAATCTTCATCAATAGTTATTATGGTACTAAATTATACAAAACTAAAGAACCATATATTAGGATGGACGAATTCAGAACCATTCTTTCACATAGTGGAAAGCACTGATTTTGTTTTCTCAATATTGCGAGCACTGGGAGCATTGCCAATGATTTGTCCATTTAGCAGGTAAAAGGAGACGCTCAATTTATTTATCATTATCGCTATAATGAAAAGTTGTAGTTCTGCGTTCGTGTGTGTGCCAAAGATGTATGCATGAAACACTTTCATGATAGTGAGTCTGGAGTCATTGCTATTAATAAATCTGCAAATCTCGATCACAGCTGACAAGGTAAGCAGTGGTGGCCCAACTGTGCCATATTGCGACCACTCGAATTGCCAGCTCCTGAAGGCACCCAATCGAGTTCCATTTATACCAAATATCTGAAAGGGCCGTATTTTCACGTTTTCACGGCATTGCAGTGTTTTCAGTAGGCTTATGCCAATACGTACACACCTACACAAATCGATTTCTGAACATTCAAATAATTTACTTCGTGGCTCCATCATCAAATTATTCGCAACATACACCCTGTCCGTAGGAAGGCACGCTAATTTGGCCGCTCTTGGCCTTACGTTTGGCTTCACTCTTGAGCAGCAATTAATGATTGCACAGTAATAACAGGGTTTGTCAAATGGCTTCAGATTACTGCTGCACTGCAGGAAGTGTTCTAAAAAATGTATTTTTCTGCTCCAAAACTCCTCCAAAAATGTTGTTGTGGTTGCTCCTAAATTGAGCCAGAACATTTTTTCTGCTCCAAACGGTGCTTTAAATTCTAAACTGGCTGGACTATTCCTGAGTAAATAAAACCACCATGGTTTTTCCGAGACCATCGCACATGTGCAATGTGTGCAGTTTCTAGCCAGATCAATGAAGCCAAGCAACATTCCGTTGCAGAGTTGATATCTCAAGGAGACAGATCATCGGGATTCCGATGACATGATTAAATTTTAGCATCTAAGGGAATTACAAATAGCCTTGTTTGTGCTAGTGTTTTCCCTGAAAATATATTAGATATTTTAAAGTGAACTCTTCTTTGCCTCTTCCTCCAATTTTCCCGCTGCCGCTGCTGCTGTGGGCTGCTGTGGCTGCTGCTGTTGTGCACAGCGCGTCAGGGGTGGTTGAGAGCATGCATATAGATGACAGGCGCGAGTAAGAGAAGAAAGGCGACGGGAGAAATTTGTTTTCACCGCACCACTCCGAATGTCCACAATATCCTCTGGAGCTCCCTGGCCGTCGCCATGTTAGCCGCTTCACAGCTGTCAGTAGCATTGTCGACACTGAAGCGCCTCTTTTTCTACTTAACTCGGGAGACCAGAGGGGACGAAGGTAGAACTGTAGAAATGAGAAGATGAGAGGGAAGAGAAGCCGTTCCCATAGAAAAGAGGGAGGGAGCTGACGTGCGAAGGCAAGGAAACCCCACCACTTATGACAGCGGGTACGGGGACACCAGATAAGCTTAAGCTCAAGGTACGGACGGTACAGTACGTCGCTGCTATTTCTCAAAAATAAATGCCACGCAATTATGTCAAGCGGGAAAAATATGCAGGGTGCTCAGAAGCAGAGCCGCATTAATTAAAGTGAACCGCAGGATCCAGGAGACGCTACGGAAGCGGGCGACCATCAAATCAACACTTATGTGCACACCGCGTCAGCTTTGCGGCTGTGGCATTGTTAGATGTCGTATATTTGATCCCAATCATGGCAACTGCATTTCGACAAAGGCGAAATAGAAAACGCACGTGCACTTAGATTTTCGGACACAATAAGTGACGTCACGGTGTCAAAATTAACCTAGAGTCCACCACTACGGCGTGCCTCATAATCCTAGCGTGGTTTTGGCAATTACAGCTTCTGCCAAACTGCGATGTGCCATGTGAGGCAATTACAGCGCCTCAAGCAGGCACAACAGCGCCTCAAGCAAACACCTTTTTCTGTGTGTTCTGTGTACTACGCAGAAAAACAGCAGTGGTGCACGTAAGGTAACATTTATCAATTCACCACTCTCGTGTTAGCCTAAACGTTGAGGAAATTAAGCTTTAGCAGTCGACACCCCCACTAATTATCGTCAATCAAAGCATCCAGCGCAGAAAGCTCCGCTTATATCTATACATAGAGTGGGTGGGATCTGCATAATTTTGAACTAATGTTTTAGACATCAACTTCGTTGTATTTATTGAGTATATATGTATTCACTGTAACCATACTTCTTGCTTAATTGATTGTTCAATGCTTTTTTCCTTAAGAATGAAGGCTACATAACCTTTTGAAACACCCCCCATTCTGTGCTGAAAAAAATCTATGCCGTGTTGATATATCGCGTTGTTTGCAGTTTAGAATAAGAATTTTTTCACTGTCACTATATTTTGCAGTCATGTTTGAAGACTCCTGTGTATATATTTTCTTCGACTATATGTACCAACTCCTGAATTGTTTCTTAGCTTATGCACCACGTTGTGTATTCCGGTAAACGAATGCTTAAAAAGTGCAAGTACCTTGTAGTTTCGTCCCTATTTTCCCTGTCACACCGCCTTTCTTTGTTTCACTATCACAGGAAGGACTCTGCTGTTCTAAGATGAAATGCTTTTAGCTCTGTTTGTCGGTGACCTTCAAGTGAGCTTCAGACAAAAGGCAGACCTATTATCCGGGCACTCCAGAAAAGATAAGACCAAGGGCATCCTGGCGTCGTAGCCACAACCAAACGAAATCATCCGGGCAGCCAGTCAAAACTTAACAAAATGTGGTCTCTAGCCTGCAAATGCTTGTACAGTACCGCATTACATACGCTAATTATGGCACAAACATGTTAAAAAATATTGCTGCCCATTTCTTACTTCTGTTTGTTTACAATATCACTCAATGTGTAACTTCTGGTGTGCAGAAGTATTGTCATTTTCAAAAGCGAAGTTGAAAAGGGAGAAACAGGGCACCATGGACATGATTGTCATATTTTGGTGCTGATACAGTTGCCAGCGCTCTTTTCAACGCCAGCGGTCCATGAGTTCCGGGGGGGAGGGTGTTTTCTGCGCCTCGAGAGCTGGTACCACACTGCGCAACCAAGCCGGCAGCTTCCGGGTTCCCGCGGACGCCTACCTAAGGCCGCACATTCGTAGCCGACCACTTAGACGCGACATAAAAGGTCTATTCGATTCAGCCAAGTTTCTCTGCACCTTCTGCACCTATTCATGGTGCACTGCACCTAGACCCTCGATTCCCCGGGGTGCAGCCGTGCACCCTGCACCCCCGTGCTCGATTGAATGGTGTGCAAGGCAAGGTGCCGCCGCGGTGCACTGCACCCTTGAACCTTGCAGCGGGTGGGTGCAGCCAGGCACCCACTGCAGTTTTTCGTTTGAGGTGCCGTGCACCTTTTTCTGAATCGAACAAACCTAATGAAAAAGTAACGACAGACGCTCAACGCGCTGCACTATTGGAAGAAGAGTGGTGGGAAGCAATGACTGAGTCAGTGTCAACTTTATTATTAGAAGGCGTAAGGGATAAGGGAGGCTATGCTATGCAGGCTGCCAGGCTATGCTTCATGATGACGTAGCTCGTTCCAGGTCCCGTGTTTTGATGTCTAGGTCAGTGCTGGAGAGAAGAGCCTCCCATTGTTCCTCGGTGGGGGTGGGAGACGAGGTCGGGGTGGGGGGGATTTTCCGGGCATCCCCAAAAGATGTGGTTCAACGAGGCAACGTCGCTGCACAGGAAGCAGCGTGGTTTGATGACACCAGGGTGGATGGGCGAATACACTAGGGGGCACGGGAAGGTGCGGATCTGGAGGCAACGCCAAGCGATCTCTCACCGCTTGGGCAGATATCCAGGGGGGGGGGGGGAGGGGGTAGTAGGCGTACTATTCGAGGCGATAGTGCAGGGTAATCTCGTGGTAGGTGTCCAGGGGCTGCGGCACCGGGGCATCCGACGTGGAGGGGCCCACCTCTCGGTCCACGGATCCTCGATCGCGTTGGTGAGCCGACTCGTTGCCGGGGTGGCCCAAGAGGGCAGGGACTGAGACTAGTTCAATGTGACGCGGTTCGTCTTCCAGTAGGGGTGAGCGAAGGGGCCGTAAGGTGGCAGGCAAGAGAGACTACGGGAGAAATTCGAGATGGTGTGCATGGAGTTGGAGAGTATGACGCTGGCGTTGGTCGAGGTGGTGGCTAAAGCGATGGCTGCCTCCTCAGCCTCGATGACGTAGGGCATTAGAACGGTGGCGGCCGTGATTGCCGGCCCCGAGGGCGCCGACGAGGGTCAGCCGGAGACGACTGCGAAGGCGACGCCGGGTGAGGCATTTCGGCCTGCATCCACGTAGGCGACGGCCGGGTGGTCGGTGTACTTGTCGTGAAGCATGGCCGCACGGGCTTGGCGGCGGGCGTCGTGGTGTCCCGCGAGCATATTCTTGGGTATTGGCTTGATGGAGAAGGCTGCCCGAAGAGCATGCGGTAGTGAGACCAAGTCTGACTGGTCAGAGGAGGTGACATGACCGATGGAAGAGAGGATGCTGTGACCGGTCGGCGAACGAGGAAGGCGTTGCACCTGAGTGGTGTGGTGAGCTTCGATCAGTCGTCGAGAGTGTTGTGGACTCCCAGGCGGAGGAGACGCGCCGTGGACGCGTTGGGGGAAGGCAGAGGGCAGTGTTGTAGGCCTGACGGATGAGAACGTCGACCTTTTGGCGTTCCGATTTAAGAATACGAGTATAAGGAAGGCCGTACGTGAGACGGGAAATGTCGGGAAAGCGTCGACTAGTTGGAGGAGATCGTTTTCGCGCATGCCCATGCGCCACTCTTGGACACGAGTGAGCATGCGCGCGGTTTGTTGAACCGAAGGCGAGAGCTGGCAGATGGTGTGATCATTATGGTTGTTGGACTGTAGTATCAGCCCGACCACGCGGAGATGCGAGATGACGAGAATCGGAGTGGAATTAGCGTGAATCGTGATGGTTGGGTGATGCGTCTTATGGCGACGCCGGTCAGGGAGCCGCATGAGGAGGAGGGCCGATTTCGCCGCCAAGCAAGCGAGACCGGCTGCGTGCACGCAACTCGTGACGACGTCGGTTGCGCGTTGCAACGTCTGCTCAATGTGCCTGTTGGAGCCAGACGTGGCCCAGAGAGTTATGTCACCCACATACAGGGTGTGTTTGGGATCGGGCATACGGTCGAGCTTGTCGGGAAGTGAGCGAAGGGTGATACTGAAGAGGAAAGGTGACAAGACGGCGCCCTGAGGGGTACCAGGAGATCCAAGCGCATACGTGGGAGACGAGAGATCTCCCACGCTGATTTCGGCCATGCGGGCTGTGAGGAAGGAGTGAATGTGGTGGTAGGTGCGAGAGCTGGGGTTGATGGTGGTGAGTTCGGTAAGAATAGCCTAATGGGAGACGTGTTTGAACGCCTGGTGAAGGTAGAGGCTAAGGAGAGCCTTAGTGTCCGAGAAGGTGGGTGGATCGAGGAGGTAGCAGTGGAGTTGCAAGAGGACGTCTTGAGTGGAGAGGTGGGGCGGAAACCAATGATGGTGTGCCCACTGAGGTGGTGAGCTACGACGTGTATGTTTGCAAGCGCAATAGGACGACGTGCTCCATTAGCTTGCCGACGTACGAAGTGAGTGAGATGGGCCGGAGATTCTCGATTGTGAGTTTCTTGCCCGGCTTGGGGATGAAAGCCACCCAAGCGTGTTTCCACCACTGGGGGAGGTTGCCGGAGCGCCAGTACTCATTGAGAAACGAAGTGAGAGCAACGACCTACGGGGCGTCAAGATTTTACAGAGGTTTCTTCGGAATGCGATCTTTACTGTGGGTGGACGTGGTGCGGAGCTTGTGTAGCGCGGCGTAGACTGACTTTCGTGATATCGGCGTCCAGTTTGGGGCCGGGGGCCCCAGAGTAGGACGCGACAGGGGGAGAAGAGGTGCCAGGGGGTGGCAGCTGGAGGTATTTGGCGGCCAGGTCTGCTATCAGCGACCGTGTGTCGCCGGGGACAATGCGTTGTAATTGTTGTCGATTGACTGACTTGGCGGAACAGGGTCGAGGAGGTGGCGGAGGAGATGCCAGGATTGCTTGCAACCCAACTGACTGGATATCTCTGAGCAACGCTGCTCCCACTGTTGGAGGGCAAGCACAGGGCTGTGTTCCTCCATCTCGCGATCGAGGTATTCGACGCGTCGGCGCAGGCGACGGTTGTGACCTTGCTTATGCCAATGGTTGGTCATGCCCGCGCGAGCGGCTAACAGGTGGACGAGGCGGGAGTCAATTGCCGGATGGTCCTACGTGGTGGGGATTGAGGCGGTGACCACGTAGAGGTTGGCCAGCAACTGGTCGGTCTACATCAAAAGGTCCTCGACGTCGGGGGCGGCAGAGTGCAGCCGACTGGCTAGCAACGCATCCCAATCCATATAGTGGGTTCTGTGCGGGCGTGGCTTCCACGGGGAGGTACGTGCTTGAATGGTGAAGACGTAGTGGTCGCTGCCCAGGCACTGATGCGTACTGGACCTGCGCTCGTCGTGCACGTAACGGCAAGAGCTGAGGTCTGGGGTGGTGTCACGGCACACGCTGTTGCCAATGCGCGTGAGTTGCGTAGGGTCGGTACGCAGGGAGAGGTGGAGGTTATGTGCGAGCTGCCACAGCTTCGTGGTCTCACAGTAACATCGGCCTTGGAGTAACCCCAGTCCGGATGCCTGACGTTGAAGTCGCCGAGAAGGAGGAAGGGGGATTTGGCTGCTCTCGCTGCAGCGGCACGGCGCAGAGCAACGAGCGACAAGTTTGTGAAGCGTGTGGGGGTGTAAAAATTGAGAATAAAAAGAGAGGGGTCTTCACGTCGCTGTGGTAAGACCTCGATAAAGACGCGGTAGATCGAAGGGAAGCGTAGATCGGCTCGATTGACTGTGAGCGTCCGCCTAGTGAGGATGGCCGTGACGGGATGGGTGCAGAGCGTGACCTGTAGTGAGTGACCTTTAGTACGATGACGTCAGGACAAATTGAGAGGTCCAGTTTTTGAAGGTCTAGAAGGAGGTGGCTACGCTTGGGGCGAAAACAACGGCAATTCCACTGCAAAAGGGTGATGGCGGAGCTGTCAGCCATAATTAGTAGCGGAAGAAAAAGGTGTCGCCTCGACCGGTGCTTGCGAGGGTCGGGCAGCAGGTGATGAGGTGGTGCGGGCGATGAGGGGTGGCTTGGCTCGGATAGTTGCGAGCATGGAAGTTTGAAGGCTATCCACCGTCGCTTGAAGAGATTGGAAGGACTCCGCGAGGGAATAGACAGCGAGGTCCGTGTGCATGGAATGGAGAGCTTCTTGTTGTGCCGTGAGAAGCTGGTAGATCGAGTTGAAACGGCTATCCAGCCGTTTTTCGAGGTCCACCAGGGCCGTCTTGATGGCTGCTTGGCCCTCTTCGAAAAAGTGGAGAGATGCAAGGGGCTTGTTGGGTCTGCGGCACTTGCTAGTGCCTCTTTCGTAGGTCTGAACATCCATGTCAGTGAAGCAGGCGATTGAGGAGGGCAGATCGGATGGGAGCGTGATGGCTGCCTCGAGCTTCTCTTCAAGAGCTCGCAGTTGGGCTTGGAAGGAGTGAATTTCGGTCTTCTGCGCCAGAAGTTGAATGGTTTGTGCAGTGAGTTGCTGTCGCAGGGAGGAGTTTTGTTGCTGCGGTGCGAGAACATGCGGTGAGGAGGTAGCCGAGGGAGCGCCGGGGAGGCGCTCGCTTGGCTATCCCCTCGAATGAGTCCTAACCACGATAGTGAAATTTCGAATTGAATATTTTATAGCATCAGAATTTATAGGTATTCCACGCGCTATCCGAAGGGATAAATATCTATCTTTTTATATTTCGATGTGTGTTTGAATCTAACCATTTTCCACATAGATGCGTGCTTGGGTCGACCATGGTCGAATGGTTAGGGGGTTTGAAGCCAACCGTCGGAGCAACTAGGGTCACTTAGTATGTTGCAGTGTAGTATATGTGCCGCTCCTGAACGAACGTCTGTGGTGCCGAAATAGGTCCCTGCATATGCGAGGCTGTGTTGGTACCGCAGTATCCACTTTAATTTCCATTATTTTTCGTTTCTTTATTTCTTTTATTAAGGACAAGCAATTTCCCCTATTTTGTGCTTGGTGTCAGTGTTTGTTGGCTTCTTATTATATGACTAATAAAAATCGGGCCCCTCGGTTAACCCCCTTTCTTCTCGTTTATTACACAACGAGGGTCTCGAATCCGGCAACATTCATGCCTTCAGGTAGCTTATGTGGGTTTATTGAGCAGTTGCCTTCACCCAAAAAGATCACGTTCTCGTGAAGAGTGGTGGCGCTGGCTGACACTCCCAGGGTTCTACTAGGACACATAAATACCCAAGAAAGTGGATGGGGAAACGGCGCCGCAGTAGCTCAAGTGGCAGAACATCGCACTCGAAATGCGAAGCTTGTGGGTTCGGTTCCCACCTGCGGCAAGCTGTTCTTTCATCCACTTTATTTTCCAATAATTCATCGTTTCTTTATTTCATTTATTAAGCACAAGTAATTTCCCCTATGTTGTCCTTGGTGTTTGTTCGCTTCTTATGATATGACTAATAAAAATCGGGCCCCTCGGTTAACCTTCTTTCATCACTTTTAGGTAATGGAACTCAGCTGCTTCAAACAATTAATTTATGCAAAGTTTATCTTAGCTAACTGTGAACTGATGACTTTCATGCATGGAATAACGGGCTGCAGCCGGTGACCAGGTACAGGGAAACCCTCCCGCGGCGCCACAACCTGACGGAAATCAATTAATTCCCGCGATATCTTCAGAAAAAGTTTTAGAGGTACGTATTCGCAAATATTTCGTTCCGGTAAAGTTGCCTGGTATAATAAACCACACAATATGATTTGTTCGTCTTAAGGCGTAAGCTGCATACTTCATATATGTACTGTTCCGACAGCACCACCTGACTATAGATTAGCTATTACCCGTACCTGTCAAGGCTAAATTATGGTTTAGTGTTCTCAATGCGAAGAAAATGTGGTTAGGGCTGCAAGGCTTTAATATTGCTACACGCGTGTGGCATTTAACTGTTTTGATTGTTTTGATGGATTTGATTGTGTGGAATTTGATTTGGATTTCATCCTGGGTCATTCTCCACCCAAAATGGTGTTGACGTCGACGATTGGCTCAGCATGTATAAGCGTGTTAGCCAAAGCCACCACTGGGGCCCTACCATCATGCTTACCAATGTGATCTTTTATCCGGGCGGGATACCGCATGTCTGGTTTTACACCCATGAGGTCGAGCTCTCCAGCTGGGACATTGTTAAAGAGAGGCTTCGCTACCTATTTGGCAAGCCGTCAGGTCGCCAACAGGCTGCGCGACAAGATATTGCCACCCATGTCCAGTCGTAGACTGGATCGTATGTCGCCTACATACAGGAAGTACTCGCGCTTTGCCGAAAAGTCGACGAGCACATCACCGAGGTTGACAAGATGGGCCATATCCTAAAAGTAATCGCGGACTACGCCTTCAATTTGCTGGTCTATAGCCACGTTTCTACCGTCGACGCCACTGTAAAAGAATGCCGCCACTTCGACGTAGCCAAAAGCTGCCATGTCGTCCCACAGTTTTCCCGGCTCCCAAACACCCCTGCCACGTCCCCTTGTTCCGCTCTTACCACCACACGAGCACTTCAAGAGAACGTCACGCGTATTGTTCGCCATGAGATTGAAGCGGCGAGTCCGGCGCCCCTTCATCCACGACCCCTTGACGGTAGCTTCGACCAAGCGGCCTCACTCTTCCCGTTAATAAAGCAGTTGTGCGGCAAGAAATTCCAAACCTTCGCATCCCTACCGCCTTCTCTATCTCCCGACCTGACTCGGCACCCATTCCCATGTCCACATCCTGTAATTACCATTATTTCGCTCCCAGACCACGCAATCCTGCTGAATGGCGAACCCCAGACGACAAACCGACCTGCTTCCGCGGCCACCGCGTTAGGCATGTAGCCCGCCACCGCCGCAACACCTGGATGCCACCACTCTGGAGCTCTTTCCTTGCTTCTCGCCCATACGCCGACTCTTGTCGTTATTCACCTCGCCGTCTGTACGCTACTTCTGGTGCCCCTGACAGCCGCTCCTACATTCGATCGCCGTCGCCTCAATGGCGTCGCTCCCCGTTGCCCCAACCTTGCCGATTTACCTCGCCAAACCGACGGAGGGCAAACTAGGAAATGCAGCTCTTGGAGGTAGTGCTGCATTACGTTCGTTCTGTCCAATGCTCTGTTGACGCTCCTCACCAACGCGAACCAAATTGAAGTAGATGTAGATGGTGTTTCGTTGACGGCATTTATTGATACTGGAGCCCAAGGATTTACAATGAGAGCTAACCTATGTCGTCGCCTAAAAAATGCTCTCACGCCTGCCATCACTCGAGCCGAACGCGTTGTCAATCGCGCCGCTGCTGTCGTCAGTGGTATGTGTACTGCTCGCTTAGGAATTGCTGGCCACCAAGCTCCAGTTCTGTTCACCGTGCTGGCCAGTTGCCCTTATGATCTAGTCTTCTGGGTCGACTATCTTACGACGCATTCTGCCCTCATCAGCTGTTCCACCGGTGCACTGTGCCTCGAGCTTCCTCTTCTTTCAGACGTTGGCCCCGCACAACCGAACACCCTCTGCACTACAGCGTTTGTTCGCTTACCTCCAATAGCCCCTAACGTTCGTCGAATTGGCCTCAACGGCAACCATGCCTGATCGCGACTATGTCACCGCACCTATTCGTGATGTCCTCCTGGCGTCTGACATCTCTGTGCCACGCTCCGTCGTATCCTTTCCCGCTAATCGGATGTCTCCCCGGTATCAATTTTGGATTAACTAAACAAGTGTTACCTGAAGACAGCGGTGGGCACGCTCTGGTCCGTGAGAGAAGACCACGTCACTTCTTTTGTACCCGACGCGTCTCGAGATCCTCCTGATTACCGGCAGGATGCCTCGACGGCCCACTACGTCCCATGGTCGCTCCAGAGCTCGTACCTGACCGAGCAGCAGCCCTATATCGTCTTTTGCTTTCCTACCGCGAAATCTTTGACACTGTGAAGAAGACGCGCCTCGCGGCACAGACACATCGCCAACGCGCGGCGCGGCTCCGCTCGCGCTGTTGATTACTGTCGCCTTTTTTGGACAGTGCTTCGGGCTGTCTCGCCGTTCCCGGTGGCTGCGCTTTTGCTTTAGGAGCCGCCAATAAACCTCTTCTCAATTGGTGGAGGTGCTGGGACTCAAACCCCGTCGCTTGTAACCCTGGAGCTGCGATCAAGAACGCTATCGCCCGCCATGACCGACAGCTCATCCCAAACGGCGCCGACGCCACAGTCCGTCACTTGCACCGGTGTTGCACGACAACGCGACCCCAAGATCTTCAGCGGTGCAGACGACGAAGACGTAGAAGACTGGTTGGCGTCATATGAACGGGTGAGTGCGCACAACAAGTGGGATGATCCAGCGAAGTTAACCCACGTCATCTTTTATCTGGCTGGTGTTGCCCATCTCTGGTTTCACAACCACGAAAGTGACTTACCCAGATGGTCAATCTTCAAGACAACCTTTACAGAAGTGTTCGGCCGACCCGCTGTTCGCAAACTGCGCGCTGAACAACGCTTGCGCGCCCGAGCACAGCAGACGGCAGAAAAATTCACGAGCTACATTGAAGACGTCGTGGACCTGTGTAAAGGCGTCAACGCGGCAATGCCCGAAGCTGAGCGAATTCACCATATACTGAAGGGCATCGATGACGGCGCTTTCCAGATGCTTCTAGCCAGGAATCCGCGCACTGTGTCCGAAGTCGTCAGCCTATGCCAAAGTTATGATGAGTTACGGAAGCAACGCGCTTCGACTCGGCGTGCTCTGGGCAGCGACGACTTGGTGGCAAGCCTTGACAGCATGTACGACCCATGCTCATTACTTCAACGGGTCAAGGACTTCGTGCGTGAGGAAGTTGCCCGCCAACTTTCTTTAGTCCCCTTCACTCAGGAGCCCACCTCCCGTCTTCCAAACATGCTCCGCACTCTCATCTCTGAAGAGGTCGCTCAAGTTGTCCCTTCCGCACACCATCAGCCGCCTGCAGCCACGAATCTCAACTCTGCTCTGGCAGTGCAGCCTGCCGCGACTCCTCCCACCTATGCGCAGCTAGTCCTGCCTGTGGCCGCGCCTCTTACGTACACGCAGGCAGTACGCAGGCCTCCGCCTACGTCTTTCGCGACCCATTCCCAACCGGTGCCACCGGAAGCCCATGCTGCATCTTGGACCGCACCGAGAGCTAATCCTTGGAGGATGCCTGATAATCGTCCCATCTACTATTCTTGCTGCACTCCTGGACACGTCGCCCGATATTGCCGACGTCGGCCTCAAGCGTTCGGCGACGCCTCTCGGCCCTTCCAGTACGGCAGCCAGCCCTTTCGCCAATACGCCACTCCTTCCCCCAACCGTATGCTCGTGCTGACCTTCCAGAATTGCCTTCGCGTTGCTCGCCATCCCCTCGCCGACGCTCGCTCTCCCCAATGCGTCGGCGACCCGCACCACCTGACCAGGGATACTGAACGTCGCAGTTCACGAGGCAAGATCTGCGCCCCATTCGAACTGTCTAAGTCCTCGCTCCTGTCCTGCTAACGTGGTCAAAATTAGTGTAGAAGGTGTTCCTGCATTCGCTCTTGTGGATACCGGCGCAGCCCTTTCTGTGATAGCCGCCAAACTGTGCCGTTCGCTGCGCAAGGTGACGACGCCGCTTTCTGGACTGTCGCTTCGTACGGCAAGCGCTCAGCACGTCACTCCGCACGCAGCCTGTACTGTACGTGTGCTTATTCACGGTATTGTTTACATAGTCGAGTGCATTGTTCTTCCCACCTGCTCGCATGACGTCATCCTCGGATGGGACTTCTTATCCCGTCATAAAGCCGTGATCGACTGCGCACGCGCCGAAGTTGAATTTTTCCCTTGTGACGCACCCTTGCACGAAGATTGTGACCGCCCTTCTAAACTTACCGTGCGCGAGGACACAGATATTGCACCTGGCTCCTTTGCTCTCGTACCCGTCTCTTGCGATGCCATCACTGATGCAACGGTCCTCTTCACACCTTCCGACGTCTTCATGAGCCGTAAATCTCTCCGACTACCCTTCGCAACACTTGACATGGCTGGCGGCTGTAGCCATATATACTTTTGCAATCCCCTCTGTGCGCCTATTACATTGCTCGTTGGTGAATGCCTGGGCATCGTGGAACTCCTCGACTCTTCGTCTTTGGTTGACGTCCCCGGAGACTCTTTTGATGTCGACTCCGGCCAGTCGTCTTCAATTCCCGCGCTTGAAGAGACGTCCAAGGATGCATTCTCGAGTGCCATCGCCGATACCCTCACACCTGCCGAACGCGCCGACCTTCTTGATCTCCTGCACCACTTTAGAAGTTCATTCGACGTTTCACAACCTCACTTGGGCCGCACGTCGGAAGTGCAGCACTACATTGACACCGGTTCACATCAGCCGTTACATCAACGACCCTACCGCGTCTCGGCCGAAGAGCGCCGTGTCATTACCACCCAAGTCGAAGATATGCTGCGCCGTGACGTTATTCAACCTTCACACAGTCCCTGGGCATCGCCTGTCGTTCTCGTTTGCAAGAAGGACGGGTCTATTCGCTTTTGCGTCGACTACCGTCGGCTAAATAAGGTAACGCGCAAAGACGTCTATCCTTTGCCGCGCATCGACGACACCCTCGACAGTCTTCAGGGAGCAGAATTCTTCTCGTCCCTTGACTTTCGTTCGGGGTACTGGCAGGTACCGATGGCTGCAGCCGATCGCCAGAAAACCGCATTCATTACGCCTGACGGCTTATATGAATTTAAAGTAATGCCGTTCGGGCTTTGTAACGCCCCTGCCACCTTTGAACGACTCATGGACAACACGCTGCGTGGCCTCAAGTGGTCCATATGTCTGTGTTACCTCGACGATGTCGTGGTTTTCTCGCCTGATTTTCCGACTCACCTGCTCCGCCTCAGACTTGTTTTGACCTGTCTAACGAACGCTGGCCTCCAACTCAACCTCAAGAAGTGCCGCTTCGCCGCGCGAGAGCTCACCATTTTAGGCCACGTTGTGTCCAAGCACGGCGTTCTACCCGATCCTGCAAAGCTTCGAGCAGTCGCTGAGTTTCCGAAGCCTCAGACCATCAAAGAACTTCGAAGCTTTGTGGGCCTATGCTCATATTTCCGGCGCTTTGTTCGGAATTTCGCATCGATGATGGCGCCATTGACTCAGCTTCTGCGCGGTGACACCACCCTCTCCTCCTGGTCCCCTGCATGTGACTCCGCCTTCGCTACGCTGCGTCGTCTTCTCACCTCCCCACCTATTCTTCGCCATTTCGACCCGTCAGCTGCAACTGAGGTACACACAGATGCCAGCGGGGTCGGTCTCGGCGCCGTCCTCGCCCAACGAAAGCCAGGCTACCCTGAATACGTAGTCGCCTATGCGAGTCGCACGCTGACGAAGCCTGAGGCCAATTACAGCGTGACCGAAAAAGAGTGCTTGGCCTTAGTATGGGCACTTGGCAAGTTCCGACCATACCTGTACGGGCGCCCATTTGACTTGGTCACAGATCACCACGCACTTTGTTGGCTTGCCAACTTGAAAGATCCCACTGGCCGCCTAGCCCGTTGGGCATTACGCATCCAGGAGTACGATATTCGCGTCGTATACCGCAGTGGGCGAACACACTCCGACGCCGACGCCCTGTCTCGTTCACCTTTACCTCCAGACTCGGCCTGCGGAACAACTTCCGCACACTCCATCTCATCTCTCGACATGGACTCCTTTGCCACCGCACAACGTCGTGACCCGTGGATCGCTTCTCTTTTCGACTATCTTTCTGGATCATCGACCATCCCTGTATCCCGAACCCTCCGACGCCAAGCAGTTCATTTTGCCATTCGTGACCAGCTGCTCCACCGACGCAATTACTCTCCTGAAGGCCGTCGGTGGCTTCTGGTGATTCCCCGCAGCTTAAGGTCACAAATATGTGCCGCTTTCCACAACGATCCACAGTGTGGCCACGCCGGAGTCTTCAAGACGTACGAACGAATTCGCCACCGCTACTACTGGCGCGGCATGTACAATTTTGTACAAAAGTTTGTTCGGTGCTGTCTTGACTGTCAACGCCGCAAATCGCCGCCTTTACGCCCGTCTGGTGCCTTGCAGCCGCTCCCGTGCCCTGCCACACCCTTCGATCGCGTCGGCATCGACCTATACGGCCCGCTTCCTATGACGCCAGACGGCAATCGGTCGATCGTAGTTGCTGTTGACCACTTGACACGCTACGCCGAAACTGCTGCTTTACCAAGTGCTACGGCACGGGATGTAGCCTTTTTCGTTCTACATCGCTTCGTGCTTCGACACGGCGCACCTCGAGAACTCCTCAGCGATCGAGGTCGCGCCTTCCTCTCCGACGTCGTCAAAAGCTTGCTCTCGGAATGCCGTATTATTCATCGGACAAGCACGGCATACCATGCCCAGACTAACGGACTCACAGAGCGATTTAACCGCACACTTGGTGACATGCTGTCGATGTACGTGGCATCTGATCATGGTAACTGGGACCGCATCCTTCCATTCATCACGTTCGCGTACAACACCGCGATCCAGGCCACTACGGGATTTTCACCTTTCTTCCTCCTGTATGGCCGCCAGCCTACGCATACCATCGACACGCTCCTTCCATACCGTTCTGACGCCTCCGAGTGTCTACCTGTGTCCGACGTCGCCCGACAGGCCGAAGAATGCCGCCAGCTAGCGCGCTCCTTTACGGCCGAGCAACAGCAGCGCCAGAAAGAAAACCGCACCGACACGCTTCCGAACACCACCTACGCTCCAGGCGTTCTTGTGTGGTTGTCTGTGCCTTTCCAGACTCCGGGGCTTTCCTCGAAACTCGTCCCAAAATTCGAAGGGCCTCACCGAGTCTTGGAGCAAACATCTCCGGTGAATTTTCTAATTGAGCCACTGTCACCACCTGAAGACTTGCGCCGGCGTGGACGTGACATTGTCCACGTCTCGCATCTCAAGCCCTACCACGACCCTCTGCCTCCTGATTCTTAAGGCGCCAGGATGGCTCTTCTTGTCCGGGGGAAGATTGTGAAGAAGAAGACGCGCCTCGCGGCACAGACACATCGCCAACGCGCGGCGCGGCTCCGCTCGCGCTGTTGATTACTGTCGCCTTTTTTGGACAGTGCTTCGGGCTGTCTCGCCGTTCCCGGTCGCTGCGCTTTTGCCTTAGGAGCCGCCAATAAACCTCTTCTCAACACTGACAATCGACCACTTGGTAAGACGTCCCTTGTTAAGCACCACATAAACACTGGTGATGCTGGTCCCATTCGCCACCGACCGTATCACATGTCCATGGCAGAGCGGCAAGTTATTCAGCAGGAAGTAAACAAGATGCTCGCCAAAGGCATTGTTGAGCCTTCTTCGAGTACTTGGGCGTCACCGGTCGTTCTCGTCAAAAAGAAAGATGGCACGTGGCGCTTCTGCGTTGATTACCGCAACCTAAACCGAATCACTAAAAAGGACGTTTGCCCCTTCACCACGAATCGACGACGCTCTTCACTGTCTTCATCTTGTCAAATACTTTTCCTCCATCGGCCTGCGCTCTTGTTATTGGCAGATTTATGCCGAAGAGCAAGACCAAGAAAAGACCGCTTTCGTCACTCCAGATGGCCTCTACCTATTCAAGGTTACGCAGTACGGTTTATGCAATGCCCCCTCCACGTTCGAGTGGATGATGGTCTCTCTGCTACAAGGTTTAAAATGGTCAACTTGCCTTTGTTACCTCGACGACCTCGTTGTGTTTTCTCCTGCATTTGAGACGAACTTTGAACACGTCGCAGCTATCCTTGACGTCTTCCGCAATGCTGGGCTCTAATTAAACTCATCGAAGCGCCACTTGAGGCGCCCACAGATTACAGTGTTAGGCAATCTCGTCGATGCTGAAGGCGTATAACCCGACGCGGAGAAGGTTCGAGCAGTAACCGTTTTTGCTGTACCTCAGTCTGTCAAAGACGTCCGGAGTTTTTTTGGGCTCTGTTCTTATTTCAGACGTTACGTGAAAGATTCCGCCGCAATTGCTCGAGCACTCACTGAACTTCTGAAGAAAGAAGTGTTTTTTGCGTGGGGTCCCACTCAGGCTGCCGCATTTTCACGCGTTATCACGATTCTTACCAATCCACCACTCTTGGGCCAGTTTGACCCATCCGCACCTACAGAGGTCCGAACCCATGCCAGTGGTTATGGGATCGGCCCCGTCTTATTGCAACGCCCACACGGACACGACCGCGTTATAGCCTACGCTAGCCGGCTCCTGAAAACTGCAGAGCGCAACTATTCGATTATCGAACGCGAATGTCTTGCTATCGTCTGGGCTGTTACAACGTTCCGCCCATATTTGTATGGCAAGTACTTCTCTGTAATCACGGACCATCGTGCGCTCTGTTGGCTTTCGTCGCTCAAGGATCCTACTGGCCGGCTGGGTCGTTGGGCCCTCCGACTACAAAAATATCCCTACACAGTGACTTACAAGTCGTCCCGCCAACAGCGGGACGCAGATTGCTACTCTCGCTACCCAGTCGAAGGCGCGACCTCTACGTTTGGTGTTTACAGGGACCCCTTTGTTCTCTCTTTTTTTCCACTGATCCATGTCGTCAACGAGAAGCGCCATGACCCGTCCTTGCGTTTCATCATTGGACACCTGGAATCGTCACTTGCCGACAGTTCCCTTCGCTTATTCACACTTCAAGATGGCGTACTATACCGCCACAATGTTCACCCCCATGGCTCTGCATTACTCTTTGTGATGCCTAAACACCTTCGATCGGCTGTTCACGAACTCCACGACGTCCCTACTGCCGGTCACCTGAGTGTGCCATGTACCTACGACCGGATCCGCCAACGCTTCTTTTGGCCAGGGCAGCTCCCTCCGTTCGAATATACGTAGCAGCGTGTGAAAAATGCCAGCGACGCAACACACCATCGACGCTCCCTTCTGGGTACCTTGAACCACTCGCCATTCCCGAATAACAATTCTTTCGGGTGGGTTTGGATTTACATGGCCCTTTTCCTTTTTTTCCTCTGGGAACAGGTGTATCGCTGTGGCACAAGCTATCCACGTCATACCTTTCGCAAGTAAATGGCCTCACTGAGCGTCTCGATCGCGCTCTCACAGAGATGCTCGTGAAATATGCCTCTTCAGACCAGACTGACTGGGACCTCGCTCTACCGTTTGTCACATTTGCTTATAATTCCTCGCACCACGGCACAGCAGGTTATCGCCCATTTTTTCTTCTGTTCGGACGAAAACCAGACAGCCGCTGGACACAACCCTCCCTGTTCACGCGGCACAGACCAGTGAATATGCACTTGACGCCATCGCCGCTGTGCCCACGCAAAGTAAATCGCGCGTGACCGCCTTCTGAAATTCCAAGAGAGTTAAAGATGTTTGTACGACCGCTTACACCGAGACGTACACTTCCCACCTGGTTCTTTAGTGCTTCTATGGCCTCCGTCACGTCAGGTCGGCCTTTCACAAAAACTGCGGTCTCGTTACACAGGCCCATACCGAGTGCTTCGCACCGTAACTCCCGTCACCTATGAGATCGACCCTGACGCCCCATCTGCTTCCCAGTCCAGTGATACCGTGTACGTTACATGACTGAAGCAGTATCATCCTCCCAGTAATGACATTTAGACGTTCCGAGGCGTCGCTGCTGCCGCCGGGGCATTATGCTACACGCGCGTGGCATTGGATTGCTTGAACGAGGTGCCTGGGTGCCATAACTCGAGAAAAGAGAAGGAAGAACGAACTTGGCTCGCGCTGTGAATATAACCGGTCAGTGCTGCAACCGCTTTTGCAAATTCAACCTGTAAATAGTTGCTCGTCTTACTGACTCCTCCTTCACGTAACAATATGGCATCAGTTCTTAACGCTTCAGTGTAGCTTTATTAGTAGCAATACCATATTTCACGAACATACTTCAATTTCTTTTCTAATTTTTCATACCCAAACATAACGCGCCTCGCGTTATCTTCGGGTTGGTAACACGAAGACAATGCCTTTTTCTCCTTCATTTTCTCTCGAGGTTCACACCGCAGTGAGAGTAACCATTAGGTACCACCGTAATTGATATTATGTACAGATCCACATTACAACACACGTTACAACCAACCGCAAATCACATCATTCACTCCTTCATCTTCTTCATCTGTATGTAGTCAACATCATGAAACTTCTGAAGGGTGCCACGGAGGACGATGGCCTTCTCACCGGCAGTATCAAAGACGTCAGCAATGATTGCGATTAATAGTAAATTCAATCGGGCTCTCACTAGTGTGTCACGACAGTTGACAGTATTCACAGTAACGATCAGGTAGCCCACTGCGGGCGTCCGTCTTGAACGGATATAGCTTGTTTCCAGGTGACACACACACACACACACACACACACACACACACACACACACACACACACACACACACACACACACACACACACACACACACACACACACACACACACACACACACACACACACACACACACACACACACACACACACACACACACACACACACACACACACACACACACACACACACACACACACACACACACACACACACACACACACACACACACACACACACACACACACACACACACACACACACACACACACACACACACACACACACACACACACACACACACACACACACACACACACACACACACACACACACACACACACACACACACACACACACACACACACACACACACACACACACACACACACACACACACACACACACACACACACACACACACACACACACACACACACACACACACACACACACACACACACACACACACACACACACACACACACACACACACACACACACACACACACACACACACACACACACACACACACACACACACACACACACACACACACACACACACACACACACACACACACACACACACACACACACACACACACACACACACACACACACACACACACACACACACACACACACACACACACACACACACACACACACACACACATATATATATATATATATATATATATATATATATATATATATATATATATATATATATATATATATATATGGTGAGACGGATGTGAAAGCTCGCGCGCTGAAGACCATGACGCTGACCATGATGGTGACTATATAGAGATGAAGATGAATAATATAATGCTCGCACAATTTCGCCCGTACATGGATGCGGCCAACCTGGCCACTGGTTATGGCGGCGAACGCTGTATGAAAGGCTCTAAACGCGAAACATGCAGAAACTCTGTGGCATGGCAGCGGCCATCCAAAGGTGGAACAACTGGAGTGACACGATAGTTAACCGGTGAATTCTGTTCCAGAAAAATATAGGGCCTGATAAAACGGGAGTGAAATTTCTTGCATAAGCCAGGAGCCTGAAGTGGGGTCCACAGAAACACTTCGTCTCCAGGGTGGAAGGAAACAACATGGTGGTATGCATCATAGGGAGTATTGCGGTCTTGTTGACTGCCGTTAGTGTTGAGGCGGGCACGTTCGCGACACCAGGCAATGCGCGAATCGAACTGCTCACACATTGATGTGGACGAGGGCATGGGGACACCGAAGAAAGAAAGGTCGAGGATAGTTATCGGTTGACGACGATACACAAGGAAAAAGGTGAGTACCGCGAAATGCGTTTGACGGCCATGTTGTATGCGAAAGTGACGAGTGTCGGGACAAAATCCTAATTGGTGTGGTCAGGATTGGTGTAATTAGATATCATGATGGACAGCGTGGGATGAAAGCGCTCAATTAGACTATTAGTATGAGGGTGGTAGCTGGATGTCGTTTTATGGATGGTAATGGACGCACGGAGAACATCGTCAAAAAGTTTAGACCGAAAGGTCCTTCTGCGGTCACTCAAAAGGACACGTGGGGCTCCGTGGTGTAAAAAGATCGCTTCCGAAAAAAAAAAGCTGCAACCTCCTCGGCGGATCACGAAGATAGTGCGGCTATTTCAGCGTACCGTGTCAAGTGGTCGACAGCTGTAACGATCCATCGGTTACCGCCAGTGGATAAGGGTAGCGGTTCATAGAGTTCAATACCAACGACTGCGAAAGGAGCTTCAGGACACGGTAGCTTGGAGCAGTCCAGCCTGAGGTGAGGTAAGTCGTTTGCGGTTTTGGCAGAGCGAACAGGAAGCCATGTATTTCGCTACGCTGGTTGAAAGTTGAGGCGAATAAAAGCGGCTGCGAATTAACTGATGTTTTACGGTAACCATGACGACCGGCAGTGGGATTGTTGTGAGAGGTCTCCAGTATCTGTGCCCGAAGTGATCGGGGAACGAAAGGAACCCAACGGTGTCCTTCGGGATGAAACACGTACCGGTATAATATCGACTTTTCGATCTTGAAGTTCTTCAACTGCCGACGGAGCCGAGCATTAGGTGTGCGAGATGATCCGCGAATGGTTTCCATAACGGAGTGGCAGTAGGAGTCTCTACGTTGGCAAGATGCAAACGTATGAAAACGTCTCGATGGGAGCCGGTCGAGAGCTGCGCGTAAAGGGAATGGAGCCGGCAGGTCCTGCGTTTTGCTCACGGAAGGTGGTAAGCAACCAGCGTTTGGAGACTGTGGTAGGGGACAATGAGAGGGAGCATCCTGGTGTTTCTTTCTAGACTTGTAGGTAACCTCGAAGTCCAATTCTTGTGAACGAAGTATCCAATGGCCGACGCGTCCCGTTAAATTCTTTAAAGTCGCCAACCAGCACAAGACGTGGTGATTAGTAACGACCGCAAAGTAGCGGCCGTGCAGCTAAGGCCGAAAATTTTGGATGGACACTCTTGCTCGGTAATGGTATAGCTTTTCTCTGCAGCTGTTAGGGTGCGACTTGCGTATGCAACCACACGTTATTCGGCATTTCGCTGATGTTGCAGAAGAACAGCGCCGATACCGTGGCCGCTGGCGTCAGTATGTAGAAGAGTGGGTGTGGTGTTGTCGAAATGACAAAGGACAGATTCAGACGTGAGGGCGCGCTTGAGGGTGCCAAAAGCCGCTTGGCATTCGTCCGACCATACGTAGGGACCTCCAGAAGGTAGGAGTTGATGGAGCGGCGCCACAATGGCGGAAAAGATACATATGATGTGCCGGAAATAGGAAGGTAGGCCAAGAAAACTTCGAAAGTCTTTGGCGCGCTGAGGCCTGGGGAAGCGGAGGACAGCGGTAATCTTATCGGGGTCAGGTTGGAGGCCCTCCTTGCTTTAGAGGTGTCCAAGTACTTTAATGGTTTTGCTGGCGAAGTGGCACTTTCTTGTATTGAGCTGAAGGCCAGCAGCTGAGAGGCAAGTCAGGAATTCGTCGAGGCGCTACAAGTGCTGATGTAAGGTCGACGAAAATATGATGATGTCTTCAAGATAGCATGAGCAAGACTTCCACTTTAGACCCCACAGCACGGTGTCAATCATCTGCTGAATTCGTGCGGGAGCAATACACAGGCTGAAAGGCATTACGTTAAATTCATGATGTCTATCGGGTGTAACAAAGGCAGTTTTTTCCTTTCCTGCTTCTTGCATGGGGATGTGCGAGTATCCGGATCGTAGATCAGGACTGTATAAATACTTCGCGCTTTGTAATGAATGTAACACATCATCGATACGGGGCAATGGATATCCATTGCCCCGTATCGATGATGTGTTACATTCATTACAAAGCGCGAAGTATTTATACAGTATTTATACATCTTTGCGGATTATTTTGCTCAAGGCACGGTAGTCTGCGCAAAATCGCACTGCGCCGTCTTTCTTACGCACCAAAACGACAGGTGACGACCAAGGGCTTGAGGAAGGGTGGGTATGCTACATTTCGGCATGTCGGCAACGTAAGTATTAATGATCTTGCGTTCGGAGGAAGAAATGCGATATGGCCACCGGCGCACGATACAAGTTCATTCTATGTGTATGCGATGAGCCATCGCAGAAGTCTGTCCCAGAAGAGGAGAGTGGACATGGAAAGAGTTTTGATGCTTGGATACCAACGCCAGTACCTCCCCCGTCTGCTGTGGCGTTAGATCGGTTCTGATGGCACTAGCGAGAACTGAAGCAGGGACCGGATCTATAGCTGAGGGTCGTGGTGAAACATCAGTAGTCGAGGTAAGCACAGAGACAGCCTGAGTGTATAAGACGCAGATGACAGCAGCGCTTTTAGGAAGCACTACTGGCTCAATGGTTGTGTTGAGTACAAAAAAAAATGGCCGTGCCCTTGGTGAAGCGAACAAGGCTGTGTGCCAGAGTAATCCCTTAGGATAGGAAACGGGCTGACAGTACAACTAAAACATCACCATCGGTGATGCCAGAGTTAAATACAAGTTGTTGCTCGCGGCCAGGTGGCACCATACAATCATTAGCAGTTCGTAAGCGAAGGTGCGGTTCGTACACGTCGTCGGCATCGTCAATCTCTGTAAAGTTAACTAGACGTTGACGACACGAGATTAAAGCAGACGCCGATGAGAGAAAGTCTCCCCCTAGTATAAGCAAGTGAGCACAGGAAGTCAACACTGCGAACTGGATATGATGGCGTATTCCGTCAATCGAAATTCAAGCGGTGCATTGTAACGATGCAGAATCACAACATTATTTGCGCCGGGAAGAAGAGCTCTATTATAAAGTGTACTAACTTTGCGTGGACGAGAGCAAAAGTCAGCGTGAATAATAGAAATAGCTGCTCCCGTGTCAATACTAGAACTGGTACACCTTCCACACGTGCAAATACAGTATTCGCCGGGCGCGCTCGGGGGATTAAAGTCTGTGCGAGCTATGCAGCTTACCCTCCAAAAACTGCACCATCTACATTCCCGATCGGTAGTCAGTAGTGCGGGTGGCTGGTTGCATGGGTGATGTCGAGGGTCGGAAAGGGGAGGTTGAGCGCTAGAGCCCTAGACGGTAGTAGCGAGGCGCTTCTGGAGGCGCCGAACAGTTCACGACCTCATGGTTAGAGCATAGTTACAATTCCTTTTATCTGCCTTTGGCCATATTCGTTTTCGAATGTTATACCACAGCGTGTATCTCCTTCCATAGTTCATGGCCTGCCTGGCATAGTATATGGTCATATTACTCACCCATATTTGAGGAATTTTTAGGCATTCTCGTCTTACGCACGGACAATACTTTCCTTTTGGAGTTCAACCTAGTCCGCCCGTTTTATGATAGTAAACACATCGTACGAACGTAATTTTCGCCACTTCAACTCTTATTTGCATTATCACAAATATCTAAGCACGAATAATTACATGTGCTCGTGAGTGGCTTTGACTCTTCCAGGTTTATTATGTGTAGCTACATTTCGCTTCAATGTCCATTTCTTTTTCCAAGTTTCTTCAAACTAATGAAGATATTCATCTACAAATGATGGACGAACAAGATTGGATCACCACTAAATGCTACTGTGTGAAGTCTACGTTCCAAGCAACTCATCCAAATGGATGTGAGAGGAAGATATACTGTTACAAATATGTGCCAGTCTTGTAAGTACATTCTCACATCAGTTTTCGTACCCGAACTCTCGGGACAGAACCTGAAATGGCAGTGTATTCCCACGCAGCGGCGGTTTAGTAGGTAAGTGTATGTAAGTATTTGAGTGTGAAAGATAATTTTGAAAATGCTGGAATTAGCATAAACTTATTAATTACAGCATGTTTCCCACTTCAGCGTCGCATAGATGCATATATGCGCCGCATAGTTCACTGGGAAACCGAGAAAAGTAACCACAGGCCTTCTATAGCGCTTGTAAATCAGGAAAAAAGGTATTCAAAAATTACTTTGAACCCCCTTAATTCCGCCCCCCCCGTGTAATTTGTTATTTGTTTACTCCTACCAATGAAGGCAAACTTTATGTTTGCCCCCTCACTATCTCCCATGCTTCAGGACGTTCAGCAGCGCCTCCCCTCCAGCTGTGGATCGTCGTGAAATGTTCAGCTGCCCGATCACCCTTGACAACATTCTCTACGAAGCCTATAAAGAAGCAACCACCTTTCAGCGTGCACTGTTGGCTGCGTGGCTGTGTGACTACATAGACCACTAACCCGTTCATCCTGATCATGCAGTCTTTTTCCCATAGAATCGACCAGCTGCTGATGTCTGCCCTACTGGCAGTCTCGCCTGCCACTCCGGGAAGCTACCTGAGTGCTACCAATGAAGGCAAACTTTCTGTTTGCCCCCTCACTATCTCCCATGCTTCAGGACGTTCAGAAGCGCCTCCCCTCCAGCTGTGGATCGTCGTGAAAGGTTCAGCTGCCCGATCACCCTTGACAACATTCTCTACGAAGCCTATAAAGAAGCAACCACCTTTTAGCGTGCACTGTTGGCTCCGTGGCTGTGCGACTACATAGACCACTAACCCGTTCATCCTGATCATGCAGTCTTTTTCCCATATAATCGACCAGCTGCTCATGTCTGCCCTACTGGCAGTCTCGCCTGCCACTCCGGGGAGCTACCTGACTGCTGCCAATGAAGGCAAACTTTGTTTGCCCTCTCACTATCTCCCATGCTTCAGGACGTTCAGCAGCGCCTCCCCTCCAGCTGTGGATCGTCGTGAAAGGTTCAGCTGCCCGATCACCCTTGACAACATTTTCTACGAAGCCTATAAAGAAGCAACCACCTTTCAGCGTACACTGTTGGCTCCGTGGCTGTGCGACTACATAGACCACTAACCCATTCATCCTGGTCATGCAGTCTTTTTCCCATATAATCGACCAGCTGCTCATGTCTGCCCTACTGGCAGTCTCGCCTGCCACTCCGGGAAGCTATCTGACTGCTACCAATGAAGGCGAACTTTATGCTTGCCCCCTCATTATCTCCCATGTTTGAGGACGTTCAGCACCTCCCCTCCAGCTTTGGATTGTCGTGAAAGGTGCAGAGGCCCTATCACCCTTGACAACATTCTCTACGAAGCCTATTAAGAAGCAACCACCTTTCACCGTGCACTGTTGGCTCCATAGCTGAGCCACTACACAAACCACTAACCCGTTCATCCTAATCATGCAGTATTTTTCCCATATAATCGACCAGCTGCTCATGTCTGCCCTACTGGCAGTCTCGCCTGCCACTCCGGGAAGCTATCTGACTGCTACCAATGCAGGCGAACTTTATGTTTGCCCCCTCACTATCTCCCATGCTTCAGGACGTTCAGCAGCGCCGCCCCTCCAGCTGTGGATCGTCGTGAAAGTTTCAGCTGCCCGATCACACTTGACAACATTTGGGCAATAGCGTAACACGCCGTTCTCGTTCGTGCTGCGATAGTGTAGTGCTGACGTCAAGTGCAAACTGGGTCCTGCGTCGGTGCTACTTCGAGTAGTGAACAGCAGCCGCGAACATCTCCAACGTCATCAAAATAAGCCACAGCCGTGCCCTTCTGACGATACCGTCACTCTGCGCTGAAATTGGTTAGCAACAGGTTCAAGTGCCCATAGGTACCATTTACGATTCGTGTTCCACCTAGATACCATGAGTAAACTACAGCGTGTTTATTTGGTCGGCAACACCTGACAATGAATCCATGCGTCACGTGCTACCGAAATTAGGGTACATTATCGAGGTCTTATGACGACGCCGTCTTCTGCAAGACAATAGGAGTTGCGTTGCGGCGATAGGCAATATACTAAACCAGGGCTCTTATAAAACGTCCCCATGCGGTCCGGGATGTTAATTACTGGGCGAAATTCTTTCAGGAAATTCATTCCAATAATCAAATCTTTACAACACACATAAAGAACGATGAAAGCGGCCACGAAAGAAAAAACGCCGATGCTAATTCTAGCCGTAAATCTTCCAGTAGGCATCAGTATTTGCCCACCTTTCGACCTTAGGTAAGGTCCCGTCCATAACGTCTTTAGCTTCTTCAGGCGGAGGACGAGTTCCTGACTCATTATAGGGAAGTCGGCACCTGTGTGGACTAACGCGTTTCACCGGCTGACCCTCAACGAAAACGTCAATGTCGGCGCCCACAATTTCTTTGGTGTCGGTGTTCACGCGCTTGACGTCGTTCTGCGGCGAGAGGGTTGGGGGCTTTTTATTGTCTTGCTGCGAGCTTGCAATCTTACCCCCAGATGTCGCCGCCTTCAATTTCCCCGGCGTGGGCTGGACGACCTTCGTCCTCGGAGGTCAGTAAAACTACGTCCAGTAGGGGAACGAATGTGCCGAGTTGTCTGATCAAATGACGCAACGGTTTCTGAGTCACTGCAGCGGGTGGTGGACAGTCGATCGTACTGCCTGCATCTCTGATGAATGTGCCGCTCAATAGCCGTAGCCCCTTTGATAAAATCAGCGACGGTGACTGGTGGATTTCGCACAAGCCCCGCGAACAACTTCTTTTTTACACCTTGCATGAAGTAGCGCAACTTTCTTTCTTCGGTCATGTTCTGGTCGGCTCTACGAAAGAGGCGGGCCTGTCTTCGGCGATCATTGTGACCGACTGATTATGTTTTACCCGTAGCTGCATCATCTACTGGGCGCGGTCGCATCGGTCGGCACTCGCAAAAGTATCTGTGATTTTCTAACGAAAGTAACTCCGTGTCGTTTGGCTAGCTTCGCGGCTCTCGTCACAAGTACGGCCACTGTCGTCAACAGTGAAATAGACGTGGGAGAGCTTTTGCAGCTCAGTCCACTGGTTAATCTTTGCGACGCGTTCATATTTGTCAAGTGAGCCTTTAAAGTCTTCGGAGACTATATCGCCACAGCGATCGGGAACCAGATAATGCAGAACGGTTACTTGTTGTGGACGGAAAAACCGGCTGCTTTGGGATGCTTGTGGTGGGCAGGTTATGACCATTGCGAGATGTGTGGAACTCCTGGAGAGAGATGGTTGCAGAGGGAAGAACTCCGGGGCAAGGCCTAGCAGTCGACGACTACAGCGACATACCGGTATCGTAAATGGCTCCGGAGAAGGACTCCGGAGCATCAGACGCTGTCAGTACCCACTACCTCCAGCAGTGTCGCAGTACAACGTGGACAGTAGATAGGAAGGCGTTCTTCAAGAACAGCAGGACAACTTGTTCAAAAACAAACAGGACAGAGATACGTCTTGTTCGTCCTCGCCGAATCTCGCGGACCCACTAGACGAAGTCCGTTATTGTCCCTATCTTTGTTGTCGTCTGCATAGAATACACGCGTCACTATTTAAGAAAATGATTTGGCAGTGCGTGATCTATTTTCTGCCAAGCAACAAGATATTCGATCCCATACAGTGTAGGTTTACGGAAGGTAGGTCCAAAACAGATCACCTTGTTCGCAACGTGACAAATAACCTTTAGCCTCTGCCCACAAACAATTTTTCTTATCAGTATTTTAGATTTAGAGAAAGCATACACCAGAACTTGGCGCTTTAGAATCCTCCGCGATGTGTCGTAAATGGGGGTCCGAGACAGGTCACTGAGGGTAGTTCAGAGCTGCCTCTCCCATCGTACTTTCTGTGTTAGAGTTGGTGACGTCCTGTCTCGTCCTTTTATGCAAGAGGCTGGTGTATCACAACTTGGTGTGCTGAGCTGCACACATTTTATTACCAGAATAAACTCGCCTCATACTGTGTTTCACGTATTATGTTTTATTCTGTTGATTTCAATAAATCCAGACTGGCTACAACTCACGTATCCTAAGTATCTGCGAGCGATGAATACAGCTTTGCTTAATGAAATCGTCCTCGTAGGCGAAAAAAGCATCTTCAACTATAACCTCAGAAAAGTAGGCGCGTCGTCTTTGCATGAAGACAGGTACACTGCCGGACACCGTTATAGACCTCAATGGATATCGGCTATCTGTGAGCCGTGAAGGAACATTTTTAGGCATCCTTTTATTCAGCAAGTCGACTTTTTTCACGCACCTGAAGTATCTGAAGGGAAAATGGCTCAACCCTATAAATCTTTTGAAGCTCTTTCTCACACATCCAGGGGAAGTGGCAGGAAAAGCCTTATAAGCTTGTCCAAAGGTCTAATATTAATGTGCTCACTACAGAGCTATAATATAGAATTCTGACACACTTTGTGCATTGAAAACGTTAGATCCTATCTACCACTTAGGCATCCGCCTTGCGACAGGTGCCTTGAAGCCTAGTCCTGAGCAAAGCCTCTTCGTTGAATCTTAAGAATGGTCTGTGTTCTTTCAGAGGGCATATTTAAACTTTCCTACGCCTTGAAGTTAAAATCAGCCGTAGATCATCTCTGTTATTCAATTATTCAGAACTTCTCCAGGTCACTGTTTCGTAACAGCCCAGCCACTAGGCTTCCTAAGCTCCTTCGATTGGAAGCACTGTCAGAAGAAACAAGCATCCCCTTTTAGGAATGTTCCGATGGCTCGTACTACGCTTCCACTGCCTTGGGAGTAGCAGAGTATCAAATGTGACGCTTGTTTCGTAGAAATATCAAAACGGGTACCGGATGCGCAGATACAGTCGTATTTTTTTAACTTAAGGAAAAGTATGCCTGTGCTCAAATTTATGCAGATGCTTCGAAGGCTCCACCGGGTGTTTCTTACGCAGCTCTAGTACCATCGTTTTTAATACCCGGTATACTTATTCTATATTCAAGAATTTTTACTGCAAAAGCACATGAGATCTTCTCTGCAGTTAAACCCATTAGACCAACAGATTACAATAGGGCTATTGTATATACGGTCAATTTAGTGTACTTCGAGCCCTGAGCAGTTTTCAAAAATATAAGAACAATGTTTTAACGAACTATATGCAGTACTACGCTCTGCTTATATGGATAAACAAGTTATCATTCTTTGCTGAGCACATGGCCGCAGTAGCGTAAACGGCAATGACGCTGCTGAGGAGAACACTACCTCAGTACCTCTTAGGGACAGCGACACAAACATACCCATTCCAGCCACGAGCCTTAAACTATACATACGTCACAATCTTAGGTTCCACTAACAGAGTGTGAGTGAGTGAAAAACTTTAGAGCTTCACTGGTCTTCTGCGGTCTTGAGATGGCTTCGTCCACCTTCTAGCACAACGGTCGTTTGTCCTTAGTCCAGGGCTCCTCTGGATGCTGCTGCGAGTTGTGCTCGCCGAAGCAGACCTTCTTGGTCGACCTGGCGATCGCTGGAGAGCACTCCCTCCCATTGCTCCGCACTCGGGTTTGCTTTAACGGGTACCACTTCTATCTTCTGGCATGCCCTCGTTATGTGATACAGCGTGGGTGTTTCGTGGCACCAGGGACATTTGTCATTGTATTGGGTGGTATAAATTTTTCTGAGTACGTTTAGGTTCGGTTACGAGTCCGTTTGTAGCTGCATCCACGCGACAGAGTCCTCTCTGCTAAGGGAGTTGTGCGGTGGTGGATACCATTTTCTGGAGCCTTTGTAGTAATTTAGTATCGCCGAATAGTCTTGGGGTACAGGTTCGGTCCTCTCGAGGTCGCCTACGTTGGATGCTCGGTAATAAGTGCACCCTCGAGCTATCCTGTCCGCCTCTTGGCTCCCTGCCACTCCCGTGTGTCCCGGCGTCCATACTATCATATGCCTAATTGGCTCTCCTTTTGTTTGTCGTTGCGTTATGTGGTCTCCGGAAAGGAGTATGTGGAGCGCTCCGTACCCTATTCTGCCGCGTAGGTAGTTGCGGCACGCCGTTTGTGAGTCTGTAAGGATTGTTAGAGACCGTTTAGACCGATATCCCTCTGCTGCCACTAGAGCGACGGCCGCTTCTTCAGCCTCGACTGTCGTACAGCCTTGTAGTGATGCGCTGGTGATCTCGCGTAGGTTCGAATCAATCACCGTTGCTACCGCGTTGCTGCTGCTCTGCCACGCTGCTCTGGCGTATGTGGCTGCGTCCACGTATACCGTCGTTTCTTGGGGTGCTAGTGTCTTTTGTAGGTATTCAGCTCTCGCTTCTCTGCGTGCTTTGTGTAGGTTGGTATCCATGTTGCGGAGTATGGGTGCTACTTTTAGTGTGTTGCGATACTCGTCCGGAACTGTTTCGGTCCTCTGTGTCTCTTGAAGTTGATCGGCGCAGCCTAGTTTATTCAGGAGATGGGCTCTGCTGTAGTCTGCGCTGTTGGGAGACTAGTTGCGCCTCTTTCAATTCTTCGAAGGTGTTGTGTAGTCCTAAGGCTAGGAGTTTTCGGTTGAGGTGTTGTGGGGAAGGAGGAATGCGGTTTTGTAGGCTTTGCATAGACTCACGTCCGCCTGTTGTATCTCACTCTGGATGGGATTGTAGTATGGGAGGCTCTATGCCACTCGGCTGAAGACCAGGCTTCTGACCAGCTTGAGTGTGTCCTCCTCTCGCATGCCGTCGCGTCTGTGGGAGATGCGCGTGATCATGCGGGCTCTTTGTAGGCTGGACGCCTTGAGAGGGCGAGGGTATGGGTGCAGCGTTAGTTTGATTGTATCCACATCCCCAGGATTCTGATGAACGTATTTTCCGGTATCGCCTTCCCCTCGAGGTAGACGTTGAGCTTTAACTCGTCGCTGGTGGGGACTGTGCGGTTTTGCTTTCCTCTCCAAACTCTCAGGAGCTCGGACTTCTCAGTGGAGCAGGCTAGCCCTCTTGCTCTGACGTAGTCCTATACGCAGGTGGCTGTTAACCCAGATGGTGATGTCGTCGGCATACATGGCATGGTGTATGCCGTCGATTTCTTTTAACTGTTTTGCCAAGCCAATCATGGCTATGTTGAAAAGCGTGGGGGAGATGACCGACCCTTGAGGCGTCCCTTTGTTTGGAATAAGGAACTCTGATCGGAGCTCTCCGAGGCCAATCGTTGCCGTTCTGTTTGAAAGCAAGGCTTTGACGTAGCCGTAGACTCTCCTCCCGCAGTTCAGGTCTTTCATGCCCGTGAGGATAGCCTCGTGGCTTACATTGTCAAAAGCCCCTTTAATATCCACTGCCATTATTATATTCTCCCCGCTCCTGGGGACGTTCCCGAGTACTTCTTTGATTTGAAGCAGTTCGTCTAGGGTCGATAATTTTGCTCTGAAGCCAAACATGTTGTGGGGATACGGTTCGTTGTCCGCCATGTACTGTTGTAGTCTCAGCGTCACCACTCGTTCGTACAGTTTTCCCAGGCTCGATGTGAGCGAGATCGGTCTGAGGTTGTCAATTTGCAGTTTCGTGCTCGGTTTAGGAATCATCACTACCTCCGCATGCTCCCACTCCTCGGGGACGGTCTCAGCTTCCCATTGTTTGTTGAGAAAGTTAGGTAATTCTGCGACTAACTCTTCACTGAGGTTGCGGATGAGTGCGTTATTATTCTTGTGTGCACCCGCGGCCGTGTTTCTGGTTGTGTTTCGAATCGCTGCGTAGACCTCTTCTCGCGTGATGGATCTGTCCAGGTTAACGTTTTCTCTTCCTCGGTAGCGTTCTGCGTAAGCTGCTGGGTTTGTGTCCCCGAAGCATTTAACGCGTACCTTCTCCAGGAGTTCCGAGTCTGGTCTCTCGAAATGGTGGATGTACCGGTAGATGGTTTTGTTGTTTTGTGCCTTGGTCTTGGTCGGATCTATGAGAGTCTTGAGGATATGCCACGTCCTCGCTGTGTTCAAAGTTCCATTGAGGGAGTCGCTGAATCTGCCTATTTCGCCTTGCCAATTGCGCCGCATAATGCTCTGCTTTCGCTGTGACTTCTACTATCTTTATCTTTAGCTTCCTGTTGTAGTTTTGTTTCTTCCACCTCTTGGTGAGCCCGCGTCTTGCTTCCCACAGCTTGAACAGTCTGGCGTCTACCTCGGGCGTCTGCGTTGTTCGCGTGATGTTTTTGGTGTACTTGCGCTGTTTGTCAATGGGCATTTTTCCCCACTCTTCTATCGATTGGATCCCGTTCTCGGTGAGATCCCTATCGCATGCCTCTCGAAAAGCGCTCCAGTCCGTAATTTTTGCCGATCCCGGCTGACGCCTTAGCCTGTCCGAAGTTACTTGCGTCTGGAGTATGTAGTGGTCACTACCCAGGTTCTCTAACAGGTGGTCCCACACTTCTTGTTCCGCTCCTTGTATGAACGTGAGGTCGGGGCAGGTGTCCGTACTAGCGCTGTTTCCGATTCAGGTTGGAGTGTCTGGGTCTGTGAGGAGGTTGCAGTCGGTGTTCTCTGCTGCCTCCACTAGTGTTTTGCCTTTTGGGTTTGCTGTTTGGTATCCCCAGCTTTTGTCCATGGCGTTAAAGTCTCCTACGATGATTAGCGTACTGTCTTTTGCTAGTTTGCGTGCGCCATGGAAAAGGTCGTAGAATTTTGCCTTCCTCTGTTTCGGGGGGCTGTATACATTTACAATAAATATACTGCCCCTCTTTCTTTTCTTCTTTGGTATAATTTCTACAATCACGTGCTCTACGTCGGTGTCGGCTATCCTGTCGTGGCTTATGGCGATGAGTGCCTTGCTGACTAGGGTTGCCGTTCTTCCTTTCTCTTGAGTCTCGTAACACGTGTATCCTGCGAATGTTGGTGTGGTGCCCGTCTCTAGAAGCGATATGATGTCGGGCGGTGTTTGTTGTGTGTGAATGTATTGTTGGAGGAGGCCCTGCTTCTTACGGTAGCCTCTGTAGTTCCATTGCCATATATCTAAGGTTTCTTGTTTGCTTAAAGTTGTACTGGCCATGTTTAAGCCTCGGTGTTGTTTGCGGATGTGTCGGCGAGGGATGCCAGCGCGGGGCGGTGGTAGTCCTTCGCTCTAATCTTCTCGGTAAACTTCTTGCGGATGCTGCTCCGGAGCTCTGTGACTTGTAATTACACTTGCTGCATTTGTTGCTGCTGTTGCTGCATCATCTGCTGCATCATTTGCTGAATCTCTGCTTTAAACGTGGCGAAATCCTCGTTGCCTGCTTGCCATGAGGCTTGGGTTTGTGGCGGCGGAGGGCTGTTCGACCTAAGGTCTCGCATTGCCTTCGTTAGCTCTGCTATTTGGCGTTCTAGCTCTTTCTGCCTAGCGCGTGATAGTTCTAATTCGCGTCTCAGCGCTATTTTCTCCGCGTCCTCCTGTCTAGGTTGTTCGCGGTTGCTGTCCTTTGTTGTTCTTTTTGTTAGCTACCACACCCCAGTGCGGAGCAAACCAGGGGTTTTCGGCTCCCCAGCTCACCTTGACGCCGCCGCTCTTTCCGGTAGGCTCCTTCTTCGTCTTCTCCTTCTGCTGCTGCTACTGCAGCTGGCTCCCTCCTTTAATGGCCAGGGGCGGCCGGGGCGGGAAGGACCATGACCGGCTCCGTGAACGGCTCCGCGACGCCCGGGATCTCGAACGGCTCCGCTAAGTCTCCCCCTCCGAGCTGAACCACCTCGGCTTCTTGCCGCGGTCGTCCCTGCTGCGACGTCTGCTCTCGCGTCCGCCGCCGTTGTTGCCGCCGTTGGCCTTGCCTCGCAGGTCCCTGGCTTTCTTTAGTCGGTCTTGACACTCCCTCGATCCGGTAGCGTGGGTGCCTGCGCAGTTCAGGCATCTCGGGGTACACTGCTGATCCTTTGGCGGGTTCTGCATCCCGCACTGTTTGCAAGCCTTGGCGTCCGCTGTGGGGCACACGTCGGCGCGGTGACCTTGTTGGCAGCAAACGTAGCAGATTTGTCTTGTGGGTCGGTACTGGTAGCACTTGTACTCGGCTCCGCAGTAGATGACGTGTTTCCGTGTGATGGGTCCGTCAAAGGTGATGACGGCCGTCTGGGTCTTGCCTACTCTTCGGGCGCTGTGGATGGTGACAACCTGTGTGCGCGTCCACAAGTCGGCTTTCAGTTCCTCCGGTGTCGCTCCGGGGTCCACTCCGTGTAGCACGCCACGCCGGGTGTTTTCTCGTGTGGCCACGTAAGCGTTCACGTCGTATGAGCGTCCCTCGATCGTGAGGCTAGTGATGCGCCTAGCGAGCTGGGCGGCCTCCTCGTTCGGCGTGCTCACGATTATTATGTTGGATCCTGTGCGGATCCTCGTGATCAGGTCTCTTCCCTCGAACTTGTTCCTGCATGCCGCGGCTACGGCCCGGGCCACTTGAAATTGCTGGAGCGACTTGCCTACGAGTCCCTTCGGTCGCAAAATAATCTTGAAATCGTCTCTGGGGAGCAGGGGCAGCCTCTGCCTAGGCTGCCGCTGCGCTGCTTTCCCGTCTTTTTTCAGCGCGCCGGAAGCTGGCGCGCCAGCTGTCGGCGGCGGAGCCGGGGAATTCCCAGCGCTGGCGGCGTTCCGTCCGTTCTTCCTCTGTCGATTCTTTTGGTGTTTGGTCATAACCAATTCCCAATTTGCTTCGTCTTCTTTGTGAGTGTCTTGGTGCTCCTGCATGGCGGAGTCCTCGATCTCCCCGTCCGCCGAATTCCCTGAGTCGGAGGCGCCGAGGTGGCCGTCATCCATCTCTTGTGTTTCTAGCCAAATCGGGGCTAGTCTACTCGTCGATGGCTCAAAATTCGGATATTTCGTGGAGCGGGAGTGGGGTCAAGGCTGCATCGCTGTAGCTGAGCGGGCCTGGCTGCCCGCAAACGCCCGTAGTCGTGCTAAACCTCGGTAGGCTTAGCTGCGAGCGTTTCCCGCCAAAGCCCCGTAATTTGCCAAAAAATGGTCCTACCGTCTAGAAATAGGTGAACGGGTGATCCAGCTTGTGAGCTCTCTCAGATCCAACCGAAAAGTTGGCGGCCCGGTGGGTCGAGATAGTCCGTGAGGGTCGGAATCTACGGAGCCCATGCGACGAACGTCCGCACTTCTCCGCTTCTTCTTCTCTTTTCCCACTAACGGAAACAGAGGGATATTGATGTATCTAATGAACTGCACTTGATCAAACCCATATTAGGGCACTGGATAACAGAAGAAAACACATTACAAGGAAGTGCTTCTTTGTCGAATAATAATCGGTCATACATTCGGCCCACACTCTTACCTACCAAATGGAAGTACCTCTCCCTCATGTCCGAGGCGTGCCGACAGCCTTACAGTTATCCATGTCCTTGTCTACTGCAGGCAAATAGAAATTGAGCGTAAAAAGTACTTTCATTCTACGTGTCGTCAACGTATTCCATTTCACTCTGCATTTTTTTCTATTAATTACCGGTTTTTTAACATGGAAACATTCTTTTGCTGTCTTGATCAAGTTATCAGCTTAGAAATCGTTTGTCCGGGTCACGTGTAGCATATCCTAGCCTTGAGGCTGCAGCGGCACTCTGATATGTTTTTACAGCTCGCGCCTCTTAACGCTTCCTTCACATCAAGAACCCTTGTGGAGAAAGCACTGCTTGTATGCATTCTTTCATATCACTTCTTCATTGTGAAACATTTATGCCTTTTTCATCATGATTTATTTTATTTATTTTGATGCTTATATTATTTTCCGCAGTTTACTACAACGAACCGTTTATAGGAGTCCTTACTGCCATATCCCAACTACATTTGAAACTCAATTTGACCACTTCATATCTATTACGCAATTCATTACCATATGTTATGGCACTCTTTGTCCATAGCTGGGCCTTGCGCCATTAAACGACATACATCATCAACCGAAGAATGATGCATTGTTTTGTAAAAAAGGGTAGATGCTCACTAAGCATATTCTTATGGCACTGGTCTGCAGAAAGCACAAACACAGCCGCGCGCGTTTGAATGTATTTCCACAATTATGCCACAATTAAAAACTACCACAAAGGCCGGGTCAACTTTGACGAGAAACTACGGTAACAAAGCATTAATTATTGAGCAGTGTACTGAAGACAACGGACATCTGGCCGCTAAACGATTGAGGCGACGATACATGGTCCTTGGAAGCGCACATTCAGTCTTCCGTATTTTTCACTGCCGTTAAGGTAATCTGCTGGAAGTCTGCGTTGAGGAGTTAGAGCACACAATTGTACATAGTGAACGTGATGGATTGTTTTTCATTATCCTGGAACTCCAGATTCGGGAACTACCATGCGCTTTCGCCATCATAGATTCGAACTCATTGCACGTCGCTCCCATACCCCGAACCTCTATCTGAACTAGCGTGCCGCGGCAGCGCGACACAGTTCTATTTAGCATTTCAGGCTACAACTACGTGAAGGATTGGATGGTCGAGTACGGCCGAGTAAGTTCTTATAACAAGCCGAACGACGACGTCAAGAACACAAATATCTTTTTCACCTGAGTGACCTGCCGAACCTCTCGTTCAGGAATCTAGAAGCCGGCAACATTTCCTGGTCGGCTTTCTCTCAACTATGACAGTTAGTGACCTAGCCGTCCCGCCATGCACCGGCTTCGCGCGGAATAGTATTTGAGTAGTCAAGTTCTACGCATTTCCGAGAAATTTACAAACTGTATCCCAAATCTGCTCTGTCTTTGGAAACGCGTCAACTATAATCAATTCTCAAAGCGGGAAAATAAAGCACACAATTAGAGAAACCTCAGACCACACGTTCCACGCGGTGGCTGTTAGAAACGTCAATATGTCCGTCTACTGCATTCACCTTTGCCAGATTAAGTATTAGCTGTGCAAAGAGGATGCCTGAACATACCTTGCAGCTCATGATAACACAGACCTTCCCGCCTTGGACTTTTGCGAAGATGCCACTGAGCATACGGTTTTATTTCTACAAATACAACAATTTCTCCACGAAGATGTTGCGCGTCAAGTTTCTCTTTTCCATCGCTCAAATTAACCGGTGGCAAACATGCAGACCCCAGTCACCCAAGCACTAAGACCTACCCCTCTATAGCTGCCTGTCGCTGCACCACTCACTTAACCTGCTGCTGTCGCCCGACCACGTGGTACCCCAGTTTCCGGCACGTGCGGGACCACTGGGATTATTCGCACGTCGTCACCGTCTTCACTTCCGGTTCCTCATGCTTATTTCTCCACCGCTCCTCCTGTCCTTAGCCAATGGCATACATTGATGTGCTTGCCATATGCTTACGACAGGAACACATTGTGAGCACGGGTACACACAAATCCTTACCTGTCTTTTCGGTTTGTGTCCGTATGTTGGTTTAGCTTGATTTGACACCTTGGGACATTAGTTTCATTTAACTGCAGACGCCGGCTTTGTTTCGTGCAAGTAAGATTGTATATATACGGCATATTTTCATTGTCATTTGCCGGCAAGTTTGACCACTTTGCCCAACCTGAATTGTAATTCTTCTTCACTCTTTCAAATTGCACATGAAATGAATGCCCTGAAATTTCTGCACGTCCCAGAAACTTCGGCATTTCCCCTTCAGCTAACAGCCAAACACCACGGCAGCGGTGCAGAGTAAGTCAGTGGGCTACGTTTTTACAACATGATGATAAAAAAGACAGCCAAAATTTCAAGAAGTATTAACTATCAACGTTGAGGCAATGCTTTCCTTTATACTAAGCGAGTTTATAGCACTTAGTTGTGAAGTCTTTCGAGCACTGCAGCAGAATTTCTGTCCGGATACAAACATTGCTTTAACCTGAAGGAAATTTGCGCATAAGTTATTACAAGGGTACACTCCATTAACATTAATAACCTAACGCTCTCGAAATTGGGAAACCTTGTGGAAGGGTATTATTAAAAAGGCTGCCCAATAACTTACGCTGCTACAAATAGCTCAAGGGTGAACGTTACAAATTATATGCTATGAGTAGGACTCAAATTTATTAAATGTACGTCAAAGGTAAATAGTGATGACTTTGTGATAAAGAATGTTATTCTCTTAAACGCCCTTCATACAGCTCATTGCATACCGACTAGTCGTGGAATAATATAGCACGAAATGGTGCCACATGGAAGTTTGGTAATCTTGCGCTACGATAGTTTGGTATTCTTGCAGTACAGCTGTTTTTTAAGGTGACAAATAGCAAAACTGAAAGCTGGGTGGGCTGGCAATTATGCATGGTAAAGTTCACAGATGTGGGTGAGTGAGCCATCTGTTGTAATCGCTGAAAAGAAGTCAACATTTTAAAATAGAACACGACTTTTTTTTATTTCTTCCATTTTCTGTAACCTGCGCATGATCATTGTAGTTAGCCGAGGTGAATACATGTATAATCGTTTCCTGCAATAAACTTAGTTTGTAGTAAGCGCTTCTTTGTAAACCTTATCCTCCGTGGTTGTTTGCGTTACAGTTTTACTATAGTCAAACAAAACCAATCCTAAAATTCTTTTCTTTTCTTTTCAGGAAGGCTGCGAATGCGAAGAAAGAGCCGTAAGTAAATTTAACAGTACATCACCCTTAATGCCGCGTTATTCTATTTTACTAGGAACGAAAAAATGTCCATATCCCGCTGTGAAGAGGACACTTGATTTATTCACAAATTTGATGTTACATTGCTTATCCTTATGTTAGTCACTCGCACATAAAGCAGAACATTCTTTTTCGAGATGTCATGAGTTCGACTGGAAATTTTAACAATGTGAGCCTTTACCATTCAGCGTTTAGTAAAGAGTGGATTAGTAAGGAAACCAGCGAGCCCTCCACGATATATATCATTACCATATTACCGCACGAGATGGTGGTAATAAAATAAAAAAAAATTGTCCCTAGTATGCTTCAAATCAACCATTTATTAGCCTACTTTTGCTGCTTTGGTTGGTTGCCTATACGTATTTGCGTCGCTTGCTATCTCAGTGGAATTATTTTTTTACATAATGCGCAAGCCACCCATTTGGCAACCAAGACAGAGGTGGGTCTCAGCAACAGTAAAGTTGCATGCGAAAAGGAACCTGGAATGAAGAAAGTCACAATGCGCATCAAACTTCAGTCTGAATGCAGGATATTGGGCAATAAACACATAACTAACGATAGCGCACACAAGCGAAACAAACTTTACAGCTATTTCACGGAAGCATGCATTTGGCCACCAGAAAACAAAGAAATACAACTATTACAAGGAATTCAGACAACAAAATAATTACATTAGGCTTTACCGCCACATGCATTCATTGACGGCAGTTGTGAAATGCAAAAATTAAAGGCATTGAAACATGAGAATGACAAATCCGCTCACGCATAAAAAATACGCAAAACTATGTCCGAGGCAAATGAAGTACAAGGATAAGAGAAGAGCGCAATACAAATAATATGAAGTGTCCTGTAGCAAATTGGTGACGGTACAGCCGGTACAAAAGTTTGTACAGATAAAAAACACGGGAGGCGTTTTGGAACTTTGTTCCTTTCTGCGAAACATATCGAAAAGCAGAAGAATATTGCTATGTGACAATTTTACTACACGGCGCTACTGCTACTAGAAAGAGGTTTGGTGCGTAACCTAGCAACAACCTAGTAGTAAAAAATAAATCGCGCCCATCTTATGGCTGAGGATGAAGAAAAAGAAGTTAGGAGTCAGCGATCCAATCCATCAAGGTACACGTCACAAACACTTCTTCCAACAAGACAGATACGCGTTTTAGGAGTTGTAATAGGGCGCACCAGTTGCAAGAACGGCAATATTGTTACGCGAGAGAAGAATTAACAACTGCATACTATTTAAAAAGTAGATTTACAAACGATAACTCCAACGCTCGCCAGTTCAGCCGACAGCTCGAGAGCCACAAAGCGTTCGTCGTCTTCTTCCGGGCGCCCGCTTGCATCGTCCACGAAAAATACGGAATATGCATGTATCCTTATCTCCGACAGCAGAAGCACCGTCTCGGTAGGTATAAATATTGCTGATAACAGGGGAGTAATACGGTTTGAGGCGCGCTACATGTACGTCATTGGAATACAGGGCAGATGAGGAACTGCTGCTTAGTGGGTCGCTGTACTACGTAACTGGAGTCACATCACGCAGCACTCGGTATGCGCCTGTTGAACAAGACATGAGTTTTTCTGACAGGCCAACGTGACGAGTCGGGGACCATAGGAGTACCGAAGAGCCAGGCGAAAAGTGGACGTCTCTCTGTTGGCAATCGTACAAACGCCGTTGCTTCTCTTGGGAGGTCAGCAGGCGAGCGCGGGCAATTTCGCATGCTTGTACTGCCCTGGTCATTGCATCAAGTGCATGATCGTAGGTCTCTGCTGCGGCGGATGGGAGGGATGCGTCCAGTGGCAATGTGGGTTCTCGGCCGAACAATCAAAATAAGGGGCAATAACCGGCAGTGGCGTGATACGGAGAATTATACGCAAAAGCGACATAGGGTTGGGCAAGGTTCCAATCAGTATAGTCAGACGACACATACTTTGCAATCATGTCTGCTAGGGTACGATTCAGTGCTCCGTGAGACCATTAGTGTGTGGATTGTAAGACGTAGTCAGCTTGTGCCTTGTTGAGCAGGACTGCAGGATGTCGGCAATGAATTTGGAAAGAAGTGCCCCACCACGGTGAGTGAGCAGTTGCTCTGGAGCACTATGCTGCAGAATCACGTTGCGTAAAAGAAAATATGCGATATTTGTGGCACAGCTTCTTGGAAGTGCTCTGGTGATGGCGTAGCGCGTGGTGTAATCGGTCGCCACAGCAACCCCCTTGTTGCCAGACGTGGATAGAGGCAAAGGGCCAAATAAGCACAAGCCAACGCAAAAGAACGGCTCTGAAGGAATGTCGATCAGTTGAAAGCACCCGGCCGGGAGCGTCGATGGTGTTTTTGGGCAGTTTCATGCCTTCGGGTAGAGATTCCTTTGTCAGGGCGAAATTGACGACATGGAGGCATGTGCGCTTATCAACGACGGGGACGACGGAGTGGGGCACAGTGATAATGCGCATCAAAACGACATGAGGAACAGATGTGCCGACTTATTCACCATCGTGCACAGGAAAAAATTAAAGAAATCGACGAAAGTCAAGGCTTTACGTGGCAGGCGGACGAAGGCAGTCCTACTAAAGTTGTTCGGCAGCTCGCACGGATATGCGCGAGTAGAGGAAGTTCGAGGCAAAGGGTCCCGGCAGAGCAGCGGGTCAAAGTTGAATGCACCGTAAAAAAGCAGACTCCAAGGATTAGATCATGGGGACAATTGGTCAGCACTGTAGAAATTACAGGAACGTGGTGGTCGGCGATACTTATACGGGAAGTACACATCCCATTGACGTAAACAGTGCGGCCATCGGCCACGTTTACGGCTCGAGTAGTAGGAGGCTTGAGAGCCTTCCTCAGTCGACGAAGGAGGTTACCGTTACAACTCATTATGGACATCTGGACTCCAGTATCTATTAACGCCGTCAAATGGACACCATCAACGTGAACATCAACTTGGTTCTTGTTCGATGGGAACGTTAATGGAGTATTTCGACACGACGAAGATAATGCATCACGGCCCTCAGGAGCTGCATGGTCTAGTTTTCCGTCCGGGAGGGTCCATAAGTAGTCGGCGACGAATAGCGGCGTGGCTTGGGCCAAGGGGATTGACTGCGCGGAGGTGACGGCGAGCCAGCAGGACGACTTTCATGGACGCATACATCAGAGGTATGAGGCATGCGGCGATGCGAGTAAAGGCCCGCGTCGGCATTTGGGCGAGGAGACGGGGAAAAGTATCTCGAATACGGCGACGTCCAGGAGGTGTGGCAGCGGCGAGCGACATGGCCAATGCGCAGGCAACGGAAGCAAATGGGCTTGCCTTCCGTATTTCCCCACTCGGTAGGGTTGCGGTATCTGGGAGGGTAATACAGATCACTGTGAGGCGTTGCTCTCAGCACCGCTCGGGCGTCAAGTCGGGAGAAGGAGCAGGCAGCAGGAAAACCTAGGTTTCCAAATTCTTGCCGCACAACTGCTGAAAGAGAGATCGCTGAGGCTGGTTGGTCTGTTGTTGGGTAAAGTGGGCGTGGATGGAACGGCGCTGCACTTTTAGCCTTGAGTTCGCGGAAAATCATACGTGTGACGTGTTCATTTAGGGGGATTAAGCGGTATGGTAGGCGCAAGACGACGTCATAGCCGCGTTGAGGAGCCGGGAGAACTGTGCCTTGACGCAGCGGCTTTTGGCGAGCTCAAAGCGGTGGCATTCCTTGACAGCTACGTTGTTGGTGGACACATTGTTGAAGACCAACAATTTGAACGCGTCGTCCCCGATCGCTATGAGTACATGGCCGACTTTGTTAACCTCAGCCATTTTCTCATCGACTTTACAGCAAAGAGGGAGCACGTCTTGTACGTACGAGACATACGATTCCGTAGAAGACTGAACTCGGGTAGCAAGCTTTCTTCTAGCAGCCAGCTGGTGACCGGTGGGATTTCCAAAGTGGTCGCTGAGCTTCTCCTTGAAAGCATCGCAACTAGACATCTCGTCCTCGTGTGTTCGGAACCAGACACGAGGAGTTTCGCCCAAGTAGACTAGGACATTCACTAGCTTAATGGTAGGGTTCCCATGGTTGTTTCGGCAAAAACGCTCATACAGGCTGAGCCAGTCCTCAACGTCGACATTATCTTGGCCGCTGAGCACGCAGGAATCGCGGGGAGTGGTAGCCGTGACGTAGGTTGTTGGCGGGATTGCAGGAGTAGATGCAGACATGGTGTCGCCGGGAGCCAAGGCGGAAAGCAGGACGGTGCGGCCGCTGCGCAGCTCCATGGCGGCACCCTCCACCAAAAGTTTTGTCATAAAAATTGTAACAGCGCCAACACATGCACACTATATGGATGCATGTGCTGGTGCTGTTAGAATTTTTATGTCAAGTATGCACCAACTCGCCCAGACAGAAGTTTTATTGACTGCACCAAAATGCTACGCAAGCGAAAGATTAGGAACTGATGAATATTTACAGAGTATATTTACAAAGGGTAGCTGGAGCTAAGGCCAGTTCAGCCGATAGCTCGAGAGCCAGAGGGCGTTCGTCGTCTTCGTCACCGCGCCCGCTTGCATTCTCCACAAAAAGCACGCAATTTGCATCAATCAAAATCAACAAAGTTAAATTGAAGAGGCATCAGAATAATATCATACGGCAGAAAGAGAAGAAAAGGAAGGTATGGCCATTTAACAAAAGCTATTGTGAGAACATTTGCATGCACCGAAGTAAATACACAATACGTATGTATATATTTTTGCTTGTGTGCCTTACTATATAACATGACATGACGAGGGACGCTTACAAAGCTATCACTCACTAAAACAACAATTCAGGCGTGGTTCTACTCGTGAATTTTGAACTTTTGTTAAAGCACATCGAATGGTGTGTATTTGTTTTTCGCGTGTCTCTCTAAATGTGTTTTCAAAAAGTTATCTCCCCATTACTGACACAAATACCAAGCAATAAAGGAAATGCGAGTGCGTTGCCTAATAATACGAGTGCCGGGCTTCAGTGCTAGACGTTGTTTGTTCGAATCCTGTCGTTCAACAATCTTGCTTATATTTATTTATTGAAATTTGTATCTACTTAGATATTTCCAGAACTGCATCGCGGCGCTGACGCAGATGGCGATAATTTCTTTAGGTGTTCATGAAATTGATTTCACAGTAGAATACAACAGGCTGGCAAAGTCTGGTTCGTCTTCCGGAAATTTCTTAAATAGAGCTGCATCCAACATCAGTATACTCTTGCAGACATTCACGGTTACCTTATTTGGCACACTACGGAAGATTAATCCTACGTCTAATGACATAAATATGACCTCCCAAAGATGCCTATTTATTCTTAGGAAGCACTTTTGCGGGTGGTGTGTCACCTGAGGAGTGATCAGGCTACCCTGTTCAGCAGCCCCGACAGCTGAACTAGGACTGAATAGGCAAATACCACCAACGGACACAAACGCTCCCCGTTAGAAAAGCTATGGAAAACCTCAACATGTGAATAAATTCAAGATTGAGTAAAAATACACGCCTATACACTCTAAACAGCGTGGATGAAATCTGCTGAAATTTTTTACAGAATCTCTTTAGGCATGGAGACGTTTCATAACTCCGTTTTTTTTCCTAATCTTTCCCCAACAATAGAGGGAATATTGGGCAACTTTTTTCAGCTTTTAATACAGCTACAATGTACGCTCCGTCACTAAGATGTCATGTTTGATAACATCTACGTATATGTCACTTATCATTTTTCTGACACCTTCTTTTCTCACAAAGCTGACTGTTAGAGAGTTTCGGCATGTTAGTTTCGATTTAAGATTTCCCTCTGAACAGAAATACGAGAGCATGTATTCTTGCCTTCCTAATTTTTGATGGTGTGCTCATACAAATAACTATTAAAATGCCACATTCTGCATCTTTCAGGATCGAAAAAGAAAGGATGATAAGAGAGTACGTATTGTATTTACTTTTTCAAGATACTTGCTCAATCCACTGGAAAGATAAACAGTTGGAACGCAATGCAACGTGTACTTTACGTCGATAAAAATGATGTTTTCCTGAGTGAGTTCAGGGGAAAACGTGATGCATGACGCATATAAATTATTGCGAGAGACGCAGCCGACCTTCAACGTCTGATCGACGTCGACTGGAGGTTGAAGCACCTTTCTAGATTTTTATGCGGCGTTCATCACTTCGGTTTGCAATTTCTTCAGGCGTGGCATGACAGTGTGAAGACGGAACGAGTGATTGTCAGCTCAAGTCACATTCCATTCTGCTTCCCAATGAAATGACCTTTCCCCGGCGTGTGGGTGATGCACAGCTCCTCAATGGGATAAAGGCGGAGTCTCTGCCTATGGCCGTCTCTGACGTCACTCTTTGTGTGGCGACACAGGTTCACAATACGTAAAAGCACAGGTTATTCGCTCCAATAAAAGTCTTTTGAAAAAGGCGGTGCATATAAAATTTGACGTTATAATTTCAACAATATAACTGAAGAATGTGGCAGTGTTAACCGTGAAGTAGAAAGGCTAAGAAAATATAATAAATCTTTTGTTTATAAGACCCCAAACTGCAATATATAACTGTCATCATCGTAACCATCTTTATGTCCAGTGAAAGACGGAAGCCTCTCCCTGCAAATCCACAATTACCCGTCCTGCGCTAACCCATTCCAACTAGCGCCTGCGAATTTCCTAATTTCATCACCTCACCTAGACATTTGGCGTCGTCGACTGCACTTGCCGTCTCTTGGCACCCATTCAGTAACCCTTATGGTTCACCAATTATCTAAACTACGCATTACATGACTTAGCCAGCTCCGTATTCTTTCCCTGATGTTTTTCTCCACATCATTTTCTTTTTGTGTGTTAACATTACGCCTCAAATTCTTTGTTATATAGCTGTTTTCGCTGTCCTTAACTTGTTTTCGAGCTTCTTTGTGAGTCTCCAAGTTTCTGCCCTATACGCAAGGTCAGGTAGAATGCACTGATTGTACAGCTTTTTTTTTTTTTCAAAAATAATGGTGAGCTTCCAATCAGGATTTCACCTTTTCTGTCATCTGCGCTCCAACCCATTTCTATTCTGTAAATTTTATTCTCATGATCAGGGTCCTCTGTGAGTAATTGACATAGGTAAAGGTACTTCTACACAGATCATAGAGGCTGACTGTTGATCCTAAAATTTCGTTCGCTTGCCTGACGATTTATGATTATCTTTGTCTTGTGCATCATAATCTTCAGCCGCACTCTTACACTCTCTCTGTTAAGGCCCTCAACCATTTGTTGTAACTCATCCCCAGTGTTCCTGAACAGTACAATTTCATGTGGAAACGAAAGGTTACTGAGGTATTCGCCGTTCATCCTCACTATTAAATCTTTCCACTTTAATAGCTTGAATACTTCCAAGCACGCAGTCAATAGCATTGGAGAGATTCTGTCTCCTTGTCTTATCGCCTCCTTTATAGGTATCTTGCTACTTTCGTTATGGAGAATGAAGGTATCTGTGGAACCTCTGTAGATATTTTCTAACATATAGATAAGCGACCTGCACTCCTTCATTACGTAATGCTCCTATGACTGCTAGTATCTCTACTGAATCAAATGCCTTTTCGTAATCCATGAAAGCCATATAGAGAGGCTGATTGTACTCCGCGTATTTTACGCTCGCCTTATTTCACTAATTTCATACTGCGTTCACATTTTAATGCTTCCTCAGTCTTTTGCACGTTATACATTCAAATATCCCGCATTTTCTCTTTTTGGCCAGTTTTGACAGTTCCGTGAGTTCTGTCTGATTTCTTGAGTTGTACATTTTCATTGTTTGTCGTTTCTTTATAGGCCCTTTGTTACTTGGGAGAGCTTACCTCCTGCTTGCCTTGGTTCCTGACCTCCCACATCGATTGCTGCCTCTGAAGCCACCCTAGATACGGTTTCATTCATTACCTTCGCGTCATCATGTCTTTGTTCTATGGCAGCATATTTGTTTTCAAGTACCAGCCTGCATTGGACTGTTTTTACCCTCACTGCATCCAGGTTCGCCTGTTTCTTCTTGATCAATTTAATTATTTCGTTCTTCGTATTCAGGTGAGCTTTAGACCTCACCATCGCATGGATACCTCACGTTACGCTAACACTTATACATCCTGCACTATGCTGGAATCAACTGTGGGAAGGAAATAAATTTCTTGTTTCTCCAGTAGAGCTTTTCCAGGTCCACTTTCTGTTTCTATGCTTCCTGAAGACGGTGTTCGTTATTCAGAGCTTATTTCTTGCCGCAATTTCTACCAACATCTCTCCTCAAGTATTCCTAGAATTCATGCCATAGTTGTCGACTGCTTGTTCATAAACCCGCTTTTTGCTTACTTTTGCATTGAAGTCGCCCATGACTGCAGTATACTGAGTCCACACTTTTCTCGACACTAATTCAACGTCTTCATAAAACTATTTTATATCATCATTAGCGTGACTGGACTTTTAGGCCTAGGCTTTTACAAGCTTTATTATAGACCTCCTATTTAGATTTAATACGTCTACTGCCACCCTCTCGTTAATGCTGTAGAATTTGTAAATGTTGCCCGCTATGTCCTTATCGATTAGAATATCTAGCCCGTATCGCTTCATATCAGGGTGTGCTCTATAGGAGAGGATGGGGCCGTTATTGAGAAGTGTATAAGCCTCACCAGTTCTAACCTCACCAAGGCCAATGATATCCCACACAATGACTGATAGCTCCCGAGAGTCCTGCTAAGCTCCCGGCAAACTGCTATTGGCACCAAAAATACATCTTCATGGGCATATTTCTGTAAAACTGCGTCATGAAAGCACAAATTGGTCTGCTTTTACCCTAACTGCGTCTAGGTTGGCCTATTTCTTCTTGACGAACTTTACTAACGATGACTGCGTAGAAATACTAAATGTCATGGGCATACCTGCATAGATTGGGCGCACATTTCCAAATAATCGATGCGGAAATGCGCCTCGAAAAGCCAATATCCTTGGCTTGTCCTGTTCAAGAGCGTTGACCGATAGGAGCCACAGCCATACTCGTTTGCCGATTTGAGGGTTGTATTGATCGAGAGAGGAACGGGTGGATGTGGAGGTGAGCGCGCGGAATTTGTCACGTAGGGTGTAATGTGGTGAAATATTTTAGACCGGCGGTGGCCGCAGACGCGTGGCGAAGGGTAGCCGAAGCAAGGTGCCTTTTGCACAAGAACTGTTCGCTTGGTCCATGGCTGTATACAGTCATCTAACACTGTTGATTTCCCCAACGAACAGACTAGTCATCTCTTACAGCTACGAAGATTTCCAACTGGTTCTGAGTAGCAGCCGACGCAGCAAACCTGTGTGAATATACACTCGCGCAGTGGCACATAATTCGTCCATCCGCTACAATGGCTAACAAAGGCATTGCTCTTAGAGCAGCACAGTATGGCGTAGATCACCACACTGAAAACAACATAGAAATCGCAATGAGCTGCGCTGTAGGATGACAAAGCTCTATGGTCGGTAGAGTGGTTCAGTGGTACCTAGCAAACCACGAGGAACCCCCTAGAGTAGCGCGACTATTTGGGGCTCCGAGAATAGGAACGCCGAGACGCGGAATCAGCGCTCCAGCCTGACTTTATTGCTTCGTGAACAAAGCTCAGAATTTATGGTACCTTCTCGGACGCCACCATCCGATCGTCAAAGAAGCTTTCAGTAAAATCCGCGGTTCTCCCATACAGCTGCCCGCAAGGTCGATTGAGCAGACCTCGTTAAATAAGAACTATATTTGCGCACCTAAACCCAGATACGCCCCGAATGTAGCGGGAGTAGCAGCCGCGACGTAGACTATTCGTCATCAGACAGCCACCTCGCCGATATTGACATAGAGGAAAGCAAAAGGCCAAAAAGGCATGGAAAGAACGTTCCGGCTGGACAAATACGCTGCACTTTAATTAGCCATAGAGCGTTATTGAGCGTTGAAGACTTAGCTGGAAGTGACTCGTAAATCACGGCACTGCCACGCGTGCGTGAACTAATCTTGGCGTGGTTACACATGAGAGTGGTCACATGAGGCTGAGGCAATATACAAAAGTCTTTGGTGGAGCATTCAAGAAATTTTCATCAGACGGTGAAGCAGCAGTACGGATCGAGCCAGCTGTTTGTTCGCTCGTTCCATAAGAGGCTGCAAAGGAACCCTAGAGGCCGTTTTGCTCGCGGCGGTTACCAAATGGGTGGCACATCTATCGACGCCTTCTCACGTGTGAGCAACATTGGGACTAGGCGGCGATAAAAACAGCCGCCCTCGAGGAGCTAAGACTTTGCTAATCGGAATACCAAAGGTCGATTTACGGCGAGCCTATATACCTCTACCCCAAATGCATTTGCCGTGTCCATTGGTAAAAATGTAGACCGGTTTAAGAGGTAGTGAAATACCGGGCATTCCCTCGCTGGAGGGGGTGCAGTGTTCAAGCAGTGATAATATATAGTTATTAATATTAGTAAATATTATTAAATACAATAACTAAATAAAATGTCCATGTCCATGTCCACAATTACGGTAGCGTGGGTCGATACCGCAGATACCAGGCCAACCCTCGGTGGAGTGGTAGCCTACAAGCCCTCTGCCCCTAGTAATGACGATAAATAATAAAAATGACTGACGTAAATAAATAAATTAAGATGCGTTGTTTCAAGTCGATATTATACTGGAAGCGTTTGTGAATAGCACATGGACTGACGAGCAGGAGGCATTGTCGTGTACGGAATGGTCAAAATGTATGTACAACTATACACCCTTGACATGCAAGAGGACAGTTCCACTTACATTGGGAATTTTCGTCGTACAGAAGAAAGACGCAGTTGTGATGTCCACTGTATACATATCTACAGACCCACCCTAGTGTGATATTGGGAAGTTCATGGCCACGCACTTTGCATAGTTTAGAGGTGATGACACTACCCTTGTGATCAATGTTACAAATTTCGTTGCGCGCATTTCAAGAACACAGAAGAAACAGCACGCTGAATGTGAGCTAGAGGAGTTTCGTTTGAAGTGCCGCACCAAGCCAAGTAACTGAACTTCACGAAAACCGTCATGTATCAGTTTACCTTTAGCAAACATTGTGCCTAAGTTTGTAATCGAAGCATTAATGTACAGCATAATATTGCAAAGCTATCATCAATAACATTACTTGACGAAAATAGGCGAACGTACCCTTGTCTAAGCATTTGTGATGCGCTGCAGCTTCGCAGGTCAGCCACCCCCACAGAGTAAAATGGCTCCTCAATTCTTTAACTCGGGTAGGCAAGAATTGGCAAGGCATTTGCCATTCACCTGTTTACCTATCTCAAATGATATGCAGAAGCATGAGAGGCGTTCACTTTTAAGCAGCTTCTGGAAATGGTACCAACTTATTCACAAACGCTCCTCTACTCGAACCTATTTCTCCACTTGACCTAACAGGGCATAGCCCTGCACCCTCACCGCAGAAGACACTACATTTCTCAACTATATCTCGGCAATGTGAACCAATTGAATTGCCTATTTAATTCGAGGGCCGGCACTGCCACCAAAGTTCAGTCGCTTAGGTGCAGTGTTGAGTGGAGGAGCATTCTAAATAAGGCCCTAGTGGCGGGACATCTGAAGGCACGCCTATTAGAAAGAGATGCCGAGTGTCTAAAGCATTGCGAAAGCGAGAATTTATTCCATGCCACCTAATGACATCGTGGTTTCGGCATGCAAAGCCCCACCAAACCACAGAATACCTAGTCAGGCTAACGTGACGGGCGCAAGAAGGAGCGTAGGCCGTCGATCTGGGGCTGGCAGCATACCCGGACCATTTATTGTTTCCGGTGTAGAAGGGTGAAGCGCCTCCCTGGCTGAATGGACCCACGAGCATGGAGACAAAGCGGAGGCAGTTAAAAATTCGAGCGACAAATTGCCTGATTGGGCTCGTCTCCCTAGAAAACGTAATTTTTACTCACCCAAAGTTACAAAGCTAGGGATCAGCGTGAGGTCACGTCGTTCCTGGGGTTGACGTGGTCGACAATACAAGAGCGGGTATCATGGATCTCTGGGAGAACGTGGTGCTAACTGAGCAGACTGTGTCTAGCTTCAGCGCTCGACAGCGGTGACGGTTAACCTGGCGTTTCCGGTGTTGTCTGTGTGCGATGCAGAGCATGCCGTTAAGATGGTCTATGCTATGACAAATATACTCGCTCACACTGTCAGCCCGATTTCCGCAAATACTTGGCGGGAGCTGTAACATTCGCAGTAACCCTGTGGTGGACGGGATTGACAGTACAAGGGCGGGTGTCGTGGTGCTCAGAGAGAATGTAGAGCTAGCTGAGGAAGCTGTGTCTAGCTTCAGCTCTGCGCAGCGGTGACGGCAAACCTGATGTTTATGCTGCTGTCTGCGTATGATGCAGAACACTCCGCGCTGATAGTTTCCGCTTTGACAAATATGCTCCCTCATGCAGTCATCCCGATTTCCGCAAATATTTGGCGGGAGCTGTAATACTGGCGTCCAGTAAAGGGAACCGTATCGAAGCTGTGTGTAGAGTCGAGATCGAAGAAAGACGAAAGGGAAGAAAATACAGGAAACTCAGCCAGTGTAAGTACCTGCTCGCTACCCTGTGCTAGGGAAAAGCGTCAAGGGAATAAACGGTGAAAGTAGAAAGAAAAAAAAATTGTCCGAAAAATTCACACAATAACGCGATGCTGTGCGCCCCAACTTGCAAAGTCGGTCGTGCAATTCAGAAGCCCTTAACAACTTGAGCAGAGTTCTTAATGCTTTGAGTACCAAAACCCGTCAGGATAAGCGCCCTAGAATTTTTTACTTAGGCCCAAAATTGCAGACAGACCTAGGCAGCAGTCGGTTAAAGTGGAGATAAAGTCCAATCTCGAAAATTAATTCCGAGCCAAGATTTGGTATTGCAGAAAGGCTCCATAGATCATTGGCACCACGTATACCCACGGAAGCCCACCATTTTATGCGACTGGCAGTTGTCCCCAGAAGACGAAAGCAAATGCAATGTCAGCGCGAGGCAATGCGAGGAATCCAGTCGCACTTTTCCCGTACGTAGGACAGAAGCATTGCCTGTCAAGCTCACACTGGATCAGTAGCCGCTTGGTTTGGGGGACCATAGGCTGAGGCATGTGAGCAGCGTTGTGGGTTTCTAGACTGCAGTGGAATTTCCTTGTTTTTTTGCACATGTGGGCGAAGCTATGAAAACGTTGAAAGATTGCCATTTATGTATGGACTGTCGTTCTTGTTTCGGAAAACAACGAAAGTATTATGGAATCGTGCGTGTTGTAGTAAGACCTTCCTGTTTTACCTCAAGATTCGCACAAGTTACGACTGAAACTACCTGAAGCCTTCCTCAATTGTATCACGAACGGCGTACTCCTCAACAAATGGTTATTTGTTTTTCTTTCTTGATGGCAATACCGCTTGAATATCTTTCGTTATTAATAATCATGTACATATGTTCTCACGGTACACATTTGCTGCGTGTACAATGTATGCATGCATCTTTCATGCAGCTCTGTTTTTGAATTTTTTGCGCTAATTTATTGTATTTTAATAGGCAGTATTGATGTTTAGTTTGATGTAAATTTTTACTGTTTGTTGTGCGTGTGGGTGTTTTTATGTGTTCTTGGTTTTAAAGAGCTCTATAATGGCGCCTCTTCTTTTGAAATTTGCAACTATTTCTTGATAGCAACACCACTATGCTCTTTAAGGATTCGGCGATCGCGGGTATTTGAAATGAATGCAGAAATAAAAAGCTTCATTATTATATCTTAGATTTTTTATTTGTATTGTTGCAAATCATGCATTGCGATGAATTAAGCATTATTTGAGGAGTGCGTAGTTAAATGCATGGAGCTGCAGTGTATCTCTCAAAGCATTTTTTTTTCTCAGGGAACAGATGGTTGACTTCCAAGTGACTGAAGTAGCAGGGCTGATGAGCGTCAATATCAGGACCATAGACGGCAGTAAGATATCAATATTTTTTGTAACTTTTTTGCTCCAAGAGTAACAAATAGGGATAATGTTGAAACATGTAAGCGGTTTAAAGTGTCCTGTGGAGTGTTTATATCAGATATTTCTATATTATGAGCGCTTTCACAAAATAAAAAAAAAATTTCGTAGTTTGTTGATCACTGTAGCCAATGGCATGACATTTACAGTTGGCTTGACCAGCGCAGAGCTTATATGAAGTTTGCGTTATTAGGTTACCTTCCAAAAATAAAAAAAGATACCCATCATTCACTGAACTAACTGTAAAATCAATATTCCAGAACGCCCTACATATTACTAGCACCGCTTAATGGAATTATATTCTTGTAGTGATGTATTCGGTCAAGATAATTTTTCATGAGATGAACAACCTCCGACAAGTATAACAGAATGTAAATTGACAATGCTGCACTTCAGCGTCAGTGCTCGCAACAGTCTGTGAATATGACGATGATTGCTTCCCTATCTTGCAGCAACCCTAACGCACAAACCAAGACTCAAAGGACGATGCAAGATCAGGACGCTCCTCCCCCTCTCCTAGTTATGCGTAGGCGAAAACATCAATCGTGCGGACTCTACTGCTCTCAGGGACCTCCAAATCCGTGTTAGAATGATACCAGAAGAACATTGTTCAAAAATGTCCTCTTCTCACCCCGTGTGACGGAAATTTCGTAAATGCAAATCGCTTGCGTCATGATAGTGTCAGAACTTCTGACTCCTGAACAAACATCTCGACGAAGAGAATGTTACAATGAGAGGAAAGCTTGAGTTTAAAGCTGTAAATTTCGGCAGATGGTCGTAGTAACCGACGACGCTCTGATTTACGAATACGTTATCGAGCTCCATTCACAACGCAAGGAGTGTAAAAATGAAGTTGAGCAAATGTCAAGAAATTTGCGGGAGAGCAATTCAATAACCCAAGTGGTGTTGATCGTTATTTCGAATCGTGCATAACGAAATCATACCTGTAAGTCAAACTTTTAATCAGGTTTGACACATTTAGGCCCGGAAGCGTATGAAAGATTGTGTGAGCAGCGTGGGACCACATTTATTGAATGAGGGCTGCTGGATTCCACGCCAATAGAAGGGCGCTGCGCACTCTACTTGATTGGGCGTAAGTTTCTCGCAGATGATTTCACCGCGGTTCTGCAGCGCGCTACCTTCGCTGCTAGCTTGATTTAATCACGGAAACATTTTCTTCTATCCCAATTGTAAGCTAGTGCTCTTCGGTCGTCACATTGGGGATGTGCCTAAAATTGAAAAGAAAACGACATTATTGCTAAAGCGATTCACAAAAAAAAATTCCAAGGATGTTTTCAACAATGAAAGATGAAATGGAACCTGGGGATTTTTTCTAACAGGCAATATATTAAGGTAACGACATTGGTGTCAGGAAGTTTGTAATATAATTTTCTATGCGTAATGCGTGGAATTCGGGATAACGTAATAAATATGTGAGAATACATGTAGTGCGAAAAATTACCTAGTGTTTCCTGCTGCAATATTTGCTTCAATGCAGATCACTTCACCATTACACTGTTATGCAATTGCTTGCTTTGGCAAAAATAGATTTATTTATAGCAAAGGTATGCGACTTGGGAATTTGTGCAAGTTGGTACCGTTTATGTTTTGTCGTGGTTATAACGTGCATTCAGTGTGACCAGCACGAACGCACGAACCAAGTGCTGGTCGTAAAATATATCACTTCATGGTGAGCTCAAAGCAACAAAAGACACTGAATTATGGAGTTCCAAAATAATTAGACCTTCTTACGCCTCTGCCGAGGAACCAGCCCGCAGGGGCATCTGCGTAAGCCGGCGTTTGGTGTTTTGCGACATCACGTACCCGAGCACATGAGGGTTGGAGCCTCGCGCGTGTAACCGTGGGCGGCTTAGCCCTGATCCTGGGGGTTGAGCTGACGCCGGGTGTTCGGACCGTTAAGGCCCCCCGGCGGAGGCAACACACTTCTTTCGCCTCTGCTTCACGTAGGCGGCACCGCCGGACTGACCCACCCGGGCGAAGTCGCTAGTTGCCTTTTCCTGTCTTTCTCCCTCCATCCTTCGTCTTTCTCTCACTTTGCATCTTTCCTGTCTCCCTCTCATTTCTTTATTACTTCAGAACTTCCTGGCAGCAAGGGTTAACCTTGCGTGAGTAGCCAACCTGGGTTATGTGAAATTTGGTTATAGTGGTAGCATACAGCTGGCGTTTGTAGGCCCTGTTCTTGCAGGAGCCGCAGCGTCCCCCTGTTGGGCTCCATGGTGGGTGGTTGGCGAAAAATATACTCTCCCGCATGGCTAGTTCCTTCCCTCCACTACCTGATCGCTCCCTCAAGAGGGGGCGCACCGAAGAAATCTTTGAATTTTTTCGATGCCAAACAGAAACTATCCCGCGACTTCATGTCATCCATTCTGAAAAAGAATAAAAACAAGCACGAACAATCTCACCTTTTGTTGTTTCGAAATCCCTGACTCAGGCACTTCGACCAGGTTATAAAGCATCAAAGATGGCTAGCTTTAACCTCCTTCTGGAACTCCGGGACAAAAAGCAACACAAGAAACTGCCTAACCTTGTATCATTTGGAGATGTCCCAGTGACAGTGACCCCGCACCGCACGATCAACACCACCCGTGGTGTAGTTTGAGATGATGATCTGATGGAGCTTACGGACGTTGAACTATTAAAAGGCTGGAACGATCAAAACGTAATCAATGTTAAGAGAATTCTGCTAAGGCGCGATGGAAAAAAGAGAATAAAACAAAACATCTCATTCTTACCTTCGGTTCAAGTGTGCCCCCTGGGATTATTGAGACAGGATATGTGAAGATCTGGGTCAGACCATATGTCCCAAACCCTCTGATAGGTTTTATATGCCAGCGATTTGGCCACAGCTCATGGAACTGCCGCGGCCGCCAAACTTGTGCAAAATTCAGTGCTCAAGAGCACTCCGCTGAATCGTGTGAAAACACTCTCCACTATGTGAACTGTGATGGGGAGCTCGCCGCGTACTCCCGGTCGTGCCCATCTTGGAAAAAAGAGAAAGAGATTGTAATGATCAAAGTAAAAGAAAACATAAGCTTCAAAGAAGCACGCACGCGGGTATCCTTCCTGCCAAAGCACACCTTTGCCGATGTGGCGCGTCAGGGGGCAGCGCCACAACGGTCTCCGGCGGCTGTCCGACCCACACCCAGTGAGGCGGCAGCGACACCATGCGCCGCCCCGGCGGCTGCAGCTGACGCTGCTCTGCCAATCCAGCAGAAGCGACCATCGGCCCCGAAGGTGGGCGCAGCCAAGGCTGCCCCAGCCTCTCCGGCCTCTTCCAGCTCTGGCAACAGCCGGCGCAGCCCAATCCCTCAGGCAGTCCCGTCGACCTCCGGGCTGGTGAGCGCAGGGGTCTTACCTTCCAAAGCAGGAATCTCTCGGAAAACTTCTCGCTCGCAAGAGCGCGTGTTCAGCGCCTCACAAGAGGCAATGGACACTACACCTATCCTCACGGTGCACCAAGCGCCTAAGGGGTGGCGACGTTCCCTCGAACGCTCCAAAAAGGGCGAAACCCTTGTTACAGGGCCTGGAAAGAGCTGTGTAATCTAATCTCTGTAACACTACTTCTATTTCGCCACACACAGCCCTAATTTCCTTCCAATATGGATACACAAATTATTCAATGGAACGTCAGAGGTATTCTTAGAAACCTTGATGATGTACAAGAATTTATCCACAACCACAATCCAAAAGTGCTGTGTTTACAGGAAACACACATAAAATCAAAACAAACAAACTTTCTCCGACAGTATATAACGTTTCGCAAAGATTGCGATGATGCTCTCGCATCATCGGGCGGTGTTGCTATTGTTATCCATAAAAGCAATGCGTGTCAAGTTTTAGAGCTACAAACGCCTATCGAAGCAGTGGCGCTTCGAGCTGTTCTCCTAAACAAACTCATCACCATTTGCTCGCTTTACATACCTCCCCATTACAAGTTAAACAAACATGAATTAGTCCTTTATAGATGAATTGCCAGATCCTTATGTTGTTCTTGGCGATTTCAATGCGCACAGCTGCTCTGGGGCGATTCTCGTATAGATGCACGAGGTCGTCTTGTTAAACAGTTCGTTTTTTCTTCTAGTGCGTGCCTTCTGAATAAGAAGGAACCCACATATTACTGTCTTGCAAACAAAACCTTTTCTTCAATTGATATCAGCATAGTTTCCCCGTCTATACTGCCTAAACTCGAATGGGAAGTTACGAACAATCCTTACGGAAGCGACCACTTCCGCATACTGCTACGAACACCTAAAGAAAAAGAATATCCAGCACAGGCTCTTAGGTGGAAGATCGATAAAGCCGACTGGGAGAAATTCCGAACTCTCACTAGTATCTCATGGGTTGACATGTCTTCTTTGGGAATTTATGCTGCTGTGCAGTATTTTACAGCCTTCATTAAAAATACCACATCTAAATGCATATCTGAAGTAAGTGGCTTGGCATGCAGACAACGTGTCCCGTGGTGGAATGACGTATGTAGGATTGCTCGTAAGAAACCGAACAAAGCGCGGGGGTTGCTACGCGCTTCTCCCACTGCAGAGAATCTTAACAACTTTAAGAAAGTAAAGTCCCAAGGCAGGAGAACCCGCCGACAGGCCAGAAGAGAAAGCTGACAGAAGTTTTTATCCAGTGTTAACTCGTTTACAGATGAGGCCAAAGTCTGGAACAGGGTAAATAGGATTAGAGGGCGACAGAGATATTCACTCCCTCTGGTATATACACAGAGTGATACTCTGCAAGATCAGGCAGACTCAATTGGGGAGCACTTTGAGAGCGTGTCAAGTTCAAACCATTATTCGCAATCCTTTCTGAAATATAAACAAATAGAAGAATGTGAGCCACTCATAAGAAAATGTCGACAGAATGAACCCTACAACCGTCCGTTTAGTATTGCCGAGTTGAGAGCTGCCTTGAGCCCCTGCAAGAGCTCTCCACCGGGATCTGACAGAATCATGTATGAAATACTGAAAAACTTACACAATGACACCCAAGTTACACTACTCACAATTTTCAACACCATTTGGGCAGCAGGATACCTTCCAACTCCTTGGAAAGTAGCCATTGTGGTCCCTGTTTTGAAACAAGGCAAATATCTTTCCTCAGTGGCAGGTTGCCTTTGTAAGGTAGTTGAAAAAATGAATAATCGGCGACTCATTCATTTTCTTGAACAGAGTAAAATTCTTGATCCATATCAGTTTGGCTTCAGAAAAGGGCGCTCCACAACTGATAATCTTGTACGTATTGAAGGGAACATCCGGGACGCAGTTATACACAAACAGTTCTTCTTATCGATATTTGTCTATATGGAAAAGGCGCACGAAACAACGTGGCGATAAGGGATCTTGCGAGACTTACCGGAAATAGGCATTCGTGGAAGTATGTTAAATATACTAGAAAGCTATTTGTCCAAACGTACCGTATGCGTTGAAATCGGCAATGTATTGTTGCCACCTTTTATACAAGAAACGGGTGTACCCCAGGGAGGCGTGCTCAGCTACACACTCTTTCTTCTGAAGATGAGCACGCTTCGTGTTTCATGACCACCAGCCCTCTTTTATTCTACCTTCGTGGACGACAATAAAATAGCTTTCAAATCTTTTAACCTCGCAGTGTGCGAGAGACAGGTACAGCGTCGCCTGAACAAAGTGTCAAAGTGGGCAGACAAAAATGGACTTACGATCAATGCTAACAAAAGTTATTGTGTTCTTTTTGCAAGAAAGAGAGGCTTGGTCCCGGATCCTTGCTAAGAACTGTGTGGACAACAGATACTTGTGAAGAAAGAGCACAATTTTCAGGTGGTATACTTTACTATAGACTCACTTTCATCCCACACATTAAACATCTTTAAGAAAAATGTCTAAAAAGAATGAATATAATGAAACTTCTATCCCAGACTACATGGGGTATTGACAGTAAGTGTTTAATGAATCTTTACAAGAGCCTGATTCGGTCACGATTAGATTATGGTGGTGTGGTATATAACTCTGGCGCCCCGAGCGCGCGAAAGATGCTAGACCCTGTCCATCATCTAGGTAGCCGCTTATCCACGGCCGCTTTCAGAACAAGCCCGATTGAAAGCTTAGATGCCGAATCGAATGACTGGTCACTCCGCCTGCAGAGATCATACATCAGCTTTACATTTTTCCTTAAAGTGCGCTCTAATCTTGAGCATCCAGGTTTAATACCGTTACAGCGTTACCGACATGACGCGTGCTACACTTTTCCGCAATCGCGCCTCTATGAGACAGCCTTCCTTGCTGCGTGTGAATGAGCTTAGCGATGAAATGCATATCCCACTTCTCGAGCATCGCTTAGTGCACCTAACCAAGCTATTACCTCCTTGGGAGTGGGAGGTGACAGAATGTGACGTATCCTTTAGAAAAGCTACAGAGCACGCTCCAGAGCCCGAAATTCGAATGCATTTCATAGAACTTCAGTACAAGCCCTCCTGCGCAGAGTTATGCACATACGCTTCGAAGTCAAATGCCGGGGTGTCCTATGCAGCCGTCGGCCCATCCTTCTCGGAATCCGATGTACTGCATCCGGAAACAAGTATCTTTACGGCCGAGGCCTACGCATTACTCTCTGCTGTGAAGCATATAAGAAAATCAAAACTTCCAAAATCAGCGATCTATACAGACTCTCTAAGCCTCGTGAAGGCCGTAATCTCACTCAGCAAACATAAAAATCCCGTATTTAATGAACTCTATTAGGTCTTGTGTAAAGCGTACTCATCTAACCAGCATATCATAATATGCTGGGTATCTGGCCACTGGGGGAATCAAAGGTAACGTTCTGGCGGACAATGTGGCGACGTCAATCACATCACAAGCGGTTAACCCTACCACTGATGTACGTGTCACAGATCTGAGGCCTTTTTTTACGAAATAAACTGCGAAAGCACTGGCAGTGCACGTGGGACGCGCAAACAAACAATAAGCTCCACGTGATAAAGGCACAGTTAGGATTCTAGCCCTCTGTAACAAAATCACACCGAACAGATGTCCTTTTCTGTCGTCTCAGAATAGGACACACATTTGGGACCCATCATTTTCTGCTTACTGGAAGAGAACCTACAACCTGTGGCAGATGCGGGGAGAGGCTGACCGTCCTCCACACACTCCTGGAGTGTCGGGAAGCAGAAACTGTGAGAAAGAAACATTTTCCTTAGCATACCGGCAGTACATCCCCCTTCATTCTGTAATGTTACTCGGCCCAGAACCGCTCTTTGACACAAGCACAGTCCTAGGTTTTCTGAAAGATGTTGCGTTACATGTTATTAGCCCCATATATTCGTAGCGCATCCTCTCGTCAGAGGATGCCGCTGTTATAGCTTTTTCGTATAACACATGCCTCTAGGCCCTTCTGTTAAAAGGGCTCTGGCGAGGCAGCAGTGCTCCAGCTAATTTTGACATCTCATATATTTTCTATTTTGCATTATTCTTTCCAGATGGATTTTAATGCTCATAGAACACGTCAATTATCATCGATACAATCCTATTACAGATGAATTTTACGCACTCTAGAGCGACTATATTTATTTCCCCTTTACAGCCACGCCACATCAACTTCACAGAACTCAAGCCTACAGTGCAAACTCATCACTGCGGACCTGGCACTCTTTGGCTATACCTGGACCTTGCGCCAATAAAAACCATACATTCTTTGATTCATGCCGAGGAACCTCGTTAGGCCATTGTAACTATTGCGCGAAGAGGACCATGAACCGAGCACAAATATAACGGGTATTAGTTACACTCAATGCGTACAAGCTTTCCCAACTCTCAGTAATTCTATAAAGACATCCACTACGCTATCATGTTAAGGCTCTTTGGGAGCAGAAAGATCAATATTTCCCATCACTGAATACATTTATACATGCCACAATAAACAGTATTCACATACAGCAGCAAAAAGCTTTTCTCAGGGAGTAGTCAAAAACATGAATCGCCCTTTGTGGAAGTCAGACAGCCATTCAAGTCTCAGTAAAAACTGCGCCTTCTATATTTTAAGCATTGTATTTTGGCGAAAGCTCAATTATGGTGCATGTTCCTCCTAGAGACAATGGCTCGAAGCAGAGCAATCTTTTGTGCACATCCTTCGTGAATGGCACCTTAAAGTGTGCAGAATATTTTTGTAGGAGAATTAAAGAATCTTACATGTTTCCCATACTGTTATGGATCCGTTGTTTTAGAATATTGTTTCGGTTAGATCACAGAATACAAATACAGCTTACAAGAGAATTGTTGAACTACTACTTACTGATGTTTTAAAATGCCGCAACGGTACATTCTATACAGATGGTTTTGTTCTGTGTAAATTGAAAACACCTCTGGACTCTAACAAATCTTTTTTTGCACTTTATTGCTAGTTGTGCCAACAGAAGATGCGCCTAAAGAGTTTCCTCACACTTATCTTGTGTTGACGGCTGATAAGGATTGTCTGCTTGTTTCCTATGCTATGACAACTAATGGTAAGATTTTTGCCCATCCTATAAGCACAGTCGAGGTGAATGTTTTATAGACCACAAATGTCCGATAAAATGCATCATCTAGTGGAACGAGTGCCATCGTACTGTTTATTGGACGGCGTGACCCATATTTCGCTACTTCTTTTTCGCTAAGGTCTTTTCCGTGTAGAAGCTAATTGTGCTCTTTTCGGGGACATCAACTGCATTTAGGAGGGATCTAGAGGGAGCTGTCACCATCGTGATATACTCCATTAGCGATGACACAACTTCGACATCCCCTTCTCATTCCTGTACTGCGTTAGTAGAGCGGGGAGGTTTGTACCCGCGAGACAGGTAGATAGCCTCTAGTCAAAATGTGGGCCCACGTACACTGCTATTTCCACAACCACAACCAAGCACTGAGAAGAGCGGGTCTGACGGAGAAACACAAGTACGCAGAGCACATGAATAATTCGTAAACTGTAGCTCGCCTACCAATGGTTGTTCCTATGTGCTTGGATGATGTTCTCACAACAGTTGTGCATCCTACTCGGAAGCGTTGAGCTGGTCATAGGATTTGACAAGCCTGGCAGCTTCTGCAATCTTTCGCAGATAAGATTAGGTTTGGAAATACGTCTTCGTGGTTCTTGAAAGCTTTAGAAGTTTGTAATGAACACAGTATTTGCTTCCCTACGATCATGTTCACTTGGCCGCTGCTCAGGAATATTTGCAGTCGTGACCATTTCAGTAAGAAACTCCATCGCGCTTTCGCGGAAGACTGCATACGAGACCACTCAACACCTTGCAACGAACTCGCAACGCTTTTTCTCAAGTGCTCGTCGCCATTGGCCCGACATCTTTTCTAATATTACGTCTGGCATTAAAATTGACAGAAATGTGTTCTTAGGAACAATTCAAATTGAAGAGCTCTTTGTGAATATGGGCGTTTTTCTTTTGTTTCGTTAATGAAGTATTGCCCTTTGTTTCCTGTCTTACACTGTAGAATGGTACACCCTCGACAAACTGGCAATGCACTCAGGTCAGAGTCAGCATACGCACTCGTCGTCAGTAATGACGCCTGTTATACTTATTGTGAAGCCAGTGTCAAACCGATTCTTACGGCGCCAGGTACACCATTCACAAAAGACGCTAACACTACAATAGTTTGTAAAGGAACTTCCAGCTAATCTTTATGCTGAATATAATGTTATAAAAATGAGAAGCTAATACCAAAAAAATATTTGACAAAGAAAACGCGTTCTGAATAGAAACCCAGATTTTCAAGTTTCGCATAGCGCGCACGCAGGTCTTCTTGCAGGCTCATGTAAACATCCATTACTGCACCATTTTTCTTCAAGGCTTGCAAGCGGTGCAGCTTTGCAACAAATTGAACCGATCTTTCATGCCTTTAAGTAGGTTGTGATGGAAGCTTTTAGTGGTCTACGGAGTGCAACGTATAATGCATGCATTGTACGAATGCTGCAAATGTATACCGATCAGTGCTGGCGCCTTTTTATGATTCTAGGACATGTTTGATGTGCAGACTTACCCCCTCTTGCCCAACATTTGCCACCAGCAAAACAAAAGTTTTATTACACCAATATACGTACATGGAAGAGCATCTCTCTAACTGTAATGTAGTATACTTTTCCTCATAATGCCGCAGCGTATGCGCAACACCAGGTGGCATCATTACCTAATATTTAGGCCGCTTTTGTTATACTAAACATCTTTGCTTCGGGGATTTAGTTCACGTGATCGATCAATTCCCTCTTTGACTGTATAGACATTCCCACGATATCTACGGATTTTGATGGAAAGATATAACAAAAGTCACTGTTTGAAATGCAAAATGAACGATGCGTGACAACTGAAGAAGAATAACAATAGTTCTCGCGCGATCGATAAATTTATACGACAGACGGTATAGAAATCTTGTCAAGGCGACCTGCACCTTTTTGTAGTGGTGTGCTGGTTATGCTTAGGAAATGATAGCTGCAACAGAACATTGTTTATGTAGAGTCCCGGTTTAGCCCCTATATTATGATAAGGCAAGTTGCAACTCTTATTCCGAAAGTTTGTTATCGTCAGCAAAATTCTTCACACATTTGACAGAGTTTCGCTGAGTTTTAACAAAGGCGAACACAAACCACTCTTAGCTGCGAAGCAGTGAACGAAATGCTAGTTGAACACAGCGCAAGTGTCCTGAGAGAGATAATCATCAAAATAACACTCCATGAAATCAGCATTATTTGCAGAAAAAAAATATTGTTACGGAAGGATGAAAGAAGAGAGGAAGAAGGTCGCGAGACGCTGGCGGTTGCGTGTTGTTGGTCCTCAGACATCTCAGCTACTCTGACTCATTTTGTATATATATTGTAAATCCAATCTTCTATACTCCCCACATCCCCGTAACGCATTGGTGAGAGGCGCGGGGCGCCACGGCTGGAAACGGAGCTCCGCAGTGGACGTCGTATCACCGTCCGCACCACGAATGATGGTGAGCGCTCGGGATCAACGTCGTGATTGCCCTAAACGTCACCCTCCCCCGCTACGGTGCTGTCACCTTTGGTTGTGGTTGTGCTACCCAAGGATCCTGGAACTTTGTGCGGGACCGACGCCACCGACGTTGAAGAGTGAGTGGCCATGTACGAACGCGTGAGTGGAATGAACAGACATGTCCCTAGGCTTATGCTAGCTAAGCTGTTGTTCGACCTAAGAGGCACGGAAAAGGTGTGGTACGAAAACCGCGAAGAGGAGCTTACCTGGTGGGACCGATACAAGAATAAATGTCCAGAGTTGTTTGGCAAGCCAGCGGGCCATAAAATTGCCGCAAACAAGGAACTGATTTCCCGTGTCCAATCCCCCACGGAGCCCTATGTCTCGTACACCCTGGACGTGCTGGCACTTTGTCGTAAAGCCGATCACGACATGATAGAAGCTGAGAGAGTCGGGCACGTGCTTACGGGCCATGCTGACGACGCGTTTAATCTGTTCATGTGCAAAAGCTGCTCTACAGTTGATGCAATAATTAAAAAGTGCCGACGATCCGAGCAGGCCAAAGCCGACGCGTCTTGCAAACATTCGCCAGATTTCCCCAAACTGCCGCAACTTCGACGTGTGAAGGTCAACACGCACAGCAGCATGAGTCGCCATCAGAGTACGTGGTGCGAATCGTTTGACTTGAACTGGACGCAATGGCGCCCGCAGCATTCTGTTCGCGTAGCCCTGATGCTACCACATTTTCAGTTCCCCTCGTACAAGCCATCGTTTGCCAGGAACTTGAAAACATTGGTTTACATTGTGTGTATGCTGTCGCCAATCCCAGAGCTAACGAACACCCTTATACAATGAACGACCAGCCGATACGACTACGAACGACCAGCCGATATGTTTAACCTGTCGCCGCATTGATCATGTCGCCCGATACTGTGTCAACTCGTTGCCCTGTAAAACCTCGCACGCCGACCAACCTGAGCCGTTTTCTGGAAATGCCCACAATGTTTCGCCCACCACTGAATCCAACAGTGCCGACAACTCCGCTAGGAACGCTTGGTACAGCCGCTCACCATCGCCGCGCGAACACCTGTCTCATTCACCACAAACACGTCGCCCATCATCCCGTTCGACGCAGCCACGTCACTTTTGGTCGCCTGTGGCTTTTGGCCACCCCATTTCGGAAAACTAAGAAATTCAGCCCTCAGAGGTGCTGCTGCGTAGCCTACTACTGCAGCAAATTCTCTGTCCGTGCACGCAAGGGGGAGTGTAATTGACGTTAAAATAGATCGCGTACCTGTCGAAGCACTCGTCGACACTGGAGCCCATGTATATATAATGAGTGTTATCCTACGCCGTCGCTTCAAAAAGATACTCAGCCCAGCAGCTGCCCGAGGGCTTCGTGCGGCCCACGGCGGCGTGCTGGTTGTTCTTCGAAAGTTTACTGCGCGTTTAAGCATAGCCGGCCGTGCTACTCCTGTTCTCTTTGCTGTGATCGACAAGTGCCCTCACGACGTTATACTTGGATTGGATTTTTATCCATTCATTCTGCTCTCATCGACTGTGTGACCGGCGTTCTTTAGTTAGAACTGCCTCAGCTCGACGATGCTCCGTGCGCTGCTCCACCGCACGTGTACTCGCTTTACGATGTGTGTCTGTCACCAGAGGCAGTTGCTTACGACCCTTTGACCGCCCAGTCACAGGTTCCTGGCGGTGAATGTGTGCTTCGCTCCATCATTGACATGCTTTTGAACCGGAATGTTGCTGTACCGCACATGCTGGTCACGCTTACTAATCACGACGTCGTTCTACCCGTTCTGAATTTGAGCCTGCGCCCTCAAGTGATTCCGGGCGCCCAGTGTTTCTAGTGGCTCCAAATTTGACATTGAGAGTACGAATGCCCAGAGTGGTTTATTAGCACTGATATACGTATGATATACATATGCGTACCAATATACATGTATACTGTATCGCCCAACTGCCATGCTCTCAAAAGAGAGTAGCAGTATTGTAAATAAATAAAATTTAGCGCCAATTGCAGCTCACCGCTCTGTTTCCTCAACGCATGACTTCGGGAAATGATTGCACCTGACCTCACTTCTGCACAGGCCACGGACGTACATCTCCTGTTCGAATCGTACAGGTGACATCTTTGATTTCAGTGAAAGGCCATTAGGCCAAACAACTGTTGTTCTGCACCACATAAACACTGGAGACACGAATCCTATTCGTCGGCATCCCTATCTTGTATCGCATGCTGAACGTCGAATCATCCAATCAGAAGTGAACAAAATGCTCCGAAAACGGGTCATCGAGCCATCAGCCAGTTCTTGGGCTTCGCCTGTCGTCCTTATGAAGAAGAAAAATTGTATTTGGCGTTTTTTGCGTCGATCATCGCCACTTAAACGAGATCACGCGAATAGAGGTCTACCCACTACCACGCATCGATGACACCTTGGACTGCTGGCACGGAGCTAAATACTTATCGCCCATTAATCTTCCATCCCGCTGCTCGCAGAATTCAGTTGATGAAATGGACACGAGAATACGGCCTTCATCACACCTGATGGCTTATATCTGTTCAAGGTCGTGCCGTTTACCTATGCAGTGCTCCTTCGACATTTGAAGTTATGATGGATTCTCTTATTGGATGCTACAAGTGGACCTCCTGTTTGTGTTACCGTGACGACGTTATTGTTTTTTCTGCCACGCTCGGCAGCCACCTTACCTGGCTCACTGCGATTCTTGCGGTGTTCCGAGAAGCCGGCCTGCAACTCAACTCCACGAAGTGTCAATTCGGGCACTGTTAGATTACCGTGTTGGGACGCCTCAATGACGCATCCGGTGTCCAACCAGATCCAGAGAAAGTTCGCGCCGTACGTAGTTTCCTTGTGCCACGTGCTGCTTCTGACGTGCGCTGCTTCGTCGGTCTGTGTTCTTACTTGCGCCGTTTCGTCAAAAACTTCGCCGCCGTTGCTCGGCCTTTGACAGATCTCAAAACGAACATGCCATTCTCATGAGGCCCGGAGCAGGCTCTGGCCGGGCTCAAGTGCTGGCCATATTTTGCGGCCGCACGTTTTCGGTTGTTACAGGCCACCACGCTCTGCCTTCCCTCCGCACCCGACAGGACGGCTTGGTCGCTGGGCTTTGCGGCTCCAGGAATTTTCATTTATTGTCACTCAAAAGACTGGACGCCTCCATAAGGACGCTTACTGCCTGTATTGTCACCCCATGGATCCTCCTGATCCTGCTGCTTATGATCCGGTGACCTGCGTGATGACTTTTACTTGCATGACCGACATGCACGCTGAACAACAACACGACGAATTCTTACCGTCCATCATCGCCGGAGTGCAATCTGGCAACACTGACACCACGTGCCATATGTTCGTGCGGCACGAGGTGTCCTCTACCGCTGCAATATCAACCCTGGCGGCCCAGCGTTGCTCCTTGTCCTTCCTCGCCATCTGTGATCCGTCGCGCTCGAAAAGCTTCACGATGCTCCGACGGCGGGCCACCTTGGACTTTTGCATACATGCGACCGCGTACGACGCCAGTTCTTCTTGCCGGGTCTCTACCGCTTAGTGCGACGTTATGTAGCAACTTGTGAACTGTGTCAGCGCCGGAATCAACCTCCTATGCCACCTTTCGGACGACTCCATCTAATTGAAGGTCCCTCTGTAACGTTCTTCCGTGTAGGCCTTGGCTTGCTTGGCCCTTTTCGGACGACTACTAGAGATATAAATGGATCGCCATCGCTACTGACTACTGGTCGGGTCTGTAATGCACTATCTTTGGGATCGGCCCACATATGGGGAGTGCTTAACACCTGCTTCACCGCCGCCGCGGGTCGCTCCGACATTGTACTATCTTCGGCATATTGTTCTACACGCGGACACAATAGTGGAGGAAGTAGCCCTTAAGAGGAAGATTTAGCTCGGGTGATTTTATCTAAACATATGTAACGTCATCGACTGCCACCCGGACAAACGGGTATCCCTGGGCCGGCCTCCACGGCCTCGTCCATAGCACGGCCTGCTACGAAGGCATGCCTCATTACTGCTCCGATTGCGAATTGGCTGCTACTGGACGGCAGCCGCCGGCACCGCCTTGGGAAAGCCACCTCGCCAGCCTGTGCCTCTTGTGGTGAACCAGAGACTATGCAGCACCTCCTGCTGGCCTGCCCTGCTTACCTGCAGCACCGCGGCCGACTTCTTCAAGAGTTACACCACCTGGGGCTCCCATGTTCACGACAGGAAGAGATCCTCTTCCCCTGTCGTAATCAGCTACCAGCCTTTCTAAGTGCCGTCGAGTACCTCGACTCGTCGGCGCTCTCGGCGAGACTATAGAAAATTTCTAAAGGCGGATAGCCTCACGGCCATCCATAAACCTCGGGCTTCCTGATCCGCCACTACTTCGCTTCTACTGGGCCACCTGCGATACGGTCTACCTCCAGCCTCCTCCTCCGGTCGAACCCACTGGGCCCACCCGGCCGGGCTGCTATGATACTGCTGGGACGACCCTCTACCTTTCTCCCTCCTACCCTCTCTTTCTTTTATTCCGATGTGACCCACCCTGCTGGCGCTGAGCCATGCTCCTGCATGGGTTGCAGGAGATAGTGCCAGCATTTCCTCCTTTCCCACAAGAACTACAAGAAATATATCTATGAGGCATATTCGTTTTTCTCGGCATCCAATGCACAACATTTTATAACGTTTGCTGCACTTAAAAGAAAAACGTAGCATCTAGTGACCGTTGGTCTCTGATTTTTGATTTAGGTGATAATTTTTTTATTAAGAATTGCAAAATTGCAAATTTTCAGAAAACGAAACCATCAAGCTTACAACTCTGTCTTTCAGCAATTGAAAGTTATATCACTATTCGGAGCATTGCATCTAATAGCACATCTAAAGCGGACAAAATTGATATAATACACATGAATCTCAAGAAATTTAGTAATATGGAAACACAGTTCTTGCAGGACCCTTGTACACAACGTAAGCAATTCACGTAACATATATATCGACATGCCGAATTCGTCCGCTTGGAACTATCTAATGAATGCCGTTTGCAGAACCGAGATATCTATTCTTGATGCTGAGCTATTAATTTTTGAAGTTAGCGCTTCTTTCTTTCTTGCACTTTCGAATTCTTTAATTATTCAAACAACATTCAGGCCCTAAATAGAAATTCCCTTTCCAAATGTGACTGGAATTGACCTTTCTCTCTCGAATGCAGCAAATGTCACTAAAATCGGACCAGGGGTTATCTCAGAAAAGGGTTTCGGCGTTTTACATCTATTTCAATAAGCCGCATCGGAGTTGCGCCCGAGTGAAAACTTCCTCTTAACGGCTTCGCTATAAACAAAAAGAAGAAAAGAAAAAAGAAGCGCCTCAGCCGACAATACCACCTCCCCAGATTTAGTCACGATGTCACGGTGACCATCGGCACGGCTCCATGAGCAGCTACCAAGCTGTTGACTTTTGTTATCTTCCTTGCCTCGGGGGCAGCGCATTGTCTTGATGCCAGCGACGCGCTAAATCTGCACGATCATTGCGTCATGCATTGCTTCCGTGACCAAGCAAACTTCCGGCGGCACACTCTCGCTGTTATATTCACAATGAGAATTTAAACTGCGTGCCTTCGAAAAAGCAGCGTGAATAAAAATCGAAAGCGGACTGGCCGGCCACAAAGAACATGCTCACGGGGCCATTCTATTGATGACAGCATCACAAAAGTTTAGGTGCGCTCAGGCTGACTTTACGGGTTTGCAAGGAATGACTGACGGGCTTGTTGGTTCATCATCACAGAAAGAACAGCGCTTCGTGTTGTTAGCGCAGTTTTTGTGCGGTTCCTCCTTTGTGTCCCGCCTTGAAGTGTTGTTCTGTGGCTTTACAATGTTATTTTTCTGTGTCAGTTACGCATTCCGAGAGCGTTTACTTGAAAAAATTTTGTTCGCATGCCTCTTACAGGAGCATGTTTAGCCGAACTTTATTCGCTCGGCTGCATAATCTCCAGGACGGGCTCCAAGCTCCTCATTTTCTTTAGCCATGTAAGATCAATTACTGAAAAGTTAACGTAGCTTTGTTAATTTCGCACACAATTTCTCAACTTACTCAGCATCCAAAGGTTACCAATCTGAACATTGGAATGATAAATAATGTCAGCAGTGCTTGTATTGGTTTATTAGTTTTGTTTAGTGCAGTTAAAAGTAGTCGGCATATTGGTGGTGCTGTAGGTTCTTATAAAGTAAGTATGAAAACTTGGACAGGTTATCTTGGCGCAAATCTAGTTCATGAGCCTAAGAGGAAGGTTTAGCTCAGGCCAAACTTAGACGCGGCCTATTCCCATACATGTAAAACGCAAAAACGCTTTTCTAAGATAACCCTTGTACCTATTTTAATGAAATATATTGCTTTTGGGAACGTAAAGTAAATTCTAGTGACTGTTGATAGCGTTTTTCAATGTACGGTCTGAATATTGTGAAAACAATTATAGTAAATTCAAAATTTCGAAAATATAGACCAACGAAGTTTACAAAATAAAAGCTCTGCATCAAGAACAGACATAGCGGTTCTGTAAACAGCATCAATTAGATCATTCAAAGATGTCAAATTCTATATTTCGATTTATATCTTACGTTAAGTTGTTACGTTGTGTACAAAGCATCTGCAAAAACTGTATTTTCATGTTACTGATGGTTTTTTAAATTTATGTATAACATATGAATTTTGTCCACTTTAGATGTACTTTTATATGCAATTTACTGAATTGTGATATCATATTTGATTGCTGTGTTACGGAGTTGTAAAATTGATAGCTTCGTTTTCTGAAAATTCTCGATTTCTGCCATATTTTAATAAAATATTGACGACCTCTATCAAAAATTTGAAACCAACAGTCACTAGCTTTTATCTTTCTTTTAAATGCAACAGACGTCATCATGTTTGGCGAGGTAGTTGCCGAGGAAAATGAATTCTGCTTTTACATGTGTTTAGATGGCAGCACCCGAGCCAAAGCTTCCTCTTAAGCACATGTGCACAACCACGATCTTCTGCCTTTACAATCGACAACTGTCAGGGCTACGGTACATCACAGAGGGTGTGCGAGAACATTGTGCGCGCTCCCGTTTATCTTTCTCAGCGTTGGTGGCATCAGGCTCGGTTTCGTGCCATCATCAGAACAGCTGCCTGGGGGAAAAGATTGCAAATATTTTCTGTACTTTGTAATATATGGATCAGGGTGGGCATGTACGTAAGAACAAAAAGTTCTGAATTGTTAGGATGACGGTTTCGCTGTATGTATTTTGGCTGTCTAATGCTGAGATCTAAAGAAAAAATATTGTGATTTTGTAACAAATAATGCTGACATTAAATATGAGCTCCGGCACAGTACCCGTGGTGGAACTGGACCCTGGAATACAGGGATACATTGAACCACGAAATGCTGGTTTGATAAATACCAGTGATTTGAATGTGTAGAGCTCTTGACTTTTCTACACGTCAGCACCGCTGTGCAGCCTTCGGGTCAATTTTTACCAGGAGCACTGTTTCAGCTAATATTGAAAGCGACTGTATTCAATTTTTTGGTGGGGTGCGGGGGGGGGAAGCTTTTTTTTGCGTCTAGTCACGGTGCCAAAGTTACAGGTTAGCTCAAGGGGCGCCTGCACGTGTTTTCTAATATCCATTATGTTATCGCGGATTCAATAGCGAAGGACCGTTATCTTAGATTGCGCGAGTGAAGCGAATACTGGCGTACATTCTCCATCTCATTTGAGGACCCGAGATTGCGCTGCAATGTGCGGACATCCCAATCCGACGAACCGATGTCTTGATCCGTATATCAGGTACAGAGGAAGCACTACTATGCGCGCAGCCATCGTTGTGCTTTGAGTGTTTTCCAGAGCAAGCTCACCATTTATAATGAGGTATATTCGCGACTAACTCTTTTGGAAGTGTTTTGTTCTTCACATCACTACAATGGGTAGAGTATAGACGTTCTCCATTTTCATTGAGTGAATACTGGGAAACGGACTTTGACATTTTTGCGTGTCCGTTTACACATTTGCCGCAAAAATTTATTTTTCATAACTTACTTTTTAATTTAGGAGGCTGTAAAAGACAGCAAGTTTATGTTAACAGGGGGTCTTAATAACGGAAGGAATTTATATGCTTATTAGTCGGCTTTCACCTCACGGTAAGGAATTTCAATAAAGATATCCTTATAATAATGAAAAGCCCACCCCCTTGACAACGTTTCATCTGAGTTCCCATTTGCAAGCTGATACCGACTCGCAGTTGGTTCGTATCGGTGCCGCTTGACATATTTCCAAGCGTCAAACAAAGAGTTATTCCGAATGTTTGATTTCAGGAAGGCGTGTTACCCTCTTGCCTTTCATTCCCGTTGGAAAACATGCATAAGGCGAAAGTGCTGCGTGAAGAGCGCCGTTAATCCAAACAAACGTGCTACCATAACATCATTATACAAGACTTGTCACCTATATCGCTGTCATTTAGGGTTAGCTAAGAAACATTACTACATATTTACTTATTACTAAAATAATCAATAACTAAATATGAATTTGTTTTCGGCGTTATGACCGGCCGAAGACCAGCCTTTATCATAAGTAAATTTCTTCAAATATTCTACCAGTAGCACGCGACTTAGTGTTCAATTATATATATATATATATATATGTGTGTGTGTGTGTGTGTGTGTGTGTGTGTGTGTGTGTGTGTGTGTGTGTGTGTGTGTGTGTGTGTGTGTGTGTGTGTGTGTGTGTGTGTGTGTGTGTGTGTGTGAACAAAGTTTTTGTGATACCGTTCAAAGGATGTGTACCAATAGATTATTTCTACCAATTGGTGCCTGAATGATATCCTATGTACATCGACAATACGTTATCTGGTAGCCTAACAATCATGTAGTTAGTACTTCCTATAAACAGCCACGCTTTTTTTCACGTACGCTAGACGTACCATGTACCTGACTTCAAGTCGTTGTCGTTTTCATCAGTTATAGATGTTGAAGAGACGTTCGTGGTTCGCAGGGATGGTAGCAGAACGCTTCACACCAGAGCAAACATTTGCACAAATAGAATGTTGGATTGAGAGGAAAACTTGTGGTTCCAGATATTAATTTTTGCGGAGGGTCGTAGCCAGCGACCACTCTTAGATTTACGAATACGCTAGCGAGCTGAAGTCGCAATGCAAGGAGTGCCAAAATGAAGTAGAGCAAATGTCAAAAATTTTGCGGGAGGACAAAGCAATAATCTAAGTGATGATGCTTCTTTAGAATCATGCACCTCTAAATCATACCTTCAAGTTAAACTTTTAATCAGCCTTTCGGCATTTAGGCCCGGAAGCAACTGGAAGATTCTGTGTGCCACGTGGGACCAAATTTATCGAATGAGGGCTGCTGGATTTCTCACCATTCTAATGACGCTGCGCATTCTACTTGATTGTGCGTAACTTTTTCGCACGCAAATTCAAGACGGTTCCGCAGCACGCTACACTCACTGTCAGCATGATTATGTAAAAAAAAACAATTTTCTTTCTTGCCCAACTGAAAACTGGTGATTTCTGTTCGTCACATTGGTGATGTGCCTAAAATTTAAAAGGAAACGACATCACTGCTGAATCTCTTCAGAAAATAGAACTTCCTAGGATGTTTTCAGCAATGGCCGATGCAACGAAACCTGCGGAATGTGTCTAATAGGGAATATATTTATGCTGACCTGATTGGTGTGAGAAAGTTCGTTATAGAATTTTCTAAGCGTACTATGCACAATTCGGCGTCGACATAATACATATTGGAGATCACATGTGGCGGAAAATTACATATTGTTTCCCACCACCAAAATTTACTTCGATGCACGTGATTTCGCTGTATTACAGCATTAGGCAAGTGTTAGTTTGGCCAAAAATAATTATTTTTGTAAAAGGTACGCACACCACTTGAGAAATGTTGAAAGTTCATAGTGTTTCTGTCTTGTCGTGTTGAGAACGTTCCTTAGAGTGTTCACGGCTATTTAAGATTAACGAGCCACGTGCTAATTCTGCAACGTACCACTTCATAACAAACTCACAGCAATAAAAGTACGGACTTAGTAGAAGTAGAAGTAAAGAGTTGCAAGACAAATTAGACGTTCTTGCGATCCATTACGCCATTATAACTCATGCGCTTAGTGGACGATGAGAAGAGCAGAAAAATAACAGAGATTAGTTGAAGTAAATGCATACAAACTTGCCCAACTCACAGTAATTCTATTTGAACACCCGCTATATTATTATTGTAAGGCTGTTTAGCAGCAGGAAGGTTACTTGTTTTCTGTCATCATTGAATGTACTCGATGCATGCCGCAGTAAACAAGGATCACATACAGCAGCGAAAAAGCATTTCTCAGAGAGACGCCGAAATCCTTTAGCATGGCCATTGAAATCTTAGCAGAAACTGTACGTTCTATGTTGTATTTTGGCGAAAGCTCTTTCATTCGGTACGGGCCTATGAGGAGAATATGGCTGAAAGCAGAACAAACTTTGGCACACATATTTCGAATAAGGCACCAAAACTGGCGCAGAATATTTCTTCTCATCGAAGAATGATAGAACATGACAGATTATAATATAATGCGGAGTACATCGTTTTAAAATAGGGTGTCCATTACAGTTCACAGCTTACAAGGGTCCTGTCGCATTAGTACGCAGGGAAAATTGATACGCGCGGCAACTGTACAGTTTACAGAGATAGCTTATGGTGTATAAACTGAAAGCACTTCCTGACTCTTACAAACATTTATTGCATTTTATTGCTAGTTGTGCCAGCTGACAGTGTACCAGAAGAGTTTTCTCGCACTTACGTTATGTTGAAGGCCGCTCACGATTGTCTACTTGACACTTATGGTGAATCAAGTGACGGTAAGAGTCTTGCGCATCGCATAAGCACAGTCGTAGTCAATCTTTGATCGACCACAATTCCGCCCAAAAGTGTATCATCTAGTGGAACGAGTGCCATCCTTGTGTTTCTTGGAACGCGTGACCCATATTTCCTTCCTTCCTTTACCCAGACGTCTTTTTCGCGTGGAACATAATTATGATCTAGGCGGGAACTTCATGTGCATTTAGGAAGGAAGTGGAGGAAGTGCTTACTATTCTGAGATACTCATTCAGTCAGGCAACAACTTCGACTACGCCTCCGCATTCCTGTGATGTGTTAGAGGAGCAGGGAGGTTGGTACTCGCGGACAGATAATCTCTAGCCAAAATTTAGACTCGTATATTCTGCCTTTTTCCCAGCGGCAACAAGTTCTGACTGAGCAACATAACTTTGCAGAGCAGATTATATATTAATAAACTGTATCTGATGTCGTGACGCTTGTTCTTTTTGCTGGGATGATGTCCTCATGACAATGGCGCATCGTCCTCAATTGCGCTGAATAAAAAGCTGACCATAGGCTTTGGCAGGACTGGCAGCTTCTGCTGTCTTTCGGGAGTTCAGATAACATTACGTGTTGAAATACGTCTTCGTGGTTCTTGACAGGTCTAGAACTTTGTGTTAAACAAAGTATTCCCTTCGCGACGATCAGATCCACTTGGTCCTTGCCTAATAGTATTTACAGTGGTGACGGCGTCGGTAAGAAACTCCGCTGACCTTTTGTGGGTGACTGCGCACGAGACCATAGCACACAAGATGTTGAAGTCTCAAAGCTTTCAAGTGGTCATCGCCATTGGCAAACGCCTTTCTAATATTACGTGCAGCATTACGATTGGCAGAAATTTGTTCTCCTGAACAGTTATAATGAAAGATCTTCTCGTGAATACGGACGTTTTTCTTTCGTTTCGCGAATGAATTACTGCGCTTTGGTTTCTTTCCGACATTTCAGAATAGTTCACCCTCGACATACCTGCAAAGCACTCGGTCAAAATCAGCATACGGGCTTGTTGTCAGCGATGAGGACTCTCATACTTGTGACACCAGATCGAAACTATTCTCAGTGTCAGGGGCAGCATTCGCAAAAAAAGGGTTAACGCTAAAATTGTTTGTAATGGCAAATTCCTGTCAATCCTTATGCTGAATATCATGTTTCGACAATCGGCAAGCCGGTACCTAATATTATTGAGGAAGTAGAAGCTGTCTTAATGTAACTCCCCCCCCCCCCCCCCCCCTCTTCACTGTTCACATAGCACTCACGCATACCATCTTGCGAGCTCAGGTAAACATCCATTACTTCACCGCGTTCCTTCATTGATTGCAAGCGCTACAGCGTTCCAATAAATTGAACTAGCCTTTCATGTCCTTAAATAGGGTGTCATGGAAGTTCTTATGCATTTACGGTGTGCAAAATACAATTAGTCGACGTCGTACGTTGTACACATGCTCCAAAGTTAAAACGATCAGAGCTGGTGCGTTTTTATGCTTCTAAGGTTATTTGATGTGTACGCTTAGCCCGTCTGGCACAAGCTTTGTTACGAAAAAAAGCAAAGCTCTGCACAAGCATTAAACGCACATGTGCCAGGCTGTGTCTGTCAGTAGTGCAGTCTACTTTTTCTCCTGATGTTGCAGGGTGTGTGCCGCACCAGGTTGCATCATTCTTTATCATTTAGGCCACTTTTGGTATCTCAAACCTCACTGCTTTGAGGATGCAGTACACGCCATTAATGAATTACTTTTTTGGCTGTGTAGATACCTCTAATGATATCTAGATTTTGTGATGCAAACATGTACTCGATGCGCGATGACTAAAAAAATATCAATGTTACAATGATCAACAATGTTACACGGCAAGCATAATACAAATTTTTTTCAAGGTAGCTTGTACCTAGTTGTAGTGTGCTTGTTATGCATTGAAAATGACAGCTGCCACAGCACTTTCTTCACGACGTGTCCCTCTCTAGCTCCTATATTCTGACAATGTAAGTCACAAGTCTTGTTTCAAGCATTTGTTATCGTCAGCAAAATCCTTCACACACTTCGCAAGGTTTCGTCTAGTTCTTTGTAACGCGAACACAAGGCAATGTTAGCGGCGAAACTATGAACAAAATGCTATTTTGACAGATCTGGAATGTTCTAAGATAGTTAATAAGCAAAATCATACTCCATGTGAATGAATATAATTTGAAAAAAGTTATCAGCTTCTGCAAGAACAATTAGCCCAAATGACAAGGCTGTAGCAAAGAATGACAATGTTTTTGTGAAAAATTCTGCGGAAGCTTCTAGTGATAACCCTCCCTAGAAAGAAATTGCTCTTTTATAAAGTCGCACCAATATTGATCTCCTTGATATATTTCATGGCTGCAAAAATATCCATTATTTGGTTAAAGGTCTAAGTATGTTTAAAATTTACAAGTCATGGAGTAGTATTATCATATGTGTTATACATCCTGTGGGACAAATGCTGCCCAGAACAACATATAATTTATACAAAGTTAAAGTGGTAAGGGAAACGTAAAAATAAAAGCGTATTCTGTAATCCGAAAAACGCTGACATTGCCTACATTTAATAAAATGTTTCATGTTTATGTATATGTTGAGTGCTAGTAACGATGTTTTTGTCGAGTGCCAAGTCCCCATTTCTTAAACGAGTGCCAAATACCAGGTAGAATTTTCAACTTATCTCTACTTGCTGAGCAAACTCCCTGCCATGACTTAATAGGCACTGAAGACAATATGCATAATAGTGCAGCATTCGTTCAATGTCTTAGGCGGTGTTAGAAGTGCGTTATTCGAGAATAAAAAGAAAGCAGAATTTAGTAGAAATAAACAATTGATGCCTTTCCTGGCTGGGTTTCAAGATCTGTGCTGGCCTAAATTGAAATCGCATCAACTTCCCATCATTCTTAGAGTCAGAACCACAATTAATAGCCAAGCAATCGCACAAAGACGCAGCATACCAGTGAGATTAAAGTCGTTCACATAAAAACTCAGTCACCGGAATGCCTGTTGTCTTTGCGATCACTGGGATTCCATCGCTGGACACTTGGTTAAATTGCCTCCACTAGAAAAAACAATCACTGAACAAACTTGTCCCTTCTGGAGTACGTTACAGATTGAACTGCAATCGAATAGGAACGCAGTTAGCGTTGAAATCAGGTATGACACTAGAATATCGCTACCTGCCCGCTAACAATGGTTATAGTAAAGCTGTGCAACGCTGCAATGCCGCCCCATGTTGTTATGGTATAGCTGCTGCATAGCTGCTGGTTTTTCCGCGTTTTTGTAATCACCAAAAACTGCTAATTGCTCGTTTACGGAGTCTTAGCCTCGTATTCTGAAATGCAACAGAAGGTAAAGCCCACTATGGACATGATTTATATGACGGCTGTCGAGAACACGCCGAAAGAAACGCAATGAGCTCCTTATAGGCGTTTAACGCTGGCGCCATTTATATGTAGTCAAGCATGACATTAAAGTTCATATGCATTTCAGAATACAGGAGTTAGGCTCCCAATCACAAAGTTGAAGTTGCTTGGGCATATGATTTTCAGTGTACAACAGTGTTATCGCTTCCAAAATGTGCCGTGTAACGACATGAATAGCTTGTCACCGGAAGCGGCTTTTGTTATGTTCCGAATGTCCGTCTAGCAATGTATCAAAAACAAAAATGGTTTTTGGTAATTTGGCTTTATGCATTGTATGATCTGTTCTTCCTTTCCCTTTCTTCGATACGGCAAGATTTTTTTAAAAAGAAAGAACTGTTCTTAAGCTATTGTCATTTTACGCGCACACCATTTTTATTAGAGAGTATATATAGTACTAGGCATTCTTACATGGCTTGGTTGCATAAATTTATTTTTTATATGTCCCGGATTTCTTCGTTATTTGTAAGCAGTGTATATTTAATAAAGTTCTAAGTGGTTTTCGTATAAACCCCAATAAAATTTGCCAGCAGTTCATGTCGTGCGCCTGATTTTCTATCTCAGCGGCCATTGAAGTTTCTTACCCTTTTGAGTATCGTTTACTGCTGCTTTCAGGATGGCAAAAGTGTCTGCTTTGGGGATTATCCAGAAACAATGTTAGCGAAGATACTGAGTGCTATAAGGTCCGGGGCTCGTTTTGCCCTCCAGACATGTACGATATGACGGAAACTGACGGTCCGTGCAAGCAATTCGATCGTGACGATGACAGACTGAACAAGAAAGCAGAGGAGGAGAAAGGAACGCTTTAGCCCCATGTCCAACAATTTTTGGAAATAAAGCAACCATGTCAGTGTGCCCGCAGCATACCTACAGCACAGTCGCAGTACTACTCTCACTGCTACGGATATGACACGATTTGTCCTGTGATCACGTAAATTCTGGTATTTCAACCAACAGCTTGTACAACGAATGCTGAACACGTAAGACTCTGTTTAATTGCAGACGATATTGGCCGGGAAGAGAAGCCGCGTAAGCAGCCCAAATGATGGGCAATGCTAAGTAAAAGCGGGAATGAACTGAAGGTTGTACCTGCTAAGCTTAGAAATGTGGGTTTTCTTTGAAGAAACGCTGTTATAAAATATTGAAAGGCCAAACAAGCGGAATAATACTTGGTGGCTTTGTAAGTTCCAAGTGTCAGATACAGTAAAGTTGCAATACCATTTCAATAAAGCGCGTCGCACCTAATCGTGAGTGCACTTCTCTCACTGCTTGCATTCGTGAGAGGAAATACTCCATCACTGATAAAAGAATAATATGGTTGTGAGTTGCGCATTGCACAGATTTTATCAATTCTTTTCGATGCTCGCACTTTCACGCTGAAAATATTCATGCAATACTTTATGAAAGATGCCAAAAGTTCAAACTTTTTTAGCCCCAAAGAAGCTGAGTGACCCGTTACACCAACCAACCACCGCAGCGCATTACCAGAACTAACGTTTAAAGGAATATTACGTCGCACATTGGAAGCACAAATATGCGAAGCTAAGTTATGGATTTAACCTGATGGTAATATGCGGAAGTTTACTATATGAAGTAGCCGTTCTGTAAAAAGTGTTCAAGATTGAAAACAATTTTGTGTGGCACAAGAGCTCAATGCCTTCCCTACATGGGAAGCTTCCGCAGCTATCACGGCTTGATATAATACTAAGCATAGATATACCACACATTGTGTTTATGTGAATGGAGAATAAATAACAAATAAACACTGATTGCTGTCAAAGTAAGTCTGGCTAACCAGAAAGAAAAACAGTTTAGTTTCGCGCCCCGGTTCGATGGGCTCCTATCCTATACTGATTAAATTACAGTTAAGCTAATAATAACAAAGCGATCACAAGCGGTTACCGGAAGTGCAAGGCTAGGCGTCTTGCGTCCGCATCTTGAGCTTACTGAACCGCTTTAGGCGGTCTGAATGTACCGCTTTTGCCTTGACATTTCAATGTAAAGGCTGTTATTAGGTGATCTCGCTTCAAATACTGGGCTCCTCTCTGATGCTCGAGCGCTGTCACGATTCCTTAGCACACACTTTCGCAGCTGAATGCAGTATGACAATGATTACATGAAGATAATAAAAGGACATTTCTGGGTTGATGACGGTAGTATCACGACGAGAGCGTGGAGTCATTACCTTGAGGATAATGGGATGGCTGGGAGCGTATGACGACGATGGCTTGGGGATGAATTATATGACGACGACTGCGTGAGGACAATAGCGTCACGATCATGATGTTACTAGGATGGCGTAGCGATGACAATACGACAAGAACGGGGCAATGAAAGTCAAAGGACGATGGTGGGACTCCGACGACTCGACATGAAAAGGAATTCATGACGACGACTGTATGAAGAAAACGCAAGAGGATGACGACACACTCACGATTCAATGACCACAGATTCATCACCGTAAAGTGACGAAGCAGTTATATCGACAAAACGGTGCCAGCATATCGGCATTGTCCTGACGTCGACTATGAAGACAATGGTGTGGCGGCGATAAACGTATGACGACTACAGCAGGACGATCGCCACGTCACACGGTTGGTATTACGCAGCTCTAAAATGAGAACAATTTGCATGACGACATCTGTACGAAGACGAAGGTGTGGTGATGACAGCATGGCTACAATTACCTGACGAGGCTGTAATGACGACACTAGAAAGACAAAGACGGTCATAAGGAGCACAACGACTGCGACGGTGGCGACGAGGCCATCGCAACACCGAAAGCAAGACGACGACGTCTCACTTCAACTTGGCACAGAATGCCTTGGACCATGCAGGGAATAACCTTCGCATGTGCTCAAAGGCTGGACTTAGGCAATTTAATGAGCGGGCCCGAATGCAGATACGGCCCATGCAGTGCATTAGTAGGAAAGGTTTTGATTACCGAGCATTCGATTTCAAGTCACCATAAATATTTATGTACAGTTCGAAAAAAGGCTTGTTTAATACATTGAAGTTAATAAAAGCTTTGCGAGTTGGCCCTTACCTTGTAATTACGCATTGTTCCCGTGTTTCTTTTATTAGTAATATTGCATATATATCAGCAGTAGCACTCACCAGAGGGATGTCTTAATTTTTGTGGCACATTGCAAGCAAATGAAAGAGCTTTGATTTTCGTTTCGCATGCACTGGATAGCTCACATCCCTGCTACCGAAGAACAAAAAGAAAAGAAGGTGGATATAAGGATGTTGTGGCAAGAAAAAGAGGGAATTCATTTTTTTAATTTTTCAGCATCGCAGCTCGGTAGAGTGCAGGACTTCAAATGCTAGGGTTCGACATTGATAGCAGGCAAGTGCATTTTTCTAAGCGCTGTTTTTTTAGTTCTTTTTTTGTCACAGTGCATATGGGTGCAGGTATATGTATGACCTGCGCATGATAAACCTCCCCCGGAAATAATAGGTCTGCGTTTCGGCAGAATCCAACGCCTTAGTAAGGTGTGTGCCAGCAACCAGCGCCAGGCTGGTTCAATGTTGTTGTATGGCAAGGGCCAGTGCTAAAGTTTTCAAAAATTCTGCAATCATGTTTATTGGTTGATTGATAACTTGCTATAATATAAGATAAGATTTGAAAGGAAAAGTATTGAAAATGCATTTGTACAAAAGAAGAATAATCATCGCTTTGTTATTGCATTCTCAAGACATTTTCTTCGATATTCATAGATACTTTTCTTTGTGCTGCCTGATTCATAATAAATACCAACCATCTTGAATGCTTTTCACCATAGAGTCCAATAAAGTGACTAAAACTCTCATACAGAAACACTTTCCAATGACGGCAGAGCTTTATAGAAGCATATATTGGGCGACTAATTTCCGAAAGAGAGGTTCCATTTATATTTTCGACAATATAATGGAGATTGTTTACTCTTGGCAAACACACAAAAAAAACATCCATGAGTTGCAGTTGAGTAGCGCCGGACTCCATGAAAAAGCAGAATTATACATTAATGCGCAAACCTATCACAAAATAATGCATCGTCTTTATCAGATTTACAGGAAAAAGGGTGCTTTCACGATGAATATTTCAAGAGGCGGTTGCTTTCTCTGCGTACATAGCTATCTTGGTTTTAAAAACAGCCCCGGATGCAACTGTACAGATGATAAGATAGGTTGTGTGAATGATTTGTTTTATATACGCGTTTCTAAATACATCTACCCAGCTCTTTCTAACGGTAAAAATATCTGCGTGTATATTACAGCTGCGTTAATTCGTTCGAATAAACTAAAAAATACCCTTCAAAAGTAAGGTGTTTGGCAGGACGACACCATCGGCCCTATAACATAGTAAAGCTATTCCAATATGTTTTTATTCCGATCTCCTGACGTCAAATTTGCGTAACCACCGACGCACTCATCCGGCGGTGACCTGCAGGGCTGCTGTCTCAACACACCAATAAATGCTCTCCTCGTTCATAGGAGGTCACTTTTGTATGCTTGAAGACCGAATAACATTTCCTACACTGAGCAGCTTGTCTTATCTAATTGGCTCACAAGAGGTGAAGAGTACGCTCAAGTTGAGAGGGATTCGATGGGGCCGAGCCACTGCATTGAAAATAGATAACCGGACGAAAAAGGTGGTGCCGGCGTCTGCGACTGGTCTGTTTTCCCTTACTTAGCTTGCGGTGGCTGGTCTAAAATCGCGGCGGCATGCAACGGAAGGTTAAGAATGCTGCTAAAACGGATCCTCAGCAAAGAAGATTTGGTAAAGCGAAGTGGCAAACGTGCCGAAAGTGCTCGAAAACGTTGCAAGGCCAAGGAAAAGGCTTTATATTATGCTTTAAACCTATCCTCTCCGGCGGGTGCGAGTAGTGATTGCCTGAACGATCGGCGGCAGCCATCTTTTATTCCTTTCGGAACGGGGGAGCCTGCGGCTACTCAGAATAAACTCAGTTTTGTTCGGCATATTAGTGAGTATTTAACGCGCACACGTCCCTTTGACGCGGTGAGTTTTTGGGGTTTTGTCACGCCGCGTGACACGCAGGTGAAGTGGGTGCAGTCCGAAAACTTTTGGCCAATAGCGGAAGGCTAATGGCATAGAGCCGTCGAATTAGGAATAATTATTTTCCTTTGTTCGGTCAGATCATACATAATCAGTGTGTACACGTCATATCAGATGGGGAGCTATCGCGGTTTTCGTGACGCTGCGCACAGACAGGTGATGTGGGGATGGTCCAAATTGTTTTAACCAATCGCGGAGGGCTGATTGATGAATTGAAATTGAAAATTTTAGTATAGTTTTATCTTATAGCGCCCTATATTCCCAATGCTATTCACTCAACATTTGAACTAAGTATTCGGCCTGCCACACTGTGAGTGAACCGGTATAAAGATTAGAAAATAACGAAAATCTCAGCAACGCACAACGCGTTTCGACTCTGCCGGTCAAATTCGTGCCTCAAGCGTACTTCATATGGACAGTTTGTTTTACCGTGGCTGGTCTCGCCGTTAATTTGGGCCCATCTAGGCTACAGTGTAATAGTAACCTGAGCCCCTGCAGTAGCACGTCTAATCAAAGGGGTTTACTTGCTACGTCCATCTGACACCAGTGCACAATAATTGTCCTAGCTAGTGTTTATTTTCACGAAAGCCCGGCCTCAGTGAGTAGGTATTACCATGTGGCCGCTAGATGACGTGGCGTGTCCTAAGGCAGCAAGAAAGAGGTGTCCTATCTACAGCACGCTCCTCCTACAAGATGTCAATGCCTCGCCCGGTGAACCTTTTGTCTCCATGCCTCGCCCAAAGATGAATACCACTCAGGAGTTTGAAGAAAATTTTCGCCACCACACCATAGCCGTTGGCCAGCGTTCACCTCAAGCAAATACGCAAGAAAAGCAACCAACGCGTGCCACTGAAAGGAACCAGCAATGATCACAATGTTCTATATGACATAACATTAAAACATACCTGCATCACCAGTTATAAATCCATGATAAAAAGTATTTCTAGTCGCCGTAAAGTCGGAAATCATCTCCCAATGACGATGCGGCGCCGCTGTTTTACACTGAAGTGGGTATAACAGTCGTTGTGGTGTGACACTGTAGACCTGCATAAGTTAGGTGAAATTATATAGCGCGAAAACGAACACCGCCTCACTGCATCATAGATATTACACACAATTTTCCCGAAATATACAGAAGATATCGCCAAAGACATGTTTTTTGAAAGTTTGCGCAAATATGCTGTTTGCTCTCAACATGTCAACACACCAGTCCAGTCAACAACTGCATTTCGGCTTTGAATAAAAAGACGATGAATGGTATTTTTTCAGGATACAAGTTCGACGAACACTATCAGAATAGAATTTCCTTCCCCAAAGCATTTTTCTGTACCCGGGTGTCGCGAAGGAACTAGACCATTTTCTTTTTCGTCCTTTGTCGTTGTATTCATGTGACGACATCGTCGTACTTACACATTTGTGTGTGTTTGTGTGTGTGTGTAATCACTGTCCTGCTGGATTTCATTATTTTGCACTGTAGCCCCTTTTGCATAGGCCTGCTCGGCCTGCAGTATTCGTTAAATATATAAATAAATTATGGTTTGAATAATTAGGCTGTCACACGACTACAGTGCTTAAGAGACCACAGAAGTATACGTGTCCAACAATAAATTTCAGTAGGCGCATCAACCATAAATTTTACTTCTGCAGCTACAACATAGGCTGTTTCGTGTAGCGTAAACACTAGCTAATATGCTGAATGTATATCCACAGGTATACTTGGCTATAAATTCTTGCCTCATCATCATCATCATCATTTATTATTCCCTTAAGGGCCCCATTTGGGGTATTACATAAGGGGGAGGCAAAACAATAATACAAACATCGAATGAATAGTCATGTACAAAGCAAAAAAGAAGAAAAAAGGCAACAACTGAAAAGACACTAAAAAGAACAGGTTTTTGCATAATTAGCTGCAAATATGGGTGGTTAGTAACTCTCGAAATTTCGAAGGGTTTCGCTCTACAACAATGGATTCCGGGAGCGAGTTCCATTGTTCTATTGCAGAGGGAAGGAATGATTTGTTAAAAGCGTTTGTAGAACCATGAAGGCTTTGGATACATAAAGAATTGAATAGACGATGTGATGAGCGAATGGGTGGAAATAAAAGTACTACTATACTATAAGCGTTCCAGCGCATAGGTTGTTTGCTCTAGACACTTATATATCTTTGTCAGTAATACTTTTAGGATTAGGTAAGACGCTTTCAATTCACCTGCCCAATAATCGAACTCCTACTGATAGCATTATAATTTCTACTTGCTGGTGAACATATTCTGACGTGAACCGCACCAACCAGAGTGAATAGAAGACAGCCCACTATACTGACCAGATATATAGGATGAAACAGAACAAATAGAAAGCGACCCAAAGTAATAAAAATAATTCTTAACGTCTCTGGAATTAGGACTTGTTGGTTGATTATTATAATAAAATTACACTATTGCCCATGAGAACGTCCTGTGTTGTGCTGTTCAAATCAAATTCCTTTATTGAGCAACGCAGTATCAAAGAGCAAACACCTTAGCCAGAACAAGCAGATAGCTTTGCACTGTCTGCAAAATAGTGTTCTACTTTAAAGGAACAAGGTAGGCAAATATATAGAAAAAATTTTATTTTTGGTTTTTGGCACAACCTGAAATCCGCTAGCTTTTCTGAACAAGAATGAATCGTTTATCTCAGTGTCACTACTTTTCGCCAAAAAGATGACTTATTTCGAAACCTAAACAGTGGTCCACCACGGCCCCGTTACCAGCCTTTTTGCGAAATCTATCCACAGCGCAGGACAGGGGTAATTGGAGATCGCAGCGAGAGGCCTTCGCCCTGCAGTAGACATGAATAGACTGATGCTGATGATGATGGTGATGATGATGATTATGATGATCTGTAGTGCAAGCATCAAAGCTGTATGGAGAGGTTAGAATTTTCAAACTGGAGTGCATTGGCCACGTTACAAAAAGGATAGACACAAGACTGCGAAAACTGAAGACAGCAAATGCATCAAGCTTTCTGATGGAAAATTGATCTTACTGGGGACGCCTGAGGCGATGCCTTCATTGACAAGCTCGAGAAGTGCTATCGTATGACCATTAGAAGGAATAGTGGCAGTTTAGAGGACGTGCCCGAAACGCTGTCCGAGCCACATATTTTCACCTTGCCTCAGGGAATACCAACCCATCCCACGGCCTCTGCCTCAATAACGCCGATACCTGGTGCAAATTATACAAAGCCGGGTTCAATGGTGAACCATATGTTTATAAGGAACACGTTTCAACAGCAGTTCTTGAGGTAGTGGAGTGCATTTATCAGGAGCAAGCTAAGCCCAAGCTGCATGCTAAATGCCTCCATGGAAAAACACAAATCCCCAACGAGTCCTTCAATAACATCGTGTGCGAATGCGCTCAATAATGTTTTATTGAACATAAAAAGCTGAAAATGTGCAGGCTTGATGCTGTGCTCACATTTAATGAAGGCAGTAGAGCCCGAGACATTGTACTGAACTAATTTGAAATTTTACCAGGGCACTCTACAGTGCAGGGGCTATGCGACATTGACCTGCATCGACAGTACTTTGCTGAAGGGCTGCACAGCCGGCGGCAAAAGAGGCTCGGAAGGCAATAAGCCTAACCACAAAAAGGAAAATGATTGTGGTGACGAATATTTGACTGGTGCCCATTGAAACAGTTCGTCAATTTGCTCTTCTTTCATTATATTTTTTAATAAAGTACTTTTCCACTTCAAACGTAAATATCTCAAAACCAAATTTTTTTATGTATTTCTTCCTCCATATCAGCAACCACTGGCGCTAACAACATAATTTTCAGGCAGTATTTAGGCCAGAGACAGGGAAATACACTGTGGCATAATTATTGTTGTATAATGAAACACTATTGTTGAAGACAAAATTTAATGTATGGTAGTGTGATAATCAGGTACCTGCAGTAGAAAATATACCAAAAAGGGCATGGCAATATTAAGTGATAAATCTGATACAGTGAGAAAAAACACGTGTGCAACATGTAGTAGTGGTGGCAAGGCTAGAGTAAACAGCGGAGCTTGTGATCACCTAGCTTTTACGTAGCTTGCCAAAGTTTCCTGATCTTACGTGAAATCATCTGGTATTGTGTGACCGAACGCTTTTCCGTAAATAAGGAACGGCATTTCCGTCGAACGGACAGCCATTTAACCAAGACCATAATACAGAATACGAGTGCTTTTGTATCTAAAAAACGGAAGACTGTGTAGGCTGAGTGGGTTTTATGACCGTTAAAGTACACGTGCTTCTCATATTCAGAAGACGGAACACACCGTATCCTGAATATGTTCTATGACCGTTAAAGGAGAGATGCTTCTTCTATTCATAAAACAAAAGACTCTGGACGCTAAATCTGTACTATATCCATTAAAGTAAAGTGCTTCGCGTATTTCGTCCTTAACAGCGTATTTATTTTTTGGAAAATGTACCATCGGGGACAAAACTGCCCAGAACGCGCGAGTATCGACTAATTCTTATTGGTGCTCTATCTGCTGGGACCAGCTGCGCTAACATCTGAGTGCAGAACGTGCATAAGTGACCCACTGTTTCCAGCAGCCTTGAACGCAGAGATGCAATTTCGTCGACGCTCCCATCTCCAGGGTACTTTTGTCCACGGTAGTACATATGTTCTAATCACGGAGTAAGACATATAGGAGGTGAAACTCCCGTCAGTGCGAGCGAGCGCGGGCGGCCAGATAAAGTCACAATCGTTGCATGCGCCGACGCTACCCTATGCAGTGGCGGCACCATGCGGCGCGTCGTAGAAGCCGCAGCGGAAAAAAAAAAAAAGCAGCGCCCGGCAGGCGGCTCGGCGGCTCCGGCGCTCACTCCGGCGGCGCCCGCTCAAAGCAGACGACAAGCAGACGACACGGGTGTTTGCTTCAGCGGGCACGCAGTAATCGAACTGCGTAGGTGCGCGCACTCAAGAAAACTGTTTTGTTGTGTGCCCATCAAAAAAAGCAACACGTGTGGCAAACTTCCTCTAATCTTCCTCTTATCGCCAAGCAGCTAGGGCAACTAGTTTTCGCGAGTCTTAAAAAAAAGAAAAGGAACGGAAACACATGCACGGCGGCATCCTTCCTACGCGCACCCCTGTGAGCACTAGAGCGAGAAACAAGCGGTCGCCCTTTGAGCGATTAGGAATGAGATAGCCATCAGTTTCGCAAGCGCAAAAAGCCGAAAACCGCCCGCCACGGAGCAAGATAGCCCTGGCTACAACCAGAAGCTACGTATCATCTTATAGCTGTCATGGAAAACGCGTTTTATTTTTTACTGTGCTCAAATAGCTGAAGCGTAGCAGCAGTTGCTCTTCGGGCTACAAGCGGTAAAAAAGCGCGCGAGAGTGCCCTCAGTAGAAGTCAGGCGCGCGCGGCCGAACGGGAGCAACACGCTCGACCGGTTTCCCTGGCAACCGAAACGGCGGTAATTTCTTCCCATGCCGCCAGGTGCCGCCAGCATGAAAATATATCCGCGGGCTTGTGACCTTTTCTGGTCGCCGCAAACAGCGGAGTTTCCACTCCTAAATATTTCTTGCTCCGTGGTTCTAATGCAAATGTCATGAAGCCGCTCATAGCTGAAGCAGCACGTCACCATAGAAAAAATTGTCTTGCCATCAGACTGACATAGTTGAAAAGCTAGAACATTTTGTACTTTGTGACATAAATGCACTACATAGCATATAAAAAAAGATGCAATATTTCAGTCATCAAGTTGTTTAGATCACTTAAACAACATTACTTTTTCAATCACTGGTCTAGCACTGTTTACTGATCAAAGTTGTTCTTGACCCCAAATGTCTTGCAAGGATAAACTTGCTGCTGTTAGGAGAAACAAGTAGTATTCGTGAATTTCCATCCCAAAGAAAGCGGCAAAGAAGGATTATCCCAGAACACATCAAAGCAGTAACCTATTTGTTAGAAAAACATGTACGCAGACCGAAATTGTGGGAACAAGTGACGTTGCTATAGCCGACATTTCAACAAAGGTACTTGTCATCAGTGTAGCAACTGTTTTCCTTGACCGCGTTTTTTTTGTGCATTGTTCACTGGCACCTACCATTATTGGGGGAGGAGAAGTTGGGGCTTTTAATAGGTAGAGAGAAGCCGAAGTGTTAAAATAAAGGTAGGAAGGGTGTGCTTAGCAGTGGTGATCATGATGGAGCTGGCAGGAGCAGTGCTGTCAGTTTTTGCAACAAGTAGGGGGGTCCAAAACAGAAAATGATGTAGACATGTGACATACAATTATTTCAGTAGATCTGGTCTTCCCGGAAGTCGAAATATGAATTAAGATAAACTGTTTGACCATTTGAAGTAAGGCAACGAACAATTAAGGAAAACACATTTTGTACCAAGATACATCTTAAGATCAGTGGAAATGCTAAATGAAGGCACATGATGAATACACATTTTGTATATTCAACATGTGAAGAAAAAATATCTTCACCAAACATTGAAAAATAATGACATCAAAATAAAACTGGACATGGCCATATAACAGTAAAGAACAGCTTGTGAAAACATGGCATGGGCAATATGACAACGAGGGGCAAGATTGTGAAGCGCTGAGCGCTGTTCATTTCATGGCGCTGTCTTTGTCCTACTTGAACAAGAAAATGGTTCATTTTTTAAAGAAGTCTAAGTTCGAAAGCTGCTCTGTGCTTCAGCGTTATTATAGTTGAAGAAAATATTATGGGTAGTCCAGCTAGATGGCCATTCATTCAGCAGTAATATCCACAGGTGTAAGCTGAAAACTTACTGCGCTAAATGGACCTTAGGTGCTGGCAAACCATTGGCTGGCCTTTTGTTTAGCACAGACGCCTGCACATTATTTATGATGGCAGGAGCGCAACGTCACTACATTATGCTTGCTGCCACAACCGAAGTGAAGTTTGGTAACAATTAGTGTAAGAAACAAACGGCATTCCACAGTACTGATTCAAGTCATACCGAAAAGGTGCTAAAATAATCGTACAACCCCACCCTACACACAAAAATTATACACCACACTGACTCTCATGGTGTCGACCCTACTAATATAAAGCTAAGCATCAAGTGAGGAGAATTGCGGGATCTTAGGCCACAGTTCTGTTTGTTAGAGCACAAAATGTGCCTTAGAATAATGCTACATTCTACAAAAGAGCTGCCAGTTTTTGACATAGTGACCGATGCATACGAAAGCTCATAACATTCTGTGCAGAAGAACCTTGCCGGTGAAGTGTTATGCGCACAAAGGCAGTCTTTCATGCAAAATGACATCCTGCAGTCAAACGTTGTGCAGTCATGCCAACCTCAGAGTTTCAGGAACACCACAGTGGAAGGAAAAGTGCTAAATTTATTGAAAATTACTAAAAAATTGTTTGATTATTCATAATGCTTACTGATGGTTAAAGATTGACAGACTGTTCCCTACGAGTGCTGTAAACAGGCACCCTGCTTTTACAGATGTAGCAGCAATGAGCTGTGGCCCAGACGAGGAGAAATGCTTACAAAGTTCACGTAAGAGTATACCCTACAAATTACACCCCACTTGACATTCCAATCTTCTAGAGCAGGAGGAGGAATAAAACTATTTTCTCGTGGAGGATGCATACTCCAGAGTAGAAGGAACTAGTGCACCCTAACGATCAATGTTGCAGATGCCTGTGCATTTGCATTAATACATAATATGGCAGTTGCAATCGTACTTCCACAAGCTGTAGTTTCTGCAAGATGCATCAGGTTTACGGATACACAGCTGAAATACATTTAGGGCAAGTTAAAATTTTCATTAAGTTATTTCATATGAAACAATTGAAATACAATTTACTGCTATTAAATGGCACTCTATATGCCATTACGAAGAATGAAACACCTTTGACGAACATGAATTGCCATCTGACCCGGGCCGAGGTGAAGAGTGTGTTCTTTGTAAACTAGTGTGCCTGTATAGCCTGATGCTGTGGAGAGTGCATTTAGTATCATTTGTGATGTTCTCGAAAAAAAACTGCACACAGTAAAAACCTCTATACAGTTTTGCGAATTGTAAAACTCTTCTTTTTGTTGCCCATAGGTAACGACGCGTCGGGACATGACATGTACGCTACGATCGTCATTGCTAAACAATCGAAGCGAATAGCCCCACCCTAAGTGTTATGTGTCCTGTCTCAAATTTCCTGTCAAAATTCTTAGTGTGGGGTGCTGCAGTCGACAAACAAGCTGATTTCTGGAGCGATATAAAATAATAAATACTCTGATCTCAGTGCTTTCACTGCTGTTTACGCATCATCGGTTCATATTAAGAAAAGGAGGAATATATGTATATTTCACATTGCAACCCTCATAAGGTATTTAGTAGTCTGATAATAAAGGATTCCATATTTAATTCAGAAGATAGATTTTATTCCAATGAAGAAATGGCATCATGCCGATGATTGTTGCATTTGGTGCTATATTTTTATTTATTTCAGTTGGAATGCTTATGCATCGTCAGTAATATCACTTGACATGTTTAGATTAACTGCTTTCCAAACTTAGGCAAGTTAGTATTCGCAAGTAACCTTGTAGATGATACCAAGAACTTTTTAGCAGCTGTATATCTTTCACATTTACAAGATACCAGGCTCTTGAATGCATATCTAAACCTGGGGTGCATGCCGGCCTCTGATCTGATCAGCAAGTCCCCTGAAATCATGTACAAGGCTTCTTATGAATGTAAACTTTTTGTGTACGGGAGAAACAGAAAATTTTAACAGGTGAATTATGCAGCATAAGAGTGATGTCAGCAAGAAGCCAGCATCAAGAACCAATGAATCAGGAAGCACTGTCGCTCGAAAGGGACAGAATACCAAAGAGAAAAAGTATTGGGATGATTTAAAATTCTGGCAGTGTAACGAAACCTCTCTTATGATCTATATCAAAACTCTGATTATTCAGTCTATTACCACTTCCTTCACCAGATATGTTCATAATCATTATTCTATCTACGCAAAATCATCCTGGCCGATTTGCTGAGACATAGTTACTGGCGCTAAAAAGAATAATGGAAAGAAGTTGGGACAGGACAGACCACTAGACTTCAACTGACAGGCTTTATTCAGAAAAAAAAACATGCAAGAAACCACCGTATGCTCAATAAATGCGCAGACGGACGCGTCAAGGAGTGTGCCACGTAGGAGAAAACCACATGTGCAGAGAAGCCGATCGGTGCCCACAGCAAGCCATTACAAAGCGTTGACCACGTTCTTCTGAAGATACAACTTTTTATCAATAAGTGCAAGGAGTGCAGAGTTTACACATTCATCAGCAGCTTTCGAAATGCAATGTGCATCAAATATTTCCCTGGCGAACCGTCTGAGGACTTGCGTGTTGTGAAAACACGGGGAGCATTTTCGTGTGCATCTACGGCAGTGGTCAGCATAGTGGTCAGCGCATGCCACATCGTTTACAGCATTCATGTGCTCGCTAAGCCGATCATTCAGGCACATGCCTGTTTGTCTGATATAGCACTTTCCGGATGGAAGTGGTATTTTCTTGACAATTGCGATGTTGCAGTCAACAAAGCGGATGACGTTGTCTTTAGTCGATGTGCCTTGAAACATCGTGTTGTTTACCATTCTGCACATTCTTGTGAGCTTGAGTGGCGCTGAAAAACAACACCCAGACCGCACTTGTTCGCCACCTCCTTTAGGCGGTGGGACACGCCGTGTACGTATGGCATGGTCATAGGGCACCCCCTAGGGCGTTTGGTATTGCACCGAACAGCTGCCGAGTCAGCTTTTACCTCTTTTATGGGGCTCTTAGTGACTGCCCTACGAAAACGGCCCGCGTTTTGCTCAACGCCACAAGAAACCTGGTGCAGACATTTTACCAGAGCAGCTTTCAGATAGTTAGCGGCTATACCTCTTATTACTAGGGTGAAATGGGCCAAAAGGTAGCCAACCAAGGGCCTCTTACTCCTACGAGAGTCAATACAGCAAACGGAACTAACATATACAGGGATACAGATACCTAGCACATTTACGCCACCATCTACTGGCAACACGTGTGTGAACTTAAGACCTACTCCACACTTTTCAAACATACCCAGAACGTTTTCAACAACATGGCCCGTCTCCTCAGGAGTCACACCTGAGGCGTGAAGGTGGAAGCCTAAATGGAGTGGCCATGCTGGTAAAAACGTTCTCGGTGTTCTTGAAAAGTATAAAGTGGGTCTTAAGTTCACACACGAGTTGCCATTATATGGTCGCCTGAAATTGCTAGATATGCGTATCACTATAAATTTTAGTTCCATTTGTTGGATCTGCTCCCCTAGGAGTAAGAAGTCCTTGCTTCACTAACGTTAGGCCACTGAAAGCTGCTCTGCTAAAATCTTCTGTGCATCAAGCATCCGGATGGGTTTAGCAATAAGCGAGCCGTTCACGTAGGGCCGCGTATCCCGATGGCACCTTCGTGTCAGTCACTCAGAGCCTCAAAAAAGCGGCAAAAGGTGACCCGGCAGCCGCTCGGTGCAATAGCGCACGCTATAGGGGCGCCCTTTGGCCCTAAAATTGGTGATCAACCGCCTAAAACTGGTGATGAACAAATGTGGTCTAGGATTTTTTTTTTTTTCAGCGCTACTGAACCTTGCAAGAATGTGCAGGTTGATAAACAACGCGGGGAGTCAAGCTACATGTACTAAAGACCATGTCACCGGCTTTGTTTACTGCAACGTGGGCCTGGTATACAATATTCCCCTTCCCTGCGGAATATGCTATATTGGACAAACACGCAGGTGCTTTAATCACCGGCTTAGGGAGGACAGGAATGCTGTAAACGCTCTGGCAGGCGCTAGCCACTTCGCTTACAACTATCGTAGGTGCACACGAAAATGCTCCCCGTATTTTCCCAATACACAAGTACTCAGACGGTTTGCCAGTCATCGAAATATTTGGGGCGTATTGCATTTCAAAAGTTCCTGTTGAATGTGTAAGCGCTCCATTCCTGGCACTCATTGATAAAAAGTTGTATCTTGAGATGAACCTTATCAATGCTTCGTAATGGATTGCTATGGGCGCCTAGTGCCTTCCTTGCGCATGTGGTTTTCTCCAACGTGGCACATTCATTGATGCGTCCGTCTGCGCAGTTAATTGAGCATACGTTGGTTTCTTGCAAGTTCTTTTTTCTGAATAAAGCCTGCCAGTTGAACTCTAGGGCTCTCCCTAGTCTAACTTTCTTCCTTTAGACTTTTTAGCGCTCGTACCTATATCTCAGCATATGGATCAACACCAACTAGCCTATCTTCCTGCGTTAATCCTGGTGAATATTCAAGCCTTCATAAGCTACTCTTTTCACTGCTGATTCTCTGTGGGAAAGAGGTGTCCATATGAAGACCATACCATCTAATTATTTCCCCATTTTTGATAAATATTAACGGAATAGTTCCGTACCTAAATAGCATAGAGCTTGAGCAAGTTCTATGTTTGAAGCTGTTGATTCATTTCCCCTTTGCCTTCTTTGGCTCACGTGATTAGCTAAGTAGGTGGAAAAGCTGCAGGAGAAAGGTTGTGGCGCCGAATTAGACTTGTGCCCCAGGCGACCTTTTCACGACCTCTCGAAGAACTGCTTGTGATGCTAGATTTTGCAGTCAACGTTGTGGCCTCAGCATCTTTCTTGTAGGCCATGACCATGGCCCTGAAACCTTGATCCACTGGCTGCCTAAAAAGTGTAATTTTCTGAGATGAGTACTTTCTTAAAAGAACCCATTTACGTTGAAATCGCAGCCTTGCGACACAAGATTGCTGTATTCGCGGGCACCATTATTTGAAAAACACTTTGTGTACTACACAGTGAGCAACAGAAATCTGCATCAGGATGATTACATGTTGCTCTACAATTTTCTCATTGACACTTTTCACCTAACTATTTGAGAAGTTTAATAATTAAGAGTAGTTATGTAATATAGTTATGTATTAAGAAAGTTATGGCAGAATGCAAAAAATAATCTAAGTACCTCGAAGCAACGGCAAACAACAATAACTTGGTTCTGTCTAGCTACATGGAATTTAAATCAGAATCAGAATCAGTTTTATTCATGGCAAAAATGGGGATAATTACATAAGTGTATACAGATGGAGTCCTGTAGTTAGAAACTGAAATGGCACCTCCTGTGCATTATCACTAGAATTAACTATACAAACAACAATGACAACAAGTACAATTTACGATAATAAAAGTTTTTAGGAGACAAGACATAAATGAACAGAAAAGCGGAATATGGACTTATTGAGCAATAATCAGGCTTCGCATTATTCAGCAAAAGGTGAAACTGCAAAGGGCGCTGGAACACCCTGTGGTTGAAAACATATTACAATTTTCATAATCGTCTCATGCGTGAGATTTGTGGCTAAGGGTGCTTCAAGTAATTCTTTCAATAAGGTAGAAGTAGTCCTGAAATTATATTATTTTGCAGGAAGGACGTGCAATCTAGAAAATCGAGCGAAAGGCCAAGTTGTGTTCACTGTTCAGAGGTTTGACTAAGAAGCTGTAGAAAGCGAAAAGAGAACACAGCACCAAATAAACAATGCAAAATTTGAGAATCTCAACTGAACAAGAAACCACCTTCTGAAAATCCAGCAAGAGGCTACCAGCTTATGTGGAGTACAGCCTTGCTATGTACTGCAAGTGAAGAAGTTATTATCGCAATGCTTTGGCGCCATATGAACATAACAATCAATAAATTTCAGCAATATATTACCACCGCTAAATAATGTGGGCTTGGAAGATTCTTGATGTGAAATTCTCAACAACTTCTGTCGTTCAATGTGCTGATCTCATTCTGTATTCTCGAAAGCCGGTTCTCAGAAAGCAAACTCGCTGCCACAATTTCTGTAAAGCCAACATCAGCTTGAGTCTCAAGATAGGGTTGGCCTGCAGATAAAGTGTAGAGTGCATGGCAAACACCATGAACACTCTTACGTGTTAACCAGTGGGCTCACTCATGAAGCCATGAGATTATGTGATGCAGACACATAATAAATTGAAACTGGTTTCGTGAACTGTCTCATGCTTTCAAGGCTTTTCTACAGTTGTGGAAACTGTCTAAATTACACAAATAAGCGATGAGAATAAAAAAAAAGAACTTCAACATGCTAACAATACGTTGGTATCTTGCAAGCAACCAGCATACGTTTTGGTTCCTAGCTTGCCTCGTGCAAATCTACTATGCCACAGTACTTGCTTTGACCAGTGCCAGCCACATTAAAATGCAATGTGTTTAGAACCCTTGCCCTCTGTTTTTCTGCTTTGGAAACAGTTCACCATGTGTTCAGTTGGTGTTGAGAAAGGGGACACAGAAGACTAGGCATCCCTGATTGCTAATATGTTTTGCTGCATGCCGCTCGCCCCGTTGGACACAGGTGAATCCAGTAGAAGTATAGTGTCATTCCGCTGCTTGTCCTGGAAGCAGGGCCAATGGTGCACTAACTAGTGCAAGTAAACACCTAATATTGCTCTCGTAAAAATTTTTCTGCGTGGTTTTCCACATATTAGGATACGTTGTCTGCACATGTACTGTAAGCGATTTTACGACAATCTGAGCCCGTATAGGATGGTATTTTTTACGTAAAATGTTTTCTCACTTACCAATGTTTCCAGTGCGTATCCCTTATGTCAGCGACGCTGTGGGCGCTGCAATGGAAAAATTCTGGAGATCTTTTCTAAACACTGATCTTGCCTGCTTGGGTAGTTTACGGCACAAGGGGCAAGTATTTTAAGGGAACAAGTGTCACACACCCGTGCAAAGGAAGTGCTGCTGCAAAGTAGTGAAGCGCGAACTTCCGGCTTAAGGTTGGCTTCAGCCGATGGAGCTCCATGTGTTATTCACCCTGTGTAGAACGGATCTGTAGTGTGAGCCCTTTTATACTGGCTTTCCTTTGTGGTCGGGACCTTGGCAACAGCTTACATCTTACTTTTCTGGACTTGCAACATGTGCAGAGAAAGCCACATCACTGTGCGTTGAATCTATGGCTCTATTTCCCTAAGTGAATTGCCTACGCATTCTATCAAACCACTAAAAAATAGAGTTGGTTCATTTTACTACTGTTGCGTGACAGGCTAGTTGCTAAACGTGTAAAACGTGTTACCAGCAAGAATGCAACAATAGAAGCATACATTGGAAAGCTAAACAACAAATTCAATTTATGGGACACGGTACGATCATACTGTATGATTTGTGTATGCCCTAGCGCTGTGTCAAGTTAAATGTAATTGTCAAGTGTTTATGGCGTATTTCCACTTATTCTGAGTCAGCAAACTGCACAATAGGTGTTCCATGTTCACACATTGATGGCTTTTGATTGCCTATGTGATTCATTTTCTACGCACACATGCAGTAACCCCACTGCAATAAGAAAAATGAGTTAGAAAAAGAAATGCCCTGACAAACTTCCACATTTGCTCAGGGCAGGATCAATGGCCAATAGCACGAGGATGAAGCGACATAAATATACCGGTTTCTCACAGCAAAATTTTTCAGCAAGTAATAAAGGGGTATTTTGTGCAGCTCTGCATGATCAATGCAATCTATATACTTGAGACTGCATTGAGGGTGCTGCTTTGTACTGTTTGGCAGTTCGGCTCGTTTTTCTGCTATACAGAGTTGTATAGCTGCTAGTATCTTACTTTACGATAAAATGGACCTTGGAGCACTGGTCGTACACACAAAAATATTGAAACTGCAAAGACAATGCAAGAGGAGAACTATGGAAATCTTAGAAGAAGAACAGATATAATATGATTATAATGTGATGTGATACCACAAAGAAACAGAAATCAACGCAGAGAAGTAGAAGGCGCTTCTGTTCAACCAAGGTTATTAGATAGGCGGCAGTTAAGAAGTGCACGAGACACAGTCAAACAAGACAATGCCGTGTGTCCTCGAGTGTGCTTGAAAACGGCTCCACACGAGGTAGCCATTCGAGTATTTCTGCCCATTGGTTTCTCTCACCACAGTTTGAAGTATTAGAAATAATTGTTACTTAGGAAGACGGCGACTAAAATCTATATACAAGTATATTTACAAGGCAATACGCCGCACTTGGCCAAGACGCAACAGCCCGCGCTAGACTCTAATCGTCGTCGTCGTCTTCACCCTGCTCGCCTCTTTGTCATCGCAAATACTGTTCCGTAGCACTACCCCCCGCGGCAAAAGCGCCGCCCCGGAGCGAATAAACGCCCGACTCCGAAGCAGTGTAGTAGGCCTTGAGCCTACTGACGAGCACAACATCACTAGATGCCAGAGTAGAGGACGAGGCTGAATGCACAGGAACAATTTCGTACGTCACAGTCGTCACCTGGCAGAGCACGCGGTAGGGCCCTGTATATCGCGAAAATAGCTTCTTTGAGAGTCCGACGTGACGAGAGGGCGACCACAGGAGCACGAGCGCACCAGGCGAAAACTGTACGCGACGGTGGCGGGCGTTGTACTGACGCTGCTGAGTGGTTTGCGAGGCCATCAATCGAGTACGGGCAAGCTGGCGTGCATAGTCCGCCAGGGGGGTGGCGTCGCGCACATACTCGCATGTTGAGATCACAGCAGGAGGAAGTGCCGTGTTTAGGGGCAAGGTCGGTTCGCGACCGTACAGTAGATAAAATGGAGAAAATCCGGTGGTGTCGTGCCGGGAAGAATTGTACGCAAACGTGACGTAAGGAAGGGCAATGTCCCAGTCGTAGTGGTACTTGGAAACGTACTTGGACAGCATATCGGTAAAGGTACGGTTTAACCACTCTGGCAGCCCATTGGTTTGAGGATGGTACGAGGTAGTTAGCTTGTGTTGAATGGAGCAGGAACGCACAATGTCGGCGACAACGTTCGAGAGAAAGTTACGACCACGGTCAGTAAGCAGCTGTCGCGGGGTGCCATGAACTAAGATAATGTCACGCAAGAGAAAGTCCACGACGTCCGTAGCGCAACTGGTAGGGAGAGCCCGCGTGATGGCGTATCGGGTGGCGTAATCAGTTGCGACGGCTACCCATTTGTTCCCAGAGGATGACGTGGGAAAGGGACCGAGGAGGTCTAATCCAACACGAAAGAACGGTTCCACAGGGACGGTGATTGGCTGGAGATGACCGGCAGGTAGCACTTGAGGGGTTTTCCGACAGGGATCACAGGCAGAGAGAAAACTATTTATTCTTGTCGTGAACAACAATACGACGGGAAGTGCATTGTGAGGCCACAAACTATTGAAAAAAATAGTTGCATTATTTTTATGCAAATTGGTAAGCTGCATGACAAGTTTCACATGATAAATTTTCATGGTGCACCAGTGTGCATGGTTTTATAAACAGTCAAATAAATTTGGTGCAGATATCACACTGTGATGGTAGGCAATAATTTGCCATATTGTAAAAGGCGTTGCCTTAATGTTACAACAAAAGATGTGATTCTTCAATCAGATTCTTGTATATTTTAGTATGCAGGGGCACCACTTGTTAAACAATAGAATGTAATGTTCATGAATACAAGTTACACCCCTGAATTTCTGCCATTGTTTAAAATGAATAAATTTTCCCATCAAAGTCGCCCTCATACACGATTAGAACTAAAGCATAAATTTTCCAAAGTCAACACCTCATTCTAACTCCACAGTAAACAAACCTCTGTTGATGCCAGCCTCCTAAAACACTGAACCTTGCTGCATGCTTTACAATTAAATTATACTGGTTTATCACTTAAACCGAAAGCTATTCAGGTCTGCAGAAAGGTAAAACACATTTACAATTGTCCCGCTTCATGTGGAACAGCGTAATTCATTAGCTTTCCCAACTTACCAAGCGCAAATTAAAATTACTTTTTCTTGTTTCGTATTTTTGCCTGCTAGACCTTAATTCGCGTGTTGCCACAGCTGCACTCTAACATGTGTCTTGCAATAATGAAGGTGTGCTTCTCCACTAGCACCCCAACATCACTATCAGTGATAACCTACACAACTAAGTAGATGGTCATGATTCAGGTAGCAAAAACTTGCGAAAAATTCACTCACTTTTAGAGCAATACTGCGATAACTTGAGAGATATGGACCCATTGCATGAAGCAGACCTTCTCAGCTCCAGCAGGGCAACAACCACTAGTCTTTCAGTAAAAGAAAATGATTAATTAGTACTGATAAGTTGCCTTGTTCCTGCTAAGTATCAGTACAATCCAAAATCCATGCATTTCTACTCCACGCTTTAGTAATATAATTTAATAATTCGTAAAATACAGTCCATCATGATTGTATTCGCTTTCCTTGTACGTCCAAATTTTCTTTGCAACTGACATAACATTTCAACTTGCTTACTGACACAAATGCCTTCACTTCCCAGACAACATTCGAAAGAAAACGTCTTGCCGCACCGCAAGCAGTTGCGCCAAGAAAACAGTTGTGCAGAGCAGCCAGAGCGAATAACAATTTGTGGTCACTACAATAAAAACGTGCATGGAAGCAATAAAGTAAGGATCACGCGTATTGAGCCACTTCTATTATCTCGAACGTTTAGTTATGTATTCTAACAGAAGTTCTTGCCATATCGGACATAGTGTGCTCTCAAGCTGGTACAAGCGTGAATACATGTGCACACCTGAATGCAGTTTTGTTCTACGCCTTTAACGCAAATGAGAAACAGGTGAGAAGTGTCACACGAAAAATTGCGATCGCGATCTAGCCGATAGCACTACCATTGAAATCGATCTCAAAAGATAGGTGGTCCTTTTCCCCATTCCTGCACCATTTAACCCTAAGACGCTGCTCAGTGGCCTTTTGAAACAATATTTCTGTTCGCAACACCGGCTTACCACACATAACACTAACACCTACGTCATGCAAATCAAATAAAATTAATATAGGCTTACCTCATGATCAAGTTACAAGGACGCGTAAGCTGTTGGACTGTTGGAACAGGCTATTGTGTGTCCAAGCGCATACGTAAACTCGAACACTGGACAACTTCTTCGATGCCACAGCATGCAGAGTTTTTTTAGATGAAGTGAAACACATTCCGGGCAAATATCCCTGGCTATGACGGCACATGACGAATAGACAAGCGTACACCACGCAGCGACAAATTCGGAACTTTGCCAATTCGAACATGCCGACACTCAAGCACCGTAAGTATCCATAGTTTCTGTTCTTCGCTCCGCATGCGTCAATATCTTTTCCTTGGGGCCGTGCTCCATTCTTGAGTACAAATCAAGGCATATTTATGGCAAACTAACCACTTCTACAACATGAAACGATAAAAGCCGGCTGATCAGGCTGACTACAGATGTACAGCTTTCTCTACCGCTCCTTAGATAGGAAGGACAGCGCGCGCTACACCCTGGTGCCGCACTGTGAGCATGGAGAACAAAACAGAATCAGTTTCGTTTTTGCATTTGTGCTCAAGTAGCTGGAAGAGTAAAATAATTGCTTCACACATAATTGAATTCTAAAATAGGAGAACGCTTTCTCTCCCACAAGTAGTGCGTTTCATACAAAGAGATAGAGAATGCAAGAAGAAGAAAGGCAGGAAGGTAAACCAGGCACTTTGATGCTCCGCAAAGCAAACCCCAGTATTGCAATTCAGTGAAAAGAAGTGCAGTCCGATCTGTCAGTAAGCTCTAGTATAGTGCTAATATGGGCTGGTTGACACGTGTAATTAAGGGGTAAGTAAGTGGATAAAGCACTTCGAACAGATGGTGTGGCATGGTAGGTCAAAAAGAAATAAAACTTAAATCGTTACCCCAACTCGCCCCTAGGCGTTCTTTTTTTCTTGCCTTTCTCTCTTTTTTTTTGTTTTTGACAGTACAGACAGTACTAGTTTGGTCCTTCATATTTAGTCACCTTCCCGTAGTTTGCAGACATGTAGGCGCATGTTCGCAATCTTTATTCTGCCGTACGTACATGAACGTGCGCACTCAATGGTCTTGTTTCAAGAGGAAGCGCCAAATGTGTGTGATTACATCTTACCGAAAGAATTAACACATGAATAATCAAGATTGTGCGTAACTGTGTCTCAATGGATGGACAGTTATTGACAGAGACGACATATTTCGCAAATATTATGGGGATGAGTTAAAACAAGTTGTCTACCAACCGCGAAAACCGGGAAAACCGCGAATTCTCAGAGAATTTGAATAGTCTAAAAATACTCAGATAAAACTCACGGAATTTGCGCTTCTACCACGGAAAATTAGCTGTTTTTTTGTTGAAAGGGAACGAAAGTCGTGTTAATGCTGGCTCCAGTAACAGAGGATTCGCGACGAATCATCACTAACGCGGTGTCATCGGCACGAGGTATTAATTGCCAGAGTAGTTAACGACCGATTTTCCAGACTGCCGATTTTTGGAATGCCCAATAATTCACACGACTTCGCGGCACCACCACGTACTTCATAGAATCAATGTAGATTGCCCTAACTACAGTTCTTAAATGGCATTAATAGGCCACCCCCTTTCGCTATTATCATTCGGCTATTGATCAAAAGGTTTAGGGCTGCACCCACTTCCCCTGCCTGTCACGCGACGTCACAAAACCGCAAAAACTCACCACGTCGAAGTGACGTGTACGCGATAAAGGTGCATTAATATGCCGAACAAAACTGGATTTTCTTCGGAATAACCGCAGGCTACCTCGTTCCGAAAGGAATAAAAGATGGCTGCCGCGGATCGCTCAGGCACTGCGACTCGCACCTGCCGGAGAGCATGGGTTTAATTGCGTACAACAAAACTTTTTGCGTGGCCGTGTAACATTTTCGAGCACTTTCGGCACGTTTACGACCTCATTCTGCAAACTCTTCGTTGCTGAGGATCTGTTTCAGCGTCATTGTTAAGCTTTCGTTGCAGGCCGCCACTATTTTCGACAAGCCACCGCAAGCTAAGTAAGGAAAAACGGACCAACCGCAGACGATCTCTTATAGCAACTTTTAGTGGAAGGCTAGCTCTCACATTTTGTACGTGTCTTCATATTGCGTACAGGCTGCGTGTTCAATAAAATATTGTTAGCTGAAAGTTTGTGATTCAATCGCTCATTCATACAGCGTGTATAGTTGTCCTCGCAAGAATACGTATCTTCGCATAACAAAAATACGGAATTTTGTCTGTTTCGGGTAAAACATTGTAGCCACTCTATTATTACAGTGAAATGTCCGTAAAGCTTAAAACGGAGAGCACTTTCTCTATATAACCGGAAGGTTTTGCCGTATTTTTGATATACGACCTACTTTCCATATTTAGTTCCGGCAATTCCTCCGTATAATGCCGCAAAATTTTCGCAGTGTAGGTTTCACTAAGTTATTTTGGCGGGCTTGACGCTTGAAGTTTCGCAGGCCGGGGCCGCGCTTTCGGCGACGTCGAGTGTTCAGGCGCCCACTCTCGCGTTGCCTGGACTGAAACTCACGATCCTCGACTCGGCGTCGCCTGTTGTCAGCCGCAGCTTCGCTGCGGACTTTCGGATCAGCCCGGCGGTGACGCATCGCTTCTCGTTGTTCTGGGTGCGGCGCTTCTTCGGGCGTCCGGATTTTATTCGTTATTCTCATGGCAGCAGCACCTACGCACGAACGTTTACTCGCCAGTGACGTCACGACTCCGACCTATGCGTGCGGGGTGCGAGAAGGTTACGTGGCGCGGTGCTCCCGCAGGTAGTTGCTAGGCAACACGAGGCAGCGCACAGGCGGCAGAGGCTTAAGTTAACGCTCCGCTGTTAAAAGAGGAAAAGCGTCTGATGACGTTGTTACAATATGAATTGTGTTAACTTCATCGGTTATGGAGGAAAAGGTGTTTAAACTTTGCCTTAAATACATGGCCGGTATAGCTTCCACCCTCTTCCCTTCTTGATATACCATTAATGCATTCAATTGTCTACCAGTTATCTATGTGGTATATGCTGTATTGACCTAAAGTGAAACATAATGCAGCTGGACACAGACTTCCAACTGGTACAATGCCTATTTGCATGAGTGAGGATAGCTTGTCAAGAATATAAAAATACGGAGAGAAAAAAATCAAGCGTACTAGAAATAGATCAGTAGAGTAGCAACTGCAGCACAGTGAATTCTGGCATTTGTGCATCATTTTAAGAAGTTCAAGCTCATCACGTGTGTACTTGCCAGTGGTAGTTGTCTGGAAACAAAAGAGAAATAATTGTGAATATGAATATTAAACGGCGATAAGCATGCCGTGTGCTTAGACCTGCGACACCTTTGGCCCACTACACTTTGAATTATTACATGTGCAGAAACTGGACGAGTGTGTAGCATAAACAAAAAAAGCTGAAATAAAAGCGGCAGCATAAGAAACAGTTTTAAAACAATAAGACCAAAACAAAAAGTGATAAATACACTGCTCTAAGCAAAAACAAAATTTAACTTGCAACCAAGCGATCGATGAAAGACAAAATAGGCAACATCATGACATGTTAGGTCTAGTTTTATATCGAAACTGATTATATGTGTATAGCAGCTATCAACACAAATGAGCAACGATTTGCATAAATATGTAGCCTATTTACTAATATCTGTTATTAATATGTTGATAAAGTTATGCATAAATAATACCGAGAACCTACTTTTTGGTACGCATGCACTTTATACTTACCTGACCCAACCATCCACGTTAAATATTTCACTACGGCAGCCATCCAAGGGTTCCCTCAATTTCTGATGGCTGCTCCTTTATGCGCACACCCTTGTGCGTCACGACCTCGGCCCTAAAAAAAAAATTTGTTATATGATAGCAGTGGCACATTAAACTCTCACGTTGTGAACACATGCAAAGGGCATGTAAAAATGGTAATGAAAACAATGTATGCACTAGTGAAGGGTGGCAAAAGAGGGACCCCTGAGTCAGTAAAATTTTGAACTGACACGCAGCAGCAGCAAATGACAAAGAAATGTTTGTTTAAATAACATGTTTGTGCATGACTTAGTTTAAGCAACGTTCTCTTGGCATGTTTAGTTACGTTTAATTCATGTAAACACATTTTGTCTTAAAAAGTAAACTGTTCAAGTAACAAGCTTTGATCGCTGATATTCTTTGGTTAAAATTACTCCTGCACCGAAAACTTCGTAGGCAGAAAGTATTGACAACGTCGAAGCATTTATAAGCAACGAAACCTCATTGCAGTAAGAATCGGTGAAAATACAGATGTGTCATTATTATGCAACTTGAGCAGAAACACGGCCGCTCATGCACAGGCGCATATAATGAATACGATTTTGTGCAGTTCAATTTCGATTTGAGGCCAAAAAGTTGCGGAACTAAATTCTGACAACCAGCGCTCCGCAAGCATCAGCAGAGGTTCCGCCGTTGTCGTGGGAGTTCTATTTCCTACGTTCAACTCTCTATGCACACACGAGAAGCACGCACAGTACGCGTATGGCTAGCAAGCAGAAATGCTCACCTTTCTAATAGTGGAACGTGATGGAAAAGCGCTCTGCAAGTTGGCGGTGCTATGTCGACGATGCTCCTTCCAGCATACATGCCGCTGGGCAGTGGAACACCTGAGGTACACTAATAATATGAATTCTTGCTTTGCAACGTCTATCAAACTTCGCAAAACCTGGCACGAACTTCGGTCTACTGTATTGAAGTCCCTCCATGCTGCTTTGCGCTCCTGCCTGTGCTAACTGCGCCGTCACTTCGTTTTAGATCTCTTCCTGATGTCGTCAGCGTCAACAGCAGCCCCAGGAATTGTTGACACGGTGTCGGAGGTGCGCTTTTGCAGTTTGCGATGTTTCCGTGAGCATTGTAACCGTTTCAGTTGGAAAGCACCAAATCTACGAGGGTTCATTGCTGTGCGGCGTAGGTTACACCTGTGCATGTATAGGCATACTTGCCAGGGGGGGGGGGGGGGAAGGGTTATCCAGGCACTTGATAATATGCCCCCACTTCTGACAGTGGGGTGCGGCGCCATGTAGACTATTTTCCCACCCCTCTTTTTGAAAGCGGCATGGTCGCTTTCAAAGCGACAACGACATTGTAGCCCTGCAACCATCGCTGAAAATACAAAATCATCGTTCATTTTGATAATTTACCGGTCCGTATTATTCAGGGTATCCCTTGTAGCGATTTTCTGGCTAGACTTAGCGACTTCATTTTTTGTTTACCGCCAATATTTTCTGTTGAATCACAGGCGACCTGCTAGAAAATTGAATCAACAATTCGAAGGGAAAAAAGTTGCTTCATAAATGTTCTCCTAGAAAGCACTTCATTAATCAATATCAACATGTGAGCAGCCCTTACTTTCTCCACAACGCATGGGCTCCGTGCATGATAAAGCAAGGGTTGCCTTCGCTCTCGTAGCCTTCAGCTTTTTGTGCAATTCTGAACACAGTGTTCAGCATAGACTCACAAAATTGATGTTTTCTTCTTTACAAAAGCGGTTGAATCTGTGGTACAACTAAATGATTTCAATTGGCGCACGTTTGCAAATGCAGAACGAAATTAAGCGACCAAAATAAATCGAAACGCAATTGATGTTCATATTTAGAATACCGCTGGTGAATAACACTGATCGGGAGCATTATCAGGCGTAGACCACGGAGCGGCTGAACTTCTTTCCGCAAACCTGAACACATCGCTTCCGTTTCTCACCGCTTTCTCACTAATCAATACTTCATGGCGACTTTCAGTTCAATGAAGGGCGGGGGCATAACATTTAAGCTGTATAAAGCTCAGGCAACTGCCACCACCGTGTTAACAAGCGGCCGAGTGCGTTACACTGAATTTAGTTTAGCCACGAACATTCAGGAACCAAATAAATTGAGAGATAATGTACTCTAAGTATTATTTTGTTATAGAAAAAGTAGGTTATTTGTTTGCTCTTGAATCGTGTCGTATTCATCAACTTACAATCTGAAAACAAGAACATAATTTCAGCTGTCATCATCCATTATCAACATAGATTAGCAAGGTGAGAGCTGCCTACACCCTGATATTTGATTAACAGTTTTATCGCCAGCTACACACACAGAACAAAAACACGCAACTACTAGGTAACTGATTCAGGTCACGTTAGCCTAAATTATAGTGTTCCAAAACGTCGATTTTTAAAACAAACTTGACAGTCTTACTGAAAATTTTACCAACATTTCTGTCTCCATTTTACTTCAGAGATTAGCATTGTTTATTTTTGCACAAAATAATAACATCCAGTGTCTACCCATAGACATCAGACTAGTAGAACCATTGCAATATAGCCAAAGAAAAACAGCGAAGGGACTCAAACATACATCACAAACTCATCAAATATATGGGAATCTAGTGAACCAAACAAAACTGAGGATTCGCACCCGAACTTAAGTATTTAAGATCCCCACTAATTAAGTGTAAAAACGTACTTTCTATTTCTTTTCGCAATTTTTTACAGGCCTAATAAATAGCGCCTAAACAATCACTCAAACGCCTAACTGAAATGTATATTATTGCAAATTTCATTCCACACGAGAGGAGCAGAAAACTAAACAGGCCTTTATTTAAGTATTTAGGTATTAGGTAAGTTAAACATTAGTAGTTACAGCCCTTGTATTCCTTTTTATTGTTAGGAAGAAACTTTAAATATAGCATTAATAAACTCCTCGTATAGGTGACTGATATGAAATACTCATTGAAACTAACGCGTACACAGGACGGCGACACGAAAACTTGCAGTAATTCGACTTATAGTGTGTAGACAGATTTTATAGTTGAAATGTGGGAAGAATAAAGCAGAAGCCTCGTCGTGTCTGTGCACTTCGAATGCATCATTATTCTAAGAGCTCGTTTCTGTAGTAGTACGAATATCTGCATATATTGGGACACGTGTTTTTCCTCTATGATTGCACTAGGTATGTGCCGCTTTTAAGTCAACGATTGCTAAATTGGGTCGATGACTATGTACCACGCTTTGTACGGCCAGCCAGGGAGCAATTCTTAGCGTTCGCATGCACTAGTGCACCCCGCTTCTCGTCTCGGAAGTCACGCGCGGACTTATCGACAGCGCCACTAGATGGAGCAGCTTGTTCAGAAAGAAACGCGAGACAGGAGGCAGGTATTCGCACGGCGTGTTTCTCAACGTTCACACGCGCCGGTTCAACGTACTGTTCGAAAGCCACCCAAGGTTTCAGGGCGGCGACTATAGCGTGCGCCGAGTGTTTTATGTAAGCCTAGCACGAGTGTTTTTCTCGCCTTCCTGTGGATAGGAAGGCGAAAATTTAGTCCTCAAATTTAGCGGTAAATAATCTGGTGTTACGACGTTCCGTGAAAACAGCCGACTTACAGCGTCAATACAGGGCCAGTAAATAGGTCGTGTAAAAGAAATATAAATACATTCGTATATGGATAAATGAAGGCAATGGATATATAGAAACGTAGGAAAAAAAAAGTACCGACGATTACGTTACTTCCTAATGCGAAATTTGAGCGCAGCAAATAAGCTGTTTCACCTTTTCGATAGATTGAGGCAAAGAAATCATGCATGAAGAACACAGTCTGAATTGACACAAGTCCGAGTTGGGAAACGCACACCGGAGATTCTCACGGCACGTATCCGGAAGCGGTTTCACGTCATTTTGGAACCAGAGCCGATCACACACTGAACACAAACTTCCAAACGGATTGTCTGTAAACTGTCGCCGGAAAGCATTTGTTGCACCCTGACTGTTTGCGAGCCTTTGTTTGCGTTTGGCCTCGGCCTCGGCCGCGCGAACGTTAGAGTCTTCTCTGCGACGGCGATGAGCTTCTGCTTCAGCCTCGCTTACTGCTGGTTGCTCTCGACGGCGGCGATGAGCCTCCGCTTCGGCGGTGCGAACGGCAGGGTCTTCTCGGCGGCGGCGATGAGCTTCTGCTTCAGCCTCGCTTACTGCTGGTTGCTCTCGACGGCGGCGATGAGCCTCCGCTTCGGCGGCGCGAACTGCAGGGTCTTCTCGGCGGCGGCGATGAGCTTCTGCTTCAGCCTCGCTTACTGCTGGTTGCTCTCGACGGCGGCGATGAGCCTCCGCTTCGGCGGCGCGAACGGCAGGGTCTTCTCGGCGGCGGCGCTTAGCCTCTGCTTCGGCGACGCGTACTCCTGGATCATCTCGACGGCGGCGACGGTAAGCTTCTGCTTCGGCGGCACGCACCTCTGGATTCTGACGGCGACGGCGCTGGGCCTCTGCTCTGGCAGCTCGTTTAGCAGCAGCAGCAGCAGCAGCAGACGGAGGACTTCCATCGGTCGTCTCGCTCATGGCTCAGAAAGAACTGGCAGATAATTTCGCAGTGGCGAACGGCAGCGGCAATTTCGGCTCGGGCGGTGCACATATACAGATCCGCCGCCACCGATCTGGCTCTCTGATTGCCACCGCACAGGGCGAACGGCAGCGGCAATTTCGGCTCGGGCGGTGCACACATACAGATCGGCCGCCACCGATCTGGCTCTCTGATTGCCACCGCACAGGGGTTGCATTGGAGGAGGAGCGAAGAAAGGAATTAAGTTCGAGCCGGCGCTTTGACAACCGGAGACTCGCAGGAAGAGGGGGGAGGGGAGCGGCGTGTACACCCAGCGGCAAACGATGGGGGCAGAAGCGCGCGCAGCAAGCGGACAACACGATAAAGGGAGGAGGGAAGAGATAGCAGGGACTGACTGATGCCGCTGACGCCGATAGTGAGTCAACCCCAGCTGCGGAGTTGGTTTCAGGGACAACGCCGCCGAGCCGACACAAACAATATGATACCCTCGCTTCCGCAGCGCTAAGAACCAGGTCTAGCCGTGGGAAGGTGGTCACGTATTCGTCGACGTGCCGGGGCCTACGTGAAATAACCGGCGCGTCGGCAACTGAAGAGCACCCTATCCGCCACACAAGAACAGGGGGGGGGGGGGAACCCTTTCCTCCTCTTTCTGCATGGCGGCGACGGTGTTCTATGCAGTCACGTTATCTTCACTCTCTAGCGGCGTCAGCGGCATCCAGCGGTATCAGTCGGTCGCTGCTAGCGCTGGGGGGATGAAATGGGGGCGGAGCTGGTTACGAGGCCGACGACAACGCCGACGACGACGCGAAACCCAGGAACGGACGCCAAAGAGCTGCGCTCTAAAAAAGAAATAACAGCAAAGTGGAAGAGAAATGCGGCCATAATGAAACACAGAGAGTTATGGAGATACAATAGGTGCAGGGGCTCCGGCGTGTATGGAAAGTTGTAATGATTCCAGGACTCTCAATTGGAAATGCAGTTTGCTTGAAATCAGGGGTACAATCAAGAGTCGATAGGAGCCAAAGGTCAGCGGGACGCCTCACATTAGGCGCTCATCGCAAGACGACAAATGAAGCGATGCAGAATGATATGGGCTGCACAAATTTTGAAGTGAGAGAGGCTCACAGTAAAATTATTTATGAAGAACCACTGCGGAATGTGGAAGAAATTAAATGGGCTGGTAGAGTTTATACGTATTTGCACAGTAAAAACATTGATTAACGGTGGAGGAAAATAAGTAGGAAGCTCACCAGCAAGTACGCGACCTGTTTGGTGGGCAACATGGCAACACAAACTTCAAGCGCAAAATCACAGAGGCTGAGGTAATCTCATGGGTGGCGGCAATTGAAAAGAGATCTGCTATGAGTAACTACATAAGAGGAAAAAAGAAAATCAGGAAAGAAACAATTCATGACAACTCAAAGGGAAGCTCTTTACTTTTCGAGGCGAGAGCAGGATGCATTTTAGCATGCACCTATAGAGCGAGATACAACAAGGAAGAAAAAGTACGTGCTTGCTGCGGCAAATCTAGGGAAACGATGGAGCATGTTTACTAAAAAGTGAAGATATCTGCCCAGTGCTGGAGCAAGGCGCCATGTAAGTTGCCGTACCTTCATGTGCAATGACGTTGGAGACTTGAAAACGGACTTCTAATTTAAAATAGCAACATGTGTCGGCGCTGTGCTTAGGCCAGAAGAGAGGTTGTCGAACTGTGCGGTATCCCATCGATGAGGTCGGAAAATTGGTTCAGTCACTGCTTAGGGGCGGCCCGGTGGAACGACCTGGAACTTAATGTGCCATACCGTCCGGGTGCCTGCTATGGCAATATGAAAGACAAGATGCTGCCACGTTGAGTTACGCGAATCGACAATATCTTTATTTTCACTGCTGACACACTAGCTCCGTTCGCGCTGTCTTTGCTCACTTCGTTGTCCTCATCGCATCGACACAGACCCGCCGTGGTTGCTCAGTGGCTATGGTGTTGGGCTGCTGAGCACGAGGCCGCGGGATCGAATCCCGGCCACGGCGGCCGCATTTCGATGGGGGCGAAATGCGAAAACACCCGTGTGCTTAGATTTAGGTGCGCGTTAAAGAACCCCAGGTGGTCGAAATTTCCGGAGTCCTCCACTACGGCGTGCCTCATAATCAGAAAGTGGTTTTGGCACGTAAAACCCCATAATTTAATTTTTTAATCGCATCGACACATCGGCGCCGCCAAGCATTGAACAGCCGTAAATACCCAGTCCTGCGCATATCAACCACGTGGGAGTGAAAGGGTATCGTTGAAGAGTGGCACATATGTACACATACCCACATGTTCTGTGATCCAAGCCGTTGCCTCAGTTGATTTCGATCGCTCTGCACAGCCACCCAATGTGCTAGAAATTCGATCATGGATTACAAGGTTTCCCAGGCAGGCGGTAAAATGGTTAGAGATAAATATAAACACACGGATATCTAATTATCCACTCGAAAGTACTTAACGGGCCCTAAGAATGCTAACACCCGGGAAACGTGTAAATGAATGCGTTTCATAGACAACCATGTAAATATCTGAAGGGTCGCACACCTTTTGCAAAATATCCACGTTCTTAACGTCGTTACGGGAACAATGTCCAGCTATGCTACGATTTCATATTATCAGATCCAGCTTTGTTTATTCCACGTCTGTACCACCACATGCCTCACCAGTTTTATTTTTCGCTAACTTTTGCGGAGACATAAGACGCGTTAAAGGAAAAAAAAACGTTTCTTCTGAACGAAGGGCTTCATGACCAAGTGGGTTTCACTTGCATTATCCCAATCACATATGACTGGGATAAAACAGACAACCGATCGCCTGAAGCTGACTCGTCATCCTCAATGATTGCGCGAAAAAATACTCATAAATGATGCTGGATATTGCAGCAAAGCTGTCTAAGACATGGAACCCGGTAGTTTTTTTTTTTTTTTTTGAGTCCGTCATTTCATGAGGAAACCCAGTGGGCTGCTATCGGCTGTAGGGCAGGGCCAGGAGCAGGGGCTCATATCCCCGTTAGAGGCGTGGAGCGAACATACAGCGCAGCTTTCGTTTCAATACGAAATGCAAGAATAAAAAAAGCCATCATACTGAATGATTATTTATGACGCGTGCGCATTTCCGCATTGGTCAGCGTATCTTGCCGCCATTCTCTCTCCGGTGGTCGTCGCTGGATACTTTAGCGTAGACATCTCAAAACCGGAAACAAAGCAGTGTTTAACCCACATTGGTATAGAGCTTGGCTTCGATTTCTTGAACAACCCGATTCTACCAAGTACCGTACACGGGTCATGAATTGATTGAATATAGATTAAAAATATTTCTAATTTTGGCGCCTCAGTCTTGGGCGGCGATTCAGTATCCGTTCCAACTTGTAGGAATGACTTCTCCGATGCGTGAGACAGGCAGCCGCTACCGTGAGTTAACACACGACTAGTAAATTTCTCGTAAGCGCTGAAAGTATTTATTTTTCTCGCTTTCTCTTTTTCCACTCTACATTTAAGTGTTGTTCAAGTTCGCCGAAAACGTATTGTATATCTAGCCACGTTCATGGCCGCATGCGTACGGGGGACTCCGAAACCACGCTGTTAGAACCATTGAGGAATGCTATGCCGTGTAACATACTGCGGTCAGCAAAGCCCCTATTGAGCGGAAAATTTCAAGCAATTTTTCAAGCTTTTGAGATATACGAAATTGACTTTGACACACTCAAAGTGCGCGCTTCGTGCACGATATTATTATTTTGAACGGGAGCCAGAGTCGGCTGCATAAGTTTTGCCTAGCCCAATTCACAACCGCCTGCGTATGCGTTGTCCTCAGTACGCCTGTAGGGTTTACCTAGCCGAGTTCACGGCCGTCTGAGCACGTATGATTTTGAAACTACGAGGCCAGAACCTTTTCGAAATCGTTCTATATTGTGTTACTCATCGCGGTCAGGAAAACACTCTTATCACGGATAGTTCAAAGAAGCTTTAGGTATCTAACGTTTACAGAATGAGTTGCAATAACTTTCGATTCGCGCTGCCGATTTTACCTACTGAGATGCCCCCTTTGGCTATCAAAGTGCGCGCACCGTGCACGTAATTATTATTGTAAAGATGAATAGTGGTATGGGCTCCGTACCACTGAGAATAAAAATAATTCTCCTGCGAAAGGAAGAGAAAATATTATGAGAAAATTTACAGTATCATGCACATCGTCAGAAACAAATAACGTAGCGACATCTAGTAGCAAGGTTCACAATACAGATTTTCATCAAGTAAGAAAGGTAGTAGTTCGTACCCACCTATTTCCTCTACATTCACACTTACATTAGTTTTCCAGGGTGTTCGTTTGTACTCCTGAAGATCACGAGCGTGAATTCGCAACTGCTAAATACAAGTATTGCAAGTGCGGCGGTAAAAGGAATTTTAAAAGATTCCCCGCGCGAACTGTACAAACAATGTCTAACCTATCGCAGACGCATGCACTGTAGCTTAAAGGAGGCGACCTATAGGCGCTTTCCAACCATTGAGAAAGGCCGCCTTCTAAGGAAGACTTCCTGATGCGCGGCTCAGCACCATTGTTAGCGGCCCGTCTCCCCACGCTGAGGACTTGCTCTTTGAGCGAAGGTCTCTCTCTAGGCACCCTTCTCTCATTTGGCGCCTCAGTCCTGGGCGGCGATTTATAGAGTTCCGCCTCGTTAGTAATGACTTCTCCTATGCGTGAGACAGGCAGCCAAGGCCGTGGGTGAGTTGTGCGTGAGTTGTCTGTTTTTTGTAATTTTCTTTTTTTTTTTCACACTAGATTTAAGTATAGTTCAAGTTAGCCGAAAATCTATCGTATATCTAGCCGCATTTATAGCCGAATGCGTACGGGTGACTCCAAAACCACGATGTTAGAACCATTGAGTAATACTCAATGGTTCACCTACTGTGTCACCTGCTGAGATCAGCAAAGCCCCTATTGCGCGGAAAAATTCAAGTATATTTCAAAGTCTTCTATTGTGGATAATTCAAACAAACTTTTAGCCATGTAGGGCCTTCGGGGTTGTACTTGTAGGCTATAAGGTAGTCTCGCCGCCCTATGATTACATGACTAAGCTATGTCGAATGCTCGGTTGCCATTGTAGGAAGGTGAAAAAAATTGTGGAGTTTTACGTGCCAAAACCACTTTCCGATTGAGGCAGGCCGTAGAGGAGGACTCCGAAAATTTTGACCTCCTGGGGTTCCTTAACGTGCACCTAAATCTAAGTACACGGGTGTTTTCGCATTTCGCCCCCATCGAAATGCGGCCGCCGTGGCCGGGATGATTCGATCCCAATAATTTACAACAGACACCTTGTGGTTTGCCGGATGGTCGGATTGGAAATGAAGGTAGCGGCCTGTGTGGGTTGGTTTTCGGTAGACTGAAAATTGCAGTTCACGATGCAGTTCACGATACGTGGATGATTTCTTCTGCATCGTGAATACGGGGCAAGTCTATAACCTACAGAGACACTTAAACTCCATATACCCCGATATACAGTTGACATATGAGCACGGACTGAACGGATCGCTCCCCTTCTTAGATATACAAGTTACACAAACAGACGGCATTCTAAAATTTTCAGTCTACCGAAAACCAACTTCCACAGACCGCTACCTTCATTTCCAATCCGATCATCCGGCATACCACAAGGCGTCTGTTGTAAATTCGTTATTCAAATGAGCCGAAACTCATTCCTCATCGGAATGGGATCAAAAGAAAGAAAAGAGAACGGTTCTCAACGAACTTAAGAGGAATGGCTACACAGATGACTTCATTCGAAAACCAACGAAACAACAAAAAAAGAAGAAACAAACTGCGGGACATTCAGCCATTGACTGCTCCCCAAGTTCAGAAGCGAGTGTCTATCCCGTACGTGAGAGGTACCAGCGAAGCGATCAGCCGAATATTAAAAAAAACAAGGCGTCAAAGTGGCGCACGAACCGATAAATGCTTTCAATATCCTCCTCCCTAAACCAAAAGATCCTCCACCAAACAAAAAGCTCAAGGCGTTGTCAACAAAATCAGCTGGGCCGACTATCCGGCGTCGTACATCAGAGAAACCAAAAATCTAAAAGAAAGAATCAGGCAACACGAGGACGACTTCAGAACATTCAACCGTATAGGCAGTGTCGTAGCCAAACACTCTGAAGACGCCGACTACAACATTGCTGTCCAGGAAACTGAAATCCTTCAAACAGAGACGAACTCGTGGAAGAGACTACTACTGGAGTCAGGGCATATTCAGAATACGGGGGGCAACATAAACCGTGTGAAGGGCAACCTACTCTTGGTGTATGTCCATGGCCTTGGCGACATGACCAAAAGAAGAAAAGGACGCCTAGCCAGGTAGACTCCCGCTCGGTTCACCAACACAAAAACGTCGGCGCTGCCCGTAACCTCCCGCAACCCCCCGCTTCCCATCAGCTGCACTATCGCGGGCCAAGCACCCCCAGCACCGGTCATCCCAGCCGCCCAGCACCACGGCAGCCGTCTATGCCCCCTTTTGCTCCCCCTTCCCACCTGTGAAGTGTCTCCTCACCTTCCGTGCCCCCCCCCCCCCCCCCTCCTTTCTTTACAAAATACCATTTAAAAGCTGCACACCGCCACCCTCGAAAAACACTCCTGAACAAGGAGCCGAATGGGCTCGGAAACGTCGGGCTAATAAAATTCTGTTATTTGGTTGGAGTCAGTCTGAAAGTCCAGATAGATGACGCATATTCTAACAGCGGACGTACAAATCTTAGATATACTAGCTTTCTTTATTTCGGGTGATGCGGCTTTCAGGTTACGTTTTAAATATCCAAGGGTACGTGAAGCATTATAACAGATGGTGTCAATATGAGTTGCCCATGATAGTGTCGGTGTCATGTGAACGCCGAGATATTTGTAAAACGGGGCTTGATTGATAGGAGCTGAATTTATTATGTAGGTGTGAGTAGTTAAGCTGTGGTTACGGGTAAATGACAGAGCTTTAGATTTAGTAAGGTTAAGTGGCATGAACCATTTCTCACATCATATGACGATGGACTCGAGATCCCGTTGCAGTGCGGTGATGTTATTCGAGCATTTGATTGGGGAATATATGACGCAGTCATCCTAGAAAAGACGTGATTTATTGTTAATGTTAACAGGTAAGTTGTTGTTGTAGATGAGGGAACGTAGAGGTGATAAACCAGCGCCTTGTGGCACACCCGATGTTGCCATGCTGAGGGATGAGAGATGGTTGTTTGCAGAGGCAAACTGTAGGTCCGTTCGATTTATCTGCACTACCTGAACTAGTTCATGTAGTGCCACACTCGGCCATTCGTTTTGGCAGTGCAATGTGGCACCCTCTGAACTACGGCGTTCGTTTTAAACAAGTGCAGGCGTCGTGCAGGGCTAGTTCAGGCAGACCCTGCACCGTGTTGGGAGGTGGTGCCGGTCGTGCACAAGCGCAACAGCCATGGCAGCAGACGACGGCAGCATTTGCGTTGCAATAGACGGCGTGGCAACGAAGCTGACGCCGATCGTCAATGACGATGGGAGCCATGTTTGGCAAGAGAACGGCTATGCGTACAGGACAGAAGGTATGTTTGGGCACAGCTCCATGTTGCATGAGACACGTGGGTGCACGAAGCATTTTGCTTGTAACGTCATACCCGCAAGAAATATTTCGCTGTAGTCAGCGCGCTAATCGCATCATTAACTGCTGCGAGTTAGTTTCTGTATGACAGCTTACCCTTCCTTGGCACACGACTATCTGTAGTAAACTGATACCTATTTGTGTGTATTAGCACTAATACCTCTTTGTGTGTGCTAACGGGGCGCAATATCGGTGCGTAGGTTAGCGTTTAAAGGTAACTTTTTATACTTATATTGATTCCGCATGTGCACTCAATGGTATTCTAGCTATTGGGTGCGGTACGCTTGCGTCTAAACAGTTGTGTTTACGTTGTTGGGATATACTGCTCTTGACAAAAACAAAAATTGTTAGCTTTTGTACGTCCGGCATTGTACAGCCACAGACTAGATTATTATGTTGCACTGAGTAATTTTCTACTTCTTAACCAGGCGGGACAGTTATGTCCGTAGTGTTTGCGGATCAGCAGCCGCCTACCGGCACCCAGTCGCCAGCAGCAGCAGAAACGGCGGCACAGGAGGCACCTGCAGAAGTGGCACGGGGCGTGCCGGAATCAGATACCACTGAACTGTGGTCTGAAAGCAGGACACGGTTCCTGATTTCGGACTACAAGGAAAAGAAGGCTCTTCTTGGGAAAAAAGGGGGCTTCCGGTAAGCTTTTTGTTAGTCTTTGTGGGGTTCTATCATGCTTGGCCAAGCTACTGAGTGATTAGACAAGCTTACTGACCATAATTTTATTAGCGGTTTTCCTCCTTCATTCCCTGGTTATTTTCATATATGCTATGCAATATATAAATATAGCTGCTAATATGCACATTTGTATGTATGTATACAGGTTCGGATGCCTACCGTCAGTGTGAAGCCCACACAGAAAGTTATCGTTTTTACTTGTTTCAAAAAAAAAATAATAAAGCCAGTTGGAGTTCAGCGTGCCCGTCCTGACCCTGTCTATGTGTGTGTCTTTTTTAGCGCTGTCGAAATATTCCTTCATGTGTATGTTTACTCTCATCATGCTGCCAGCACTGGTAGGTTTGGCTCGTCTGTTTAAATAACTGGTATTAACCTGTTAGTAACATCATGATCATCAGAACATGCTGATATGACTACGTTTTGATGAAGCTTCCTTCCCTATGTAATGCCAATTTGGCCATTGAGAGTAATGAAATTTCAGAAACTGTGCTGAACGAGATCATTTTCCTTGCTCCTTGCGAGTCCACCCTAGAGGTCATCACACACCAGTGCAGGAGCTTCTAAATGTTCTCAGTGGTCTTCATTGGTCTGCAGACATCTTGAGAAACCCCTGTTGCTGCCTTTTGTTTTGTTAAATGGAAAAATATATTTTTATGCTCTGCATCTTTTCAGGACGAAGAAGGCACTGTGGCAAGCCCTTGCCAATGCAATAAACAAACGCTTTCATTGCAATGTGAGCCCAATTCAGGCCGAAAATAAATGGAAGAGTTTAGAAAGGGCATACAAACGAGCAAAGACGAAGAACAACTCCTCAGGCCATTCGCGCGTCAACTGCAGCCATGAAGAGTAAGTACATTTACTGGAGGTCAAAATCGTAGCAAACTGAACAAGAGGTAGAGGAGAGCTTTGGCCTGATAGCCAACATTTAACAAGTGGACTTGTTTTCACCAAGACAGACAAGTCTACTTCTTGGAATGTTGGTTAGCAGACAGAGGCTCACCAAAAACCCCTTGCTCATTTTGCCTTTTGTGCTGCATCATGAAATGTTCCGAGGTTCTTGCTACTGTGGATTTACTTGAGCTGCCATTCATGAATGTTTTGAACATATTTTTTTAGGGAGCTAGGTGAGGTACTGGAGCGCGAGCATCACATTGCACTTCCATTCCTTTTAGCCCCAGGAAAAGTAATACAGGCTGAAGATTTATGGTAAGACTGCCTGAGCTTAATTATGGAGCAGTTCCAAAAAAATTATGCAGCAGTTCCAAAAAGTGTTTTCAACCTAAAATGCTTGTTCCAGTACACCTTCAGACACAGAGGCCAGTTGCAACGACGAGGCAGGGCCATCGCAACAGCCCCAGGATGATGTACTCCACAAGCGGCGCCGCAGGGACACTTCCATCAACACCCTCCTGGATGTTTTCCAGGAGGCCAAAAAGGATCGGGCCGAGCGCTTTGACAAAAAGATGGCTTTGCTGGAGCGGCTTGTTACAGCAGTTGAGGCTAAAGCTACCCAGGTCGAATAAATTGCCAAAAACATTGATTGCCATGTTGCTTTCTCACCAGTCACTGATATAAGATGACTAAAACATGCTTTACTACAAGCATATGTTTGGCAGTGGTTCTCAAGCCTCATTTAACGATGTGTCTTGCAACACATCCTGCATCAGCCCCCATTTCGGCTATGTAGTAAATCGCACACAGCACCCCAACATGCATTAACCATTTATTGACTTTCTCTATTGGGTCAATAGCTAATGGCATTAACTTTCAGCAACATTCAAATTCAACAACTGTGCATCCACACCTTGTACATAGCTGCAGTGACTATAAGAGTAGTTAGAATAGCTATGAAGGCAGTGTATCAGCCCTGCAGGTACCAGAAATGGATGTGCTATTCAATACACTGTTCTTTGCTGTTGGCACTTGTGCACACATGCCCATGACAAAAAATGCTTGATGTGTACACTCAAATGTATACAGCATCAGCACTGATTCTGAGCAATATTTTCTCGCAAGCTCTCGCTGAAACCTGCCACACCACGGTCAATGAAGATATCGGTGTCTTCATCATTGACAACTTCTTCTTGCACTGGCAGCTGCCGCAGTTCGTCAAAAAAATCTCTCTCTTCGTTGCACAAGTTGTGCAGAACACATGCACCCATGACAGTAAGTACGCACTGTTTGATGCTTGCAGCATCGACGAGATACAGCCGCCTGAAGCGCTGCTTTAGCAATCCGAAAGCATTCTCAACTGCAACTCTTTGCTGCGAATGAACCACGTTGAACTTTTTCTTCCACGACGGGAAAGTAGCCTCGTTGTCTCGGTAAGGCGTCATCAGCCATGGTAGGAGGGGATATGCTGAATCTCCAAGGATATATCCATTGCAGCATTTCAACGCGGCTTCTTCAAAGAAAGGGCTTTCACGCAGCACCCTTGCGTCGTGTGCCGAGCCAGGGAATCCAATAAATACATCCAGGAACTTGTTTCTGTCATTGACAATGCCTTGCAGCACAATTGAAGGCCACTTCTTTCGGTTGTAGTAAGAATGAGGAGATTCCGTCGGCTTGTTGATCTCGACGTGGCAGCCATCAATACAGCCTACTGTGTTTTGGGGCCCCTTGCCACCGGTTTTTGCAAGGAAGCTCGCCTTGCTGCGCTCCTGCTCCTGCCGGCCAGGCCACGCAATAACCTCCTCACTGACACTGTTGAGGAAATCCAACATTCGCACGACACAGCTGTGTACAGTCGACACGGCAAGGTCGAAGCGGTCAGCCAAAGAGTACGTACTGCACTGTCCACCCAAGTAACACAAAACCACCAAGCATGTCTTTTCGGCACTAACCCTTGGACGTCCTCTTCTTGTCGCGCTCGGGAAGAACGGCGACGCCATGTATCCGGTAGCAAGTCTGTCAAACGTCTCGCGCGATAGGCGGAAAAGTCTTTTAAATTCAAAATCAAAGTAGCGACTCACGACTTCTTCACAGTACTTAGGAATTCTATTGCGTTGCAACCTAGTTAGCTTCAGCGCTAGAATTGTGACAATATCGTCGAAGTCCTCGTCTTCACTGTCCGAGTCCATCAGCTCAATTACTGTTTGAACGATGGCTGCAGACGATGCGCCGCAATCCATAGCGCTTTCCACCATATCAACCAGCCTGTACACCCTTCAAAACACTTTCGCCTAAACGCGGGCAGGCTGGATCAATCCATAAACAAAAGTCGACGTGCAGCTGGCGAAGCGCCAAGACCAGCAGAAGGCCTGCACTACCTGCACTTCAGCATTCGTTTCAGTTTGGCGCTAGTGTCGCGCTATGCCTGCACTGCTGAACTGGCGCTGCATGAGTGTGGCACTTTTTCTGAACTGCGAGGAACTAGTTCACGCAGTGCAAGGTAAATCGAACGGACCTTGTGTGCGCCGTTTTGAGAAGTGTCAAGCCAGGTAAGCAAGCTATTTGGATTAGGATAGATGAGGATTCCGACAAATGAAGAAGGCGCTTCTTATTTAAATTGCATTAATTGCAATTTATTGCATTACAGGACGAATGAAAAGAATACTTGTCCAGTTCTATTTCATCCTAATAGAAAGAGCTCAGAAACTATTGACGCCGACGCGAGCGGTCGAAAGGTTGCATCTTCGCTCGACTCTGTGCCCCATGCGCTTTCGTATTTACGCGGTTTCATTATCGCGTAATGCATGGCTAGTTTTGCTGTTTAGCGAAACTTAGAGAAATTGCAAGTCACATAGAATTCGACTTGCAGGTGCTTTCATGGGATGCCCGAAGGTTCCACGTCACTTGACTAAAAGGAACTGCAGCGACGAATCCGTCGCTCTATCCTGGCTTGGTCTCTCCTTTGCCGCGATTTTGTGTTTGGTGCATTAACCTGTACTGCCGTCTCTCGTACGCCCTTTTACCCACCGACAACAGCAAAGCGCTGTGATGGCCTCCAGAACGTCACCACTCTCCAATTGGGTAGCGGGAGATTTCAATAGCGATAAAGATATTTGGGCCCTTCAAATCAAGTTATTTCATACAATAAGCCTTTTCTTGGCACGGAACCACAATTTCGAGGTTTGCGGACTGGCAGTTAAAGAAAACACGTCAACTTTGTATTTGCAATTTGCCTTTCCAGTCCTTTAAACATTCTCGCTCATGTTCGGCACGCTTAGAAAATGATTTCTCACTTGTAGCTGTGGCAGTATTCTAAGGTTCCTTGACTGAACGCAAAGAACTGTTTTGAATGCGGCTTGGCAAGACGGGCTTGATTTGTGGAGTATCTACCACCTTTATCACTGCACACGAAGCTATGAACCCCCGTCGCAGCTGGACTCTGAACTCATCGCAGATCGCTTTCAAGATAGGGCCCGCGAGGCCGCGCGTGCTCACGCGACACGCAGCAGCCGCCGCAGTAGAACGCCCCTTTCCCCTCTCCCTTCTCCCGTGGTCCTGCAGACGATCGGAGACGGTGCGCTTCCTCCTCGCTTTCCACGCTCTTGCCCGCGAGCTTGATCCGCCATCGTCGGCTAACCTTTGCACGCTTTCCCTCCTACACAAAGCATAGGGCGCGCGGCAACGTTGCTACAGCCTTACTGCGTGGCGACGCTGACGGCAGCAATGCGCCTGGAGTGCCCACATAGCTATTATTGCATTAAAATTAGAGGCTCTATCCAACTGTACTCCGTCGAGGAGTGGAGACTTCATGACGAAGGTCCATTAAGGAACAGGTGCAAGTTTCCGGTGTTATGGAGGGCACACAGAGAATCCTATTGGGGAAGGGCACTGTATGGGGCACATACGAAGGTGGGATCTTTCTGCTGTTGGCTAACGCAGTAATGGCCGCCGTAGCTTTTACGGCAAAGACGCTCCCAGTTGGTTGATAACTGAAAGCGTTGAAATAGACTGACTTACTTTGTAAGCTTTATAAAACATTGGTTAGAGTTACTTGACCAGAGTGCAAAAAAAAATCTAAAACTTTGTCTTATACAATGTTTGCTTTCTGTTCGTTGTTGAACGGCTCAGGCAATGTTTGCTAGCTTACCAGATACACACTCACGATGATACTTCGTTTTGTTTTCTTATCTGGTGCAGTCTGCTGCTTACATGGCTGCTGCTGCTGCTGAAGATGCTACCGCCGCTGCTGGTGCTGCTGCTGCGGCGGCGGCGGTATGTAGTCATGAGTTGGTATGTGATTGGTTCCTTGGTTCTGTCGGCGTTGTGGTGATATTTATTATATTATTCACTTTGCCGGCCCCTCTTATTTTCTTCAACAGTTGTATGTCATCTAGCTTGCGGCTGGTGTGGAGACCAAAGTTCATCGTAGGCGGTTCCTCGCTCATTTCTACTTCTGTGATGACGGATTTCTCTACGCTAGTCGCAGAGATTTCTTAATGCGTGTGTATGCCTGCTTCCGTTAGCTTCATAGGTTTTGGCGGACTTTAGGGGGCAGAGTACGGCGCGTATTTTACTTGCATTGTTGTAAAGTAAAAGATATTGATATTTAACAATGATGAGGTAATTAAAAGAGTATTTACACAAATAAAGATACAAAATCATTTTTATATTAAAACGTTATGCTAAATCTCTCACTAGCGATGTTCCACTAAAAGCTGTTGCTTGAGGGCTAAGCTAAGGCCATATTTTCTCAATAAGATTTTGAGGAAATGTCAAAGACCTCTCTGACGTCTTTTCGTGTCGCTGCCGTGATATACGTTGATATAGAAACCTAAGGTTACCGACTGCATGATCTGTCAGACCAATTAGTGTGAATAAAATGATCTCACATTTATAAAATATTTCACATGTCATCCAAGACAATAACCACTCAGCAAGGCATAAATGTCAGATTATATATGTAATTTCCTAGCACTGATACAATGCTTTCATATGAAGCGAACATAACTGCAAAATAGGACAAGCAATACTGAACGTTGTAACCACGACAACAGTTTGAAATATTCTCTGTTCAGGTAAAAATGAAAGAGCGTGCACATCTTTGCGAACATATTTCTAGCGCACACATTTTACGAAACACATGAAGACACCAAACGCCCCATAGTAAGCTCAATATAAGGGCGTCTTTGAGGCAGCAGGCAGTATAAACTCCTTCGTAGTCAAATAAGGCTTAAGCGTGTGGGCGTAATTAGACCGTACGACTAATGTTAAGGAAGACAATATTGTTACGTAGGAAGACGCAGACGAAAAGCTATGTACAAGTATATTTACAAGAAAATACGCGGCGCTTGTCCAAGAGGCAACTGCCCGCGCTAGCTTCTTATTGTCGTCGTCGTCTTCGCACTGCTCGCCTTTTCGTGATCGCACATATTGTTCCGTAGCACTATCCCCGGCTGCAAAAGCGCCGTCCCGGAGCGACTAAAGATCGGACTCGGAAGCAGTGTAGTAGGCCTTGAGCCTACTGACATGCACGACATCACTTGATGCCAGAAGAGAGGACGAGGTTGAACCCACAGGAGCAATTTCATAGGTCTAAGGAAGTCTAAGCCGAGGATGATGTCATGGGGACAGTGGGCGATGACTGTGAATAGCACGATTGTTGATCGATCGGCGAAGGAGACGCGAGCGGTACACATACCAATTGCGGGGGCTGTTCCGCCATCGGGGACACGGACAACAGGCGTCGTGGCGGGCGTGATTATTTTTTTCAGGCGGGTACGAAGGTCAGCGCTCATTACCGACAAATGCGCCCCAGTGTCTATAAGAGCAGATACAGGAACACCGTCGACTTGCACGTCAAGAAGGTTCAGATGAGTGGGCAACGTCAGTAGAGGATTTGGCGGCGTAGGGAGCAATGCAGCGTCACCTCGAGGCGCTGCGTCTAGTTTTCCGGCTGGGAGCGGCGTCCGAAGGGAGTCAGTGAATAGGAGCGACGGGGCTGGGGAGAGCGAGATTGTCGGTGTTTGGGCCAAGGCGAACAAGAATAGGAGCGGTACGGTGCAGGAGAATCAGCGGTGGCGTTATCGGAGCGTGCGGCATAGGGACGAGATGGGCCACCTGGGGGGCGAGAGTAGGCGGTATAAGTAGACCGGGTCGGGGAACTCCAGCGACTGCGACAGTGCCGAGAAATGTGCCCGATTCGATGGCAGTGGAAACAAATGGGCTTGTCGTCAGCAGTGTGCCATTCGGGTGGGTTGCGCAAACGTGGCGGGTAAGAAGGTGCGGGACGGGGCGGAATCGAAGAAGCCGGGCGGGTATCAGGACGATGGGCCGAGCAGATGGTGTGAAGACCCATGTTTTCGAACTCTTGGCGGACAACTGCCTGGATCAGTGAGACCGTGACTGCAGATGTGTTGGTGGGACAGGAGTCGAAGGCAGCCGGATAGGCGGCCTCGATCTCACGACGGACGATCCTGGTAACATCAGCAGTGTTGTTGGGACGAGGAGTGTTGGCACAGGAAGATGTCGCTGGGGTGTTGGGCAGACGGGCAAACTGCTGGTCAATACGTCGGCTTTTAGCGAGTTCCAGGCGGCGGCACTCTTTTATAACAGCATCCACAATCGCTACGTTGTTGCAAACGAGCAAGTTGAAGGCGTCATCGGCAATGCCTTTGAGGATGTGGACAACCTTGTCTGACTCAGTCATGTGGGTGTCAACTTTGCGGCACAGAGCCACGACGTCCTGAATGTACGTGACATAGGGCTCTATTGACGTCTGCACACGGCCGGAAAGCGCCTTCTGCGCGGCAAGTTGGTGACCGTAGGGGTTGCCGAACAAGTCCAGAAGCTGTGTCTTAAGTGAATCCCAACTGGTGAGCTCATCTTCGTGCGTGCGATACCAAACTCTAGGTGTGCCACCGAGGTAAAAGACTACGTTGGCGAGCGTATTAGTAGGGTCCCACCGGTTATTGCGGCTGACGTTTTCATACAGGCTGATCCAGTCATCGACGTCTTCCCCATCTTTGCCCGAGAATACACCAGGATCACGGGGAGCGGGGAGAGTGATGTAGGTCGTCGAAGTGGCAGCAGGTGTCGGAGCCGGGGGAGTCCGGTTGTCGTCGCCGGGAGCCATGGAGGAAGGCTTGACGTAGCGTCCACTGCGAAGCTCCGTGACGAGGTAGAGGGAACGTCCACCTCCACCAGATATCTTACGTAGGAAGACGCAGACGAAAAACTGTGTACGAGTATATTTACAAGAAAATACGCTGCGCTTGGCCAAGAGGCAACAGCCCGCGCTAGCTTCTCATCGTCGTCGTTGTCTTCGCACTGATCGCCTTTTCGTTATCGCACATATTGTTCCGTAGCACTATTACGGCGGAACTAGGGCACCATGTCTTTAAATACCGTATTGACCCGTAACAAATAGTTACTGCTTGAGCATTAGGCGTCCAGTGCCTAACTTTCAAGGCACCTAATTGATCGAAACCGTCGAAAATGATGTTGAATTTTTCAAATTCCCATTGCGCGGGGCAACGGCAGACTGGGAGGGAAGTGTCATAACTGCAAGGGAACGGCAAAAGCTAAACCCGGCCATTAGGATGGTGAGCGTAACGTATTTGCGGTGTGTACTGTGATATAAAATTCATAATAAAGTAAATAAAACTGGTAACAATGCGAGAAACCATTCCCGCGATATGTATATTCTGAAATGAAGTTACTACATTCTAATTATCTAATATAATAATAATTATAAATAATAATTAATAATAATAATAAATATAATAATTATCTTTTCCGTCATGCAGATGATGGAAGCTCGTAGTAAAAGTTGAAAAAGACACTGAGCAGCTCTGGCCTCCAAGAAAATACTTTGCCATCGCAGATGATACCTAAATGCGCATAGTCAACAGCATAAAGCTGCATGTACAGCAAAACAAAGAAAGCAATAGAAAAACAACAGCATTCTGAACATCAATAAAACCATCAATGCAACGAAATATTAAACAGAACACACTGAAACAACTTCGATTATGGCAGTAAGCACATGATTGGAGACTAATTTACCAAAGCAATGAACAAAGCAACATTTAGAAATTTGAAAAGAAAGCATGCAATTCATTTCTGGATGACTCTTCCGGTGCGATGTTTTGACTGTTACATAAGTTCCGTAACTCAAGATGTTTGTGTCTGGGCATTTGTGTCCCGTAATTAGTACTACATAGCTGTACTTTCCAAGTGTCGGCTTGATGAACGGCATATTTGTGGATCCTCCTGTCGAAGCAGGGTAATTGAGCGAGAAAGTGTCCATTGTTTTTTTAATCTGCGTGCTACGGTTAGGCGATTATACTATAGATAAGGAATTTGTAATATATCTTGCGTGCGAAAAGGTTGGGCCGAGGGATTATGGAAACCTATACTGTATATGTGTATTAGAATTTTCTTTCTGAAGAGAGTGCAGCATTCATAGGTTTGCGGCAGTAGTAGATAGCAAGTAATAAAAGCAAGTTATGAATAAGGAGTATCACTTTCGTGGGAAGAGTTCATGTGTTAAGAAAGTTAGTCCTACGATACTCGAGAACCTTATTGAAACATACCGTAGCCCCCGTACCAAGACATCTTCTTCAAAATAATGCTCCAAGTATCCTAATTGTCTTAATTATGTCAATTATTGAAGCGTTGTATGTTTAAACTGCGTCGATGACCGTGTGCCTATATTTTTGGTGTACAAGTACAGCTTTTGTTTTGGTAATATTGATCTTTAGTACATTGTAATCAGTCGTCTTACCTAGGTGCATTATAGTTGTGTATCCGCTAATTATAATGCCTGATAATGAAATGCCAAAGATTAGCAAAATCGTGTTATCTGCGAAATTTACAAATTTTGTTACTTTACTGGTATATACAATGTCATTTATGTACACTTTAACGAGAAATGGACCAAGAATACTTCCTTGTAGAACTGCAGGTTTTACATCGCATGTGTGGCCGTTTATACTTAGGAACTGGTGCTTAAAACCTAAATAAGAATGACGAAGGGTCAAGACTTTGCCACGATATCCATTCTTTTCAAATTTTTAATTACTAATTTATGATTAGGATAGTCCAAGGCTTTTGTAAGATGTACATAGATCCGCAGAGCCATGTCCGTTTATCAAAAGCATTTGAAAGGAATAGCCCTGTTCTAATAAAGCGAGATCTGTTCAGCGTTTTTCCTGAAGCGAAATTGTGCAGTGTGCGTTTTCTCACGCTTATCGCAAAAGCTAGACAATCTTGACAAAATGTCATTTTCCAAGCCTTTCAAAAAATTGGTAACGGTGATACTGCCCTAGATTTAGCGATATTATTTTTTATCATTTTTTATGCAATTCGTTTACCTACCCGGGTTGCATATGTTGTGGAAAAAATTGTTCTACTAAACAGAGATTACAAACACGTGTTAGGCAAGGTGCTAAAAGGTCGATCACGTATTTGACGGGTGTTTTTTAATTACCATCTGCCTAGCTGCTAGCAGTGTAACTCAGTTGTAAAAATATGTAGACCACCTCGGTCATTGTTACTGAGAGAAGAAAATAGATTTTATCATTACAATGTTCGAAGTAATGCGGAACGTTTTCAGTAGCTTCTACCATATCGAGAGTGACAAAATAATGATTAAATAAATCTTATAATCATTTCGCACTGAGGTTTTCATAATTCTGACCTATTTTTGTTGAATTACTCGAATGCGTTGAACGATAAAGTGTGGGATTTAGATAGTTCCATATTATATCTGGTCTTGACGCTGAAAATGAAACGAGCTCGCAGAAATTGTTTTTTTTTTTTGCCGTAGGAATTTCTTTTGTTAGCCTGTTCCGAAACGCTTCAGAAACCCTAAGTAAATAAACTGCACGAGTTTTAAGAAATGTCTCAAAAATTTTTTTTACTTTCTCCGATTCTTGCATAATAATTGCGGTATAGAGCATTCCGGTAATGCAGGCTCGTAAATCTTGTCTAGAAATGAAGCCTTTTATCATCATCATCATCAGCCTGGCTACGCACACTGCCGGGAAAAGGCCTCTCCATTACTTCTCCAACAACCCCGGTCATGTACTAATTGTGGCCATGTCGTCCTTGCAAATTTCTTAATCTCATCCGCCCACCTAACTTTCTGCCGCCCCCTGCTACGCTTCCCTTCCCTTGGAATGCAGTCCGTAACCATTATTGGCCATCGGTTATCTTCCCTCCTCATTACATGTCCTCCCCATGCTCATTTATTTTTCTTGAATACAACTAAGATGTCATTAACTCACGTTTGTTCCCTCACCCAATCTACTCTTTTCTGATCCCTTAACGTTACGCCCATCATTCTTCTTTCCATAGCTCGTTGCGTCGTCCTCAATTTAAGTAGAAGCCTTTTCGTAAGCCTCCAGCTTTCTGCCCCGTAGGTGAGTACTGGTAAGACACAGCTATTATAGACTTTTCTCTTGACTAATAACGGCAACCTGCTGTTCCTGATCTGAGAATGTCCGCCAAAGGTACCCCAGCCTATACTTATTCTGCTGATTATTTCAGTCTCATGATCCGGATCCGCAATCACTACATGCCCTTAGTAGGTGTATTCCCTTACCACTTCCAGTGCCTCGCTACCTATTGTACAGTGATGTTCTCTTCCGAGACTGTTAAACATTACTTTAGTTTTCTGTAGATTAATTTTAAGAGCCATCCTTCTTCTTTGCCTCTCCAGGTCAGTGAGCATGCATTGCCATTGGTCCCCTCAGCTACTAAGCAAGGCAATATCATCAGCGAATTGCAAGTTACTGAGGTATCCTCCATTAACTCTTGTCCCCAAATTCTTCCCAGTCCAGGTCTCTGAATACCTTCTGTAAACACGCTGTGAATAGCATTGGGGAGATCTTATCTCCCTGCCTGACGCCTTTCTTTTTTGGGATTTTGTTGCTTTCTTTATGAAGGACTACGGTGGCTGTCGAGCCGCTATAGATATCTTTCAGTATCTTTACATACGGCTCGTCTACACCCTGATTCCGCAATGCCTTCATTACTGCTGAGGTTTCGACAGAATCAAACGCTTTTTCGTAATCAATGAAGGCTATATATAAGGGTTGGTTATATTCCACACATTTCTCTATCACCTGATTGATAGTGTGAATATGGTCTATTGTTGAGTAGCATTTACGGAATCCTGCCTGGTCCTTTGCTTGAAAGAAGTCTAAGGTGTTCCTGATTCTATTTGCGATTACCATAGTAAATTGTTTGTAGGCAACTTACAGTAAGCTGAGTGGTCTATAATTCTTGAAGTCTTTGGCGTCCCCTTTCTTATGGATTAGGATTGTGTTAGCGGTCTTCCAAGACTCCAGTACGCTCGAGGTCATGAGGCACTGCGTATACAGGGTGGTCAGTTTCTCTAGAACAATCTGCCCACTTTCCTCGACAAATCTGCTATTACCTGATCCTTCCCAGCTGCTTTCCCCCTTTGCATAGCTCCGAATGCTTTCTTTACTTCTTCCGGCGTTACCTGTGGGATTTCGAATTCCTCAAGACTATTCTCTCTTCCATCTTTCATCCATATGATATTGCTGGCTTTGTCTCTTAACGCATATATCTGATTCTTGTCAATTCCTAGTTTCTTCTTCACTGCTTTTAGGCTTCCTCTGTTCCGAGAGCATGTTCGATTTTATCCATATTATACTTCCTTATGTCAGCTGTCTTACACTTCTTGATTAACTTCGAAAGTTCTGCCAGTTCTATTCTAGGTGTAGGGTTAGAGGCTTTCATAAATTGGCGTTCCTTGAGCAGATCTTTCGTCTCCTGCAATAGCTTACTGGTATTGTAAGCGGAGTTACCACCGACATTTATTGCACACTGCTTAATGATGCCCACAAAACTGTCGTTCATTGCTTCAACGCTAAAGTCCTCTTTCTGAGTTAAAGCCGAATGCCTGTTCTATAGCTTGACCTGGAATTCCTCTATTTTCCCTCTTACTGCTAACTCATTGATCGGCTTCTAATGTACCAGTTTCTTCTGTTCCCTCCTCAGGTCTATGCTAATTCGAGTTCTTACCATCCTATGGTCACTGCAGCGCACCTTGCTGAACACGTCCAAATCTTGTATGATGCCAGGGTCAGCGCAGAGTATGAGGTCTATTTCATTTCTAGTCTCGCCGTTCGGGCTCCTCCGCATCCACTTTCGACTATCCCGCTTGCGGCAGAAAGTATTCATTATGCGCATATTATTCTGTTCCGCAAACTCTACTAATAAATCTCCCCTGCTATTCCTAGTGCCTATGCCATATTCCCCCACTGCCTTGTCTCCAGCCTGCTTCTTGCCTACCTTGGCATTGTATTCGCACCAGGGTGGCCAATCCTGCTCTGGTGAGGGAGTCCGTTACCTGTTCTGGTCACCAGGATTAGGCTACACTCCAGGCCTGTTTATGCAATTTTATCAACACCCGGATTTTCCTTTTCTTTTAATCCAGTGGAAAATTGCGCGGCACCGGGATTCGAACCACGGACCTCTTGCACGCGAGGCGGGTGTTCTACCTCTACGCCATCGCTGCACCCTCGTATAGCCTTGTAAAAGCCTTGTATAGTAAAACAAAATGATTTAGAAGCCTATCTTAACCGTAGTCAGCATCGCTTTCGTGAAATATTCCGCTCCAATCAAAATTTTTGACATTCTGTGGGAAGATTTCTACTGTGGAGCTGGTATGTCTTCAAAGGGCACCGGCTGTGTTTTTGTTCCTAACGCATTTTATGTGCACATACAAATGTACTATCATGATTGCTGATGTCTCTGCTCATAACACGCGGCTGTAAGCGAGGAGGCTGTATACTTCTTATCAACAGATCAAGTAAAGAGGAAGAGCAGACGGTGATTCTTGTAGGAGTGGTGATAACATTATTGCAGCCAAATGAAAGAATTGTCTCGTCTATTTCTCTTTTAATAGGGATATCTGCTAACATATTTATATTGAAATCTGCTCCTAATACAACGTCGTAATTATGTTTATCTAAACAGAAGAGAAGTGATTGAGAACTTTTGTTGGGCTGCTGATCGCGAATAATCAGAACGTGATTTTGGCATGTAAAACCGCACAGTTTAATTTTTAATACAGCAAAAGTGCTCATGAAAAGAAATGGTGCTTTCGATTGCTGCTTAGGTTATGCCAATTAAAGGTGTTCCCATTTGTCGATGGTTGTTGCGCAAGAATTACGAAAGAAGGGGAGTAACAGACAGGAAAGGGCATTCTTGAAAGGAGACATGATGCGGTGGCATGAAAGCTAAAATTAGTTTGTTATATTAAGAAGGGTGACCTGAGTACCAGCATACAATGCGTTTCTTTCTACGAGTGAGTTTGGTTGCTTGAAATGGCGTCTTTGGCCACGTGTATGTATTTTCTTTGATGATATCTATGCTTATTTTCATTTTTCTTTCGTAACATTCACATAAAAAACACGTTTTTAGTGAATAAAATCTCCCCCCCCCCATCAAACTAAGCCCATATCGCAAATCATTATACTAACGACACTTGTATTTTCATTTGAGCTGTTCCTGAGTTCAGATTTCAACCCATCGTATGTGCATATCTAATTAGCAGGCGCATGGCGTCTACATTTAGGACATCGTGGTATTTTCAAGAACGTTAGCGAAGGTAAAACATCTGAGTTGAGTGATAAGTAGCCAATAATCCCGAAAAATACAATTACGACTTGCATGAACTCAGGATCCTCGCTCATGTGGGCAGTCCCCTGGACGTTCGGCGAGACTAAAAAAAAATTCCCGCTGTCGTCATATATTTCATACTATGGCAAAAAACCGAAGAATATGCTTTTTAGTGCCTACGCTTTCAAAAGTTTCGCTGCTAAAATATTCCTGGATTCCTGAATATATCAGGAATCTCACACAGGTAGTTTTGCACTCCATATGTATGGACAAAGAAGAACAGGTCTCACAATAAAATTTTCAGAAAATGTCAGTCGAAGAACTCCCTGAATCTTTCAGTGTCCCTGCGTCATATATGTTGATATATAAACTTTAGGTTACCGACCTCGAAATCTGTTAGAACGATGGCTCAGAATAAGATAACCTCACCATTATTAACATATTTCACACGTCATCCATGAGAGTGAATGACCACAAACTGGGAATAAATGTCAGAATAGATATGTAATTTCTTTGCACTAATGCAATGCTTTTATGTGAAACGAAAATATTTGCAATATGCGAGAACCAATGCTAAATCTAGTAGTTAAGACAACATTTTGAAATATCCGTTGTTCACGTAAACATGAAAGAGCGTACAAAACCTCCTTCTCAATATATTTATAGCACACAGATTTTATGAAAAACATCAAAGAACGAAACGCTGCATAATAATCTCAATATACGGGCGTCTACTGAGGCAGCAGGCAATGTATTGTAATTTATAGTGAACTAAGGGTTAATCATGTGGGCGTAACTAGACGCTATGGCTTATGTTAAGGGAGGAACTTAAGCACCATGCCTTCAAATACCGTAGTGGCGCGTAACAAGTGGCCACTGCCTTAGCAGTCTGCATATAGTGCCTAACTTTAGAGGTACTTAATAATTCGCAATCATTTAAAATTATTATCACTTTTTCAGGGTTAAAACTGCTCGTGCAACGGCAGACTAAGAGTAATGTGTCATATGTGCAAGTGAACGACATGAGGTAAAAGAGGCAGGAAGGCGGGCAGCCTAACCTATTTATGGCGCGTTCTATGATCAAAAATTCATAATAAAGTAAGTAAAAGTGGTAAAAATGCGAATGATAATTTCCACGTGATATATATTCTGGGTTTGAGTTATTACATTTTGCATGGCTTAATAATCATTTTTTTGGTCATAAAGATGAAGGTGGCACACAGATTAGCTCCGGCCTCCCTGAAGATGCACTCTAGCAACCGCAGAGCGTCCCGAAAGGTACATAATCAAAGTCACAGAGTGACATGTGCAGGAGAACACAAAAATAAAATGCAATAGAAAAATTACAACTTTACCAAGAGCAATACAACATATTGGTATTGCGACAAAACATTAAAAACAGGGCCCTGAAACAACCCACATTGTGGCAATAAGCACCTTAGGAATCTATGTAAACCTTACGTCTGCCAACTGCTGAATTCAGACACAATTGCGTAGCGCTAAAATGTTTCCGGAACAATAAAGTCGACGCTATTGTTTGAGCAATAAATGAATATAGGCACATAATGTATTGTCACTGCCGAAACAAGTTATGTATGAGGCACGCTCTGCAGTACAACTCCTCTTTTACGTTTCTATAAGAACACTCCGCGTCATTTCCCGTGGCCTCCAAAATGAATGACCCGTTCAGGCCTGCGAATGTTGAGACGCGCCTGAGACGGCAACCGAACTCCTCCCTCACGCTTAATTTTTTTTCAGAACGCGCAGTGGCATCTAGTGGCACCGCCGGGAAGTACGCGCGGGGCCTACGAGACAAGAAGGGTGGCGCTACGCGGCCTGCGACCGCTGAGAATCGCTCCCTGGCTTTTCATGCACTCCGTGGCACACACTGAGTGACCCACGTTGGCCAGATCGTCATTAAAGAACAGCACGCGCCCAGTGAATCCATGGTCCCGCGACTAAAGCGTTGCCGTGATGGGTGTTCTTTGAAAAGTAGTACCTACCCTGCTCATGTGTGTCACAGCCTGCATTGTGTGGTTGCAGAAATCGACGAATCTTTTACACGAGGGTTGGGTAGAACTCACAAGCGAAGAAGTTTATGGGCCATTTTCGTCATTGTAGGCGGCACATTGCCAGCTGCAAATACCTAATTACTCAAGCTGGCATCAAAGCGTTCATTGAAGAGCGACAAAGTCCTAGTGGCATATACCCCGTCGCATAAGTTGATATCAAAGAGTTTATTTGAAGACCACCATAGGTTCAGTGGCCTATACCCAGTGTCACACTTTGGCGTCAGATAATTTATTTATAATTAATGAGTACAGAATACCTCATCTACAGTGAAACATATGGACGTGGCATAGGTTCGTTGAAGAGCGTCATGTCTGTGCAAATTGCGGCATTCTCACTTGTCCAATTTGGCGCCTTGGTCTGCTATAGGAACTGCATTGCCTCAGCACAGCAGCACGATGCACTACATATTCGACGACGGTCTACCAATCAACGCATGAAGGCAGGGAAACGGTTAGATACAAACATCGATAAAAACATAAAAAGAAACATGGATAGTTCAAGCAAAGTGCGAGAACAATCCTGTGCAGTATAATGTATATTGTCGTAAATGGCGGGCATACAGTTCCATTATAACATTCAATTTGTTGAACGCTCTGGCGCCCTATGCAGCCGACAGAAATTTCGCAACAACTATGACAAACGTACACAATGTACTCTACTCTACCATATGTACAACGTGGCACATGTCACAAAGTCAATGATACTGTGATTGAAGCCTGGACGCTTGCCGTTTCAAAGCCACCAGATCGATAGAAAGAAAGACGCATTCAGGTGCATATTGTACCGTAAGAAGCGCTTTCTTCGGTTATGTCAACCGTAGTTATAGCACATGTGCTCACTGCTTGCCACAATGTTGTTACCGAGAACACATGATGCTCTAGGGACTCCGCAACAAGAAGTTAAACCACAAAAGTTCTAGTCTCGTCTTAGCAGTGTTCGTTTTCTTACGTCAGCCCTGATTTCATTGCTATTGTCATGTGAACAGCTGCTCACACTGGTCTCCCATATGTTTGAAACAGGAACACCTGCATATAGAAGGCAGCTACAGTGACCATGAAGTGAAACGGTGGTTTTACCTGCTGTTAAAGTTATGCCAATTCAAAGTGCTTCCATTCGTCCATGGCTGTTGTGCAAACATTACGAAAGAACTGAAGTAGAGGACAGAAAGGCCATTCTTGAAAGGAGACTTGATGCGGTGGCACGAGAGCTCCTATGAGTTTGTTCTAATAGGAAGGGTGACTTTTTTATGAGAATTCAATACGTTGCATGTTACGAGAGTGAGTTTTGATGCTTCAAATGGCGCCCTTGGTCGCGTACATATATTTTGTTTTCATATCTATGCTTGTTTTCTCCTTCCTTTCCTAACATTCCTATAAAAAAACACGTTTTTAGTGAGAAAAATGCGCCCCCCATAAACGTAACCCAACATTGCAAATTATTATACTAACTACACCTATATTTCCATTTAAGCTGCTTTCTACTTCAGATTTCGCCGCATCACATGTGCAGATCTGATGTAGCAGAAGCACGGCGTCTACTTTTACCGCCTCGTGATCTTTTCAAGAACGTTAGCGAAGATCAAACACCTGTACTGAGCGATACACAGCTCATACTCCAGATGTATACAACTACCACACGCATGAACTCAAGATCCTCGTTGATGTGGGCAGTCGCCAGCACATTCGGTGAGACCATGAGAAGGTTCCTGCTGTCGTCTAATATTCCGTACATTTGCAAAAATCTAAATAAATGTTTTTCAGTGCCTTCGCTTACTGTCATATATTCGCTGATAAAATATTTGTGGATTCCTAATTGTCTCAGGAATCTTACACGGGTAGTGTTGCACTACATATGAATGGAAGAACAAAAACAGGTGTATCATTAAAATTTTCACAAAATGTCAGTTGAACTCCCTGACGTCTTTTGGAGTCCCTGCGTCATATGTGTTGATATATAAAACTAAGGTTACCGACTTCAAAGTCTGTCAGAACAATAAGTCAGAGTAAAAGTATCTCACCGTTAATAACATATTTCACACGTCATCCATGAGAATGAATAACCTCAAGGCAGCGAATAAAGGTCATATTAGAGATTTCATTTCTTTGAACTAATGCAACGCCTTCTTATGAAGTGAACATAATTCCAAAATGCCGAAAACAATGTTAAAACTGGTAGCCAAGACACCATTATGAAATACTAATTGTTCAGGTAAAAATGAATGAGCGTACACATCTTCCTAAGAATATTTCTAGCGCATACATTTTACGAAATACGTGAAGACACCAACCCCCGCATAGTAAGCTCAATATACGGTTGTTTAGTGAGGCAGCAGGAAGTGTAATGTTCTTCATAGCAAAAACTGTTTAATCGTGTGGGCGTAACTAGACGGTACGGTTTATGATAAGGGAGGCAATACTACGGCAGAACGTAAGAAACATGCCTTAACATAACGTAGCTAGGCGCAACAAATGGTTACCGGCTTAGCAATCTGCGTTAAGCGTCTAGTGCCTAGCTGTGTAGTTCCCTAATTGATCGACACCATTTATAGTATGTTTGAATTTTTCAAGTTAACACTGCGCTTGGCATGGCAGACTAAGAGTGATGTGGCATATCTGAAAAAAAAAACCAAGAGGCAAAACGGGCCAGGAATGGGGGCGGCATAACCTACTTAGGGTTCGTTCTGGGATATAAGATTCATAATAAAGTAGGTAAAAGTAGTGAAAATGCGAAGGACCATTTCCGCGTGATATATGTTCCGAGTAGGAGTTAAGTTTTTGCACGACCTAATAATAATTTTTTTTTTCAACATGAAGATGACGGTGGCACGGAGAAAATGTTGAAAAACACACTGATTAGCTTCGGCATCCCTGAAGATGCACTTTCGCAAAACAAGAGTGTCCCGGAAGGTACATAGTCAACATTATAAAGTGGCATGTAAAGGAAAACACAGAGAAAACGCGATAGAAAAAATAACAGCACTACTACAATCAATAAAACCCATTTTTATTGCGACAAAAGATAAACAAAACGCACTGAAACAACTCAAATTGTTGCAATAGGCACTTCAAAAACCCATAAAAACATTAGGCCTGCCAACTGCTGAATTGAGACATAATTGCGTAGCGCTAAAATGTTTTATATAAGATAAAGTTGACGATATTGTGTGAGCAATAAATGAATATAGATACATAATGTATTGTCACTGCCGAAACAAGTTATGAGGCGTGCTCTGCAGTACAACCCCTCTTTTGCGTTTATATAAGAACACACCGTGTCATTTCCCGTGACCTCCAAAATGAATGACGCGTTTGGGCCTGCGAATGTTAAGACACGCCTGCGATGGCAACCGAACTCCTCCCTCACGCTTTCTTTTTTCAGAACGCGCTGGGGCATCTAGTGGCACCGCCAGGAAGTACGCGCGTCGCCTACGAGACAAGATGGCTGGCGCTACGGGGCATTTGACCGCTGACAATTGTTCCGTAGCCTGCCACACATTCAGTGGCACACACTGAGTGACCCACGTTGGCGGGATCGTCATTAAAGAACAGCACGCGCCCAGTGAATTCATGGTCCCGCGACTAAAGCGTTGGCGTGATGGGTGTTCTTTGAAAAGCAGTACCTACCCTGCTCATTTGTATCGCAGCCTGCAAAATTGTCTGGTTGCTGATCTCCAGGAGCGCTTTACACGAGCGTTACATTCCGCTGAGAAGCGAAGAAATTTTTGGGTCATTTTCGTCATTGTAGGGCGGCACATTCCCAGTTGCAAACACCTCATTACTCAAGTTGGCGTGAAACTCGTTCATTCAACAGCGCTACAGTCCTATTGGCATATGCCCCGTTACATAAGTTGACGTGAAATAGTTCATTTCAAATTCAGCACATGTCTATTGGCCCATGCTCAGTGTTCACGTTGGCGTCAAGGAACTTATTCGATAAGCGATGAGTGCAGAATAACTCGCCTAGAGCGACACGTTTCGACGTGAAAGAGGTTTGTTGAAGAGCGACACGTTTGGGCAAATTGCCGCTTTCTCATTTGTCTAAATTGGTGCGTTAGTCTTCTAGGAACTGCGTTGCCTCAGCACAGCAGCACGGTGCACTACCCATTCGACGACGGACTACCAATTAACGCAGGTTGGCAGGAAAACGGTCAGACTAAAACATAGATAAATACATCAAAACGAACATGGAAAGTTATCGCAAGGTGCGAGAACTATCCTTTGCAGTAGAATATCTACAGTGTCGTAAATGACAGGCATAGAGTTCCAACATGACATTCAATTTCTTGAACGCTTGGACGCCCTATACATCCGACTGCAATTTAGGAACAATTATGGGAAACGTACACAACGTACTTTACTCTGCGATATGTACAACGTACCACACGTTGCGAAGTCAATGATAGAAAGATTGAAGCCTCCTAGCTTCCCGTTTAAAAACGATCAGATCGAAACAAAAGAATAACGCAGTCTGGTCTTTATGTCACCGCAAGAAGCGCTTTTTGCAGTTATGCCAACCGTAGTTATAGCGCGTGTCTGCATTGGGTATCACAGAGTTGCCACCGAAAGTACAAGGCCCTCTAGGGACTCCGTGCCATGAAGTTATACCACAAAAATACTTATGTCGTCTTAGCAGTTTATTTTCTTACGCCAGCCCTCATTTCACTGGTATTGTCATGTAAACAGCTGCTCACACTGGTGCCCATATATTTGAAACGGGAACATCAACATAGAGAAGACAGCTAGAGTGACCATATAAGGAAATGTTGTTTTTCACTTGCCTTTACCTTATGCCAATTCAAAGTGTTTCATTTGTCTACGGTTGTTGCGCAAGAATTACTAAAGAACTGCAGTAACGGAAAGAACTGGCATTTTTGAAAGGAGGCTTGATGCGGGGACGCGAGAGCTAATACCAGTTTGTTCTATTAAGAAGGGGGACATTTGTATAAGCAATCAGTACGTTGCTTGTTACGAGAGTGAGTTTTGATGCTTCAAATGGCGTCTTTGGTCACGTACATTCATCTCACTTTTATATCTATGCTTGTTTTCGCCTTCTTTTCCTAACACTGACATAACAAACACGTTTTTAGTGAGACAAATGCCCCCCCCCCCTCCGAAATATAACACAACATCGCACATTATTATACTAAATGTAGTTATTTTTCCACTTTAGCTGATTTCCACTTCAGATTTCGCCGCATCTTGTGTACAGATCTGATGTCGCAGACGCGTGGCGTCTACTTTTACCACATCGTGGCCTTTTCAAGGACGTTAGCGAAGGTCAAACACCTGTACTGAGTGATACACAGCTGATAATCCAGAAGTATACAACTACCACTTGCGTGAACTCGAGATCCCCGTTCATGTGGCCGGTCCCCAGGACAGTCGGTGAGACCATGAGAAGATTCCTACCGTCGTCTAATATTCCGTACATTGGCGAAAACCTAAATATATGCTTTTCACTGCCTTCGCTTTCTGGCTTATTTTCGCTGATAAAATATTTGTGGAATCGTGAATATCTCCGGAATCTTGTACAGGTAGTTTTGCACTGTATATGAATGAAAGAACAAGAACACGTGCGACATTAAAATTTTCAGGAAATGTCAGTCGAAGAACTCCCTGACATCTTTTCATGTCCCTCCGTGATTGTGTTGATATATAAACCAAAGGTTACCGCCTTCAAAATGTGTCAGAACAGTAAATCATAATAAAATACTCTCACCTTTGTTAGCATAGATTTTACACGTCATCCATGAGAATGACTAACCGCTAAGCAGGGAATAAATGTCAGTATCTATTTGTAATTTCATAGAACTAATGCAATGAAGCTAGCATAATTGCAAAATACCAGAAACAATGCAAAATCGAGTAGCCAAGACACCATTTTGACATATTGACTGTTCACGTAAAAATTAAAGAGCGTACACAACATCTTTCTCGGAATATTTATTGCACGCACATTTTACGGAACACATGAAGGTCCCAAACGCAGCACAGTATACGGCTGTCTACTGAGGCAGGAGGCAGTGTATTGTCCGTCTTAGTCAAAAAAGTTTCAATCGTGTGGGCGTATCTAGACGGTATGGCTAGTGTTTAGGGAGGCAATACTACGGCGAAACTTAAGCACCATGTTTCAAATTACAGTAGTGACGTGTAACGAGTGGTTTCTGCTTTATCAATCTACGTCTAGTGCGCAACATTCTAGGTACCTAATTTATCGAAATCATTTAAGATGGTTTTCACTTTTTCAAGTTAACACTGCTCGTTGCAACAGCAGACAGAGAGTGATTTGTCGCATCTGCACGCAAACGGCAAGAGGTAAAGAAGGCCTTGATGACGGGCAGCGTAACCTACTTAAGGTGCGTTCTGTGATACAAATTCATAATAACGTAAATAAATGTGGTAAGAATAAGAAAGACCATTTCCGCGTGATATATACTCTGAGTTCGGACTATGACACTTTTCCATTACTTAATAATTTTTCCTCACGTAGATGAAGGTGGCTCAGAGAAAAAGATGGAAAACACAGTGATTAGCTCCGGCCTCCCTGAAGATGCACTTTCGCAAACGCTTAGTTTCCGAAAAATACATAATCAACATCATAAAGTGGCATGTACAGCAAAACACAGCAAATACGCAATAGAAAAAAATAAAAGCACTACCAATATCAACACAAGCCATTTTGATTGCGACAACACATCAAAAAGAACGCACTGAAACAACTTAAATTGTGGCAATAGGCACTTTAAAACCTAACAAACTTTGTCTCTCCCAAGTGCTGACTTGACACATTATCGGGTAGCGCTAAGATGTATTCGGGAAAATAAAGTCTACGTTATTGTGTCAGCAATAAATGAATATTTGTACATAACTGCCCATATTCATTTATTGACTGTCACTGCCAAAACAAGCTATGTATGAGACGTCTTCTGCAGCACAACCCCTCTTTTGCGTCTCCATGAGAACAGCCTGCGTCAGTTCCCCTGACCTCCGAAACGAACGACGCGTTGGGGCGTGCGAATGTTGAGAAACGCGTAGATTCAACAACCGAAGTCCTCCCTCAATTTTTTCTTTTTCAGAACGCGCTGTGTCATCTTGTGGCACCACAGAGAAGTGCGCGCGTCGTGTGCGAGATGAGGAGCGTTCCGCTGCGGTGCCTTCGAAGGCTGACAATTCCTACGGCGCTTTCTCCACACTCAGTGGCACACCCTGAGTGACCCACGTTGGCGAGATGGTTATTAAAGGAGAGCACGTGCCCAGTAAATCCATGATCCAGCAACTAAAGCGTTGGTGAGATGGCTGTTCTTTGAAAAACATTACATACCCAGCTCATTTGTACCACCGCCTGCAAATTTGTCTGTTTGCTGAAATCGAGCAATCTTTTACACGAGGGTTAGATTGAAATCGCAAGCGAAGAAATTTAGGGGTCATTTTCACCATTTCAGGCAGCACATTGCCAGTTGCAAATACCTAATTACTGTAGCTGGCGTCAAAGGCATTCATTGAAGAGCGACACAGTCCTACTGGCATACGCCCCGTTCCACAACTTGATATCAAAGAGTTTATTTGAAGACCAGCGCATGTCCAGTGGCCCATACCCTGTGTCTCACGTTGGCGTCAGAGAGTTTCTTCGATAAGCGGGGCGTACAGCTTTCCTCGACTAGAGTGACACATACCGACGTGAAAGAGTTTTGTTGAAGAGCAGCACGCTTCTGCATATCACAACATTCTCACTTGTCCAATTTGGCGCCTTGGACTGCTAGCAACTGGGTTGCCTCTGCACAGCAGAACGATGCACTACCCATTTGATAATGGACTACAAATTAACGCAGTCACGCAGGAAAACGGTTTGTGGTTTATTCTTCCTACTGACGCGTTCTTTCTGCCGCGGCTCATAACGTCATTTGTCAATTCCCAAACTACATTGGGCTGTTTCTTTGCAAGTTCAGAAAGTATTTTCTGATAATATGTTCGCTTGGCGTGTCTAAGCTCAGAGTTTAGTTTGTTTTGGGCGCTTTTGAATCTAATCAATATTTCTGGCGATCGAGACGTAGAAAAGCGTGGTAAAGCTTATTCTTGTTCTTTATCATTTTCTTATGTGCGGGTATGACGCACGGTCTTCTAATTTTTTTTTTTAGTGTTTAATTTCTTCGAGTCAGTAAAGTCAATAATACTATCCGCCAGATGGAAATGAAAGAACACAGGCCGCCGCATATTTCACCACAAGAAGAGTTTTCTGTGGTTATGCCATCCGTAGTTACAGCACGAGTCCTCACTGCTTCTCACAGAGCTGTAGCCGAAAGTACAAGGCGCACCAGGGAATCCGCGCCTTGAAGTGTACCTGCAGATCTTCTCTTCTTAGCAGTGTTTGATTCCCTACGCGAACCCTAATTTCACTGGTATTGTCATGTAAAGCAGCTGCCCACACTTGTCTCCAATATATTTGAATCAGAAACATCAGCATATAGAATACAGCAAGAGTGGCCGTGAAAAGAAACGGTGTTTTTAACTGTTGTTTAGGTTATGCCAATTCTAATTGTTTTCATTTGTCCACGACTGTTGAGCAAAATTTACGAAAGCACGGGAATAATGGATAAGAAAGGGCATTCTTGAAAGCAAACACGATGCGGTGGCACGAGAGCTAACTTAGTATATTAAGAAGGGTGGCTTAAGTATCAGCATACAATTCGTTTCCTTTTACCACTGAATGTAGTTTCTTCAAATGGTGTCTTTGGTCACATGCCTGCATTTTCTTTGATGATATCTATGTCCGTTTCTTTCTTTCATGCCTAACATCCACATAAAATAATAGTTTTTGGTGAGAAAAATGCCCCCTATTAACTAGCCCAAGATAGCAATCTGTTAAATTAACTACACTTATCTTTCCATTTGAGCTGTTGTCCACATGAAATATCACTGCAACATGTGGGAGATCTGAAGTGGCAGACGCACGTTGTCTACTTTTACGATATAATAGTATTTTCAAGGACATTATGAAAAGTCTAACCCCTGCCGAAGCGATAACGAGCTGATAATCAAGAAAAATGGAACTACAACTTGAATGAACTCAAGATCCTTGGCCCTGTGGCCAGTCCGCAGGAGGTTCGGCGAATCCGTGAGAAGATGGCTGCTGTCGTCGAGTACTGTCGTAATATAAAGAAAGTTTAGTTGGGTGGTTTTCCGTGCGTTCGCTAACTGCAACGTTTTCAGATTGAAAATACTCGTAAATTCTTGTGTAGCTGCAGAATGTTACACAACTAGTTATGCGCTAAATTTGGACGGAAGACTAAGAACAGTTCTGAAAATTGATTACTTCACTGCAACAGCCTAATATATGTACCAGTAAGCGTTAGTCACTACGGAAATATCAGAAAGGATGAGAAAGCGCTGCCCTTTCTTCGCTTAGTTAACTGTACGGGTGATTTGTGTTACCCTGTTTCTATTGAGAGCTCAATTCATACGTATTAGCTTGGGCACTGACAGCAGGAAATGTGAGAATGTTGAATTTATACAAAGAAAGCCTTAGGAGTACATAAAAAATTTGGTTACATTAACAACAACATGTGAAATTTCTAAACACTTTAGCCAGGACGTATTTCGGTGTTCCATCCAGATGTAGTATCTACGAAACTTTTACATTAGAAATTTCTAGAATATCCTTTCTAAAAGTAGGACAAACAGAAATCTGATACCTTGGAACTACTCTCTCATACATAATTTTTATCAACCCGAAAGGCGCTCGTATTCAAGTTTTGCATGATTTATTATTACCACTGGTTAATGTAAGCTAGCAAGGGTAGCTTTCTCAAGAAAACAGACAAAATATTTCAACTATCCAAGGAAGTCGCTCTACACCTGTTACAGTCAAGGCAAGGTTTTTGACAGTAATCCGTCAGATTTACCTTACCTCAGACCTTTCATTTAGGTCATGACTGTTTTAAAAAATGTAAGGGTGGGCCGCACGGCGAGGACGCCTTTACTTGTGGTGACATCGGCCGAATGGGCCATTGATTAAATGAAAGGATTAGGGAGCGTGCGTACTCATTCTTATAAGTAACCTGCTTGCGCAGTCCACATGTTGCAACGAGGAGGAGACGATTGTGACAGCCAGATGCATACAAAGCGACGCCATGCATACAAAACCACGCATACAACATGGCGTGTAGGCTCTATTTTCTTCGGGAGCATCCTTTTCGGGCCGTGCCACTGTTTTGTAGCTCCTGCTATTCTCGTGGCAAGGGCTTTACCATCTTGATATGTAACAGTGCACGAACAGCAAGACGAATTAAAAGCCTGAGAGAAACCACCAGCCCTGACTCGCAACTCCCAGCTTGAGCATCACGATTACAGCACCGCCACGATGCCACGATGGCCACGTAGGCCGGGGGACATTTCTTCGAACAAACTGAAAACAACCCGCCTGTTCTCTTTTTTAACACTATATTGTTAAGCGCCCGACGTGGCAGAAAATTCAGCGTTGACGTCGGTGGTTTTGTCCAGTATAGAAAAATCAAGCTGAAATATGCATCGTGAACTACGCAAGTCCTCCACGTGGTACATAGGATTTGTTGAACCAATACAATTTGTCCAAGTAAAATGCATCAAAAAATTGGTAAAGGACGGAATACACAAAACCTACCAACAAAATAGCATCTATATGTAATTCTAATATACAAAAGAAATCTCTTAGGCGCAAACTGAAACAGAAACTCCTTATCCAAATGCGTTTGAGGTCTGTCCGAGTAGGAGCGGCAAGCCAGGCTCGGTTCCTTGCAAAACCATTTAGATGGCGCTCGCCTCCGCAGATCCACAGCACCGGGCAGCACCCGCCGCGGGGAGAAAGAAAAAGGAGAACCAGAAAGTTCGCCTTTGTGTGCTCGTCGCCAGTTTTTCGCGGAAACATTACGGTTACATAAGCAGCGGTTGCGGAGAAGCGTGAGAAGCTGTCCGGGATCTTTGAATGCTATCGCGTTCAACCCCTAAATGCGAAGTTTAAGCATCCTACACGGTTTTCCCCAGCATTGTTTAAGACATAACGAGAGATTTGGCGATCGTATCTCGTAAACAATGTCTCGGCAATCCCTCTGTCTCTCGACTGTATCTCGTCTTCTGTAACGAGAAATGTCCGTGCGTACAGTGGAAGCCTTTTTTCATCGTCGTAGGTGAGTAGGGCGTATAATATCGTGAGGAATGGGCTTTACTACGAATTAAATAAAAAAGAAAAACGGTTTTACATGGAGGTATTTTGGCGCTTGCTTAGTGTGTTTATATTTTCCCATTGAGAGGGACCTATTTTGTACAGCCTCAGTGTATTATTTTTGTATGTGTACACATTGGCTTACGCAGGAGGAATCCTTTCCAAAAATAATGTTAGGGCCCCTCGATTTTCCTTCAGTTTTCATTTTGCCCCTTCGTCATGCTTTCACGTGAAGAGCTACGTCCTCAGATATGAGAAGCGGAAGAATGCTTTTGGAAACTTTAATGGCTAGAAATATTTGCCAATAAGCATTTGCAACGTGTAAGCTCTTTTTCATATTTGCATTTTTCTTTAGTTCCCAATTTTTCTGACATTCAGTAAACAATTTTCAACCAACAAGATGGTCACAGGTGGCTGACATAAAGAGGAAGGTTTAGCTCGGCTTCTGCGATCTAAATACATGTAAAAGGAGAATTAATTTTTTCTCGGCAACCACTGCACCATACTTGACGAAATTTGTTGCATTTAAAAAAAACAAGAAATCTAGTTACGGTTGGTTTTTAAGTTTTGAGTTAGGGCGTCAATTTTTATTAAGAATTGACAAAAATCGAAAATTTTCAAAATTGAAAAAACGACATTATCAAGTTTACAACTCTCTAACTCAACAACGAAGAATGATAATACAATTGTGGGAATTGCATCTAATAGTACCTCTAAAGCGGACGAAATCGATATGTTTCTCATGAATATAAAAACATTTAGTAATATGAATATACAGCTTTTGCAGAACCCTTGCAACCAACGTAACAAGTTCATGTAAGGTGTAAAATGACAGTTCGAATTTGTCAGCTTTAAATGATTTAGTGGATGTCGTTTACACAACCGCGATATCTCTTCTTGATGCAGAGCTATGAATTTGTAAAGTTCTGGCCTCTATTCTTCTCAAACTTCCGGATTTTTGAAAAGCTTTTTAATAAAACTCAGGCCCTAAATCGAAATTCCGCTTTCCACGGTCACTACGATTTAAATTTCCCTCTCAACTTCAACCAAATTCATTGAAATCAGTCCAGCGGTTGCCTCCGAAAAATGCTTTTGTGTTTTACATGTATTTGAATAGGCCGCGTCGGAGTTGGGCCTGAGCTGAAGCTTTCTCTTAAGACCCCATTACTAGTGATGGAGGGGACGGAAGCGGGAAAGTAATTTCACCATTCGGGGGCTCGATTCTGAAATGCAATGTTCGACAAGTTCTTTGATTGCTATGCGTCACATTTTGTTTCTTTGGCCTGTCATTGATGGCAGTTCCCAGGGAGGAGGAAAATAAAAGGAAACGACCTTTTGATGCCTCACTTTATAGTCAGAGGATAGAATTGACATCAGTCAAGACGCCGCACATAACGTACCCCATTGCACCAAACGTGACAAGAATTGGCAATGAAACAGCTGGGGCATTACGAATTTACGCATCTTTGCAACTAGTTTAGATTTGATCTATGTGCAAATAAAATGTATACACACAAATGCACACATTTTAAAACACATTTTGGTGCGAATTTATCTATGTGTACATAAATTTGAAGGTAGTAAATATCCGTAGATAAACGTCCTACGATATAAAAGCGTTCTTTTTAAAAATCAATAATGCCATAGACAAATATGGGACGCGTGGATCACCCCAAACTAGAAAAATATTTTTTACTGTCCGCATACTATATACGTTCGCAATTACCAGAAATTTGAATGCAAGATCGGGCAGGGAGCCCTTATGCTTCGTAGATGTTCTCCAAACATTAAAAGTTGGTCAGGATAAGTGAGTTACGGGAGGTAAATACATGAAATAACGACTGCTTCGAAGTTATTACGTTAGCTATTACTAGTAAAAAAAAATATGTACTGACAGAACACAATATACCTAATTGACTGTTGATCTTAAGCTCTCATGCGGGCCTTTTATTAGGCGATTGCGAGATTATTACTCCCAGAAGTTTTGTGCTGCGTACAATTTTGATACCACCACATCCATACTTAAGCATTAAATCACGTATTATAGAGAAATCTTCAGGGAACTTTTGCTTTACATATGTCGCGGAAGAAGGCTAAGTGGAAAAATACAGTGCGTAGCATAAATGTCCGTATTTCCTATCTTTCGTAAATAGAAGATACGTTCGCTAATTGGGAATGAATTTAAATAAGGTAGGTTAAGTGACGTGGCTTTAGAAGTGATTTCAATACCTGACGTCATTACGCTAAAGCACAGTCAAGCTTCAGGAAAAGACTGTTTTGCATATTAACTTCACTGAGACGGCTGCAGCTAGATTGATGTTCCTAAAAAGTGTACAATTAGCTTTAATACCATGCACAGATGCTTTCTCATGATAGCTTTCAAATATTTGAAGGATGAGGTAAAACATTTTACAGGTCGCACTGTAGGATACAAATGTCAGACGGGATTAAAATTTTCTTAGCGGAGGGCAGCTGTTTGAAGACGACCTTAAAATTTACCACTTACACCAGGGGCGTCAATATTAAAGCAGGAAGCTGAGGCCCTGGGCGCACAGTTTACGTAGGATCTGTACTTACATTCTTTCTCTGTTTTTTTGCGCTGCCCTCGGCAAGATACTTGCACAACTCGTCCAGCAGATCGCCGTTGGTAAGTAACAGAGCCGCTGAAGGACGCCAGTCGTCGCACGAACGGGTTTGAATCTGTGCATCTCTCTGTTCTGTAATAGACAAGAAACAGTAGATAATGGTAAATGGTTTACAGCTTTAAATGCACTAAGTTTCATAATTGTGTGGCATGTCATATAGTGTCGCATGCCCTGTTGAAATCACAGAAAGTCCTATCAATTACTGGTGATTCGTCCAAATTCTAAATCAAGCTATATGTTGAAGCTAATAATTGCACCTCATAAAATTGTAGTTGACGAAATCTATGTTGTTATTTAGTAAAAAAAAAACACCCATGATTTCGATACTCCGAAATTCGAAAGTTGAGCGCAGTTGTATACGTCAATTCACTCCGCCATATATTGACTGGCGCGGGAAATCGATTACATGTGGCACATAGCACACGGAACGAGTGTGGCGCGACTGCCTTGCTTATGGGGAGATCGCGAGATACAACGCGTGGGTGATGCTTGCGCGTGATTTAAAGCAGGCGCCGCACAAGGACAGCCGCTCAGGCAGCGCTTTGATGCATTTATAATATCGGTGGACACGCTCGCCGCATGCCGTCGATGAACCGACGATGGCGCGCTACTCTGGCGCCATGTCGTGGCGGTGCCGTCGCAGAGCCCGTCTTGCTCAGCAACACGTTTTTCTACTCCCGCTTAACGCCACACTCACCTCCTCCACTTTCCGTCGGATAGCTTCGCTATGCTCCTCCCACTCGCTTCAGTATCGCCGTATTTCGTCCCCCGCTGAACACTCCGTTCGTTCTTTTATCCTTCGCTGTGCTCCTTCCCTCGGCTATGCCGAAGGACAACACCGACGTGACACGCAGGAATGGGCTCGTAAAAGGTGCGCTTTAAAACGTTAACTTCCAACTAGAGAACAAGTTTGTAATAGCATATTCAAACGACTTGCATAGAAGGAAAATTCTGCAATGGCCAATGGGGCCTGAACGAACAAAGGAAAGAGAAATGAGCAGGCGAGAGAGTGCGGGAGAGAGAGCTAGCTAATGAACAACATTCTTGCCTAGTCTGATTGGAACCAGAGACGTCAAAAACGTGCGAAATTACTAACAAAAGCTTTCGCGCTAAATTTAGTTAGATGTGGCGGTACCTTGAAGAGCTCCAAGAACGAAATTTTTACCAAATATCACCTGGAGCTCTCCCTAGTCATCACATAACAACGCATGCCTTTAATACGATTGCTTATAGAACATTAAAAATTCATGAGTACACTTGTGTAGTATTACGGAACTCGTTATCGTTGTAATCAGTGCCGGTTACGAATATATTTTAGCTTGTCTACTGATACTTCAAATACCCTTTGCGCTGACTGAAACCTGCTAAATTTGGGAGAACATAACAGCATGAGTGCATCGGGAAGTAACTTATGGGGTGTCTCAAAAAGATTGCAAGTCAATATCATTATAATAATCGAGCAATTGTATGGGGATGTTTTAATCGCCGGGTCACTTTTCAAAGCTACCTTTCAGATTGCATATCTTAGTGGTTTTGTGGAACTCGTTCAACCGAAGTAACCGGCAACGAAATAAATTTACCTGATTCAAAATGAACAATCTCACACTAAGTGCATTTGAGACGTGTCTAATTTGCGAACACTCATGATGATAAATTCATTTATCAATAATCAATACCCCAAGGTATGAGCAGAAAATTAATGTCGCTAAAAATGTGGGAGAACAATGCTGTTTGACAGAAAAATGACATGTGCATAGGCAATAACTGAAGGAAAATGCATTAGCATTACGTCGTCCCTCTATGAAGTCCCGCATTTAGGACTTATAAACCGTTCATCACTTTGCAAAATGTTGTACAGGAGCTCACTCGACATACGTCTTACCTCATTGAAGAGGGAAAGGCAACTAAAGGTAGTGTCGAGCAGTCCAACGTCTATGCTGGTCTGCTCTGTCATTGGGATCTGTAGAAGGTGTCATCGAGGGTTAGATTAAAATTCATTTAGTCAGCTAACATGATTGTGAATTTGTGGCCAATGACCAAGTAAGTGACTGCCATCATGTTAGCGACGAGACGAATTGTAGACAAACATTTACTTACTACAGAACTAAACACAATATGTACTCAAGTTTCGCCGGTTCGTTTCACTCACATCTAAGACAGACACCTTCAAGTGCCACCTTTTTTTTTCAACAACACTTGCAAAGCCAGGGACTTTATCATGAAAAGTCCGCATTTGAAGACACCAGTATCGTCACCTTGGGACCTCAAGATAATTCAGCAAGTTGAGAAAAACTTACTGACACCACATGTAAAGGTATTCCAAAAGGAAATAAAGATAATCAAAGCTGATTCGTTCTTCGCAATATGCCAACTAAAGGGTCATTGTTCACGAGTTTCCATTTGCACAACTTCATGCGAACTTCATGCCGCAGCTAAGGAAGCACCCCCCCCCCCCCCCCAATACAGATAAATCCGAGAAAAATAAACACGATGCCCTAGGGCAAAGGGGCCCGCTCAAACCATAGAAGGTATGCTGGAATTGTCTTCCTACAACTATAGTGAGCATAAATTTGCCGTTTTAGGCTAGGGAACAAACAACAACTTTGGTGCCCTGGCTGACTGAATGACAGTCATCTGCACCCTAAAGGATGCCGTTACTGCGCTTCTATACTGCAATTTGTTACTCCTTAGTACAATTTGTACAGTGTGCTGTACAAATTGCAGAAGCACGCCCCATAAGCTTCTCTGCCTTAGTGTGAGCAATTGAAGAACCTGCGTGGGGCTCCAAACCAATAGAACCAACGGCCGCCAATCTAAACCAACAAGCCTAGCTTATTCAGTGCACAGAAAAGTAGTCTCACGTCGGTGTTTCCTACAATTCCTTCTCGGAATGTCACAAGCATGCTTTGCTGTGTAGCCTCGCACGCAAAAAGCAAGCAAAAAAATGTGCGTAGAGCACAGGGGTGTCCACGGATATCAAATAACACTATCGTGCAGTACATGCTACGTGACCAAAGCAGGCCAACGTGTAAAAGACTGAATTTGCGATCATGCTAGCTTGATGCTCAGGTGATTTGGAAGTCATCTGGTAGCGCATAGCTCACTTGCACCATTTTGTTTAAAAACTGTGTGACTGTGGGTATGTCCAAGGACAATAGGGTTGGCGAGATTTCTGAGGATTATTAGATAGCCAGACTGCTTATTTATCATTGCAAAACAAGTCTCAGTGTCGCCATTCCATGTCTTCTTTATCAGTTGTGCGAGCTAAATGCACTACATATTTATCTGTTCACGCCTTTTCGCCACACCATTTATATTGGCATACGGACTTGGGGGAAAGTGCTTTTCACTGCCTAACAAATGCTATCACTCAACATGGGACGCGACTGCATGTATCGGAAGTTTCTGGAATATTATCAATGGTTCTGTCTATTGTCACAGAACGTTATGTATTTTATTGCATGTATGTGCGACGCGAAAGATGTAGAACCTTCTGGAAGACACACAAGCACCAGCGATTACTCTTGAACGTTCGAGACTGTCAGCAACGCAAGACACCACCGACAAGGCCACCGGGAGTACTACAGCCGATCGAGCCGCCTTGCCAACAATTAGAGCTGATCGGGATGAATTTGTTGGGACCCTTTCCCTACGCCCAAATCCGGAAATTAGTGGATCGTAGTGATGACGGATTACCTCAGCCCGTTCGCTGAAATGGAAGTTCTGACAATAGGTAGCGCAGTCAAAGTAATGAAATTCTTAGTCGTGAACATCCTGCTGCGACATGGGGCCCAGAAGTTCTTATTACCGATCGAGGAACGGCCTTTACAGCGGAGGCCACCCAAGCTATTCTGCGTTACAGGCAGACAAGCCACCGGAGGGCAACTGCCCACCACCCGCCGACGAATGGTCTTACGGAGCGCCTAAATAAGGCCCTCAACAACACGTTTCCTAAGTACGTCGACGTCAAACACAGGACCTGGCATGCCATCCAGCCATACGTATGCTTATCTTACAACACGGCGGTGCGAGAAATAACGTAGATCACGCTGTTCAAGCTGGTTTACAGCAGAAACGCGGTGATAACTCTCGACGCAATGCTGCTGCACGTCACCGACAAAGAGAATCTTGACATCGCCACCTATCTTCAGCGCTCGGAAGAAACCCGAAAGCTCGCCCGCCTGCTGATTAAGAACAACGAGAGAACCAACATCCGACACTAGGACACTAAGACGAGCTCGCGACGGTATTTGGGTTTGGACCCCGATACGCCGACGAGGACTAAGCGAGAAGCTTTTACGCTGCTACTTGGGACCCTACCAGATCATCAGACGCATTGTGGGAAGCATGCGCGACGCGAAAGGTGTAGAACTTTCTGGAAGACACGCGAGCACCAGCAATTTCTTTGGAACGTTTGATGGTTCGTGTCTAAAAGGAGACGCACTTGACCGGCACTTCAGATTTTCGACAATTCTCGACTACGTTCGCCACTATCTTTGTGATTTGTGTGTAACTTGCTTTTGTGGGCCCAGGTTCGCCCAGTAAAAGGTTAGTTACCTTAATAACAGTTTTGCTGCTGTATTTTCGCCCATCACTACTACATGACGATATTCCCGGGTAAGCAGTAAAATTAGATGTTTGTTAGACTGTGTTACGTCCTGTCACCTACTTACCTTTCTTATGAGTTCTGCACGAAATGAGGTTTTTCTTGGCAAATGTTTTCTATTTAAAGCGTAAACAAGCTCGAAGATAGTTTGGAATTAAGGAGCGTGCGCATCCTTTTAAAACATGCCCAAGAGGAAGATTGCAAAAAGAGCACTTTAAGAAAAAGAACATTCTTATCAACAAGGTCAACCCTTGTGTATTCTTCCTTAACGCATTTCTCAAAACAAACTCAAAATAGTCATTGAGGTGCAAGTTCGTGACATGATAATGCTTTGTCAATAAAGCGAAGCACAGTGGTGCCTAATATTGTTTCACCTACTCAGATGTCGAGATCAGCTGTGATGAGCACCACAGCACTCTGCTTAAAGTTTCTCTGCAGGCCCAGCTACTCCTGCTTTAAAAGAAATGAGTTTAGTGTCACAAGAGTACAATATAAAAAGTGACACCGTTAACAAATCAATGCTGGGGCGCTACAACGTAAAACTATTCCAAACTTTTCTATTCCAATTCTGCTATCAGCCCTCCACGATTGGTCAAAAACTTTTTTCGACCACCGATACGCAATAAAGACGACCGACACGCGATAAAGATGCATTAATATGCCGAACAAAACTGAATTTTCTTCGGAATAACCGCAGGCTGCCCCGTTCCGAAAGGAATAGAAGATGGCTGCCGCCGATCGGTCAGACGCTGGCAACTCGCACCTGCCGGAGAGCATGGGTGTATTTGCATATAATAAAGCTTCTTGCGTGGCCGTGTAACGTTTTCGAGCACTTTCAGCAAGTGTACCCCCTCATTCTGCCAACTCTTCTTTCCTGAGGGTCCGTTTTAGCGTCATTCTTGAGCTTCCGTTGCATGCCGCCGTGATTTTCGACCAGCCAGCGCAAGCTAACTAAGGCAAAGCCGACCAATCGTAGACGCCGGCACCACCCTCTTCATCCGGTTATCGACTTTCAGTGCAGTGGCTCGGCCCCATCGAATCCCTCTCCACTTGAGCGTTCTCCTCGCCTCTTGTCAGCCAATTAAATACGACAAGCCGCTCAGTGTAGGCAATGATATTCGTTTTTCAAGCAAACAAAAGTAACCTCCCATGAACGAGGAGAGCGTTTGATTGGTCTGTTCAGACAACACTGCGGGTGACCGCCCGGTGCTTGCGTCGGTGGTTACGCAAATTTCACGTCAGGAGATTGCAATAGAAACATATTGGAATAGTTTTACGTTATAGGGCCCCTGGTTACGTAAAATTAAGAATAAAATGCTGATATTCCGACCGCAGAAACCTTCTCTTGGAGTAACATAGCCTGCCAGACAAGTTAAATACGATGTACGAGCCCTCTGTGGAAATGATTGTTCGAAGGTTCCTTTTGCCTCCCTCTTCCTCCTCGTGCATAGATGGCAGTTAGGGGCACATATAACATAAAGCTATTCCAAACTCTTCCATTCCGATTCTGCAATCATCTCTCCGCGATTGGTCAAAATCTTTTTTGGACAACTCCCACTTCGGCTGGCTGTCATGCGACGTCACGAAAACCGCCATAGGTCCCAATCGGACATGAGGTGTACACACTGATTATGCATGATTCGATCGAACGAAAGAAACATAATTATTTCTGAATTTCTGATTCGACGCCCTTTCGCCATTAACCCACTGCTATTAGTCAAAAAGTTTCACGCTGCACCAACCTCACCAGTCGGTCACTCGGCGGCACAAAACCACCAAATTTCATTGCGTCAAAGTGACCTGTACTTGCTAAAGATGCAATAATATGCCGAACAATACTAAATTTTCCACTGAATAGCCGGAGGCTGTCGCGTTTTGAAAGGAATAAAAGATAGCTGCCGCCGATCGCTTAGGCACTGGCTACTCGCACATGTCGGAGAGCTTAGGTTTCTTTGCATATAACAAACCTTTTGCGTGGCAGTATAACGCTATCTAGCCCTTTCGGCACGTAGAAGACATCGCTCTGCCAACTCTTGTTTGCTAAGGATCCGTTTTAGCCGAGTTTTTAACCATCGCTTGCCCACCACCACGATTTTAGACAAGCCAGAGCAAGCTAGGCAAGGGAAAGCGGACCAATCGTAGACGCCGGCAGGTACGTTAACAGGAACGAAATATACCAGCCGGATCTAGGACTCAAAGTCGCTGTGTGCGTTTTGCAAACACTTTGTCAAAGCAAACAGATGAGATGCTTTTCGTGTTGTTCATGATGGATTAGTGACGCAGGTTCCTATGTGGTTTTTCAAGAGTTGTTCAGAAAACCCAGTGGCAGGATTGGGGCCTCAAATAGGCCTAAGGGAGTAAAAACATAATATATCAGATTTCGTTCTCTTTGTCGTTCACGGCAAAGTAAAGACTGTAGACACTAGGTTAAATGGCAGTGATGATAGGGTGAGGTCAAGGATTGCTCTCAATTAAAAATATAAATAAGTCACAGGCCTGCGTGGCGCCCATACCAATGTCACAGCGTGAGCTGGTGGAAGGGCCCTATAGGAGCTCCATTTTCGGCTGCATGCACAAGAGCACCGTTGTCACAAGAGCGAACTGAACTCTCCGCCCGTCATTAAAGTGGAGGTGCGGCTTGTGGTTGTCTCTGCACAGCAGTCTACCGAGACCGACGTTGCCTAGTTACAGCCGCGCGCGTAGCTGTACTTCATCAGCGGTTCGTGCATATCGAGAAGGTGTGAAAATTTTACAAAAGGGCAAACACAGCAATCGAGACTGAGTGGCGTCGATGTCACATCCCTTCACACATGGTCCGACACGGTGTAAGTACTACATGTCGGGACAGTCGGTAAATTAGAACGTAAGTTCAAGCAAAGGTAGGACGTATCAATGCTACGGTACGCGCATCGAATATTGTGTTACAATTGTGCTGTTGCAGCTGCTCATGATGATGAAGACCAATATGATGATTGATTGTTATCTCTTTCGACAAATAGTCACCTAGTCTGGTTGATGCAATAAGGTATGCTATATATGTTTTTTATTCTAGCATTTTTATGCATATCGGTAATCTTTTGCCTCCTCGAAACTTCTCTATATACCTCGCGCTGCTACCTATGCAATTGTACAATACTCAATACAGTGGCACAATACGCAATTGAAGTGCAAATAGTGCACATATGGATGCCACGCGGCGTGCATCTCACATCGCATGACTCTTCATGGGTGAGGACACAAGTAAACGATATGTTTCCGCCGCATCTAGCAAGCGTTCCGTAAACATGCTGCTGCTGACAACGATGATCTGAAATATTCGGCATCTCCTTTGAAGCGAGGCCATGACAAAAGTCACCTAGCCTGCTTCATTTATTGAGGCATGCTATAAACATTTTTCATTGTAGCACTTTTGTGCACATCTCAACTTCCTTTTCTTCGAGACTGATCGATATACCTTCTAGCACGGTTTATGCAACTGCTACACGTCATGCCTAATGGTTCGTTAAAATGCAAATGCAATGTAAAATGTGTACAATTTGACATTACGTTGTGCGCATCTTACGTCGCCTGATTCCTGGACTGCTAGGACGCGTGTATAGGGCATGTATTCGAGGCAGCTGAAAAGCACTGGCACGCGCAGTGGTAGAATAGCAGAATCCCGTGCTGGGGACCCGGTTCTATCCTGGGGCCCTATACCGCAAAACTATTCCAATATGTTTTATTCCAATCTCTTGACGTCAAATTTGCGTAATCGCCGACGCAAGCATCGGGCGCTCACCCACAGACCAACCAAAACCTCTACTTGTTTATAGGAGGTCACTTTTGTTTGCTTGAAAAACGAATAACGATGCCTACAATGAGCGGATTGTCTTATCTAATTGACCGACAAGAGGCGAGGAGCACGCTCAAGTGGAGAGGGATTCAATGGGGCCGAGCCACTGCACTGAAAATCGATAACCGGATGAAGAGAGTGGTGCCGGCGTCGGTGATCGGTCCGCTTACCCTTGCTTAGCTCACGGTGGCTCGTCAATAATCGCGGCGGCATTCAACGGACGCTTAAGAATGACGCTAAAACGGATCCTCAGCAACGAACTGTTCGCAGAACAAGGACGCAAACGTGCCGAAAGTACTCGAAAACGTTACACGGCCACGCGAAAAGTTTTATTACACGCAAATAAACCAATGCTCTCCGGCAAGTGCGAGTAGCCAGTGCTTGAGTGATCGGCGGCAGCCATCTTTTATTCCTTTCGAAACGGGGCAGCCTGCGGCTCTTCAGAAGAAAATTCAGTTTTGTTCTGCATATGAATGTATCTTTAACGCATGCACGTAACTTTGACGCAGTGAGTTTTTGCGGTTTTGTGACGTCGCCTGACATGCAGGTGAAATGGCTGCACCCCGAAAACTTTCGACCAATAGCCGAGAGCTAATGGCGAAAAGGCGTCGATTCAGAAAGAACTATTTTTCTTTTGTTCAGTGAAATGATGCATAATCAGTGTGTACAAGCCATATCAGATGGAAGGCTGTCACGGTTTTCATGACGTCGCGTGACAGACAGGTGAAGGGGGGGTGGTCCAAAAAGTCTTTCACCAATCGCGGAGGGCCGATTGCAGAATTGGAATAGAAAAGTTCACAATAGTTTTAGGTTATAGCACCCCTCGTGGAAACTCAGCATTTTTTCCCAATTCCTGGCGATAGCTTCGCCGACCACCGGCTGCGGACTACATGAACAACTGAAACGGCTATTAGAATGAGCCCATAGGGTATACGCTGTAAACACTACCTAATCAAGAAGACACAGGTTAACCTAGAGGCAGTAAAGGGGGAAGTAAAATTCAGGCTTGGGGGCTCGCAAACAAATGCGCAGCTTAAGAAGATTAAGACAGCGATAAGTTAGAGATAATGAATGAAAGCAAAATTATGCTGATTGCTGAAGCACAAATTGAACTAGGAAGAAAGAAACAAGGGCAACCAAAGCGACTGATCATGAAAGTGTGTTACTCAACAGATGAGATGGGATCATCTATACTTACAAAGCTTATAAGCAAGAAGCGATAATCGATATTATAGCATAGTAACGATTAAAAAAGCATGAAAAATGTTCCAATATACAAAGCAGAAAACAAATGGGGTGTTCGGCAGCCCGGCAAGAAAACAAGAATTTATGCTCGCCAGGCGGCCTCTAGGCTCTCTGCTGGAATACGATTATCTTGGTCAATTGTCACTTACTCACAGGGGACCCTGACCTTGAGAAAGAAATTGACAGATTAAATTTGTGCTTGAGTGCATAGGGTAGGCAAAACCAAATCCTGACTGAGAGCTTACCGCTGTCGTTGAAAACCAATACACAATTATCGCATCGTATCGTTAGAATTTAACGGCGGCGTAAACAACAATGAAATTAAATGTTTTAGGTGTAACGTTACGCGACAAGAGGAGAGTGTCGAGGTTCCGACAGCGAACGAAGATAGCCGATATTTCATTTGACATTAAGCGAAAAGAATGGAGCTGAGCAGGCCATGTAACTTGTAGGGCAGATAGCTGGTGTGCCATTCTCGTCATAGAGCACGTGCTCAAGGAATGGAAACGCAATCGAGAATGGCATAAAATTCGGTGGGGTGATGAAATTAGGAGATTTCCTAGCACAATTCAGAATCATTTAGCCAAGAGAGGAGCAATGTGAGGTCACTCGCTGAGGATTTCGTCCTACAATATATACGAAACTAGGCTGATGATAATGATTCTAACTATTGCCGCGAAAAATCCGCAAAATCAGCTCACTTGTATGATTGAATATGCAAACAATTGCATTGAGCGTTCAATTTCTCCCCCTAACTTGGTAGTTCCGCCAAGTTTTACCTAAATTGTGCTTCAAAAGTAATGCGGTGCAAGCTTCGGTTACGCAATCTGTGAACAAAAATAGGCATAATAATCAAGAATTACATTTGGCTCTGGATTCAACTAACAGCTGGCAATTGAAAAAAAATACTCTCATTTGTGGTAGGTTCACACCGAAATGAATTAAAATCAAGAAGCAGCTCCATTTGCATGAATTAAAATTACTACTGTGCTTTCGCTTTTAATTAGTATATTTCATTGTTTGCATTCTCTGGGACTAAGAAGCTTCAGCTGCATTTTAGGTAATTTCCGAGTTATCGCATTTTCTTGCATAAAAATATTTCAGTGATTACCGTTGAACAGGCCACTATAAAATTGTCGCTTAAATGTTATACTACCAAGACGAAAGAATTGCTTTGTTTTTTGAACCCCTCACACAATTATGCACTGAAGGTATTTGTTGCTGTATCTCCTCAGAATATATTGGCTAAACAAAGCGACGACTAATATGGTACTGCTGCTGCTGATTGCGCTACTTACATCCGAAGTTTCACTGACCACGACATGTAAGTGAAATGTTTTATGACTGAATTATAATGGAGGTTTCCTTAAGTTTTCTTTTCTTCTTTGAACAAACTGTACTTGTGCCCATATATATGAAGGAGTGATTAAATAAAATTAGAATGACTCACTCATTAAGAAGACCTATATGTCTGTTTCAAATAAAACTACTAATATGCTCATTCACTGCACGCCTTTTAGTTTATCGGAAAGAAGGTTTCACGATACTTTCTTTCTGCACAAATCAATGTTACTAAATTCTTCAACTAAATTTATTCTGCCACTAAATTATCCAGAACTAAAGAAACATTAGTTAGCATGGATGAATTTAGTGCCATTCGTTCACCGAGTGGAATGGATCTGATTTTTTTAAAGCAAAGCTTTCTTTGCCTCTTCCTTCGACATTCCCACTGCTGCTGCTGCTGTTGCTGCTGTGGCTGCTGCTGTCAAGTAGACCGCGTCGGAGGGCGTGATTCATAGCGTGTGTATACACTCCGTGCGGAGCCTATAGGGGGCACCTTGAAAGCCGCACGCAGCGCCACTTGCGGTGCGATTCGCGTGCAATATTGAGAATCGTAGCAGACGGTATTGGCTCCTTGCGTACGAAGCTATGGCGGTTGCAAGTGCCCGTGGCTGGCGCATTAGGCCTTCGAGCTGGCTTTAAAGATATTGTAGTGGGATCATTCTTTCGCGATGCCACTACGAAGAAAGGCGAAAAACTGCATCAAAGTGGGCATGTTTTTGACGTGCACGAATGGTTTGCTACGGCGACGTCGGTTTTGAAGGCCAAATGTGGGCGTCAGGCGTGCGTCTCGCAAGAGGTTTACTCCTTAACGATCGAGGTAAGTTATCATTCTTTCATGCTTAGAGTATGTTCGGTGCGTACCCACTACCCGTGTACTTGCACAATATTGAGGCTATTGAGAATTATCGATGGCTTAGATGAAATCGCGGCCACTGGCTAGGCGGCGTTTCTTTGTTGCGATCGCGGCTTCGGGTCACGACTATTCGCAGCCATGTCGCCGCGTCTTGCGCAGTCTTTCGCTGAAATTTGTCGCTTGGTGTAACGACCCGTTTCTTTGTTTATGTTGTTTTCCAAAAAAGAAAAAAAAAAAGGTTTGCACAGCGCAAACAAGGGACACGGCACAAAAGGAAGGGCAAACACAGGACAGGTACTACTTTCAACTGTTTATTCCATAATGTCGTCGTGAAATACATACGAGAAATGCACATGCGCAGAAGCGTATATGTTTATGCCCTTCTGTCATCACAAGGTCCACACAGCTTACTTACGCGGGCCGGAAAGCCTCACTTTGTTTTTCCTGCAACCCTTGTTTTGGTAGCCTAGCTACTCTTCGTCCTAGCTTGATTCTACAGAGTAGTCGTAGCGGTGCCGTGCCGCTAGGTGTGTTTACGTTAATATGCTAGGCAACTCAGTTCACTGCTTCATGTTCCTAACAAATTAATAAATCGTGGACAGCTCTAGCTGACCTCGCACTGCATTCTCAAATCTTGTGAAAGGTAGATGGTGGGCTAATAAAGTTTATGAAATTGTTCCCACAGTTTTGTTCAGTATTAAAGTGCCTAGCATACGTTTCTTTTCTCATCAGCTGCATGTCAGCAGGAACATCACCTAAGCTCACTGCACCTGTAGAGGTGGTGTCCCAGGGCAGTGCAAGCATTCAGCAGCAGTGATTACATAGGTCAGTCAAGACGACACATCAACGAAGACGTCAATAGCAAATGTGTGGGAACGGCCATCGGCGAAGCAGCTTGGGATGTATAACAAGGTACTATTGTTTTCGGAAATGTACCCACCTAAGCGTCCAGATGACATGCTGGTGAAGCAACCTGTGCCCAGAGCCACCATCAACTCAAACTGCCCCTTGGGCATTATGTTCCGGCAAGAGGAGCAAGTAAAGGAAAATCTAACATGCTTGGACAGACTGCTCGGGCGCCTGCGTCAGCCCAACGAAATAATCGGAGCAGAAAGCACTCCAATTGAAGAAGTGAGTGACGACTTCCTTCTTGAGGTAGTGGTGGCAGAGGATGAACGCAGCAACATTGCAAGACAAACGATTCTACATAGTGAATGCCTACAGTGGCATTGTGAGAGGGCACTGAAAATTTCAGTCAGTTCCAAGGGTCACAGTATAAAGACACGTCAAGTCAGACTTTGAAAGCTTGGGAAAACAACTAGCGACGCTACACTCCTTTAAAAGCGCTGCATGTACATACGGTGTGGCAAAAGAGACAGTCGCAGGCCACGAGTAGATATCCAAAGAGGGGCGCAAGGTAATTCATGTAGGTCTTGTCATCAGAATTCCGCAACCATGGTTGTGCTGTAGCCCGAATCGTTTGGTTGACGAAAAGCAAGGAATCCGCTAGCTGGAGATCAAGGCCCCTTCATGATGTGAGACACAGCCCATTGTTAATGAGAGCATAAATGTGGGCTATCTCCACTATGAAGAACAAAAGCTACAACTACGGGAAAGTCATGTGTACTACACACAAGTTCAAATAACCATGTATGTTGTAGGTGCGAGCATATGTGACTTTTACGTGTACTCGTCAAAGAGGTCGAAATGTGTAGAAGAAGGAACGACTCCTTTCTGAAAAAAGTTGGGCCGAAATTGGAATGGTTATTTTAGGCACTACTTCCCAGCTGTGCTGAGGTGCCGAAATCTGTATTAAACTTTAGCAGTGTTTACTTGTGAAGCATGTTCTTCTTTTATTGAACAAAATGTGGCACGCTTGCACAATACAGCAAAAATAAAGAGTTGTCGAAATATGTGTTTCTGTTCAGAGCACTCACACAGTCTTGATGACAGGAGCTTGTAGGTTAGCCAGCACGCTGCCCACATGCACTATCTTGTCGATGTTATACTTGAGTTCTGGGGCTAGCCTTTCATTCAAGATCGCAAAACTCTTGATGCATTGAATGCACCTCTCCACATGAATGCAGTGACATGCAACATTATAAGTTTCTTCCATCTCCGCCTTGGTAAACTGCTCGTTGGCCTTTGCAAATTGTGCCATGACAAGTGCGACGTCCTTACTTTCCAAGTCGCACTTTACATAGGGAAAGACTTTGTCCCCCATTACCATATCCCAGGTTCCAGCAGGTTAAACAATCCAGAGTTGGCGATGATGTACGTGTCGCTCGACCTGCGCACAAACACATCCGAAATGAATGTTATGTAACCGGATGGCGTGATCCCAACTAGAAATTTCAGTGTAAAGTCACTCTTGCAGTTGCTCCAGCAGTTCGGCCTCTCTGCCACTTTACTTGGCTTCTCAATTCTGATTTTCGAACAGTCTACAATAACCCTACAATTGGGATCGATGCTTGTAAGACATCCCTTGAAAACGACTTGATCCACCCTCCGATGCTGACGGACAGGACATCCAGAGTGGCATAGAAAATGCGCGACGCGGTAGTTCGATTTACGCCGAACAAAATGGCTCATGCAGAGAATGTGAGGCTATGCTTCATTTTCATGAGAAACAGCAGAAGCTTGCTGTCCACCACCAGGCCCAAGTATCTCTCGCCACGCACCTGTAACATGAGAGGTATTCTGTGAGCACAACATTTACAGTAGTGATAAAACCAACCTTAAAAGCTTTTTGTTCTTACTAATTCAGAAAGTTCCACAATTTTGCAACGAATGCTCAGCCTGTTTAGTGCTTTAGGTGTATGAAGGGTTTCTTCATACCGTCCAATGTCTGAACACAAGTAGGCGGTAGTTTGGTGTGGGTAGACATCGCTCCCAAATTTGTTCAAGCTCATTTGGCCTGTGCATCTGGCACATTGATGCAAACACTGTGTTGTGTCTCACGTCAACACTTATCTGAATGTCGCAGTTGACGATGTCTAGGTTCGTCCCCCTGGCACCTAGTGCGATTGCATTGTCAAATGCAAGCTTGAAATGACCAGAGTATCAATTTAGACATATGTTTCTCGTTCATTCTCAAACTGCAGAGTCCAACATTGGCAATCCTGATGCAGTTGAAGGTCTTGACGACTGTGAAAATCTTGTTAGACTTAAGAAGACCAGGGGAACTTGCACTCCTGGCTTATTGGATCCGAACCCATCTGACACGCCTAAGATTCAGTCACTTTGCAAAGCTTTTCTGAGATCCGTATTTGGAACTGAAAATATGTCTTCATACATAAATTGGCACACTGATGCTCGAAGGCCATGCTACGGGTAAAAACAAGCTAGTTGCCCACTGAATTGCGTTGTGAAAGGATTAAAAAATGCACCTGATCTCACCGCACCACCATCACCTTCTTCATCAAAAGTTGAACGGATGTACGCACAAAGCCAGCGTTTCAACCCAGAAAGAACAGACATCATTTCACGGCTGTCGTCTGGCGAAATAAACGCTTTTCAACGGCTTACTTTCTCCAGCGCCTATGTTTATGCACCTCGTACGAAGAGCTTGTTTTAAGATTTGAGTTTGGGCATGAGGTTTCCTATTGAGAGCATGATCCTCAACTCTAAATGTGCTAAAAACAATTCTTCATCACTAACCTTAAATAAATGTTGTCAGACCAGGAAGTCAGTTCTTTATTTTAGTTCTGATCGATGTCGTTCAGCTTGCACTGAGGTAGCTGAAATCTCGTTAGCAGATACACTGTCTGCTAGCGCACGTGAAAACAAGGAGAAATACCACCATGCTGCAGTACCATATGCTCGGACAAATTCCACGGCACGTTAAAACGGAAAGAAAGCTCTAATACATCAGACATCTTGTACACATCTGTGCGGTTCATTATCCATAACCAGAAAAAACTTTGTGAGGTGGTTCTCAAATTCCCAAAGAACAACATCAAATATAAAGAAAGGCTGCACCTTTAGATTACCGTGCATGATATCAGCATATCTATTTTTCAGTTCAATTTAAATTGGGAAATTTGTGAATATGCTATCGTTGGTGTCATTTGGAAGCTGATCTAACATTTACCTGTGGCAAGAGGCTCAACAGGGCCAGAAATACCGTAACTCTCACCCCAGTCAGGTCTCTGAGGGCATCGCAGTTTTTCTTGTCCACCAGGGGCTGGTAGCCATAGAAACCCTTTGGTTTGTGGTCTTCCAAACGCAATGCAGTAACACCTGCATTAGCCGTTGCAGGCTGTTTAGGTGCAAAGAATTCAACATGGGCGAATGCTTCCCATGCACCGGCGAACAGGGTGCAGGCAATCATCAGGGCTCCTTTGCTGTGGGCTTGCGGTGTCTCTAGCGTCTGAGTTGACGCCTTCATAAAATTGATGGCATGTTAAAATGTTCACACAAGAGAACAAGGTGTTTTTCGCTTTATCTTACTCTAGAATACCGACTATATGCCACGTTGACAAGCGCTAACCAGGCGCACCAAAACATGAAAGCCCTTGCAATGCTCACCACAGTACCCCTAGAAAACTAGGTGAAACTGAATGAACGGTCATTGTGAAGAACAAGAAGGGAACTACCATGTCAGGTTTTTAATAGGGATAACAACAGCAAGGATTGGACCCTACGGGATTGTTCGTTGCCTGGGGGACTCAAACTATGAAGTGGCGGCTAACAAAACGCAATTTTTTTAATGCAACCATTGGCGACCAGAGGCGGTTCACATTATTCTTCTCAAGCCTTTCCACACTCGATAGGACTGTGCACGTTTCGTGTTCCAGGTTGCTCTTCAGTGTACCATCATTTTTTGTGTTGCATCGGGGTGATGTGCTTTTAACGGAGGCAGTAAAGGCTGCTTTTCTTTTGTCTTTGGCACAAGCTTACCACAATAAATGTTCAGTTGTTTGTTATTAACTGCTGCATTGTTTGTCATTCTTGACAATATGTCTGTTCTGCCTCTTAGCTTTCAACCACAAGAACTCCCCCTGCATTCCTTTTATTTATAACCTGCAAAATTTGAGTGGGCACTTACTCGATAACTTATGGTAGTACTGCCTCAACCTACCTCAACTCCTTGCAGTCGTTTGGGTTCTTTATTCCTATCGGCGCCGGTGCCTTCAGGTTCCTCCAGCAGTAGTGTGACTGCTGGTGATGGAGAAGCTGGCGCCTCAATAGTGGCCGTAGATGGTGCAGCTTGCACCATGTTTGGCAAAGATGTCAATGAGCGGGTGAGTTCTGCAGCAGTTATTGCAGCTGTTGTCCGCTTCCTAATTCAAAGAAGAAAAATTCACACCGTAACTTCTCTAGATAATCACAATGCCGGCTGGCATTGAACAAGAAAATGCCTCTATAGTTAGGGGGGGCACTGCTACTGTAAATTTTGAACAGTTGCAATCCGTAATGTTTGGCTCACACGGGCATAGCACGCATGAACTGAGGTGCTACAGTAGACCTGCTTTAGAGTGGAGAAATCTCGTTTACAGCCAACAAGTCCATATCATGAATCTCCTCCCCTTTCTCTCCCTGTCAGGTTGTGGTGAAAGACCAGAACAAACAAACAAAAACCAACGACTGCCAGATCTCTTAAGACGAGAATAAACAGACTCAACCTTTGTTCCGCATGCAAATTTGTCCCCATGCTGCACACTTTGCGCATTTCATCAACCCCTGGAATGACTACATGCACTGCTGTTTACTCCCAAGTATGCACCACTCTAAGTGCGTGTGCACTTGGCTATCTCGTCTGTGTGAAGTCACTGCGCTTTTCTTTTTTTGCGGGAATTATGGTGTAAGCCAAACTATGGTCTAGCGACCTCTCAAAGCTTTCGAGTGTCATATAGCTACCCCCGCCGTACTATTTCTGCTTTAATTAGGGGAACCCTTCGAGGAGCCGCGACATCTCGGAGAGGGCAGTTTTGACCTACAGTTTGCGCAACTCTGCGCACACGAACCATCGAGCACACCCACTGAAGCACGCACCGCTTGCGGTAGTCGTCAGGAAATATCGTTGGCACGTACGATGAGGATGACCCATCCTTGGACGGGGCACCCCCAACGAAATGGACGCTGCATATCTTCGTGCGCCGAGAGGGCTCCCAGTTTGTTCCGTCGGCACTGAAATGTGCAGATCGTAGTGGAACAAGACAAACAAAAACGCACAACGCGAGACGGCCGAGAGAGAAGTCATGGTCACGGGAACTAAACTTACTTTTTTCGTCGCACAGCCGTAATCCAGTGTTGCCGCTGCCCGACAAAGCACGGACGAGTTGAGAAACCGTGAAAGCTCGTCCGTGCTCGGCACGACATATACCTGTTGGTACAGCCGACTACGCAGCAATTCATTATTCCAATAAGGTACACGTTAACGACGCGGTCACGGCCTACGCGTCTCCACGGAGGTATGAATGCGTATTCCGGCGTAAGCACGGAGACCATGCGGAGACGTTTCCTTCTGCTTTGGTGCTCAACGAGTCTCTTCTCTGACAGCCGCGTGGCGGCGCGCCAGTTGCCGCACACGGAGTGTATACATGATAGGGGCGACTTAGAGAGGAGAGGCAACGCCAGAGACTCATTTCCGCCCCACCGCATCGAATGCGCTCAATACCCTCTGCAGCTCCCTGGCCTTCGCCACATTGGCCTCTTGAGAGCTGTAATTATTCCGTGACTCGCCTCGGAAGCATTGAAGAAGATGCAGTGCTTCCCTTTCTACTAACGTTCGAGTCCAGAGGGGACGTAGATCAAACTGTATGGAGGAAGGAGGAGAAGAGGCAGTTCCCATACACGGCAGGGGCGGGGGTTACGTGAGAAGGCAAGCAAACCATACTACTATACGACGGCGGTTGTGAGGAAACTGGATAAGCTGAAGTTCAAGCTACGAAACAGTACGTTGCTGCAATTTCTGAAAAATAAACACCAAGCAAATATGGCAAGCGGACAAACTACGCAAGGCGTGCAGAAACCGAGCCGTAATAATTGAAGCGCTTAACAAGGTGCAGGCGACACTATAACAGCGATCGACCGTTAAATCAACACTTCTGTGCCCGCGGCGGTAGCTCTGCGGCTATGCGCCACCTTCAATGGTCAGGCGGCGCAGCGATGGATGGATGGATGGATGGATTGATGTTATGAGCGTCCCCTTTGGAACGGGGCGGTGGGTTGCGCCACCAAGCTCTTACTACTATGCTGCCTGATATCCTACCTAGGTTAACCGATGAAAAAAGAAAAGAAAAAAAACACTATGAACTAACACGTCCAAATTTTCTGATCCCCTATTGCGAACTGTGTTTTTGTACGTCTCCGTCTTTTGTCGTTTCCCTACTTTTCTTCCACCAATCCTCCAATCGCCTCTTACTAATGTCTATTGCGGACCTGTTTGCTTTACCACTGCTCCCGCTGAACCCAAGGGCTTCAAGGAGGCCAGTGGTGCCGAAATCCACCGCTGGGTAGACGTCTTCACATTCTAATAAAATATGCTCCGTCGTTACCCTAGCTTTACCGCAGCAAGCACATGCTTCTTCTTCCTTCTTATATCTCGCTTTATAGGTGCGTGTTCTGAGGCATCCCGATCTCGCTTCGAAAGGTAATGAGCTTCCCTTTGAGTTATCATAAATGGTTTCTTTCCTGATTTCGTTTTTTCCTCTTATGTAGTTACTCATGGCAGGTTTCTTTTCCATTGCCGCCACCCATGAGATTAATTCCGCCTCTCTAACTTTCCCCTTGACCTTCTTAGTTGCTGTGTTGCCCGCCCCACAGGCCGCATACTTGCTGGTAAGCTTCCTAGTTCTTTTCCTCCACTGTGAATCAATGTTTTGCCTGTACAGATACCTGAACACTCTCCCAGCCCATTTACTTTCGTCCATATTCCTCAGCCGTTCTTCATACTCAATTTTACTGCGAGCTTCCCTCACTTCAAAACTAGTCCAGCCCATATCCCCCTGCACAGCTTCATTTGTAGTCTTCCCGTGAGCGCCCAATGCGAGGCGACCCACTGACCTTTGGTTCCCGTCGAGCCCTGATTGTACCCCTGATTTAAAGCAAACAACCGCATTTCCAAAAGTAAGTCCTGGAACCATTACCCCTTTCCACATACCTCGTAGGACCTCGTACCTATTGTATCCCCATAGCACTCTGTGCTTCATTATGGCTGCATTTCTCTTCCCCTTGACTGTTATGATTTTTTCCTGTGCTTCCATATATCCATTGCCTTCGTTTATCCATATACCAAGGTATTTATATTCTGTTACCCGAGGTATTTCTTGGCCCTGTATCTCCACTGTCTGTTCTCTGTTTTCATTGAATACCATAACACCTGATTTTCTAACACTAAATTTCAAACCTAAATTGTTGCCTTCCTGTCCACAGATATTAGCCAGATGTTGCAAATCACTTTGCTTGTTAGCGAGCAACATGATGTCGTCCGCATAAAATAAACCTGGGAGTTGCTGCTTTATTACTGTACCTGCCTGTTTGTATGAGAGATTAAACCTGATATTACTTCCTTCTAGCTCCCTCTCCATCCTCACCATGTACATTATAAACAGCAGCGGGGATAAAGGGCACCCCTGCCTCAGTCCCTTGTTAATTTGAACTTTCTCCGCGCTTCTCATCCCTTCCCATTCAACGCAAACGGTATTTTCTAAGTAAATCTCTCTCAAAAGCTGTAGACAATCGTTACCTAAGCCTTCCCCTTCCAGAATATCCCACAAAATGTTGCGGTCTACGTTGTTGTATGCTCCTGTAATGTCCAAAAAGGCCACATACAAAGGTCTGCTTTCTGCTTTTGATATTTCGATACACTGAGTAAGAACAAACAAGTTATCATCCAAACGCCTACCTATTCTAAAGCCATTCTGAAGCACTCCCAAAATGCCATTATTCTCTGCCCATGCTTGAAGCTTTAATTTGATTGCCTGCATTGCTAGTCTGTATATTACCGATGTAATGGTCAACGGTCTATACGAGTGAATTCTGTCTTTCTCCCCCTTACCTTTATAAATCAAATTCATTCTACTTTGTCGCCAACTGTCTGGTATTCGTCTCTCTTAAAATTTTTTCCACTGCTTTCACCAGAGCTTCCTTACTTTTTGGTCCCAGCTCATTTATCAGCCTAACGGGAACCTCGTCTAGCCCTGTGGCTGTGCGCTTAGGAATTTTCTCTTCCGCTTTCTTCCAGTTTAAATTTGTCAGCACCAGCTCCTTTTCCACTTGGGTCTCTTTCATGCTATTTTTTTCCTCAAGTACAACCTCGTCATTGCCTTGGAAGGATTCGGCTGATGCGTTTCGGATGTAATTTATTGCCGCTTCTCCTTCCAGTCTGTTTTCATCTTCGTCTAGGATATGTTGTTGTATTGTTGCTGACTTCCTGCCTAATAATTTTATGTGATTCCAAAATATTCTAGGTGGCGCCTTCTTTTTCTCACGTATTTCTGACAATCAACGTTCACTTTCACCTTTTAATTTTGCTTGCACCAGTATTTGAACCATAGACTTTTTCTCCCGGTATATTTCCCATTTACTGGTTACTTCATCCTGTGGCAACTGCGCCTTCTTTGCCTGCCTGTGCTCTCGAGATGCTTTCTGTCGTTCGGCGATCGCTTCTCGTATCTCCTTGTTCCACCATCTTTTCGGTTTCCTTTTTCCTTTCCAACGAACATGTTGTTTCTCTTTACGTATTTCTGTCGTTATTACACTTAGAAGCTCACCATATTCCCACTCCTTACTTGGCCACTTGCCAAGTTCTTCTTCAACTCTAGTGACTATATTTGCTATTTGTTCAGCGTTCAAATTCGGACTGGCCATTGTGCTTTCCTTGCTCTCCTTCCCAACTACATATCCCATTTTCCAAATGATGCGTTTATGGTCACTCCCTATGCTGCTATACCCTTCCTCATCGATGACCATTTCTCTCAACTTATCATGAATTTCTTCTGTCATCAGACAGTAATCAGTGGTCGATTGCCGGTTTCCCACTTCCCACGTGATCTGTCTTTCACACTTAGGCCCTGTATTCACGATCACGAGGTTATGTTGCTCGCAAAGGTCTAGCATTGACTTCCCGTTATTGTCGGTATAGCCATCTAAATCCTGTATGTGGGCATTCATGTCACCTAATAGGACAATCTCAGCACCATTCCCGAAACCCTTAATATCAGTGCTTATGCATTCCACTAACTCTTTATTCTTCTCTGTGCAATTTTTTCCGGTCCACAAATACGTAACTCCCAGCCAAGTTTCCCACTCATTGTACCTGATGACCAAAGATGCTCTTGACATTGTGAATTTACTCTTTTTCATTTGGCTCCCTGATGGATGAGCATTCCGACTCCCCCTCCCTTTCTTTCCGACTTAGTTCTGTTGCACCCTTCCCATACATAATTCTCAATAACTGGCGGCTCTTCTGAATCTCTAAGGTGCGTTTCTGTAACCGCATACACCCCTATTTGTTCTCTATGTAACTGCTCCTCAATCTCTGCCCACTTTTCCTTTCTTCTGCCCGCCCTGCATGTTTATGTAGCCTATATGCTCAGCCGTCAGCGCCACCGTGTCAGTTGCGCGAAACACCGAGGCGGCCACTGCTAAGGAGGCATGCTTTTGCGGCGCTCGTATGAAACCTGTCGGTCGTTCTAAATTGCCTTATTGAGGCAATCGGAAACATCTACGTCCATTTTTGAGCAACGGCGCTTGAGAAAGGATGTCAAATTTACGGCTACAACCATCTACATCGTGTCAAAGTAAACAGCACAGACATCGGAGCTAGGGGCTTAAAATAACTTATGCGTTTTTAGGTGTCAAAACCACGATCTGATTAGAAGGCATGCCGTGGTGGGGGACTCCGAAATAATTTCGACCACCTGGGGTTCTTTAACGTGGACCTAAATCTAATTACATTGGGGGTTTGGTATTCCGACCCCATCGAAATTTGGGCACCGTGGCCGGGATTTGATCCCACGACAGCGTGCTTAGAAGCCCAAGACGATAGCAACTATGCAACCACCGCAGGTGGCGAAGTATTTGTCACAACAAAGGAAGCATGCTTACGACGTCGAACTCAAAGGAAGGTAACGAATCATTATTTTATGCCACTTAAGTGAGCAAATACGGCCGTGGACGTCTTTCAGCTATCATTTGTCCCTTCATTACTTGGAGCATGCCTTCCACCTCTCAATTGTAGATGTTTCGTGGAATTAGCAGGTAAGTTCTTTTTTCTCCGTTGACAAAGGGTCTCGAGCATATTCTGGTAATGTCGTTCGGACTCGAATGTGAGAGCGCATTACCGCTGAAGCATCATAGAGAGCGATCAGCTGAGACTAAACAACGTGAAGACTGAAGAAATATGCGCTAGCCTGGGCTAGAGAAATGCTAATTTTCGAATGTACAACGTGTGCTGCAGTGTACTCCAACCTAATTTCTGTTGTTCAAAGCGCGAGAAAACATCGGCGCGAATGAGATCCGGTCCAGCATTCGCGTCTTGATCTGAGCGCAGGAAGAAGCACAGTGCGTACAAAGCTCCAGCACGGAGCGCTTACGAAGCCAGATTTGAGACGTAAGAACCACTGCGCGTTTGTTTTGGAGCAAGACGAGCTAAACAACTATCCAAACTGATTTATAAAAGCAAGAACCAGTTCACGCGTTTTTGTGCAGTTGACGCTTTATTGTGTGTTTTTACGGATGCCGCTGCTGGTTCTTTCTTTACTTTTTTTAATCTTTTTGCAGTTGCATTTTATTTCATTTAACAGAAATTCGCAAGACCGATACGAACCGCGATGATCCGCTTCAGCCGCCGGGTTACTTCCCTCGGTTATGAAGGGAAGCGGTACAATTTTATGCCGACATCTCCTTTCGCCGTTGTGACAATCCAGTATTTGCGCTTGTTCTTTAGTTCAGACTTCTCAGAGGCCGTGGTGAATCCATTGGAAAATGGGAAAAGCAGGCTTTCAGGCGGGCCTGAGCGCACCACGGACAATGGTGAAATCATCGCTACTAGGTACTTTTCAGTTGTAAAACTCCGCCTGGGAGCGGCGCGAGAAAGTGACCCTCTGGCGGCTCCTCTCGCGAGGTGGCGCTGCCGCCATGGTTGGCCCGGTTGGCTACGGAAGCTTCCCAATAGAGTTACTGAATATGCTACCAAAGGTAGCATATACAGTAACTCTACTTCCCAAGGCAGCAGCGCGCCGCCGACTCAATGCCAGATTTTTTTTTGCTGCTCTCCGTGGCGCTAAATATTCAAAGAATATTATTTTTACATTGTGCACTCTGTAAAAAGCAGCTAATAGGTGAATGAAGAGGACAGTGAGGCTTTTCGTTTGTGGCATGTTTTATGTACAGATGAAAAAAATATATATATGAACGGTACAACTCCGGATTGACGAATCTAAGCATGATGCATCGATACTCACAAAAGACGCGCTTTCTTGGTTGCTACAGCTACCTTGTGACTGATTTCTATATGACAGGTTGTATCCCTGGAGTAAAAATGCATCCGCATAACAATGAAGAAATTCAGTACTTCGCACGTGAACGCGAACAAATGATCTGCACAACCAAGAAGAGGGAGACAGCACCCCTCTAGATCATCTAAAACTTTCCGAAATATCTCTCCGCAAAGGCCTGCCTCATCCAGGGAAGCTGACACACTTTTGTTAGCAGTCTTCATAAAGCCCAGCATCTTTGGCGTCGGGTGCTTTAAAGGGACACTAAATTGAAAAATGATTTCTTCTGCATCAGTAAATTACCGTTCTACAACACCAAAAACACCACACTTACAACGATAAGACGTTTGGTAAGCCAGAAAAAGCGCAAGAACGAAATACGTGTGGCGACGCCTACTTAAGTTCCCCCACCTTGGGGCTGTGACGTCTTGGATTTTGATGGCATCTTCTAGGGCCTACTAATTATACATAGTGGTACATATTGACTACGTTGTGCTCTAAAGGAACCAATATTAAACATGGCAAGTTTCGGGAACCTTTATTCAGCCAACGCGGCCCAAATGCGAAAACATACTTTGGAATCCGTGACGTCACGCTGACGTAGCGGCGCTGGGGTTCCGGCGCGAAATTCAAATACTGATACTTGGACCTTCATTTTCTCATCTAATAATGAAACTATTTTTTTGAAATGACTGCCTGCAGGGTTCTCGAACAATGCTTCATTAGTCTAAACTGATTTATTGTTTCGCTTTAATGTCCCTTTAAGGAACCTTGCTTGAGACTTCTGCACTCAATTAAGTAACTGCCGCAGCTAATTGCTGGAATTTCAAAGCTTATGTCCGCTATGCATAGATCACATGGTGCGCCCTTTCTGACTTTATGAATGACATATTCACACAGATAATAAACAGCATTGTCCCCTATGTTTCCTCGAGCATAAGTGTGCTCATTGCAAGCACATCCTGGTGATCTGCTTGGCTGGAGTCCAGGCAACTTGTCAACGTCGCCTCAATGGCATTGCGAAGACTTTCTTTTTTTTTTTTTTTGGCAGGCTTCTTTCATCTGCTTGAATGTGTAGTTGACGCCGACGAGCACAGGGCCTGGCACACCTTCCACACTACCACGCAGCGCTGTTTTAACAGGTGTATACAGGCTTAGAAGGCGGAATCTGCGGGAAGTTGATTACAGTAGGATGGGATTCATCACAACCAAAGGAACGCCTAGTCCAATCTATTGCTGAAAAAACATGAGTGAGGGAATTTCCTAGCAAACAGTGCAATGTGAGTGCAGTCACAACAAATGTGAACAGTGTGCCTTACCTACATTGGATCTTGATAATTAACTTGGCTGTCGAAACATAGAGCGCATCTGGACGCGGCAGATCATCGACAATGTCTAAAGTCGACATCAGAGTTACTCGCACCGGCTTTGTCGTTTCAGGTTCTTTTGAATTGCATTCTGTTCTGTCAAGTTTAGAAGTTCCAAAAAATCTTTCATGACCTGAAATGATTAGTGTAACAAGTTTATAGCCCTTAGGAAATGCTCACGAAGTTCAAAGGCGGTGGTCTGGTACACTAATTCGTCGTATAATGCTCGGAAGTTTTTATTAACACACACAAAAACACACGAGTGAAAACAGTCAAAATGATAGATGGGAAGGGCTCTGACCTCCCTAGCTATCACTTTGTCTCTTCCTCGTGATTTTTCTTGTTTCATTGCCGTTTCATTGTTCCATTGCAGGCATGTTTGCTCACAAGGCGAGCAAAAATTTCCTGGCATACAAATAAGAAACACGAGCAAAACGTGGTACGCTGCTGCGCGCATCGGCGTCTCTGTCCGCGAGCACAAACGTTGCGCGCACCGCCCGCCTTCGGGCTAACAGTGTTGCGCGCGCCACCCCGCGGGCGCGACAGAAAGGGGCCAGGTGCCGCGGCGGAGTTTGACAACTGAAAAGAATCTAGTAACGTTGGGTGAAATGACGGTGAGGGCCTACCCACAGGTGCCCACCGCCGCTGCTAGGTGGCGCGACATGTACAGGCAAACTTCATTGCAGGGTGCCCATGGCATTGCTAGAGGTCGCGGATTGTTTGCCATACTGCGGTAATGTTATGGTAAACTAATTCCATGGTTAACAATTAGTTTACGTTTATTCTGTAGGTGATAAGTTGCTGTAGTGTAAGAGGCGAAATGAGCTGCTCAAATATTTGTTTATTTGTTGCATAAAAACTGAATTTGCTTTGAAAATATGATCATAAAGTAAATTAAGGGCACATAATTTCCTTGCATGTAATGTGTTGGCTTAGCAAATAAATAATTTCGCAAGGCAAAACGCTACATATGAGCTGCGCAACTTTCTATTTCTAACCAAACTCAACTTGATGCCCAGAGAGACAGAGAGAATAAACTTTTTACAAAAGAGCCCACGCGTAGAGAATGCTCGTCCGCTCCACAGTGGGTGGTTACCTGGGTCCAGCGGCCCTAGCTGCCCTTTCCACTCGCCTGGCCAGGTTGAGCTGGTGCGTCGAGCCGGAGCTGGACAGCGCTGCATCCCATTGCCATATGCAGTGACAGAAAGACACAGCACAAAGACACAGCACAGCCTGAAAAAGGACAACTATCTATACGCATCACTAGAACATCTTCATGGCATGACAGGCACCCTTGCCTGGCTGCCTTTCTCAATTCACTTGTGAACTGTTCTGCACTCTTACTTCCAGAAAAAAAATGATATTGACTGTATATATACATGACAGTCCACAAGAGAATTGAGAAAGGCGAGAGGGCAAGCGATGTTCGCTTGGGACAGATACCAACAAATTTGTCAAGCGTTTGTCAGAGGCATTGCACTGTATTTCTTTCACTCGTGGCTAGTCACTATACTTCATTTGAAAGGACCAGTATGCTCGTCTGGCTTGATTGTGTATTGCCGCAGGGAGGCTTCAGATGTGATAAAGATTTTTCATCTGTGTTCACGATTGGTGAAAAATTTACGTGAGAAATCAGTGAAGCGTACCACATAAATAAGATATGTAAGCTAGCCCTCATTATCAATGCATGAAGAAAGGCACGTTTCTAAATCACAAGCGACAGAAATTGGTCAACGCACACCTTCCCACTGGAACAACCATTGCACAATATAAGCACACATCTAGCGCTACTGATATTTTTCATCTTTCGATAAAAATAATCAGTTGTTAGCAGCGCTTATGTTGTCTGGTCTCCCTTCCATCCCTCCGTAAATTGTGTCCTCAGAATTTATATGAGCTGACCGGAAAAGTCAAAAGGACACCACAAATTTCATCTAGCGGACTTGGTTGGTCTTCAGCAGATGCACAATTACGGTGATAGGTATCTTTTGGCATAGTGTAGCAATCTTAGGTACACGCTAGCTTCGACATTGCTGCAATACTTTAGCTCTCACACGGCTACAGTGCTTAAGTGTCACTGAAGTGTAAGTGCATAGGAACAAAATCAAGCAGGCCCATCAACCACAGATTTAACTTCAGCAGTCACAACATAGGCTGTTTCATGTAGCTAAGACGCTTATAAAAATGCATTAATTGCATTCTTCCCCTCTGCATGCTGAATTCTGTTGATTCTGTGCTTTTAGATAGCGGCGGAGTATATATATGCTGACTGAAAGAATAAAGACTCATGGTTGTTAGTCAGCGCTGGTGTCTGTGTCTCTCTTCTCTTCCTGCTGTTTAGCGCTGTTTTACTGCTCGTAATCATGAACCAACCAGCCCAAATGCGTACTGTTCTGCAGAACAAGCATTATTTACACCCTGGCATCACTCTGCAGGAGTGTCCGCCTATAATACTGAGGGTGCTGCTCCGAGAAGTGAAGCACGTAGGCTCACCATATGCAGAACTGGTATGCGGTCACTCCAATGCATGCTGATTTGGCATGCGTGTGCACGAAATAGTTATCGCTTAGAATGGCAGTGGTTGAAAACCACTCAATTTAAACGGTTTCCTTCCAATCGTTGCTACACGAGATGTAATAAAAGTCTGTTAAGAGCTCTTGAGAGCCAGGTGAGGGCCGTCACTGCGGGGCTGTATGGACGAAATGGTGCCTTCATACGCACGGAAGCGCTTGACATTGTTTTAGCAACACGGGGAATGTGACGCGAACGCTTGCGACTTTTTGATGTCACAGAAGAGCGTAAAGAACTCACACAAACAAATGAATCACAAACAAGGTGTCGAAGACCTTGTGTCCAAGACAGATTAGCCTGACGGGTACTCGCTGCAATCGGCTGACGAAAACGTAGTGAACCCCTTCGTGGGGTCCACAATTAAACGTATTTGCAACTGAAGGGAAGGTGCCGTTCTACGCGAATGAAGAAAGTCTATAGGGAGCGACATACAGAAGCTGGTGCACACGTTCTGCGGAATGATTTGAGACAGGATTGTGGCCTACAGTTGGGACGGTGGTGCAAACAAAATGTGCCGCCAATGAAACGTAGCCACCATAGTAACATTTGGTATAGACTATTTTATAGCATTCGAACTCATAGGTACATCACGCGTTTTCCGGTGGGCTAGCTATCTGTTTCTCTATTTCTGTTTCTTTGTGTGTTTCAACCTAACTATTTTCCCGCATACCTGGGTCACTGGGCTGTCCATGGTAGAATTGTTAGAGGGGTTCAAAGTGAACCGTCAGACAGACTAGGGCCACTGAGTATTTAGAAATCTGTGTATATGTGCCGCACTTCAACTAACCTCTTTGGCGCAGAAGTAGGCCGCCGCATATGCGGGACGGAGTTAGTACCACAGTTTACACAAACTCTTTTAGGACGATAAGTAGCATTGGGTATGTGACACGTGGTGTGTGGTGCTCTTCAATGTTCTGCTTTGATGCCGACTTGGCTCTCTACCAGTAGTGTGTTCCACACTTAGCGAGCGTCTTTGATGACAGGTTATGTAACTAGGTACGTGGTACTGGTAATTTGTGGCTCTGCAATGAGGAATAACACCCTCAATTTCTCCGATGCTGAGTGAAATCGAGCCCAGGCTACGCATACAATGCACTTTGTGTGTGTCGCTTTTCAATCAATGTCTTTTGCGCTCATGCGTTTGCGAGATGCGCCATGAATAAACAAGGTATGCGCCGCCCTTCAATGAAGCTCTCGCTTACTTGGCTCAGCGAATATGTGCCAGATGGTACGCGGCAAGAGAGGAAGCAATTCTTATCGCTTGGAGGAGCCGGTCCACCATGGTTCTCGTCTCAGTGGTGAAGCGTCGACTTCTAGTCAACGCCATGCGATATCCCAGAAAAATGTACCGGAGAGGAGTCCGGTTAACACAGGCCGCGTTTCTCAGCGTTCGCATGCGCCGGCGGGCCCTGCATGTCTGGGGAAACACGCAAGCTTGGTGGAGGCGACGCTAGCTGGCACCGAGTGTTGTAGGGATGAAAGAAAGAGGGCTCCGACTGCAGTGCATCCCTAATACATTACACGATTCGACGAGAAAAATGCGTTTTGTCAATATATTGATTCAACGATAAACACGATACCATGCAGACTCCTCGTGAGATGAGTTCTGATGAACGTTCGTATGAACGTGGCATGGCTAATTCACGTGCTGAAATGGACACGGGATGCCCCCGCCCTGTCCATGAATAAATAAGCCCAGTATCCATGAATAAAACTCATTGGCAAACCTGAGCAAGAAGCAATGTGCACGTTGTTTGTGAAGGCTTACAAAGCATGAAGAACACGGTGATAGAGTACTTGAAAGGATTGCTCGGAATGTTAGGTTGTAAGGATATTTCTTGCGCTGGAAATTGAATGCCTTTGTGGGAAATTGATAAAGAACCCGCATGAAGGCAGCTTGGACAAGTCGGCATGGTCTCTACAAATCACGTGAAATTTTTCTTTGCGCTTTGGAGCCTTGGAACGTGACAATACATTGACTTCACGACTCTTTTATCAGGACTGGCTGGCGCAGTTTCACTTTTAACTTGGTTAGGTTTTAACTAAAGAACGCATAACTGTGATTGTAACACCACTCAACCTTGGCGAAACACCGTTATCCTACTTTTGCCAGTAGCGAAATTCATTTAGGCAGTCTTACATAAAGTGACTTAAGAAAATAACAAATCGGTTTGTGGAATCAATAAATGAGATACGGCAAAGAGCGAGATGTGCCGCAAAGTTGCATCCAATTTTAAGACTTATGAGATTCATGAGGCATCGCTACCCTGCATTGTGCCTTGATGCTTGCCTTTGAGATTTAGGCATATTAAGCGGACCTAAACAGGGCACCACAGTTGTAGCCATAGCTCCAAGCAAGAATTTTCAGTCGTCGAAGTATCTTAATATGTTGCATTGGTAAAGCGTACAACTTTGCAGCAATTGCTTACGACTGAAATTTCCCAATTTTACAAAAAAAAAAAAAAAAAACACCTTGACTACTTCTTGGTCAATGACATTTCACGTTCCCGTAATTTCAGTGTAGCAACAATTACAGAGCGCTTCGCGCAGGCGCTTGAACGACGAACTGTCTTTAGAAATTCCTGCGTATAGATTGGTTCCTTTGTGTAGATTCGTAGGCGAAATTTTCAGCAGTGCTGGTTAGCGCAATCCGAGCCTGTGACTCAATCCATTGTAAAGCGGTAAATGGGGCCTGTTGATTATGCATGGAATTCAATAGCGCCCGGTATCGTTAAAAAGCGAAGGCAGCTTGAGAATGTGGTGGCTCAAAATAATCCAGACTGCTGCCTGTGCGGCATGTCCCGTTATTTGTTGAAGTCATTGTTGATATTGCGCAAAATATTTACTTCATTCATTAGTTTTTTACTTTCGTGTGAAACACTACGGCGCCGAAAGGAAAGCGCCGTGGGCATGCTCGGCACAGTTCCCAATTGCCAGTGCCTTTGCTAAAGGAACTACGTAAATATTGCACTACATAAATATTCACGATTCACAGCCACACAAGAAACATCGTGAGAAAGTGGCCCTAAACATGTGGTTCGTCTAGCTGTCTTGGACATGGCGGAATCCAACTATTGCTGCTCTTGATATCAATTTTACGACCACCCTTTGCATGGCCGGAAACGTGATCTAATAGTACCTATTCTTCCTTCCAGTGTTTCATTCCACTATACATTCCTCTATGGCGGCCGCTTATGCTAGAACGGTCGATAATGAAGAAATAAGATATCTAGAAGCGTTAATGCGATGCTGTGCCAGAGTGCACTTAGACAAGGCATTCACGAAAATGATGTATCCTAGTAAGCCTCGTGAAGAGACCGGTGCCTTTGGCATGAATGCTTAACATAACCTTTCTTTGTATAAGTGACAAATGCACTTCAGGAAGACAGGATTTCTCGACAAGGAATTCAAATTTGTATGTCTCCATTTGTTGGCGCGCAATGTTCATAGTGATAACTGTGCCCGAAAAATTTATAAGATACAAGCTCCAGCAACTTAGCTAAGATTCCTCTGTTTTACGTCTAACTGATTTTCTTCACACCAAAGGAATGCGATTAGGCTCTGTCTCGAATACAGTCGCGGAAATGCGCGTCGACATTACGTGATGGTAATGAAAAGCCGTAAAACATCACCGCTCCTTTACCAGCTGCATTCTATTGACATGTTATGTTAGCGGTCAACCAGAACAGCAGAAAAGAAAATCGTGTTGTGAGGAAGTGCGTATGGTTGTTACGTCAGGCTGTTTCAGCCGAAAAATACGTACATAGAGCGATGAGGTCCTCCAATTTGGACCGTTGGTACACGTGACTTTAGGCATAGAAGCGTTGATTAGATATGTGTGTAAAAAGCAATTTTTGATCTCCTGACATAATAACATCCCAGTGCGTATTGAAATAAGTAAAAAGTAGAGAAGAACCCTACTTTAAGTTACGCGCGGGACCTTCTCAGCGATGTCTTAGTACTGAACATTGTTAGATTTTCTAATTCACCTTCTTCAAATTATTAATTTATGCAAAATTTATTTTATCTAACTGTACACTGATGACTTTCATGCATGGAATAATGGGGTGTAGCCTGTGACCAGATGCAGACAAACCCTGCCGTGCCGCCGGAACCTGAGGGAAGTCCTTCATATCCAAAGATATGTTTAGAAAATGTTTTAAAGGTACGTACTTTTCATTCTTATTTCGTTCTGGTAAATTCTGTTGATTGCATCACAATATGAGAGCAAAAGAAATGCAAGAAACTCAGCTGGACGGGTATAATGAACAGCGCAATTTTACTTGTTTGTCTTCAGAGGCAAGCGCACCTACTTCATATATGCATTGATGCGACATCACTACGCAAATATAATTTAGCTGTTACTCGCAGCGGTCAACGCCAAATTAAGCTCCGTCTTTCTGAATACGAAGAACTCTTTCTCCCACGTGCAAGGGTTGAATATGGCATGAGTTCTTCATTCTTCATAATCGCTTTATTTGCTGCCGTACCATATTTGCATGAACATACCTCAGTTTGTTTTCCGAGTTTGCCGATCGGAAGAAAACACGCCTCCCGTTATATCTTTGGCTGGTAACATGAACATAACGCTTAGAGTTCCTTCATTTTCTCTTGAGGTTTAAGCATTAGTAACATTAACCATTAGGTACCACCGTAATTGCTATTGTATACAGAGCCGCATTCCTACACACACTCTACGCGTCCACAAATGATGAAATTCTGCACTGTGGGTACTTTTGAACGGTGCGAAAGAGGACGACGGCATTCTCAGCGGCAGTTTCAAAGACGTCAGTAGTGATGCGCGACTGAATAGTGCATTCAATCGGGCTCTCCCTGTGTTTTCATGATGACAGTTCGCTGTAACGATTATGTAGCGCCCTGTGGGCATCTGCCTTTAAGGGGCATTTCCTGCTTCCTCGCAGCGGTATCACTTCAAGCTACACTCGTGCTTAATATATATATATATATATATATATATATATATATATATATATATATATATATATATATATGTGTGTGTGTGTGTGTGTGTGTGTGTGTGTGTGTGTGTGTGTGTGTCTGTGTGTTATTTCTGAGATCCCAAGAGTGCCTCGTCTCGTTCTATTAGTGGTAACATTAGTTACGTAAAAATACGGCATTTTCTCGGCAACGTTATTTCCATTTCCACAATGAGAACTACATTTTTTCCATGCTCCTGCGACCATAGGTAGTTGCACAGCACCAGCAACACTGCGGTCTGCAAAAGCATATGCTCCGACCAGTTAACAATCTCATGGTTAGAGCATAGTTACAGTTTCTTTCTCGGCCTTTGGGTTATTCGTTTTCTAGTGTTATGCCGAAGCGTGTATCCCAATGCGCAGTTCGTGGCCTGCCTGCTCCTGAAGGCGAAAGTATATGGCCATATTATTGGCCAATATTAAAGGAATTTTTAGGCATTCTCTTCGTACGTGCGGACAGTATTCTTCTTTTAGAATTCAACCTAGTGCGCACGTTTTCTAATCGTAAACACAGCGTATGCATACAATTTTTGCCACTTCCACCCAGATTTTCATTATCACAAATATCTAAGCGCAAATACTTACATGTGCTCATGAATACCTTTGACTGGTCTAGCTTTATTATGTGTAGCAACATTTCACTTGAGTGTTCTTTTCTCTTCCCGAAGTTTGTTCAAAATTCTGAAGATATTTATCTACAAATGATGAACGAAGATGATTGGATGAACAGTACATGTTACTGTGTGAAGTCTAAGTTCCAAGCAAGTCATACCGGTGGTTGTGAGAGGACGATATACTGCTACAAATATGTGCCAGTCTCGTAAGTACATTCTCACCGAACTGTCGGGGTAGAGCCTGAAAAGGCAGTGTATTCGCACGCAGCGGCGGTGTAGTGTGTAAGTGCATCCAAGTATTTAGGTGAAATGTATTGTTGCCAATACTGGCATTAGCCTAAACTGATCGATCACAATATGCTTCCCGTTTCAGCAAATATAAACTGTGCTTCGACTACCTTTGCTCAGGAGACCGGGAAAAGTAACTACAGGCCTTGTATTCCGCTTGAATATAAGAAAAAGGGGTATTCAAAATTATTTTGAACTCAAATAGTTCAGCGCATAAGTGTAACTTTTCAATTAGAGTCGCTCTACATTGGTTGCTAGTTTTAGTACATGTAATCTTGCGCCATATGTTGTCATATCTGTCATATTCGTGCAACTTTAGCCATTTTACGCATCAAGAAAAAATAGGGAGAAATAATGGTAATTACAAAAGAATAGATGAGATCAGTAGCCATAAGATTTTCCCCATTCCATAGAGAGCCTGAATTTAGAAAATCAGAAACCTTCAATTACTCATCTCTGATTACCCGCATATCTACATACAAAGTGTCCTGATAGTGTAAGAGCACTGATTAGTGTAAGAGGACTGAGTGAAGGTGGACTTCGCGGCTGTGCCACTACACAGACAGCTAACCCGTTCATCCTGATCATGCAGGCTTTTACCCTATTATCACAACCGCGGTGGCTGCTCAGTGGCTATGGTGTTAGGCAGCTGAGCACGAGGTCGCGGGATCAAATCCCGGCCCCGGCGGCCGTATTTCGGTGGGAGCAAAATGCGAAAACACCCGTGTACTTAGATTTAGGTGCACGTTAAAGAACCCCAGGTCGTTGAAATTTCCGGAGTCCTCCACTACGGCGTTCCTCATAATCAGAAAGTGGTTTTGGCATGTAAAACCCATAATTCAACCATATTATCACAAAGCTGCTCATGTCTGCCCTACTGGCAGCCTCTCCTACCATTTCAGGAAGCTACCTGCCTACAACCAATGAAGGCGATCTTTGTTTAGCCCCCTCCCTGTCGCCCATGCTTCAGGATGTCCGGCAGCGTCTCCCCTCCCACTGTGGACCATCGTGAAAACTCCACCTGCCCTATCGCCGTCGACAACATGCTCTACACCGCCTATAAAAAGGCAACCACCTTTCAGCGCGCACTGTGAGCGTCGCGGCTGTGCCAGTACACCGTCCGCTAACACGTTCATCCTGATCATGCAGGTTTTCGCCCATGTCGTCGCCCCGCTGCTCATGTCTGCCTTACTGGCAGCCTCGCCTGCCACTTCGGGAAGCCAACAGCCTACTACTAATAGAGGCGAACTTTGTATTTGCTCCCTCCCTGTAGTTCATGCTTCAGTATGTCCGACAGCGCCTCCCCTCCCGCTGTGTATCTCGAGAAAAATTCAGCTGCTTTATCGCCGTCCACTACATACTCTACGCCGCCTATAAAGGATCAACCACCTTTCAGCGTGCACTGTGTGCTTCGCGGCTGTGCCACTACACAGACCACTAACCCGTTCGTCCAGATCATGCAAGTTGGCAGCTCGTATGATACACCTACTAAAATATGAAGTGATTACTGCTTGGTGCAGCTGCCGAGCCCGAAGTGCTGCTATTTACTTTTTACTGCATGTGCTAATGTCACGCGCGCCTTGCTAATGCTATCAAGTGACCTAGAGGAAGACCCTGGTCCTGACAAAGTTATCCTGGAGGAGTTGAAAAAGTTATCCACCGGCCAGCCGACACGAATATTTGAGCTGCAAGGCCTTAAAACCCAGCTATTGACCACAAACCAAACTATCACTAATCTTATTGCACGCATTGCTGATTTAGAAAAACATTGTCAAAATCGTCTAACCACCCAAAACCATAACACTAACACCGTTCAGTGATCTCACCAGTTGTGTGACGTAGAAAAGCGTCTTCACAGCCTCGAGAACCACACTCACCACCAGAATCTAATATTTTACGGTCTTCGGCACACTAATCCCAAGTAAACATACGCTCAATCAGAATACATATTCACCACTGTCACTGGCCTTCGTATTACAATCGAACCAAAAGATATAGAGCGTGCGCACCACCAAGGGCGGCACAATACTAACCGCAAAGGACCCATAATAGCGAAGGTTTCATCCCACACAACTAAAGAATCTATTCTTTCAAACGCCAAAAAGCTAAAAGGTACTACTAACCTCAACATTGGCGAAGATTTCACTCGTCCTGTTTGAGCTGCACGAAAGCAGCTCGTTACCTTTGCTAGGGGCGAATCTGCACCATTCTTTTTGCGTTCCAAGACTGCACACTGGATCGCAGTGATCCATCTTTGACGACAGGGCAGCAATTGTCAGAGAGGTATCGCAAGGATGAGTACGCCGTCGGTAAGTGCGCCAACAGCCTCGTACAAACTCTAGATCAAACCTTTCGTTTTCTGGTCTTTACACTAACACACGCAGTTTTCTTCCTAAGCGCGTGCTCCTTCGTAATCTATTGCAGTCATCGGGCAGTAATACCCTAATATCGACTGAAGCGTGGGCTACTGACGACATTTAAGATACAAACGCCCTGGCTGGCTTTCCGCACTATAACATTTTCGTCATGACCGCAGAAACACACGCAGCGGGAGCGTACTCATGACGACTAACAAAGAGCTATCATGCTCTCTTATCAACATTACAACTTTAACCAATATGGGTAACGTGCCAGGCCCCATCCAAAAGAGGCGTATGCTACAGGCCCCCTCGTACTGATGCAGTTTTCGCCCGTGAATATAATGAAATGTTGTCTCAGCTTACTAATCAACACCCAAACACACATATTCAACACGATGGAGATTTTGCCTTCCCTAACATTGGCTGGCTGAATAAAACATCACCAAACACAGGCAATACTGAAGCAAGTGAATTTGTTGATTCTTGCATGAACTTCAACCTTAGTCAACTGGTGACCGAGCCAACTCGCGTTTCTAATGATTCTTCAAACGTTTTAGACCTAATACTTACTAACATCCATCAAACCACAAAATATATCGCATACCTACGTGAAATCAGTGATTACAAAGTAATTCATATTACATTTATATTCCTCCCCAGAACACGCGACATCTTGAGCAAATCAATTCATTTGCACGATAAAGCCGATTACCACGCAAATAATAACGAACTACGACATTTGCTGCCTACGTATAAAGCCGTATCGATTCCTGAAGTCCTTATAACAAGTGGCTAATTTTAAAGAAAAATTTATTGAGCTAACTAATAAATTCATCCTTAAGGTAACCTTCCTCGCCAATAAAAACAAACCATGGTTTTCAAAAAGTTTATAAACACAAGAAAAAAAGAAGAAACGTCTCTTTTGTATTGCGAAACCCAATGAAAGTGCGTGCGTATGGGATACGTACTATGCTGCAGAAGACACATATTTTACTACAATCTGAAATGCTGAAGAGAAGTTTTATCCCAATGACTTACCTAAAATCCTAACAAGCAACCCTAGAACATTCTGAGAATCATAAACCCGCAACGGCCACACGACGTTACACTTACGAACGATAATGGCGAGGAAGTGAGTGACGCTCATCGTGCTGAAGTGTTTAAGATCGCGGTCTCATCCGTTTTTACTAAAGAAGCTGATTTACGATATCCTAGGCCACGTGCTACAACATTACCAATCATGCCTCCAGTGACATTCTCTGTTGCTGGCATTTCGTTCCTCATCGAGAAAATTAAACTTTAATCACCAGCTGGGCGTAGGCAACAATAACTCCAAACTGCTAAATATACTAAACGAATTATTGCGGATTAATAATTACTCAATTTCACTTTTTCAATACTGTTCTCACTGCCACTTCAAACAGGAATTTTTCCAGATCCCTGAAAAGTGGTAAAGTCATTACGGTCCTTAAATCACTTAACAAACAATCCACTTTGAACTGCAGTCCCATTTGACTAACGAGCGTCCTATGCAAAATCATAGAGCATGTCATATACTCTCACATAATGCACTTCCTGGAAACGAACAATTATTGTCGTTGTTCCCAGTATGGCTTTCGTAAATCTATATGCTCTGAAACTCAACTGGCAGTATTTATTCATGACTTGCATTCCAATCTTGACCGTAACATTTGGACTAATGCAATATCTCTGTACTTCGCTAAAGCAGTTCGACGAAGTACCGCACAACCGCCTGTTACTAAGGCTTACCCAGTTGAACCTTCACCCTCACATTCTCGGATAGATTTCAGAATTTCATACCAACCGTTGTCAGTTCGTCTCTATTAAAAATAAACATTCTAGCTCCCTCTCAGTAACATCAGGCGTGCCCTAAGGGTACGTCCTCGCAGCCCTTCTGTTCCTAATGTATATTAACGACCTACTTCACTATGCATTTTCTCATATCCGTATGTTTGCTGACGATTGCGCCATCTATCGCACAAGTACTAACCTTTCTGAACAAAATGCGCTCCAAAATGTCCTTAACCGTGTACAGGAGTGGTGAAATCTTTGGCTAATGATGCTTAATCCCACTAAATGCAAACTTGTTTCAATCGCTTGCTTTTTTCCCCACGCAATCTCTAACACTACTGTTGAACAATACCAATCCTATAAGTACCTTAGTGTAACCTTGTCCTTCGATCTTTCCTGGCGTGCACATGTCATCAATGTCTTATCATCAGCGAACAGGTCTCTGGGTTTTTAAAAGCGCCGTTTGCGTCTCGCCCGACTGGACAGAAAACTTCTCGCGTATCAATTTATAATAAGATCTAAACCAGAATATGCGGCGCCCATCTGCAGTCCGCACTAGCTATACTTAATCAACGAATTAGAAACCGTGCAAAATCGTATAACTGGATTCATTCATTCTTCATAATTATATGACATCAATAATATCAATATCAATAAATCAATTTTATTTACTATAAACAAAAGTAACTGGAGGGACACCAGGGCAAAAAGCTCGCAGCAGCTTGACGAAGCCCCAGGGTCCCTTACATGGCAGTAGCACTGACATGATATATGCACAGAACGCTTTATACACAACAAACCTTACACATGGAACGTATCCATAAAAATTACATTTTACACTTGAATGCAATATACTAAAATGGTTGTTATAAAGAAAGAAAATATTCATGCAAGCCATATTTTATTTAGCGCAGCTGTGTGCTAATAATTGTTTAGTACAGCCGGTATGTTGTGCGTTAAAAAATGTTGGCTGTAACTGTTTCGAAACCATGGTACCTTCCATACCTCGGTGTTTCGTGTAATATGTTTCGTGTGAGTGCAGAGTTCTGCCTTAGCAAGGGATGTCAAATAATCCTTAACATATTCGGATAAGAAGTACATTGTTTCTGGTAATCTATGTTCGTATAATTTATCTATGCAGTTAAGTCTGTATTTGAGAAATATATTATCTGTTGGTGAGAACCGATCAACGTTCTCTATATACCGAGCTATTGTCTTTTGAAGTATTACCAGCTTTTGCAAGTCAGATTTAGATGTTGTAGCCCAGAGAAGGTAAGAGTAATTTATATACGATAAGAAGAGACCATAGCATGTTTGAAGTTTTGCTCTCGATGTAGAAATGTGCGGCAACGTGAGATAGCACCGGTAACCACAGTGAGTTTGCCGCATAAATGTTTGATATGGGCATTCCAACGTAAATTAGAAGAAAAATAAACTTCAAGAATTTTAAACTCTTCAACCAGTTCATTGCGTTGGCTCTGAAAATAAATAGCATGATTAATGTTAAGTGGTTAATTCACAGAAGCATACCACCCCTGAAATGCAAGACTGGTCTTCCAAATCTTTCTGTGCGTGGCCGCATTGTTAGCCTCTGCTTCACAAACTCTTTCCGAGCTTCCTCAATCGCGCGCCCTACATCACCATACCGTCGCACATATCTCTCAGCATTAGCCATTGGTATCAAATAGGAGTGGACTGGAATGGCCTTCCGCGAGACGTTGAAGCAATCGCGCGCCCATCAAATTTTACAGAAAATGTCAAAGCATACTGTTCCGCATAAAGACTTATTTATAACCTTCAGTTGTTAGTCCACCCCTTATATAATATCCCGTAAACGGGGGTCTTTAAACTAATACAGTGACGTGATGTGATACAGAACCCCACAGTTATACCAACCAAACTGGGGCAAACTTTGTGCGTATCACTTTTACGCCCCGAAAGAATGTGCGCAATGCAAAAAACGAGGAAGAGATAGAAGACTTTCGTATGCCTAACTGAATGCCGTTAGGCACTCGGCGAATGCCGCCGAGACTATCACTCGATGGCATCGAGATCTACCGCTTTTGTCGGCGTAACATCGTTTTGGAAGTGCGCGGTACGACACAACGTACCACGCAGTCGCAACCACCTGAACTAGGTCGGAGCCGCCATCTTGCCAAACTCTGGACAACGACTTCAAAATGTCTTAGGACGGTGATGGACACACGCCATTACCACTTGTACCAGCGCTAAGCTCAATGTCACTCGAACATGTCCAGCGTTACGTGAACCCACCCTCGTGCACATGAAGTGTAGGCGAGGGTTTTGACGAGTGGCTGACACACTACACAAGCGTGAGATGCAACAGTGGATTTTCCATGACCTAGCATTATTCGTGTTTTGCCATGTCTGATGGAGACAGCACTGATGCAGTAAGAAAAGCGCCTGGAAGAGCTTTGTTATGGAAATTTAAAAGTGTTTTAGCAATTCCTACGCCACACGGAAATGCATAGAAGAAACAATAGCTCAAAAAGCCAAAGCACCAAAAGAAACGTGCACTACACTTATAGGAGTAATTATTGTAGTGTCTCAAACAGTGGATTCAAGGATGTCTGGGAAAGCCTGTATCGTACATTTCGTCGAAGGAATTACGCAGAATGTCCACGATTTCTTTATAGACACAAATCACGTAATAGCTATTGACAATGTAAAAATTACAATAAGTAATGGAGAAATGCACTTTCTTTTCACCCATGAATGAAAGCCGGGTGAACTGAGGCCATCGCAGAATTATGTACAAGGTAACTGCAACCAATAATGTTTCCTTATTTGTCTGACGCCAAGTGGTAACACGTGTAAAAAGAGAGGTGGTTTTTGCGTACAGATCTGCTTTTGTAGTGCTATCTTCAGGATGAATGTTGAACCTTTAGGGCAAATTTTCTGGAGAATTCTCATATATCTCTCGAGCAGAAGTTATTGTTATAGCTTGAATCAACGTTTTTTTATATTTTCTAAATAGAGCAATGTTACTAAGCCATGAGTGAACTCGAGAGGGCTCGGCTCTCTATTAGAGGTAAAGGGCATGTGCAAAGCTTTTTTTTTCTGGGTAAAGCTCGTTTGTCATTTTCAAGTTGTCAGCGGCTGTACTTCTGTCTCAGTTGGCGTACGTAACTATCGTTAATTTGAGACGCAGAACATTCATCGCTTGTGCCAATATCTTCATGACTAGCACATGGGCAAACCGTCGCCAGCGTCGATGTGAACCCGTGCACCGACATTTCGCCACCGTACAGCAGATACTGTCATAAAGACAGCTACGACACGAGATGCTGGCTTGCAATGCCATGCAACAAACTGTTGGCTATTCGCCCCAACACTTGATACATACTGCATCGCGCGCTTCTAGACAATCCTCGGTTTATGTCATCGACTTCAAACGCAGAGCAGCCCCATGGCCACTTTAGGCCCCATTTTGTGCGAATAACATGGAGAACTGCCTCGGCCTGGCTGGTTTGCTCGGAGTCTGAGAGTGCCTTATTGTCAGCAATCGGAGAAATTATACTCTACTCTACGATCTCCTAGGGATAAGCAGTTCCAGCAGCAGTTGCTAGATCGTCGTTTACAAGATTGTTACAGTTGCTGGGACGTGGCCCACAATGTGAGTTACTTCAATCGTGACCAAGACTTAAGGTTCGACTGATCAAGAACGTCTTGTTAGAATCGCGCTCCACATGTAGAAACGCGCTCGTCTTCATACACATTTCCAGGAAGCATTTCTCACCAGCATCCAGAGGCACTGCGGAACCGTTATCCAGCGTTCTATTGAAGCTCACCAACAGACGTTCCTCGAATAACCGGTTACTCTTCCTGCGGTGAAGCTAACTGCCACTACCTCCCAAAAACTTATCGGCGCAGCCCTGATGGTCAGTTAGCTAGATCGTGTTGAATATCGGCATAAATAGGTTCAATCATTTGTATGTTTAAAGAGGAGCTGTCTGAAATAATTGTCACTCTTTCATAATAATTGTCACTGATTGTCGTTTTGACTTAGTAGACATGGGGGCAACGATATCAGTGATTGCGCTTAAGAGGAAGCTTTAGCTCGAGTGCTCCTACCTAAATACATGTAAAAGGAGAATTCGTTTTTCTCGGCAACCACTGCACCAAATTTGACGACGTCTGTTGCATTTAAAAGACAAACTTAAAATCTAGCGACTGTTCGTTTTGAATTTTTGAGTTAGGCAAAAATTGGCAAAATCGGAAATTTTTAAAAAACGAAACTATCAAGTTTACAACTCCGTAACTAAACCACTAAAAATGATAGTACAATTCTGTGAATTGCGTCTAATAGTACATCTAAAGCGGACAAAATTGATATGTTACATATGAATATAAAAAGATTTATTCCTAGGGAAATACAACTTTTGCAAAACCGTTGTAACCAACGTAACAAATTCACGTAAGATGCAAAATGACATATTGAATTTGTCCGCTTTATATGATCTAATGGATGCCGTTTACAGAACCGCGATATCAGTTCTTGATGCAGTGCTATGAATTTGTAAACTTCGTGCTTCTATATTTTTCAAACGGTCAAATATTTGAAAATCGTTTTAAGAAAATTCAAGCTCTAAATCAGAATTCTGCTTCCAACAGTCACTAGACTTTAACTTTCTCTTTCAAGTGCAACAAATTTCATCAAAATCGGTCCAGGGGTTATCTCATAAAAACGTTTTTGCGTTTTACATGTATTTGAATAGGCCACGTCGGAGTTGGGCCCGAGCTAAAGCTTCCTCTTAACGGCCTCCTAGAACTAAAAATGACTTTTTTCTGACCCCGTCTTTGTCTGTTTCCCGTAGTGAGTGTGGATCGAGTTGTTGCATCTTGTCGATGTGTGCTATGTGGACGTTGGGTGGCCCTAATACACACCCATCCACGACACCCTAATATACCTTTTCATTGTATAGTTCAGACTGTACCTTTATTTGGATTGCGTGGGACAAGTGGAGGTAGCAGCCAGATTTACAAAATTTCACCAACCACCGCAAGGGGCCACAAATTGGGACAATATTCTAAACACACAATCAGCGCTTCATCATCAGCTTATGATTTGCGATTATATATTTTAGCCATTCTACGAAAATAGGGCACATTCATTAAAGTATGACAGTTCTGGGATGACAGACATTTTCTGTTTTTCATTGTCGTCATTGATGTTTCACAATCATTGAAATTGGTGGTTGCCTTTTCCAGTCCTACGCTCCAATCTTAGTTTTTCTCTCTTACTTTGAAACTTTCCTTTCCTCCCCTTGTTTCCTTTTACTTCCGCTTTTACCTTGTGTGACATGTGATTACCCTTGTGTGACATAGCCATTCTTGCAGAACAGGAGGGTGGAGCGAGATGGAAATTCAAGACGATAAGCAAAGAGACAACAAGGCGAGAGCAGGAGCCCACGTTTCGACAAGTGCAGTTATCTTTTTCGGGGCGACATATGCTTGCCTCGGCAGAGTTTATATAGGTAGGGTTATTCTAAGGGGGAGAGGGGTTAAGACGGGTGGGAGCCGCTGCGATTGAAATTATGTAAGCGGTGAGGGTGTAGAATTGAGAATAAAGGAGTGTTGTGCACAAGGCCGGTGACATGGCCGTCTGTGAGCCACATGTCCACGGCCGTGCGTCAGCCGGCGTGTCAACGGCGTGCACAGCACCCCTCTATTATCTGCTTCGCCGGTGGTCGTGGGCTATCGTGTCTCTGAGAAAGATAAAAGAAAGAGCGGCAGAAACTGGTTCTTGTGAAAAAAAAATATAAATAACAGTGAAATGGAATCAATAAATAAATAAATAAATAAAAGGAAAAAAAGAAAAGAAATGAAAAAAAGAAACACTAAGCAGCCAAAGTAAGCGTTGTTGCCTATAGCTTGCAATTTAGCATAGCAAATAGATTCTAAAGCTCCCGTTGAAACATTTATGCCTATTGGTTGCAATTTCTTAAACTTATGGTTAAGGTATAATTCTCTGTATTTCTTTTATCGTTTATAATGGAAATTTGACTGGAAGATGTAGAGTTTAAGTTCATCAAACTTATGACCTGGTTGATTAAAATGCTCGGCGACAGCTTTGTAATGCTCTTTAGCTGTGTCCGTGCGATGTCCGTCTAAATTGACGTTCATTGATTGTCCCGTTTCACCGACATATTCTTTCTAACAGAAGGAACTTTCAATCATGAAAATCACATCCGAACTTGTACAAGTAAAGCTAGTTTTATTTAATTGGTTAACTGCAATTGCTTTAGCTTTTAATTGTAATGACAGTTCGATGGTGCCTGCAGGTCTTGCACGTGGGGCGACATGATTTTATTACGGCGGGAGGAGGTTGGCTCACTTTTGCATGTACTAACACGTCTTTACAATTTCTGTTGCGTTGATAGGTAACCCTTGGTACTTCTGGGAACGCTTTTCTGAGACGCTGGTTACTTGATAATTTTGGATCGTATTTCCGTAGGATGTTGTTTATGTTTGGGAGTGCATTAGAATATTTTGTTGTAACGGCTGGCGGTCGGTCAATTTCTGGTGTGGCCCGTTTCTTAGCTCAGTCCGTTCTCTCTGCAATCTTGACGCGACAAAATAAGTTCTATCGAGATCAACTTGTGTATAGTTTCTTTCTGCTAGCGTTGTTTAAGGTCCTTATGTTGTGGATGTGGATATAATCGTTGTCTTCGTCGTAGATTTTTCTTATTCGTTTCGCGTGTCGCAGAAAAATTTCTTGCTTACAGTGTCGCGTGTGATGACTGTTGTAGTCCAAATATCGGTGGCTATTCGTAGGCTTCAGATAAAGTGTCATTCTCAGTTTTTCGTTTTCTATGCACACTATCGTGTGAGGAAGCTGATTAGACTAGGAGAGTGGTGAGCAGTAAATATATTACTCGTGTGAATGCGATTGAAATGGCTAATTAAGTCGGTTAAGACGTTTGGGCCATGTTCCCATATTATATATATGTCGTCAATGTAAACAAGATAGGTGTGGGGTTTTAAAGCATCGGATTTCAACTAGTCTGCTTCAAGCTGTCCTGTGAAAATGTTCGCATACGTGGGAGCGAATAGTGATTCGATGCTATTTCCAAAAGGTTTGCACGTAGTGAATGCAATCGAATTCGAAATAATTGAGCGTGAGAACTAACCTAAGGAGTGACAAGTAAACTTCAGGTGCGTGCGCTTGGGGATTGATTGCAAGGGATTTCGAAACGGCTTTAATTCCTTCGCTCATGGGTATGTTAGTGGAAAGGATGGAAACATGCAATGTGACTAGAATAGTGCGGTCAAAAAGGATTTGGTTGGCGTTGATACCGTCGATAATTCGAATGAACTGCGGCGTGTCTTGAACAAAACATGGGGAAGTAGTTGGGATGTTTGACAGGTGGTGATTTGAAAATTTAGATAGTGACTCGGTAGGTGTGTTGTAATACACACAACAGGCGAATAGGTGAACATGGGAATTCCTCCGCCAATATGTCTTCAACGGGAACTTTGTGCATTTTAAGAAGATAAAAACGGCCTGCTTTTTGTTCTTGGGCATCATGAAGCGATATTCAGATTGCGTGATTAGTTCCCACGACAGGAGCTCCGCTATTGTGCTTTGCACAGTATTGCTATAGTGTGAAGTTGGGTTAGAGTCGAGTTTTCTTTAATAGGTGTCGTGGCTCAGTTGTTTAGAGGCGTCGTTCTTGTACTCTTCTATAGGCCCGATTACGGTACAGCCGCCTTTGTCGGCTGGTTTACTACAATATCATTCCTTTCGGCGAGTTTTTTAAAAATGTGGTGCTGAGCGGGGGACACACTTTTGCGTTTCCGGCAATGCCACGCTTACTCTTTAATTTCCTTTGAGATTACCTTATTTGTATGAATCCAGGTCTGGGTACTGGTCGGTTTCCGGTGTACACTTTATAGGTGGCTTAAGAGATTATCTATCTTGTTTTCCTACGTCTGGCCGATCAAAAAAGGACTTCTCGACGCACATGCGTCCTGAAAACTATGTTATATCTCGGTGGAGTTCGTATTCGTTGAGTGCGTTGTCCGTAGGACAAAAATTTAGACCACGTTTCAGAAGATCAACTTCATTAGGGCTTAGACTTCGGGATTTGTCTATTACGCTGCTGTGGTGCTATGGATGCTTGCCTCTAGCACCATGGGAGGAATTATGTGCTGTAGGGCTTACATTAGTTTTCTTGCGTGGATCTGCAGCTCTAATACCTATGTCCTGGTATTTATCTAGTAATTTTTCCTGCCTAGCTCTGACGAATTATTCAAGTTCTCTTTCTTGCGGTTCAGATAAATTTATGCTGTTCAGTTGATGGTAATTATTCAAAGTTGTTCCTTGCAGTGTTCTTCGAGAATACCAAATAAAGAGAGCGATGCATTTTCTAGGACAGCATTCCACTTCAGTTACAGCCTGGAGGGTAAAAAGCCGAGGGCACATCTAACCCTAGTTCTGAGACCTTTTGGGATTTTTTTTTTTTTTTGCTTCCTGGAGCTAGTGCAAATTTGCAGGTGCAATGTGTAATTTATTTGTCGGGTGGCAACTTTGCGGGATTGGAGGAAAGGGCGAGATTTGTTGTTGCCTGTGCCATCCGTTTTTTTCTTCCTTTACTTTTTTTCTTTTACTTTCTCATTTCATTTTCATATCCTTTACACATTTTTGTTTCATAAGCACCGATGCTTGCCGCTCCTTAGATAATCGCTTTCAGAGTAACGATAGCCCACGACCACCACAAATCAGATAATAGAGGGGTGCTGTGCACGACGTTGACACGCCGGATGACACACGGCTGTTCACACGTGGCTGACAGACGGCCGTCTTGCCGGCCTTGTGCACAGCACTCCTTTATTCTCAATTTTACGCCCTCGCCCCTAAAACACTTTCTCAGCACCCCGCCGTACCCCCTCTCCTACTTAACATAACCCTACTTATGTATACTGTGCCGAGGAAAGCATATGTCACCTTGAAAAAGACAAATCCACTGGTGGAAACGTTCGCTGCTGCTTTCCCCTTGTTCTCGTTTTGCTCATAGCCACTCTTGGTTATTCATATTCGGCTATAAGTGATGTACAGCTGGCGTTTGCGCGACCTGTCTTCTGAAGGTTTTCCAGCGTCCCTTGGTTGAGCACTATGGCGGGCGGCTTGTGCTGCAGCAAAAAACTGCAATTCTACCTATGGAAAAATTTCCCCCCCACTGTGATCGCCCTGAGATACGAGGGCACCGAGAAATTTTCAAGTTTTGTGGCCTGAAATAGTGAAACCTTCCGCAATTTCTCACGAAGTACTCAAATAAAACAAGGCAGCGAAATTGGTCTCATCATTTTAAGTTGTGAAAACACTGAGTAATGTTTTTAGTGCCGGGTATTAAGTCTCCAAGATGGCAAGCGGTGATCTCTTTCTGAAACTCCGTGCAACCTATTCTTGCGTTTTCCGGGGACATTCCACTGAGCGTCATCCCTCACTGTACATTGAATACCACTCGTGGCGTCATTTCTGATGATGATGATGTTATGGAGCTTACTGAGAGTGAATATTTGGGGGGATGGAGTGACCAGAATGTAATAAATGTGAAAAGAATTAGATGAGGCGTGAGGGTAAAGAGATTGAAACCAAGCATCTAATTCTAACATTTGCCTCAAGTGGGCAACCCAAGATTGTCAAGGCAGGCTATGTGAAGATTTGAGTGAGGTCTTATATCCCAAATTCCCTCTACTGATTTAAACACCAGAGGTTTGGTCACAGTTCTCAGAACTACCAAGGCCGACAATCCTTTGCCAAATGTGCCTATGAGCATTCGCCTGAATTTTGTGAGAATGCTCCATACTGTGTGAATTCTGATGGTGAGCACGCCGTCAACTCGCGGTCGTGCCCATCGTGGAAGAAGGAGAAAGACATCATGAGAATAAAAGTGAATAAACACACACCGCGGAACGGCGGTGACACCATCCGCACCCGTGGGGGCTGCGGATGGCGTCATCCGCAGCCTGTTCTGATATCCTACAACAAGGGGCCTGTTCCGATATCCACAACACTGTTCCGATATCCTACAACAAGGGGCCATCGACCTCCGGATAGGGGCTCTCAAGGGGCTCGTACCTTAAGAAGAAGCCCTCTCATCAAACGAACCGCTCAAAAGCGGGTGTTCAGCCAATCTCGAGAAGTGATGGACACAACACCCATACAGAGAGCGCCGTTAGCGCCGAAAGAGTGGTGTGAATCTCTCGACCGCTCCACAATAGACAAATGTTGCATCACGGCGCCTAGAAAGGTCTCTGTGAGCTACCTCCTGTTTCTTAAACACACAGCACAAAAACAACATTCAGCATGGATACACAACGTCGATGAAGTCAAAGAACTCCTATATCAGTATTACCCAAAAGCACTGTTTGTTCAAGACATACATCTAAAGCCCATGCAAATAAATTTCCTCCGACAATATGCTATTTTTTGCAAAGACCACGATGAAAGTGGCGATCCGGTGGTGTGGCTATCATAGTCGATTGTGGTGTTGCCGGCCGGAAATTAAAACTGGCAGTGGCTGTGTGAGGGGTGTTGCTAGACAAGGTAGTCACTACGAATTCTGTTTATCAACTTATTACAACCGAATTTAAAAACTACATTAATGAGCTTCCGGCGCCATGCATATAGTTGAAACTTGATTTAACGAAGTTATGACCACACTCGAATTCTTTCATCAAATCGGAAAGCTCGTGAAATCTAGAAAATATTTTTGTGCGCTTGCAAAATACGCAATTGCAACGTAGCCACATGCAAAAGCTACCAAGGCAGTCCGCTGTTCTGTGCATTGGCGAGGCGTGCGGCTTCGTCAAAATAAATCTAGGGCCGTGAGTAGGGCGCCGAAATGGTTTACCGCAAAAGCTTTAAAGAGCACGTTCGAAGAAAAAAAAAACGTTTTTTGCCGGAAGGTAAACATACGCATTAGGAAGACGCATATTTTAACAAATAGTATATAAATAGTATTGTGTAAAAAGAAAGGTTCAAATTGCATTAGCGATACATCTATCTTGCTCTACAAATCGATAACGAGACTGTTTGACCGCTGGATAACGTAGGTTCGTGAACAGCCGGCGCATGCGTGTATGCGTATATATATCCCCTGGGTCACCTCCCAAACTAAATCAGTTGGAAGTGCCGCCCGTGTTATCTTCTATGTGTCTTCTAATTTGCCGCAGAGAACATGTCTTTTAGCAAGCACCAACTAGGCCAAAAAGCAGTTCTGTTGCTCAAAGGAAAGCCCGCCTGTGTCAAAATAGAAAGAAATTACCACTTTTTTACTCATTTAGCTCAGAACAAATTTTGTTAAATCAAGTTCGGCGAAGTTAGTTTGGTTAGTTCTGGTTTATGACAACATCAAGCCCTATGAGTACCTGTTGGGAATGAAAATTTCTTCTTTAGATCGGGAACTTCGTATAATCGGGCTTCGTTAGATGGCGTTTTAATTGTACTTGTCTGAGATGTAAAGGTACATAAAACGTTGTAGGGAGACTTTCAATGTGGCGCGAGACGACGGCTAATGGACGCCATCCAATTCTCTTCAAGTCCATGCTTGCTTGTCAAGAAAAAGACATCATTCTGCAGTCGTAAACACAAAACCTTTTCTTCTATAAGGGTCCAGTACAATTGGGCCACATATGGCGTGGAATGTATATAATAACCCTTATAGAAGTGATCACTTCCCCATCGTTCTAAACCTTACAAAACAAGCTGAGTGCCATGAACACATTTCTCGGTTCAAACTTGATTCAGCCGACAGGACGCAGTTTCGTGAACACATGTGACCTTTAATGATGTCCGTGCACTTAGGCTAGGTGATGTAGTTGCATACTTACCAGATGTGTAATCGACGCTACATTACTATGCATTCACCCAAACAAATGGGGCGCCTTCAAACGACGTATTCCATGGTGGAAGGATGAGTGTAAAGAAGTACGGACGAAAAAAAGCGGAGCTTGAAATCTATTACGCACCTCCCCAACCAGTAAGACCTTAACTTCAAGACGATTATGTCAGAAGGTAATGGAACACGCCACCGCGCAAAACGGGAAAGTTGGGGAAAATACGCAATTAGCATCACTTCTTACACACACTACCGAAAAGCCTGGATTAAGGTGAACAAAATAAAAGCCCGTGAAAGTCATCCTCTAAGTTTAGTATATACACAAGGAGACACTCTTGAGGAAAGGGCAGATTGTCTAGGGACACATTTCGCGCCCATTTCTAGTACAACCAATTACTCAGGTATATTTCTAAAGTACCCGTAACAAGCAAACCGACAGCTTTTGCGTTAGAAAGGTATACCCAATGAACTGTAACATCACCCATTAAGAATGGCGGAGTTCCAGGCCTCACTCAATTGTAACAAGTCCGCTCCAAGAAGTGACAGAATTATGTACGAAGTGATCACACGCTTAAACCATGAAATTCACAGAACAATACTGTAGCTCTTAAACGCTAGGTTCTCTGCCGGCTACATTTCGTCCGCCTAGAATGAAGCATTCGTTTTCCTATACTCGAAGAGCCCAAATACCCTTCCTCATCCAGTTGTTGTAAACACGTAGCTCTTACAAGTTGTTTATTCAAAGTATTTGAGAAAATGATTATGCAGCGCGTCACCTATTTTCTGCGAGGCAACGAAATACTCGATCTCATAGAGCGTGGTTTTACGGAAAGTGGATCCAAAACAGATCACCTTGTTTGCATCGAGACGAATATGGGTGATGCCTATCTCCATAAACAATTTTTCTTATCACTATTTTCAGATTTGGAGAAGGCATAAGCCACAGCTTGGCGCTTTGTGATCCTCCGCGATGTGTCTGAAGTGGGAAACCGAGGCAACTTACTGAATGTGATTCAGAGCTGCCTCTACCATTGTACGTTCCGTGTTAGAGTTGGTGACGTTCTGCCTCATCCTTTTATGCAAGGGGCTGGTGTACCACAAGTTGGTTTGCTGAGCTGCACTCTTTTTATGGTCAGAATGAACTCGCTCTATACAGTACTCCGCGTACTGTTTTATTCCGTATATTTTGAATGAAATCTAGATAGGTTACAAATCACGTATTCTATATATCTTCAAGCGATGAGTACAAGTTTCCCTAATTAAATTGTCCAAGTGGGGAGAAGAAACGGTTTTAAACTATACCCTAAGAAAAGTAGAGGCGTCCTGTTTTCTAACAAGACAGGTATACTGCCGGACTCCGTAATAGACCCCCTCAATGGCAATCGGCTATTTGTGAGCCGTGATGCAAATTTTTAGGCATCCTTTCATATAGAAAGTAAACTTTTTTCCCGCAGCTGAAGTATATAAAGGGAAAATGTCTTAGCACTATGAATCTTTTCCAGCACTTGTCACGCAGATCCTGGGGAAGTGACAGGAAATACAAATACAAATACCTTTATTTCAACATCAGGGATGTTAGGGGTGCACCCAAAAAGCCTATTACTGGCTTGACAGAGGGGCGCACCCCCGTACACAAATACCGGCAGCAACAGAACACGGACAGAACAATAAAAAAAAGACTACAGTGCATAGGTAAACATCACATTCAATAAAAATTAGTGAACATCCTCTTGTAATAACAAATAAATGAAGGCGGCAGAATTAACATGATAAGCTCAGGAACACTAAAGAATGCAAAACGAAGAATAACAATAAGAAAAGAAAAAGGGAGAAAGGAGGCGCGAACTTGCAGTAAAAACAAAAAGCAAAAAGAAAACCGTATCGTTAAGTCCTCAGTGCTCATTGCGCCGATTAAGAAGAGTTGGAATTATATGTCGGAGCATTTGACGACCGTAATTAGTACGAAAGGATGGCACATACCAGACGTCGTTGTTACGTGTTTGGTAGTAATTAGCTTTGGGCCGTAAGTTATCTGTGTCATCAAAGAATGCGTCATGATTTTTTCCGTTTTCTTTCATATCGTTTACTTAGCAATAAATTATATAGCTCATTAATTGGTGTTACTTTTAATGATTCGAAAAGAGAAATGCCGTATAAGCTTGTACAAAAGTCTAATATAATTATGTCTTCACTACAGACATATATTATACAATTCTGCCACCGCTTTTGGATTGAAAACGTTAGATCCTATCTGCGACTAAGGCATCCACCTTGCTACAAGGCCCTTGAGACGTAGTCCCGAGAAAAGCCCCTATGTTTAATCTTAAGTATGGCCTCTATTCTTTCAGAGGACATATTTAAACTTTTCCTGCGCCTTGAAGTGAAAATAAGTTGTAGACTATCCCTTTCATCGAATTATTGACGATGTATCCACGGCCACTCTGTTCTTTAACCGCCCAGCCACTAGGCCTTCTATGGCTCTCCGAATTGAAGCACTGTCAGAAGAAACAGGCATCTCCCTTTTAGAGAATGTCCTGATGGCTCCTGCTAGGCTTTCACTGCCTTGGGAGTAGCAGAGCATCAAATGTCACATCTGTTTCCTAGGAATGTCAAATAGGGTATCTGATGCACATATACATTCGAATTTTTTCGAACTTAAGGCGAAGCATGCCTGTGCTCAATTTATACCCATTCTTCAAAGGCTCCTCCGCGTGTTGCTTTCGCAGCTCTAGGACCACCGTTTTTAATATCCGGTATATTGAGTCGATATACTAGTATATATACAAGTCCGTGGCTTGTATATTGATATACAAGTCGATATACAAGCCACGGACCTTAAACGATACTTAGTCACAATCTTAAGAGCCACTGGCGAAAAGAGTGGGATACTAATGTAGTCATTGAAATGCACTTGATCAAACCCAAATTAGGGCACTGGATATCAGAAAAAAAACTACATATTAGAAGGAAAGGCTCTTTTGTCGAATAAGAATAGGTCATACCTTCGCCACAAACTCTTAGCTACTAACTGGAAGTGACCCTTCCTCATGTACAACGTGTGGCGACAACCTTACAGTTCTCCATGTCTTCGTCCATGGCAGGGAAATAGAAATTGAGCGTGAAAAGTACATTTATTCTACGTGTCGTTAACGCATTCCACTTCACTCAGCATTTTTTCTAATTACATTACTCCTTTGTAACATGGAAACAATGTTTTTGATTTTTAAATGACTTTAACACCTTCGAAATCATTTGTCCGGGTCGTGTTTAGCATTTCCTCGCCTTTGAGGCTGCAGCGGCACTACCATAAATTTTTGCAGCACGCGCCTCTTAGCTCTTGCTTTGCATCAAGAGCCCTGTGGAGGCAGTATTGCTTGTATGGATTCTTTCATATCACTTCTTCATACCTAAATTTTTATGCCTGCGTTATCGTGATTTATTGTACTTGTTTTGATGCTTATATAGTGTCGGCAGTTTACTACAACGAACCGTTTTTAGTATTCCTTACTGCCACATCCCACGTACATTTGCAACGCAATTTGACCACTTCATATCTATTACGCAGTTCATTACCATATGTAATGGCACTCTTTGGCCATAGCTTGGCCTTGTGCCATTAAACGACATGCATAATAAAGCGAAGCATGATGCAGTGCTTTGGCAAAGGAGGGGACATGCTCACTGCGGATATTGTTATTGCCCCAGTCTACAGAAGGCGCAAACAAAGCCGCGTGTGTTTGAATGTAGTCCCACAATTATGCCATAATTACAACTACCACAAAGACGGGGTCACGAAATTCCGGTAACATAACGTTATTATTGGGCACTGTACTGAAGACAACCGACATCTGGCTAACGAAAGATCACAGTGACGTTACATTGTCCTTGGAAGCACGCATTCAGTCCTCCAGACTTTTGATTACCGTTAAGGAAATTTGCTGCAAGTCTGCGTTGAAGAGATAGAGCACACCATTCTACTTAGTGAACGGGATGGGTTTTTTTTTCAGGAAACTGTAACTACAGAGCCGGACGATATCATCCGCTTTCGCCATCATAGATGCCAGCTCATTACATGTCGCTCCCGTATCCCGCGCCGCCATCTGTACCGCAACAGCACGACACCGCTATGTTTAGCAGTTCAGGCTACAACTACGTGAACGATTGGATGGCTGAGTACAACCGAGTAAATTCTTATAACAAGCCGAATGACCACGTCAAGCTTACAAATATGTTATTTCACCTGACTTCCTTGCCTAACCTCTCGTTCAAGAATCTAGAAGAAGACCGAATATCCTGGTCGGCTTTCTCTAAACCGTGACATGTCTTCAGCCATCCCACCATGCACCGCCTTCGCGTGTAGTAGCCCTTCAGTAGTCGAGCTTGACGCAATGTCGAGGGGCCTACAATCTGTGTCATAAATCTTCTCTCTCTTTGGAGACGCGTCAACTATAATCTATCGTTGAGCTGGACAAACTAAAGCATACAATGAGAGAAATATCTGACCACGCGTTCCACGTGGTTATTGTTAGAAATTCTCAGATGGCATCGACTTCATTTAGCTTCGCTAAAATAATGATGGCCTTTGCAAAATGTGTGCCTGAACATGCCTTGTACATCATGATAACGCAGAACTTCCCACGTTGGACCTTTGCGACGACGCCTCTGACCATACGGTTTTATTCCTACAACACAATTTATCCACAGAATGTTGCACGCCAACTTTCTCTTTTCGGTAGTGTAACTGAGCCGGTCGCGTACATTGAGACCGGAGTCTCCCAAGCGCAAATACGTGCTCCTCTAAACCTGCCTGTTGCTGCACCACATACTTAAGCTGCCACTCCGCCTGACCACGTGGTAAACGGTTCGGCTGCGCGCGGGACCACTGGAAATTTTACACGTCATCACCATCTTCACGTCCGATTACCCATACCTATTTCTCCACCGCATCTTCCGTGATTAGCCCATGATATACATTAATAAGCTGCCCATATGCTTATGACACGAATGCACACAAATCCGTACACGTCTTCCAGGTTTGTCTCCATATGTTTGTTTAGCTTGAATTAACGCCGTGGGGCATTAGTTTCACTTAATTGTAGACGCCGTCTTTGTTTCGTGCACGTAAGATTGCATATATACGGCATATTTTCATTGTAGCTTGCCTACAATACAGACCACATTGTGCAGCCTGAATTGTAATTCTTCTTTACTCTTTCAAATTGCACACCAAATGAGTGCTCTGAAATGTCTGCCCGTCCCAGAAATTCGGACATTTCCCTTCGGCGATGTCCCAAACACCATGGATGGCAGCGGTGTAGCGTAGTTCTGTGGGCTACGTATTTACAACATGCTGATGAAAAAGCCAGCCCAGATTTCTGAAGAACTTTTAAATATCAACGTTGAGGGAATGCACCCTTTTATACTAAGGGTATGTGCTGCACTTAGTTCTCACGTCCTTCGTGCACTGCAGCAGAATTTCGGTCTGGATTCAAACACTGCTATAACGTAGAAGGAAAGTTGCGAATAAGTTAGTAGAAGGGTACACTCCTTTAACGTTAATAACCTAAGATTGTTGAAATTTTGGAGACCTTGAGGAATGGTATGTTTCAAAATGCTGCCCAATAACTTAAGCTAGTAAATCGCAGCAAAATTCGACAAATGGCTGCAGGGTGAATGTCACATATTCTATGGTATGAGTGGGGCACGAATTTAATAATGGTACGTCAAAAGTTAGTTGTGCTGACTTTGTAATAAAAAAAATGTTAGTCTCTCTAAACGTCCTTCACACAGCGCACTGCAGACCGGCTAGTGGTGAAGTAATATAGCACGAATTGATGTCACATGCAAGTTTGGTGTTCTTGCAGTGCAGTTGTTGTTTTTTTGTGACAAGTAGCAAAACTGAAAGCTTGGTGGGCTGGCAATTGCGCACGGTAAAGTGCACAGATGTGGGTGAATGAGCAATCTGTTGTAATCGCTAACACGAAGTCACCGTTTTGAATAGTATGTGAGCACTTTATATTTTTGGCACTTTCTGTAAAATGCACAGGTAGCACGGTGCACACACACACACACACACACACATACACGCACACACGCACACACACACACACACACACACACACACACACACACACATATATATATATATATATATATATATATATATATATATATATATATATATATATATATATATATATATATATATATGTGTATATATATATATATGATTGTTTCCTATAATTACTTTAGTTTTGACTCAGAACTTGTTTGTAAATAGCCTGATCATCCGTTGTTTGTTAGCGCTACAGTTTTACCATAGTCAAACAAAAAGCAAATCTAAAATGCTCTGTTTTCTGTTTTCAGCTATGCCCCCAAAACAGTGGCATTTTTGTAAGTAAATTTCATACTACCTCAACCTTGGTGCAGCGCTGATGCATTTAACTGGGAATTAGGAAACTGTAAAGAGGACATTTGTTTTATTCACAGATTGTTTATTACCTTGCTTGTTCATATGTTAGTCAGTCGCACATAACGCTTAATATTCCTCCTTGAGTTGTCATGGCTTCTACTGGAAATTCCAACAATGCGAGAGCCTTACCATTCAACGTTTACTAGGACAGCGCATTAGTAAGGAAGCCAGCGAGCCCTCTGCGATATAGATCAGTACAATATTTGTTTAACGGCAAGAGAGACTGGTAATAAAATAAAAAATAGGTATTTCCCCTCATATGCTTTAAATCAACAATTTATTTGCCCACTTTTGCGGCTTTGGCTGACTGTGTATCCGTAACTGCTTCGCGTGCTATTTCAGCGGATTTATTTATTTACCTAATGCCGCACGCCCCCAGTTTGGCAACCGAGGCAGGGGTGGGTCACACGAACAGTGAAGTTACTTGCGAAAAACAACCTGGAATAAACTGACAATGCGCATGAAACCTCAATATGAGTACATGGTATTGGGCAATAAACACATAACTGACAATAGCGCATACAAGCAAAACATATTTTTAGCTATCTAGAGGAAATATGCAGCTGGCCATAAGAAAACAAACAAATACAACTAGTACAAAGAATTCAGACAGCAAAATGCTTAGATTAGTCTTCACCGCAACTTGCAATTCTCTAGGGCAGTTGTGAACTGCAAAAAGAAAAGACAGGAAAGCATGATGGTGCAAAATCCGGTCACGCATTAAAGAAAGACGCACAATTTTGTCCGAGGCAAATGAGGTACAAGGCTTTTACTACAAGGCGCTATTACTAGTAGAAACAGCTTTCGGTGCGTAACCTAGCAACCATGTAGTTATAAAAATGAATCGCGCACATCTCACGGCTCACGATCATGTAAAAAAAGTTATGAGTCGGCGATCCAACGCATCATGCTACACGTCACAAACACTTGTACCAACAAGGTAGGACGCGTTTTGGGAGTTATATTAGGGCACGCCAGTTGTAGGAAGAACGGCAATATCAACAATGTCGGATTGAAGAGGTATCAGAATAATACCATACTGCAGAAAGAGAAGGAAAAGAAGGTATGGCCATTCAACAAAAGCAATTGTCAGAACATTTACATGCACTGATGTAAATACGTGATACGTAAGTATAGAAGTATGATTGCGTGCCTTATATATAACATGATTTGACGAGGCACGCTTACAACGCTTTCACTCACTAAGACAGCAATTCACGCGTGGTTCTACGAGTTAATCTTGAACTTTCGTTGACTTGCATAAAATAGTCTATATTTGTGACTCCCGTGTCTCTCTAAATATGTTTTAAGAATAGTTATCTCCCCATTACTGACACAATTAACTACCATCCAATAGAGAAAATGCGCGTGCGTCGCCCAATAATAAGAGTACCGGGCTTCGGTGTTAGACGTTCTTTGTTCGAATTCTGTCGTTCAACAATGTTGCTTATGTTTATTTATTGAAATTTGTATATAAAAAAATATATCCAGAACACCATTGCCGTGCCGACGCAGATGGCGAGAATGTCCCTTAGAAGTCCATGACATTAACATAGCCGTACAATACAGCTGGCTGGCAAGGTCTTGTTCGTCTTTCTGAAATTTCTGAATTAGAAGTGCATCCAACTCATGTATACTCTTGCAGACATACATGGTTACTTTGTTTGGCACACATTTGAAGATTATTCCTACGTGAAATGTTCAAGATATGACGTCCCAAATGATGTCAATTTATTCTTAGAAAGCACTTGCGCGGATCGTGATCAGGTGACCCTGTTTAGTACGACCTACAAGTGGGCTAGGACTGACTAGGCAAATACTACCAACGGACACAAACGCTCCCCGATAGAGAACCTATGGAAAACATCTAAGTGTGAATAAATTGAAAATTGATTAACAATGGACGCGTATATGCTCTAAACTCCGCGGATAAAATCTGCGTAAGCCGTTTACAGAATTCCTTTAGGCGCAGAGACATTTCTCAACTGCGTTTTTTTCCCTAATCTTCCGTCGAGTAATATAGGTAATAATGGGCTACTTTATTGCCGGTTTGAATGCAGCTACAACGTACGCTCCATCAGTTAAGATGTAATGTTTGCTAACACCTACGCATACGTCACTTATAATTTTTCTGACACATTCCTTGTCTCACAAAGCTGATTGGTAGAGAGTTTCGGCATGTTTGCTTCAATTTATTACGCTTTCTCTCTGAACTGTAAGAAGCACAGATTTGCGGTCATCAATTTTCATGGTGTGCGCATTAAAACAAACTATTAAAATGTCACATTTTGCATCTTTCAGGATCGGAAAACAAAAGATGATAAGAAAGTACGTAGTGTCTTTACTTTTTCACGATTCTTCTTCTCTGCACTGGAAAGATAAACAGCTGGAATGCAATGCAACGTGTACTTTACGTCCTCAAAAACAATGTCTTCCTGATTGTGTTGAGGGCAAAACGTGATGCATGACGCATATAAATTATTATGACAGCCGCGCTGGGCACTCAAGGTGTGATCGGCGTCGACTGGAAATTGAATCACCGTTCAACTTTTTTTTATACTAAGTTCATGACTTTCGCTCGCAATTTCTTCAGGCGTCGCAAGGCAGTACACAGCTCCTCGATGGGATAAAGGTGAAGTCACTGCGTATGACAATCTCAGACGTCGCTCTTTGTGTGACGAGAGTAGCAGGAGCATTGTAATTCAAATAGCACCAGCTTCGCGATTGCGCCACATTTTTTTCTGCACTATCTGCAGCAAAGGCGCATGAAAGACGCTGGAAAAACAGGCACGCTATACCTAAAAGCACAGGGAATTAGCTACAAAAGAAATCGCCTTCTAAAAACGAGATACAGACAATAGAGGCTGACTGACAATCCTGAACTTTTGTTCCCTTGCCTGACAATTTATGATTCTTTGTCTTATGCACAATAACCTTCAACCTCATTGTTACACTCCCTTTGTTAGGGTCCTCAATCGTCCCTCGTTTAATCGTTTAACTCGTCCGTAGTATCCCTGAACAGTAGAATGTCATATGGAAATCAAAGTTTACTGTGATATACGCCGGTGATCCTCACTCTTAGTCTTTCCAGATTAATAGCTTGAATATTTCTTCCAATCACGCAATAAATAGCATTATAGAGATTCTGTCTCCTTGTGTGACCCCCTTCTTTATAGGCACCTTCCGAATTTTCTTGCGAAAAATAAGGTTGCTGTGATATCTCTGTAGATTTTTTCCAAGATATTTACATAAGCGTCCTGCACTCCTTCATTACGTAATGCCGCCATGACAGCTGGTATCTCTACTGAATCAAATGCCTTTACGTGACTCATAAAAGCCATATATAGAGGCTGATTGTTCTCCACGTATTTCTCGATTACCTGATTGATGACATGGAAGTGATCAACTGTACAGTACCCTTTCCTGGACCTAGCATGTTCCCTTGGTTGTCTAAATTACAGTGTTGTCCTTCTTCAGTTGAGATAATCCTGGTGAATATTTTATGTAGTACTAGAAGTAACCTAATGGTCATTGAATTTTTCAATTGTTTAACGTCTCCCTTTTTGTGGATTACTATATCGTTCGCATTGTTCGAGTCATGTGGGACATTGAAGTCGATGGAGTGTTCGTATAAAGAGTCGCCAGTTTTTCAAGCATTATCTATGATGCATCTTTGATTAAATCTGCTGTTATTATATCTTCTCCTGCCGATTTCCCCTATTTGATCTCTTGCAAGGTGCTGCTAACTTCATCGCTAATTATGCAAGGAACCTCTGTAACCTGTTCCTTACTACTTCGAATGGAGGTATCGTCGCTGCTCTGGGAACTGGACAGGTCTGTAAAGAATTGCTCCGCTGCTTTTACTGTGTCTTCGAGATAGCCGATGGTATTAGCTTGCTTATCTTTCACTGCATACATCTTGGTTTGTCGTATGCCAAAATTTAAACCTGACTGATTTTATGCTGTGTCCATATTTTACTGCTTCCTCAGTATTTTTCACGTTATATTTTCTAGTATCCCGTATTTTCTCTTTGTTGATCAGTTTTGACAGTTCCCCGCGTTCTGTCTGATTTGTTGAGTTGGACACTTTCATTCTTTTCGTTTCTTTATTATACCCTTTGTTACTTGGGCGAGCTTACCTATTACTTGCCTTGGTGTCCTACCTCCCAGATAAATTGCTGCCTCTTAAGCCAATCTAGCTATCGTTTTATTCATTACCTCTACGCCATCTTCATCTCTCTGTTCTAAGGCTACATATCTGATTGCAAGTACTACCCCGGATTGGTTTCCTTTTGCCCTTACTGCGTCTAGGTTGTCCTGTTCCTTCTTGACCTATTTTACTCTTCCTCTCATTTGAGGTGAGTCCTAGACCTCACCATCGTGTGATTAGTGTACGTTACGCTAACACTTCTACATCTTGCACTATGCTGGAATCGGCCGGACGTACGAAATATATTGTTTCTCCAATAGAGCTTTTCCAGGTCCACATTCTGTTTCTACACTTCCTGAAGAAGGTGTTCCTTATTCACAGCTTATTCCTTTCCGTAAATTCTGCTAACATCTATCCTAAAGTGATCATAGAATTGATGCCATAGTTGTCAACTGCTTGTTGAGCTGCCTGCTTCTTGCCTACTTTTGCATTGAAGTCGCCCATGACTACAGTATACTGTGTCCGACCTTTTCTCATCGCTTATTCAACATCTTCATAAAACTGTTTTCTGTCATCATTATCATGACTGGAGGTTGGAGCGTAGGCTTTTACTAGCTTTATTATAGACCTGCTGTTATAAATAATACGTCTACTGCTACCCTCTCATTAATGCTGTAGAATTCTTCAATGTTGGCCGCTGTGGCCATATGGATTAGGATACCTACACCGTATTGCTTCTTATCTGGGAGCCTTCCATGGGAGAGGGTGGGGCCATTATTCGGCACTGCATAAGCCTTACGAGTTCCGACCTCACTAAGGCCAATGACATCCCACACAATGACTGATAGCTCCCGAGTCCAACTAGGCTCTCGTCAAACTGCTATTGGCAGCGAAAAGACAATTTCATGGGCACAATTCTGTAAAACGGCGTCCGCAAAGCCCAAATTGGTCTGATTTTGCCCTTACTGTGTCTATGTTGGTTTATTTCTTCTTGACGAATTTTACTAACGATGCTTGCGGAGAACTACTGAGAGGTCAGCGGCATACCTGCACAGTTGGGCGCAAAATTTAAAATAATAGATGCGGGAATCCGCCTCGAAAAGCCAATGTCCTTGGTTCGCCCTGCTCAAGAGCGTTGACCAATAGGAGCCACAGCCATACTCGTTTGCCAATATGAGGGTTGTATTGACCCAGAGACGAACGGGTGGACGTAGAGGCGACCGCGCCAAAATTGTCGCGTAGCGTTGAACGTGGTGGAAAGTTTTGCCCGGGCGGTGGCTGCAGACGCCTGGCGTAGTGTCGCCGAGGCAAGGTGGCTTTTGCACAAGAACTGCCCGTTTTGTTCATGGCTGTATACAATATTGTAACAATGTTTATTTCACTAATGAACAGCCTCGTCATCTCTGGCGGCGACGAGGATTTCCCACTTGCTCTGAGCAACAGCCGGCGGAACAAAGCTGTGTGCATATATACTGCCGCAGCCATATAGAATTCGTCTATGCGCCACAATGAATAGCAAAGGCGTTGCTCCAAGAGCAGTAGAGAGCGCCGAGGACCACCACACCGAAAAGTACGTAGAAATCGCAATGAGCAGTGCTAGAGTGGGACAATGCTACCTCGCAAATAACAAGAAACCCCCGTGAGTAGCGAGACAAGTTAGGGCTCCGAGAATAGGAACGCAGAGATTCGCAATTAGTGCTCCAGCCTGACTTTACTGCTTCATCAACGAAGCTGGAAAGTCTCTGGTGTCTTTTTGGAAGCATCCATCGATTATCAAAGAGGCTTCCAGTAAAATCCGCGGTTCTCACATGCAGTTACCCGCAATGTCGATTGAGTAGACTGCGTTAAATGAAAACTAGATTTGCGCACCTAAACCCAGATACTAGCAGAATGGAGCAGGAAAAGTACCCGCGATGATCACTATTCGTTATCAGACAACCGCCTCGCCAATGTTGACGTAGAGGAAAGCAAAAGTACAAAGAGGCAAGGAAAGAACGTCCCGGCCGGACGATTACATTGAACTTTAGTTAGCCATTGAGCGTTATCACGCGTCGATGATTCATCTGCAAATCGCCATGTAAAAAGCGGGACTGCCACGCGTGCGCGAACTGATATTGGCAAGGCGACACATGAGTGTGGTCACGTGAGTGTGAGGCAATATACAAAAGTCTGATGAAGAATTCTTGAAATTTTCATAAGACGGTGAAGCAACAGTACATTTAGGGTCAGTTTGGTCGTGCGTACCTTATGAGACTGCAAAGGAACACAAGAGACCGTTGCGCTCGCGGAGGTTTCCGAATGGGTGACACATTTATCGACGCTTTTTCACGTGAGAGTATCATCGTGACTAGGCCACGATAAAATCAGCCGCCTTCGATGAGCTAAAGCTTTTATAATCAGAATACTACAGGTGGCTTTACGGTGAGCATATATATCTCTACCCCCAAAGCATTTGCCGTGTCCGTTTGTAAAAATGTAGACCGGTCCCAGAGGTAGTGAAATACCATGCCTTCCCACGGTGTAAGGGGTGAAATGTTTCAGCACTAATAATATTATACTTATTAATGATAGTAAATATTATTATACTCAGTACCTAAATAGAAATTTCCATGTATTTTTTGTACTTGTGTGTTCACAATAATGAAGAAGAGCGTGGGTTGATCCCACCGATACCGGGCAAATCCTCGGTAGAGCCGAAACAGCCTGCAAGCCCTCCGCCTCTAGTAATATTCATAAATATTAAAAATGACTGACATAAAAAAATAAATCAAGGTGTGTAGTTTAGGGTCGTTCGATATACTGGAAGCGTTTGTGAACAGCACAGGTACTCACGAGCAGGAGGAATTGTCATGAACGCAATGGTCAAAACGTTTGTACAACTTTACACCCTTGACTTGCAAGAGTACAGAGCCACTTACTTTGCAAATATTTATGTCGTACAGAAGAAAGACGGAGTTGTGATATGCACTGTATATATATCTACAGACACGCCCAAGTGTCATATCGGGAAGTTCATCGCTACGCACTTTGCATGGTTTAGCCATGTTGACACTACCCTTTTATTCATCGTTGCAAATTTTGATGTGGACATATCAAGAACAGACAAGAACTGGCTCACTCAGTGCGTACTAGAGGAGTTTCGTTTGAAGTGCCGCACCAATCGAAGTCACTCAACTACTGAAAACCGTCGTGTATCAATATATTGTTTGCCAACATTGTACCTAATGTTGTAACCTATCCAATCAATGTCCAAATAATGATCCGAAAGCTGTCACCACTAGTATTACTTGAATAAAACAAGTAAAAATACCCTTGTCTAACCATCTGTGATGCACTGCAGCTTCGCAGGCATCCACTTCCACAGAGTGAAATGGCATCTCATTTCTTTAACTTGGAAAGGCACAAATAGGGAAGGCAATTGCCATTCACCTGCGTAGCTATCTAATTTAATATGTAGAAGAATGAGAGACGCTGTCTTGTAAGTAGCGTCAAGAAATGCTACAAACTTATACACAAACGCTCTTCCACTAATCAAAGCTCTTTCCCCACTTGACCTAATTTAGCATAGACCTGCCTCACCGAAAAAGACAATGCACTAATCGAGTATTTCTGGGCATTGTAAATAAAGTGCATTGCCTATTTCTTTCGACGGGTGGCACTGCCATCAGGGTTCAGTCTTTTAGGGGCAGTGTATAGTGGAGCAGCGTTCTCAATATGGCCTTAGTGGCGGGGCCATCTGACGGCAGGCCTATTGGAAGGAGATGCCAAGTGTCAAAGCTTTGCGAAGACGAGAAGGGGTTTCATGCCACCTAATTACATCGTGGTTTCCGTACGAAACCCCCCCCCCCCCCCCCCAGCCACAGAATACCTAATCAGGGTTTCGCGACGCGCGCTAGAAGGAGCGTAGGCCGTCGACCAGGGTCTGGCGACACACTCCGAGCATTCATTGTTTCTGGTGCAGAAGGAAGAAGCACGTCACTGCTGAAGGCCCCCATCCCTCGAGCTTGGATACACAGCGGGGGCAGTTCGGAAATTATAGCGACCAGGTTGGTTGATTGGACTCGTCTCCGTATAAAGCGTAATTTTTACCCGCCCAAGTTTACGCAGGTAGGGATCAGCGTGAGGTCACGTGAACCTTGTGGTTGACGTAAATGACAGTAGAGGACTGGGTCTCATGGTTCTCTGGGTGAATGTGGTGGTAGCTGAGCAGGCTGTGTCTAGCTTCAGCGCTTGACAGCAGTGACGACAAACCTGACGTTTCTGCTGTTGTCTGCGTGCGATGCAGAACACACCGAGATGATAGACATTGCTACGACAAATATACTCGCTCTTGCAATCATCCCGGTTTCTACAAATACTTGGCGGGAACTGTAATACTGGCGTCCAGTAAAGGCAACCGTATCAGAGCTGCCTATAGAATCAAGGCCTAAGAGAGACAAAAGGGAAGAAAATACAGGAAACTTAGCCAGTGTAAGTACCTGCTGGCTACCCTGAGCTCTGGAAAGGGGTAAAGAAAGTAAACGATGACAAATGAAAGAAAATAAGTAGTCAGAAAAATTCACACAATAAAGCGCTGCTGCGCGCCAGCGTTTTCAGAGTCGCGCATTTCAAGAGCGCTGAATAACTTAAGCAGAGTTCTTAATGCCTTGAGTGCCAAAACTCGTCAGGACCAGAGCCCTAGAGCTTCTTTCCTTAGGTTAAAATTGTAGATACTCCTAGGAAGCAATCGGCTACCGTTGAAATAAAGTTCGATCCCGAAAATTGATTCCGAGCCCCAAGATTTGGTATTGCAGAAAGACTCCGTAGATTATTTTTGCCACCGATACCCATGTCAGCACACTATTTTATGCGACTGGCAATTTTCACCAAAAGAAGACAGCAAATGCAATATTACCGTGATGCATGTTCGAGGAATCCAGCCGCACCATTTCTGTGTCTAGGATAGGGATAATTCGTGTAACCCTCACACTGCACAGCAGCTGCTCGGTTTGGGGGAGCGTGGGCTCCCGCATGTGAGCAGCTTCGTGTGTTTCTAGACTGTAGCGGAATTGACTTGCTTTTTATTGCGTGTCTGTTGGCAAAGCTATGAAAGTATTGAAAGATTGCCGTTTATGTGTGGAGTGTGGTTTTTTCTGTCGCAAAACAAAGAAAGTATCAAGCAATCGCACATGCTGCAATGAGACATGTTTTTACTTCAAGATTTGCACAAGCTGCGACTGAAACCACCTAAAGCCTTCCATCAATTCTCTCATGAACGGTGTACTTCTGAACAATTGCATATTTTTTTCTTGATGGCAATACCGTTTGAATTTCTTTCGTCTTTCTACGAATAACGTACATCTATTCTCACGGCACACGTTTGCTGCGCATAGAATGTGTGCACGAATCTTGCATGCTGCTATATGTTTTTAATTTTTTGCATTATTTATTGTATTTTATTTTTCGCTATTGTTGTTTTCTTTCATTTCATTTTTACTGTTTGCTGTGCTTATGGGTGTTCATATGTGTTCATGCTTTTAAAGAGCTCTGTAATGACGCCTCATCTTTTGAAATTTGCAACTATTTCCTGATAGCAACCCCACTATGCTTGTTAAATATTCCATGACTGCGGGCATTTGAAATAAATACAGAAATAAAAAGATACATTATCATTTCCTAGACTTTGGTTTGTAGAGTTGGAAATCATGCATTGCCATGAATAAAGCGTTATTTAAAGAGTGCCTAGTTAAATGCATGCAGCTGCAGTGTATCTTTCAAAGCATTGATCTTTTTTATCAGCGAGCAGATGGTTGACTTCCAAGTTACTAACACAGATGGGCTGGTGAGTGTCGATATCAAGACCATAGACGGCTGTAAGATATCAATATTTTTTATAACTTTTTTGCTCCAAGAGTCAATATAATGGCGCGGCGCACTGTACTTGATTGTGCGAAAGCTTCTGGCACGCAATTTCATGACGATTCTGCAGCGCGCTACCTTAACTGCTAGCTTGATCTAATCGCACAAACATTTTCTTTCCCAATTGTAAGCTGGATCTTTCGGGTCGTCACATTAGGGATGTGCCTAAAGTTAAAAAGGAAACGACATTACTGCTGAAGCGATTCAGAAAAAAAAAAACTTCCTATGATGTTTTCAGCAGCGGAAGCTGAAATGGAACGCGTGGAATGGTGTCTAACAGGCAATATATTTAAGGAGACCACATTGGTGTCAGAAAGATTTTAATAGAATTTTCTATGCGTACCGCACGGAAATCAGGATCAACCTAATAAAATTTTGAGATGACACGTGGCGCAAAAAGTTGTCTAGTGTTCCCTCGTGCAAAATTTACTTCGATGCACATCACTTCATCAGATTACAGTGTTATGCAATTGTTTGTTTTGGCCTCAAATAAATTATTTATAGCAAAGATATGCCACTTGGGAAATTGTGAAAGTTCATACCATTTATGTCTTCAAGAGCTTATAATGTGCACTCAGATTGTTCGCCGCTATTTATTTGTTTACCGAACCGCGCACTCATCGTAAAATATACCGCTTCATGGTGAACTCACAGCAACAAAAGACCCTGAAGTATGGGGTTCAAGAACAATTAGACGTTTTTACGCATTTGCTGTGGAACCATTTTAGGCCATTGTAACTTATGCGCGAAGAAAACGATGATCCGAGCACAACTATAACAGTGATTAGTTACAATGAATGCATACAAACTTGCCCCACTTACAGTAAATCTATAAGGACACCCACCATCTTACTATGGTCAGGCTCTTCGGGAGCAGAAAGATGAATATTTGTCATCATTTAATATATATTCGATAGATGCCGCAATACACAGCATTCACATGCGACAGCAAAAAGCGTTTCTGAGGGGAGTTGCTTAAAACGTCAATCTCTCTGTGTTGAAATCAGACAGCCATTCAAACCTCAGTTAAAACTGTACGTTCCATGTCATAAGCATTGTACTTTGGCGAAAGCTGAATAATGCGACATGTGTCACACAGGAGACAATGGCTCAAAGCAGAACAAACTTTGCCACACATCCTTTGAATAAGGCACAGAAACGTGTGCACAACATTTATTATACGAGAATTAAAAAAAAAAAACTTACGCGTTTACCATACTGAGGTGGAAGCCGCGCGTTAGAATAGCGTGTCTGTTAGATCACACAAGACGATTACAGCTTACAAGAGACATGTGGTACTACTATTCAGTGAAGTTTTATAAGGGCCGAAACTGTACAATTATGCAGATTTTATCTTTGCAGTTTTATTTTGTGCAAATTGAATACACTTTTTGATTCTAACCAATAATTTATTACATTTTATTCCTAGATGTGCCAACAGAAGATACGCCTCAAGAGTTTCCTCACAGTTACCTTGTGTTGAGCGTTGCTGACGATTGTCTACTTGTTTCATATGGTATAACAGATGATGGTAAGATTTTTGCCCATCCTATAAGCACAGTTATGTTCCTGTTATCACCTGTTATGTTCCTTTTTTTCCCTCTTTTTTTTCTTTTTTTAATGTCTTTTCTTTTATTTTATCACTGTACGGGAACCCTCCTAAAAAAATTATATATATCCTCAATTATGTATGGCCACACATGTGCAGGTCATAAATACCAGGTTCTCTAGCCGAGTGCCATCCGTGCGGTATAACCGAGCTCAGATTGGTCCACCTTGACTGATCAAATAAGGCACTACTGTAGGTTAAATGAGGCGTACAACTCCTGCGGGACCCGCCATGGTTACTCAGTGGCTATGGTGTTAGACTACTGAGCACGAGGTCGCGGGATCGGATCCCGGCCACGGCGGCCGCATTTCGATGGGGGCGAAATGCGAAAACACCCGTGTACTTAGATTTAGGTGCACGTTAAAGAACCCCAGGTGGTCGAAATTTCCGGAGTCCTCCACTACGGCGTGCCTCATAATCAGAAAGTGGTTTTGTCACGTAAAACCCCATAATTTAATTTTTAATTTAACTCCTGCGGGGACGGTAGAGTATCCGCCTCCCGCGCAAGAGGACCGTGATTCAAATCCCGGTGCCGCACAATTGTCCACCGGAAAATACAAAAAAACCGTGTGTTGAGAAGATTCCACAAACAGGCCTGGAGTGCGGCCTGATCCCGGTGACCAAAACCGGTAACGCATTCTCTCACCAGAGCAGGATTGGCCACCCTGGTGCAGTACTTGGCCACAACCTCCTGTATGAATACAACAATCAAACCCCGGCCCTCAGTCTCCAGCAGCCGCGAAGCAACTGACCACGGCGGCGGTCAGATCTGTGACGCCGCAGAGGGTGTTAAGAATACCTGGCTCCGGACAGGTCGCCATTGGAATCTGAACCTGGCGACGTTTAACGTTAGAACGTTATCAAGTGAGGCGAGTCTAGCAGTGTTATTGGAGAAATTAGAGGGTAGTATATGGGATATAATAGGGCTCAGTGAGGTTAGGAGGACAAAAGCAGCATATACAGTGCTAAAAAGCGGGCACGTACTGTGCTACCGGGGCTTAGTGGAAAGACGAGAACTAGGAGTCGGATTCCTGATTAATAAGGAAATAGCTGGTAACATACAGGAATTCTATAGCTATAACGAGAGGGTGGCAGGTCTTGTTGTGAAACTTAATAGGAGGTACAAATTGAAGGTAGTACAAGTCTACGCCCCTACATCTAGTCATGATGACCAGGAAGTCGAAAGCTTTTATGAAGATGTGGAATAGGCGATGGGTAAAGTCAAAACAAAATACACTATACTGATGGGCGACTTCAATGCCAGGGTAGGCAAGAAGCAGGCTGGAGACAAGTCAGTGGGGGAATATGGCATAGGCTCTAGGAATAGCAGATGAGAGTTATTAGTAGAGTTTGCAGAACAGAATAATATGCGAATAATGAATACCTTTTTGTGCAAGCGGGTTAGCCGAAGGTGGACGTGGAGGAGCCCGAATGGTGAGACTAGAAATGAAATCGACTTCATACTCTGCGCTAACCCTGGCATCATACAAGATGTAGACGTGCTCGGCAAGGTGCGCTGCAGTGACCATAGGATGGTAAGAACTCGAATTAGCCTTGACTTGAGGAGGGAACGGAAGAAACTGGTACATAAGAAGCCGATCAATGAGTTAGCGGTAAGAGGGGAAATAGAGGAATTCCAGAAGAAGCTACAGAACAGGTATTCGTCTTTAACTCAGGAAGAGGACCTAAGCGTTGAAGCAATGAACGACAATCTTGTGGGCATCATTAAGGAGTGTGCAATGGAAGTCGGTGGTAACTCCGTTAGGCAGGATACCAGTAAACTATCACAGGAGACGAAAGATCTGATCAAGAAACGCCAATGTATGAAAGCCTCTAACCCTACAGGTAGAATAGAACTGGCAGAACTTTCAAAGTTAATCAACAAGCGTAAGACAGCTGACATAAGGAAGTATAATATGGGTAGAATTGAACATGCTCTCAGGAACGGAGGAAGCCTAAAAGCAGTGAAGAAGAAACTAGGAATTGGCAAGAATCAGATGTATGCGTTACGAGACAAAGCCGGCAATATCGTTACTAATATGGATGAGATAGTTCAGGTGGCTGATGAGTTCTATAGAGATTTATACAGTACCAGTGGCACCCATGACGATAATGGAAGAGAAAATAGTCTAGAGGAATTCGAAATCCCACAGGTAACGCCGGAAGAAGTAAAGAAAGCCTTGGGAGATATGCAAAGGGGGAAGGCAGCTGGGAAGGATCAGGTAACACCAGATTTGCTGAAGGATGGTGGGCACATTGTTCTGGAGAAACTGGCCACACTGTATACGCAATGCCTCATGACTTTGAGCGTACCGGAATCTTGGAAAAGCGCTAACATAATTCTAATCCATAAGAAAGGGGACGCCAAAGACTTGAAAAATTATAGACCGATCAGCTTACTGTCCGTTGCCTACAAAGTATTTACTAAGGTAATCGCAAATAGAATCAGGAATACCTTAGACTTCTGTCAACCAAAGGACCAGGCAGGATTCTGTAAAGGCTACTCAACAATAGACCATATTCACACTATCAATCAGGTGATAGAGAAATGTGCGGAATATAACGAACCCCTGTATATAGCCTTCATTGATTACGAAAAAGCATTTGATTCAGTCGAAACCTCAGCAGTCATAAAGACACTACGGAATGAGGGTGTAGATGAGCCATATGTAAAGATACTGGAACATATATATAGCGGTTCCACAGCCACTGTAGTCCTCCACAAAGAAAGCAACAAAATCCCAATAAAGAAAGCCGTCAGACAGGGAGATACGATCTCTCCAATGCTATTCACAGCATGTTTACATGTGGTATTCAGAGACCTGGAGTGGGAAGAATTGGGGATAAAGGTTGATGGAGAATACCTTAGCAACTTTCGATTCGCTGATGATATTGCCTTGCTTAGCAACTCAGGAGACCAATTGCAATGCATGCTCACTGACCTGGAGAGGCAAAGCAGAAGGGTGGGTCTGAAAATTAATCTACAGAAAACTAAAGTATTGTTTAACAGTCTCGGAAGAGAACAGCAGTTTACGATAGGTACCGAGGCACTGGAAGTGGTAAGGGAATACATCTACTTAGGGCATGTAGTGACCACAGATCCGGATGATGAGACTGAAATAACCAGAAGAATAAGAATGGGCTGGGTTGCGTTTGGCAGGCGTTCTCAAATCATGAACAGCAGGTTGCCGCTATCCCTCAAGAGGAAAGTGTATAACAGCTGTGTGTTACCAGTACTCACGTATGGGGCAGAAACCTGGAGGCTTACGAAAAGGGTTCTGCTGAAATTGAGGACGACGCAACGAGCTATGGAAAGAAGAATGATAGGTGTAACGTTAAGGGATAAGAAAAGAGCAGATTGGGTGAGGGAACAAACGCGAGTAAATGACGTCTTAGTTGAAATCAAGAAAAAGAAATGAGCATGGGCCGGACATGTAATGAGGAGGAAAGATAACCGATGGTCATTAAGGGTTACGGACTGGATTCCAAGGGAACGGAAGCGTAGTAGGCGACGGCAGAAAGTTAGGTGGGCGGATGACATTAAGCCGTTTGCAGGGACAACATGGCTACAATTAGTACATGACCGGGGTAGTTGAAGTATGGGAGAGGCCTTTGCCTTGCAGTGGGCGTAACTAGGCTGATGATGATGATAAGCACAGTCTTGGTGAATGTATGATAGCCCACAAATCACCTAGCAAATTCATTGTCTAGTGGAACGTGTGCCATCTTACTGTTTATTGGACGCGTTACCCAAATTTTGCTACTTCCTTTACACTAACAATTTTTCCGCGTGGAATTTAATTCTGCTGTCTTCAGGATGACTTCAATTGCATTTAGGAGGGATTTGGAGGGCGTGGTTGCCATTGTGACATAATCGTTTAGCGAGGCCACAACTTCGACACCCCCTTGTCATTCCTACACTGAGTTAGTAGAGCTGGGCGGCTTGTACCAGCGAGGCAGATCGCCTCTAGCCAAAATGGGGGCTCATGTAGAATGCCTTTTGTACAACGACATCTAAGCACTGAGAAGAGCGGGTCGACGGAGAAATAGAACTACGAAGACCTCGTGAATAATTCATAAACTGTAGCTCACCTGCCAACGGCTGCTCTCATGTGGTGGCATAATGTTCTCACAACAGTTGTGCATCTTTCTTGACAGCGCTGAACAAAGTGCTGAACATAGGATATCACAGGCCTGGCAGTTTGTACCATCTTTCGGGACTTCAGATAGCATTAGGTGTGGAAATATGTCTTTGTAGTTCTCGAAAGCTTTAAATGTTTGCAATGAACACAGTATTTACTTCGCTACGATCATATGAAGTTGGCAGTTGCTCAGGAATATCTGCAGTGGTGATAATTTCTGTAAGAAAATCCGTCGCACATTTGGGGAAGACTGCCTTCGAGACCACTTAACACCTTGCGACGTACTCACAAAGATCTTTCTCAAGTGCTTGTCGCCATTGGCCCGACATCTTTTCTATTATGACGTCCAGCATCAGAATTGGCAGAAATTTGTTCTTAAGAACATTTTAAATTTAAGAGCTGCTCTTGAACACGGACATATTATTTTGCTTCGTTAATGAAGTACTGCGCTTTGCTTTCTTTCTGACATTCTAGAAGGGCACGCCCTCGACATACTGGCAGTGCACTCGGTCAGAGTCAGCATACGCGCTCGTTATCAGCAAGGGCGACTGTTATACTTCTTATGATTCCAGCGTCTAACCTATTCTTGCGGCTTAAGGTACACCATTCACAAAAAGCGTTAACGCTGCAATAGTTTATAACGGCAACTTCCAGCAAATCTTTATGCTGAATATAATGTTATAAAAAACGGGAAGCCAATATCGAAAATAGATTACAAAGAAAACTCTTTCCGAATACAACACCAGATTTTCATGGTTCAAATAGCATTCACGCATGTCATCTTGCGGGCTCATGTAAACATACATTTCTGCAGCATTTTCCTTCAATGTTTGTAAGCGGTACAGCTTTGCAATGAATTTAACCTATCTTTCATGCCTTTATATCGGGTTTGGTGGAGAGCTGCAGAGCTGTACCGATCAGAGCTAGCGTCTTTTTCTGATTCTAGTATATGTGTGATGTGCAGACTGATACCATTTTGCACGAGTTATTTTTCACCAGCAAAACAAAAGATTTACAGCAGCATAATACGTACATGTAATAGCATGTCACTGATTGCAGCAAAGTCTACTTTTTCTCATAACTCCGCAGCGTACGCGCCCAGCACCATGTGACATTATTACCCAGTCTTTAAGCCACTTTTATTATGGCAAACATCTTTGCTTCGAAGATTTAGTTCACCCGATCGATCAATTCTCTCTTTGGCTGTATAGACACTTCTATGATATCTACGTATTCTAACGAAAAGATATGTAAGAAAAGGCACACTCTGAGATGCAATATTAACGATGCGCCATAACTGAAGAAAAATAAGAACATTTATTGCGCTATCAATAATTTTATGCGAAAAACCGTCTAGAAATGTGGTCAAGGTGACTAGACCAAAATAAAATAAAAAGCTTATTCTGTACTCCGCAATATGCGACCATTGCCTACATTCCAAAGAGGTTGCAACGTATATGTTTATATTCAATACTAGTAAGCATGTTTCTTGTCAAATGGAAAGTGCCCACTTTCGATACGAGTGCCACATATTAGGTATACTTTTCCTCTTATCTCAACTAGCTGAGCAAAACGCCTGCCATAATATAACAGGCACTGACAATAAGATGCATAATAGTGCAGAATTCGTTCTTTGTCTTAGTCCCTCTTAGAAGTACGTTATTCGTGAATAGAAAAAAAAATGAGTGGAAAGAAACAATTGCTGCTTATCCGGGCTGGATTTGAAGATATCTATGGCCCTGAATGCAAATAATATCAATTTCTCATCCCCCTCAGAGTCAGCACTGCCAATAGCACCCAAGTGATTACACAACGACGTGGTATAACAGTGCGATCGATGTCGCTTCCACAGAAGCTCAGTTACCGAAGGGCCTGTCATCATTGCGATCACTGTGTGCAAAACGCTAGGCAGTTGGTTAACTTGCCTCCACTAGAAAATAACAATGACTGAGAAAACGGATGCCTTCCGGAGTGCGTTATAAGTTGGACGGCAAGTAAATAAAAGCTTCCGTAGCTTTGAAATCAAGTGTGACACTAGTAAATTGCCCCTTGCCCGCGCAAAGTGGTTACAGTAAACATATTTGACCCTGCAGGGCTATCCCATGTTGTTATACCATACTCTCTTCTTTTTGTACCTTTTTGTATTTACCACGAACTGGTAATTGCTGGTTTACGGAGTCTGAGCCTGGAATTTACAAATGCATGTGATACTGAATACCACGCTTGACTTGATTTAATTGACGCTTGTCGTGAATACGCCGAAACAAACGCAATGAGCTCCTAGGACACGTTCAGAGAAGGCGCCATTTAAATGTCCAGCATGAGCTTAAAGGGGCTCTGAACCACTTTTTTGAAGTGGAGAAATGCATCGAAAGAGAACATAGGGTATTTCAGAAATAATCTGCCGGAAAAATTACTTTAATGAGTTCAGTAGAAGCGGAGTTATTGGCAATTAAACACGGCCTGTGTAGTGTTCTCGTTCCATCTTCACTGTCTTGCACTACAAAGGCAGATGCGCAGAGGGGCGAGCCCACAACGAACCTCTTTTAAATGTCACCGTGGCGCACAGTTGAAATTTGATTTTCGAAGTTAAGGTAGACGCCACGACTTCCGCCTTCGGTGCTTACGTCACGCTAAACTTAAGCCGAACGCGGCTGGCCTCAGCGAGTCGCAGTGCGCTTAGCCAGTGGACTCTCGGCGGCACCCCGCGGTCGCCGCGGTTTTAACGCTATGTAGTCCACCGCAGTTTGATGCGAACTTTCCGCCGATAGCAGCCCTCTAAGGGAATGTCGATATAGTGCGTCCGATGACGAAATAGTGCATCTAGAAGAGATTGAAGACCGGGTCTTCTATTGCGAAGAGAACGTGTCAGAGAAATGTCACTTCGCTATCCGCTTGCGAGCTCCACACACCGCGTACGACGGCAAAGCTTGGCTGAGATGTTAACAGCACCGTATGCTACCCGCGAAATATGTTATTTCACGATGCCTGAGGGGTCTTTCAGGACCCCTTTAAAGTTAACATGCATTTCACAATGCTGGAGTTAGGCTTCATATCCCCACAGTGAAGCAGCTTCGGCGTGTTATTTTCAATGTAGAAGAGTTTATCACCGGCAGCGACTTTTGCTATGTTCCGAAGCTTCGTGTAGTAACGTTTCGGAAACAAGAACGGTTTATCGCAATATGGCTACATGCACTGTATCATTGTTCCTCGTTTCCCTTTGCCACTGTGATAGTGCGAACTTTGTTTAAAAACCGACACATTTGAGGGTGCTGTCATTTTACGCGTCATGCCAGCGTTTATTAGAGAATGTAGTACGAGGTATTGTTACTTTCCTTGGATGCACGAATTTACTTTCTATATGTGCCGTATTTTTCCGGAAATGTAAGCAGTGTAAATAAAATGCGAATGTACAAGACTACAGATGTCCCAGTAAATCAGCGCCCTAAATTGGTTTTCGTCTAGGTAACTCATAAAAACTTGTCAGCAGTTGATATTGCGGGCCTGTTTCCCTCTGTTAGCGGCCATTGCAGTTTGCAGTTTCATATCGTTTTGAGTATCGTTTACTCTTGCTTTCAGGAAAGCAAAAATGTCTGCTTTGGGGATTATCTGGAAGCAATGTTAGCAATGAAACTGAGTGCTATAAGGCCCACCTGTTGTATTGCCCTGAAAACCTATACGATATCACAGAAACTGACGGTCCGTGCCAGCAAGTCGATCGTGACGAAGACAGATATGAAAAGAGAGCACAGCAGGAAAAAGAAACACATTAGGAAGACGGCCAACAAATTGTTAAAAATAAAAGAAATCTTGTCAATGTGCTCGTAGCCTTCCTATAACATGATCTCAATACTACTTTCAGTGCTACGGTTAAATGTGGTTCGTCCTCTGAGGCGTAACTTCTGCTGTTCAACCAACACCTTTCATAAAGAATGCTGAATAAGTAGGACTCTGTTTTATTTCAAAGGAAATTGGTTGGCAACACAGGCCGCCTAAGGATCCCTGAATGAATGACCGCACTTAACAAAAGCAGTAATGAACTGAACGTTACACCTACAAGATATTCCAATATCAAGAAAGGGGCTGACAGATGGAATAGCACACTGTGGTATAAAGGTTATAAACAGGGACAAGGTGCCTCAGATAGGCTGGCTAACGTTTCGATAGGAGGACCTATCTTCCTCAAAGGCGGCCTCGTTATGCCCGGCATGTTAGTTTTAAAGGGTTAGTACAGTGACGATACGTGGGGTTGTTGTCGGTGGTGGCTACTTGTAAAGGGAGAGACTTCAAAGAGAATGAGCGCTGTCGCCTGATCTCTGTGAACGTGGTTCCCAAGTCGAGGTCACAAGAGCGGGAGAGTGGGAAGACGGGGAGAAAAGAAAAGAAATAAAAAGAGAGAAAAAAGGGGGACACCTAGAGGAAAGAAAAACAAGGAAAAAAAAGAGTGGCTTGAGAGGGTCTTCGGGAAGCGAGATGTTAGGGAGCATTCCGGGGTGTGGTTGCCGGCATGTTTTTGCGGCTTTAGAAGAGACAGTCAGGCGGTCAGTGCGCCAGTAAAAAAAAAAGACCCATAAAAGACATCAGTTGACAGAGTGACTTTATTAGCGTAGCAGCAATGCGTTGAGTAACCTTGAATGAGTTAAAATAGTGACAAGGAATCTGTGGTGCAATTCATGAGGTTAGTGGAAGGCAGCGGCATGGTCTTTAAAGGGAAGTTAGCCCCAGTACCTCAACTTAGGAGTCGTTACGGTGGTATACAGAAATGGCGATACCCTGTGCGGCTGAGACGTGGAAAATGGTATGATCGTGTCTGGGACTTTAGAATTTGTTAGCGAGGGTCTTTCAAATAAATATACCATAAAAAGCAGGCACAAAAAGGGGGGGACCAAAACCGGCACAACAGATAGGATGGGGACGTGCGCAGAAGCGGGTGGGGGCAAGCGTACTTGGGAAAAGGAGGTCGTACAGCCGATATAAAGGTAAAACCATGAAATATATAAGAAATTAAATTGCAAAAATTAAAGAGTATCCTCAAGGAACACTGCGAAGAGCAAATCGAAAGCTTTAGCCACAGGCTCCTGAACATCCCTGACACCGGATGAGAAGAAAGATTTAGAACATTACGACGAAAAACAGTCTAGAAAATTGGTTCGAAAATAAAGGAAAAAGCAAACTTGAATAAAAAAAAAAAACTTTCTATTCAAAACGGTCACCTCACTCCAACAAGAGAGACCTCGAGTGTAGAAATACCAGACGTGACGGAAACCTCCACAAAATTAAGCCTGTCCAATGTTATACTCATTTCGAAAACATTAAGTAGAAAAAAATAGGCCAGCTCAGCAAGGGCCTAAACTTCTTTCCTGCGAACAGCACAATAAATGAATTCGACCTTCACAAGGACCTCGCAGAATTTTCCCGGTGAATGCGTATCAGACATTTTTCGCAGACAACACACGAGACACCGGGACGACTCCACTTAAAATCTAATCCACTTGGACTCCCGAACCGGAATAAGCCATAGAACTTGACATATACCTTAAAACTGTCAGTAAATGAACCATAAGCCAATCCCAGACATCAAAGCGACCTAAAACATACCTATGTCGGAGAGTTGTACCATCTCAAATCTTAGTTGCCGCAATGAGATTGTTATTAAGGTAGCAAATAAGGATGGAAGTATAGTTATTTGGCCAGTTGAATAATACAAGCACGATGCTTACAGACAAATAAACAACCCAGAACATTACCGTAAGCTAGATAACGATCCGAAATTATCCTACACAGTGACAATTACCAATATGCTGAAATCACTTTTGGCTGATAACACCTTCAGAATACAAATTTCTTAAACCAAGCAACAAAACTGCCGGGCGCTTCTACCTCCTTCTAAAAATTCATAAAATTTCATCCACTGAACTATAAACCGCTATTATCCCAGGTCGCCCCCGATAGTATCAACAACAACACACCGACAGAGAGCATCTCCACATTCTTTAACCACTTCGTTGGTGACTTGGCAAAAGCACTGCCCTCATTTTTACAAGATACGCCCCACCTGCTGAGAATTATGGAGGATATTATAATAAAGGCACACTACCCCACAATATATTTCTCGCAACACTAGACGTCACGGCCCTGTACACCAACATATCAATCACCGATGGTTTGTCTTCGATAAAACAAGCGCTGTCTAAACACAATGCACAACACTCTACTGAAGTCTACTTGTCTCTTCTTGAATTAGTTTTAACACCTAACTACTTTGAATTTGAGGGGAGTTACTACCTACAGATACATGGTACAAGAATGGGTACGCCTTTTCTACCAACCTACGCGAACATATTTAGGGAGAATCGAGAAACAGATTTCCTATCACGCTACACTGACAAGCCCCACACATACATGCGATACTTAGACGAAATACTCATAATATGGGGACATGGTTAAGACAGTCTAGATAAATATGTGGCATTTCTAAACTCTTTTCACCCAACAATAAAATTCACATCAGAATCCTCAACTGACCGCATAAACTTTCTGGACACAACAATATACATTGACAAGGGGGGGGCTAAAGACAACGCTGTATAGGAAACCTTTCGACAAACAACAGTACCTTGAATATACGAGCCACCATCCCAGACATTGCAAACAAGGCATCTTTAAATGCCAAGTCCTAAGACCATGTCGCATTCGTGTTGAAAACCAAGACTACATAGATAGACTCGATCACATTAAAGAAACCCTATAAACAGGAACCACCCAAACAGCGACCTTTAAAAAGCCTACACCGCTGCAACCAAAGTTGATCGAGCCGAGGTCCTCAAGCCCCGCCCGAGTATCACAGAAGAACAACGCCTCTTCTCACTACTAAATTCTTTACCGCACTCGCAAACGTCTACATCCTCACTAAATACTACCCAATTCTCATCAGCAACCCGAAACTCAAGATTTTTCCCGACCCGCCCAGAGTAGCCTACAAACGCAACATTAACTTTAAAGATATTCTCGTGCATGCCAAACTAAGGAAGGAGACGAAGTTGGGAACCGGTCCTTGTGGCCGCTACAGGTGCTCTACATGCAAACATATTCAATCTACAACTACAGTAAAAAGTACAGCGTCGAATTACTCAGACAAGGTAATTTCAGGTCTCACCTGCACATTAAGCAGCGTAGTCTACTGTCTAGAATGTGCCGATTGCATCAAGCAATAGATAAGTGAGACTGGACAACAAATTAATACGAGGCTCAACGGTCACCACGCGGATACCAAACGTAATTTACCTAAAGCAGTAGCCAGGCACTTCAATGAACATGGTCATGTATTTAACAAAGCAAGGCTCTATATACTGCAAACAAATTTCCGTTCACCTTGCGAAAGGATATATACGGAATCATACCTTATACACAAGTTTATTTGCCTGCACCCGACGTGAAATAATTGGGCACGTGGCAACTTAGAATATTCAAAAGCGGTAACTTAAATTTGAAATTCTTATATCATCAACCAAGGCACAAAACACATTATGCCACCAGCTAACCTTAATTCTTAACCTCACCTATTCCTCCCTTTCGAAAATTTTTTCCTGCCTACTACTCAACTTTATATACTTTGTCATGTTTTTACGTTTATATCAACTGTACGACCCCCTATTCCCAAGTAAACATGCCCTCGCCCGCGTCTGCGCGCTTTACTCTCATATCTGTTATTCAGGTTTCGTTCCGCCCCCCCCCCCCTTCTTTATGTCTTTGCTTTTTTATGATATATTTCTTTGAAAAACCCTCACCAACACATTCCCCAGTCCCAGACGCCAGCATATATTTTTCGGCGCCTCAGCTGCAAAAGGTATCGCCATTTATGTATACCGCCGTAACAAAACCTACGTTGGGCTACTGGGGCTAACGTCCCTTCGAAAACTAGGCCGCTGCCTTCCAGTAACCCCATGCATTGCTCCCCAGAGTCGCTGTCGCCATCTTAACTCCTTCAAAATTACTCGATGCATTGCTGCTACGCTACTAAAGTCACTCTTTCAACTGATGTCTTTTTGGGTCTTTTTTGTTACACACTGCCCGCCTGACCGGCTCTTCTAAAGCCGCAAAAACATGCCGCCAACGACACCTCTCAATGCTCCCTAACCTCTCGCTTCCCCAGTACCCTCCCATGCCCCTCTTTTTTTTCCTTTCTCCTCTTGGTGTCCCCCCTTTTTTTTCTCCTTTTCTTTCTTTTCTTTTCTCCCTGCCTTCCCACTCTCCCACTCTTGTGCCCTCTTCTTGGGAACCAGGCTGACAGACGTCAGCGAAAGCGTTCATGCTCTTTGAAGTCTCTCCCTTTACAACCAGCCTCCACCAAGAACAACCACACGTGACGTCACTGTACTAACCCTTTAAAGCTAACATGCCGAGCATGACGAGGGCACCTTCCTATCCAAATGTTGGCCAGCGTTTCTGAGGCACCCTTGTTATAACCTTTGTACCAAACCTACTCTGCTTAGTTAGTTGGTTATTCTTCGAAGTTGTATTAAAAATATTGAAAAATTAACAAGACGGAATAATACTCAACAGCTCTATAAGTTTCAATGTCGGAGATGGCAAAGTTGTAACACGGTTTCAAAAGCACGCAACGCAGCTATGGCTAGGTAGACGTCTCTAATTGTTCGCATACCCGACTAGATATACTCCGTCATTGATAAAATATATGGTTATGGGTTGTGTATTGCAAAGCTTCTATGAATCCTTTTCCACGCTCGTATTTCTATGGTGAAAATTTTCATGCAATACTTCCATAAAAGACCTCAAAAGTCTACTTATTACCGAACAAGCTGAATGAACCGTCTCGGCAAGATGCCGCCACAGCGCATTACCAGCGCGGCGCACATCGGAAGCACAAATACGTACACATAAGTTAGTGGACGCAACCTTATGATAACATGCGGAAGCTTATTATATGAAATAGCCATTCTGTAGAAAGTGTCCCACATTGAAAATAACTTTGTGTAACGCAAGAGTTCTATGCCCTCCATGCGCAGCTTCCGCAGCTCTCACCGCTGGGTATGAAGAGAGAGAAGGACAAAACGGGAGGAAAGACAGGCAGGTTAGCCAGTATAAGTACCTGCTGGCTGCCCTTTTCTTGGGAAAGGGGCAAAGGAAATAAAAGTGGAAAGAAGTAAAAGATCAAGATATATATATATATGCTATACATAGCGCCTACTAGCGCACAGAGTAATCGACAAGTAACTCTCAGTACTAGTGTAATAAGTGTGCTGAACCGGAGGGACAGACGCTTTAGTCGTGCTCAGGTTCGATGTGTTCCTATATTGCACTGGTTCAACTGCAGTTAAGGTAATAAACAGCATACGGTTAAAGGACGGTTACAAGAGTGTAACAGGAATATTTAGACGTTATTTTCGGAGCAGGCTAGTCGTTTTAGCTCCCCAATTTGTGCTTGCCGAATGGCTTTAGAAGGTTTGAAGTTACGGCTTCCTCCAAATTCCCGTGTAAATGATGTTACGAAGTGTTCTCGCTTAAACTAAGTACAGGGCTCGATGCTCTGATGCTCTAGGGCTGTCCTTATTCCTAAACATACCCTTTCGCATGTCAAGGCAGCATGAAAAGGTTGACATGAATACAGCGATATGACAATTGCGAATTGAGGACGGTGGTATCGTTACCAATGCGTGACATTGGTAGCTTGAGGATAATGGGGTGACTGCGAGCGTAGACGACGATGACTTAACAATGATTGTATGACGACTGTGTGACGAAATAGCGTGAACGTTGACGGCGTTACGAAGATGGCGTGGCGATGACGATATGACAAAAGGTTAGTGAAACTGAAAAGATGGTGATGCGACCACGGCTGCTCGTCGAGGATGACATGAAAACGAATGCGCGACAAAGACTGTATGACGATGATGACATGGCAATGGCGTCATTAGAACGATTGAACGACACCAGCTTGATTATAATGAAGCGACGAAAGAGAGTCATTGATAAAACGATGTCGGCATGTCGCCAGTGTGACGACGCGTATGACGATAATGATGTGGCGATGAGAGCATGACGACTACATCCTAAAGATGACAGCGTGAGAAGTTTGGTATTACGAAACTCTGAAATGACAATTTTGTGACGAGGTCTGTGCGACGAGGAAGGCGTGATGACGTTTGACTACAATTACAAGACAAGAGGCTATAAGGACGATATTTGAAAGACGAGGACTGCGTAATGACAAAGAATGCAAAATGGCGACATGTCACGTCAGCCTGGCACCCCCCAAAATGCCTTAGACCACATAATGCATAACGTTCGCGTGTGCTAGAAGGCCAGACCTAGGCCAGACCTAGGCACTGCACGGGCCTGGAGCGGGCCCGTGCAGTGCTCCAGTAGGACAGGTTTAGATTACCGAGCACCGGATTTCCGGCTACGAGGCCACAAAATTAGCCTAAGCGTGCTGGCGCCACACAAGAACAGTTTCACGTAAAAACGCGAAGGCCAGTACAAGCAGCGGCGTTTGTCGTATGTTTTGCCGCCGCTCGGAGCGGGGCTGGAGAGCAAGGTTCTCGCGAGGCCTGCATTTGGTTGTGACCATTTAAGAATCACGACTTCTTGACGTAGCTTGCAAACTGTAATGATTCTTTTCCCATGTAAACATGTTCGGGAGCTTGTGGGAGGGTTGTAACATCCATCTTGTTCTCTTGATTTTGGACTGGTGTTTAAAACTTGAGGACTGCCAGCACATTTGTTTTCAGGAACATGAACTTTGTCATTTCGTACCTCCAATTCCTCCATATTCTTTCATAGGTTCATCAATGTGTCACATTGTTTATTTCTCGTGGCAGATAAATACGTAATAATGCGTTGATCATAATAAATTTGCATATTAATAGCTAGCGAATACCACAATTTTTTATGTGCAGTTCAGAAATATATTTGTTTATTTTATTAAAGTTACTAGAAGCTTGGCGAGTCATACCAAATCCCATATCTACGTATTGTTCCAATGGCCGTTTTATTATTTATATTTTGCTTATACCAGCAGTAGAACGGCCAGAGGGATGTATTAGTGTTCTTGTGGCACATTGGAAACTGGTGAAATTGCTTTGACTTGCTTGTCGCGCGCACTGCAAAACTCAGATTCCTGCTCCCAAACAGTGAAAACACAAGTTGGTGAATATAAACAAGTTGTGAGAAGAAAAAGAGTCAGTCCTTTTTTATGTTTCAGCGCGTGTGTGGAGTGACTTTAGAGAGAATGGAAGAGATAAGTGCAGTGCCGTAACTATCTCTCACAGGAGGACACCTCAATGGCACTGCACGGGGAAAGGGGTGTGGGGAGGAAAAGACGAAGAGAGAAGAAAGGAGAAGGCGACAAAAAGCAACATAAGAAGAGAATGCGCGGCTTACAACCGCGCTCTTAGTTGTGTCGGACCGCAAAAGTCAAGTAGTGCCGTAAGCGCACTCTTGACAATAGACGAGTGGGCTACAGGAAAAAGCAGCGCGTTGGTCGTGTCGGAAGGCAGTCCCAAACGCCGATACGTTGAACACAAGTCCATGCGCTCCGCATTTAAAGCAGGACAGTGAAGTAGGAGGTGCCCGAGCGTCTCCACATCGGCACAGTTGCTGCACATGGGGCTGCCTTTTCCTGGCAGCCTGTGTAGTCTGGCGGCCGTCATGTATCATCCGACACGCAGGCGAAGGAGGAACGAGCGGTTCTCGCGGGAGAGTCCATCGTGGGGGAGAAGGCGAGGGGGCGTACGTGCCACAACGCGAGGGTCCGGGTGCTGTGCGCGGAGGGTGCGCAGGACCGTCGTCTTGCCCACGTCAAAAGGGGTGACCAAGGTGGCGATGGGGAAGCGATCGGAGTGAGCGTCGGCTGCCTCGTTGCCAGGTTAGCCGATGTGCGCCGGGGCCCACTGCAAGGCCAAATCGCAGCCCCGCCCGACGAGATGGCAGAGTTTAGAACCGACCCGTTGCACAAGCGGAAGACCGGCGCAGTCCTTCACAAGCATGCACGGTGCCGCGCGTGAGTCAGATAAGATAGCGGCAGAAATGATACCACTCTACTGTAGAAGTAGGTCAGCCGCAAGGTCGATCGCAGCGAGCTCGGCCACCGTCGACGACGAAGCAAACCGAAGGCGGCGCTGTCGCGTAGCGGAAATGCCCGGCGCCGTGCACGCAGCAGCACCGGGGCCATCACTCGACACAGATCCTTCGGTGTAAAAGGGCAGCCGGTCCCCTAGGCACTCGTAGAGAAGTGCAGCCGTCTCCTGCTGCGTGGCACATGCAGATGTTCGGCGCTTTGACTTGACACCTGGCACAATGGTGGTGACGTCGAGTAGCGTGGAGTCGTGCGGCGAGAGCGGCACAGGGAGAAGTTGTGGCAGCGACGCGATGAGTACGGTGAACTCAGTGGCACGCTGGCCCATGCCCGATCCCTCGAGGGTGTGGAGGCGGCACTCGAGGCGCTGGCCCTGTGGCGAACGCTGGAGGCGCTCGATGTGGTCCAGCGCTTGCCTCAGCGCGAGTAGTGAGGGCGGCCAGTCTCCCGCTTCGGCGAGAGCTGCTCCCAGTTGCGAACTGCGAGGAAGCCCGTAGATTTGGCGGATTGCTGTGTGGTGCTCCATGCCGATGGCTTTCCAGTTGGTGGCTCTGGCGTTCGTGAGGGGAAGCGCATATAGTGCTCGCGATGTTGCGATCGAATTGTAAACTCGAAGCGCAAATTGCGGTGTAAACCACGGCTGCGGTCGAGCAGGGAGCGCGCGGCTCCAGCCACCTTCTAGGAATTCTTGCAGAGCCGGGAGACGGCGGCGTTAATATTGACCCGGAAGTCGAGGTCGAGTCCGAGATTGCGCACTTTTCTCTGCCACTGGAGGGGGCATGTTTCTGCGCCGCTGCGTGTCGATCTTTAATTGTTGTCGTCAAAGGTTGATGTTCAGTGTGCGTTTTTCATTCCGTGATGTTGTACTAGTTATTTTTTCGTCGCAGCGCTTATGCATTCAGTTATATTTATAACCTGCGCCTGATCAAACTCCTTCAGAAATAATGAGCCTTTGTTGGGCACTATCCAGCGCCTCAGTAGTCCGAGTACTTGCACCCAGCGCCACACTGGCTCAATACCTGGCTATGGTATCGTGCTGCTAAGCAAGAGGTCGCGGGATCGAATCGCGGCCACGTCCGCCACATTTCGATGGAGCGAAATGCGAAAACACCCGTGAACTTAGCTTTGGGTGCACCTTAGAGAAACCTAGGTGGTCCAAATTTCCCGAGTCTCCCATTACAGCGGGCATCATAATCCTATAGTTGTTTTCGTACGCAAGAGAATATAATTTTATTTTAACATTGGCTCAATAATCTTGTATGGCAAAGAGCCAGTTACACTGGTTTTCGAAAACTGTGGCAATGATGTTTCTTTCATCGTAGATAGTTTGTTATTGGAAAAGTTGCGCTTTAAAAAAAAAGGCATCGACAAATGCTATTTTATAATACTAGTATACTCATTCCTTTATTTTGAGACATTTTCTTCTACATATATACATCTTTTTTTTTTCTTTGTGCTACCTCATCCATAAGAAATACTCACTGTTTTCAATCCTCTTCATCACAAAATCCGAAAAAGTGCCCTAAACGCTATTCCCAGAAACCCTATCCGATGACTAGAAAACTTCATGGAAGCTTACTCTAAGCACCTCATTGCCGCAAGGGAGCTTCCGTTGATATTGTGGCCAATTTAATAAATATTCTTGCGTCTTGACAAACGAGGAAAAGCACTCGTGAGTTGCAGTTGAGTAGCGCACGACGCCATGAAAAAGTTGATTTCAGCGTCAATGCACCAACCTATCACAAGATAATGCACCATGTTTACCAGATTTAGAGTAAAAAATCTGATTTTGCGATGAATATTTCAAGGCGCAGTTGCTTTCTCTACGTAGACAGACATCTTCCTTTGAAAAACGGCACAGTATGCAATTGAGAAGATGATAAAATAGGTTGCGTGCATGATGTGTTTCACGTCTGTTCATGACTAAACCAATTTTAGGTACATCTACCCAGCTCTTTCTAATAAGGCGGCTGCGTGATAGAATTCGATAGAAAAACAAATTAATAGTGAATAAAAGTAAGGTGTGCGGAAGAACAAACCATATTTTCAATGCTGTTCACTCAACTTTTAATTCGACCTGCTACACTGCGCGTTAACAAGTATTAAGGTTTTAAAAAATGTCAGCAACATCTGGTCTCAAGAAGAGATGGCCTAGTTCAGCATTTCAACACGTAGAATTTCTCCAACGTAAATTCCTACGTTATAAAATACGGTGAATAAACACGAAAATGGCTGTATTGAGAAGTTGTGGCAATCAGTTTAGGTATTTGTATACGCGAACATGGCGCTTAAGCCTTTTCGTAGAGGATCTGCACCACTCTGTGCCTCAAGCCTCCCTGATGCAAAGTGTAAATCAGTGTCTCTGTGTTCGTGATGACCAGCACGCCTTCGCCGCTGGGTGCGATGTGTCTGTAGAAGCATTTCTGGAATCGTTTGGCTGTTGCATGGAGTCCACGCGCACATACTGGGTGGGAACCGATTTCGTCCTGCAGTCTGGCGTGTGCATTGGTTCGTGCGCGGCGGCCTTTCTCAGCATTATTTTTTTGGGGAAAGGTGGACAGCGCACTCGAGAATAATCTTCCACGTCCAGCAGAATATGTAGCCCAGTATGTGAATGTATATTTGATTTTCGCTGGCAGGCTAGAGTACAACTGCAAGCTGATAGACGTTTTTAAGGTCTTCATGATACAAAGCATTGGGCTGACTTTCAATTGTGAAACGCCCAATAATGACAAAATCCTGAACCTTGACGTACAAGTAGTGTTATACCCCGCAAGTACATTCTGGCAGCGGACAACGAGATCGCGCAAGTCTTTCTTAGTTACCAATCAGGCCGCTGAATACTTGCGAAGAACGGTGAACAACAGAAGAACGGCCCAGTCATGTATTCGCTTTGCCATTGCATAGCCATGCACGAATTTAACGCAACGTAGCGTCCAGGAACAAGCCGTTAAACTGAAAGATTCGAATTATCCCAGCCCAATGAATGCAGCCCTTCAAAACATTGACAAATTTATAAACGCAGGCCGCAAATTACAATCTGCAGCACAAAGGGATAAAAAGGAAAGTCATTTGGCGTGATTGCGTATATACATGGCATGTCCCGTCGCTTATAAGTGGTAGAATCAAAGTACCAAAGAAATGTGATCTTTTCGGCTAAGAAGAAGCGGAGCGCCATTTACCCGCTTGGTTAAAGGCGTACGATGCGGAAAGAGGCAGCATACATGGGCTGCAAAATTGAACATGGCTTTCGAATTATATGCTGAAATTAAATGGGTTCTCTACCAGATTCTGATCAGATATGGAAAATTGTAAATAGGGCAGACTGACTATTCTTTGAACATCTGCCTTCGAGAGCTTCTTAGCCATTTTAAAGGTGCTCCATACTCTAATTTGGAGATACACTGTAAACAACGCGGATGCAAGCCTATCCTTGCATTCACGCCATTTTTTTTTGTTTTTTTTTTGCAATAGAGGTCTGTTAACGCAAAAACTGACCGAAGATTTGTACATACAGAAGCAGGGGGCCCCGTGCGTGAGCTAACCTTCGGTGCAACATTGAAATACTGAAATGACGTGCCTTAATAATTCAGAAATGTGTCGTGGCTGCTGCCTGGTTTTATGTCGCGGAAGCCATTTGTTTAGTGATTGCTGACCTACATGTGCGTCTGCGCCTATCAACTTATTATTTAGACTGATAGCTTTCCAAATTTTTTCCTTAGTTGTTGTCTGTTCGGTGTGTGATGTGTGAGATAGCTGGGATGAGAATAGAGCATATTACAGGGGCGCTATAACGTAACACTATTCCAAACTTTTTTATTCCAATTCTGCAATCAGCCCACCGCGATTGGTCAAAAACTTTTTTAGACCACCCCCACTTCACCCGTCTGTCACGCGACGTCACAAAAACCGCGATAGCTCCCCATCTGATATGACGTGAACACACTGATTATGCATAATTTGACAGAACAAAACAAAAATAGTTATTTCTGATTCGACGCCTTTTTGCCATTAGCCCTCGGCTATTCGTCAAAAGTTTTCGGGCTGCACCCACTTCACCTGCCTCTCACGCGACGTCACAAAACCGCAGAAACTCACCGCGTCAAAGTGACGTGTACGCTCTAAAGATGCATTAATATGCCGAACAACACTGAATTTGCTTCTGAATAGCCGCGGGCTGCCCCGTTCCGAAAGGAATAAAAGATGGCTGCCCCCGATCGCTCCGGCACTAGCTACTCGCCCCTAATGCAGAACATGGCTTTAGTTGCGTGTAATAAATGTTTTGCGTGGCCGTGTAAGATATTCGAGGACTTTCAGCACGTTTATGACCTCGTTCTGGCAATTCTTCTTTGCTGAGGATCCGTTTTAGCGTCATTCTTAAGCTTCCGTAGCATGCCGCCGCGATTGTCGACGAGCCACCGCAAGCTAAGTAAGAGAAAGCGGACCAATCGCAGACGCCGGCACCACCCTCTCCATCCAGTTATCGATATTCAGTGCAGTGGCTCGGCCCCATCGATTCCCTTTCCACTTGAGCATGCTCCTCGCTTCTTTCTTGCGAGCCAATTAGATAAGACAAGCCGCTCAGTGCAGGCAATGTTATTCGTTTTTCAAGCAAACAAAAGTGACCTCCTATGAACGAGGAGAGCGTTTGATTTGTTTGTTCAGACAACGCTGCGGGTGACTGCCCGATGCTTGCGTCGGCGGTTACACAAATTTGACGTCAGGAAATTGGAATAAAAACATATTGGAATAGTTTTACAATAAACGGCCCCATCTGTGCCTCTGAATAAGCGTTCGTTTGAAGTCAGCGCATGTAACGTATACCTTTTCCCTGTCCTCGTATATTGGAGCGCTGTTTTACCTTAACAGGGAACGTGTAGATAACTACATCCTACTCCTTGTCCCCATAATTACTCTTTAGTGCCATACATTCGACCACTTCGCTTCCATCCTGAGCACGGTAGCACGCCGGTGAATCCTGCGTTGCCTCAATATACTTGCCTCTCCCTTTCTCTACATTTAATTTAATAGATCTTCGCTTCAAATAGATTCCAGAATTCGTGTTTGATATACAAAATTATGTTCTAGCTACTTACGGTCTGAAGAACATACAGCGATCGTCATATTTCACTGCAGTTCAGCAGCAGGGTCGAGATTATGTGGAAAATAAATATGTGCTGTCCTCCTGTAATTATTCTTCCCGTGTCCAAAGAACTTGAGCCGGTTCGAGCTGGTTGCAGTTGTTATTTTTTTGCTCCAGAGCAGAACCGGAACTATACCATTTTAAGCGAACCGAAACGAAAGCAGAGCAAATAAACATTTTCGGTTCAACACTCTAGTTTAAACAAGTTCATTGAAACCACGAAATTCAGTAATGTACGTTTACTGACAGAATAGAAAAACAATAACACGTGCAAATACGTCTTTTAAAAAATATTTTGACAGCGTATGCTCGCCGCTTTCGAAGGCCGTCTGGCTAGCTGCATAAACCACTCAGTCTCACAGGTCTGTCCAACTATGGGAACAAAGGCGCTTTACATATTGAGCCCCAGCTAGCTTCGATATTAGCATGAAAAACGGACAAAACTGCGGATAAGGCGATAGCCAGCTATATTTGAAGAATCCTTATTTTCTTTTATTCATCGATGTACACTGATTATTACTGAGTATGTGCCAACTTGTTTGATTTTAAGCTCATGGGCTCAATTTAAATCGAAAATTTGAACCACACATTCGAAAGTGTTCTTTTCATTTTTTGACTACGCGCCATCGTTTTCGTAGAACTTTTCTACACATCAACAAAAAAGCAACTGGTGCTCGAATTTGTGGGTTGCGGTTTCAAGTACGTGCCTTTATTTTCCCAAGACGCTACCCAGAAAGTAATGCGCAGCAAAGGGCTCAAGGTGTTGATTTCAGCGGTGTTCTACACTAATTGGTGACAGCCTATATGGCAATACGAGGGGGAAAACAATGGTGCACAGGCCATGTATTGAGTAGGGAAGATATTCAGTGGTCCGTCAATATTATAGAGTGGGTAGGAAGGGCAAGGAAGCGAATTCGTGGACCGCAAAAGAAAACTAGAGAAGGGATGAAATGGAAAATTTGCAGGCCTGAAAAAGGAATCATGTAGCTCAGGATAGTGTGACTGAAAGTCGCTGGAAAATGCCTTTATTATGCCATCGACAAAAAACGGATGATGATGTTATACAACAGGCAATATCCGTCCGGAATCGTTACGTCATGTTGCGCTTGAGCCCCACTTCACTTCGTATAATGACGCTGCATTCGCTTGTTTACAATATGACGTCTGCTGCCGCTAGGATTCCAGCACCTCGACCTTGGCCTCATACTATTTACCTGCAGTGATGGCTCGAAACAAAGTGCACCGGTGTAGATAGATCAGTGGCTTTGGCGGGTTTATTTGTAAATCACTGCGATTGTAAAACTGTTATGTGTTTGCGTGCAGTCCTCCGCAGTATTTTGACTTTTTCTTGAACGTGTGTTCTTCCTGTACCACGTGTTGCTACTCAGTGCGCTCGTGAAATCGATCGCGCTCACATTACACGTCAAGTCGCCTGATCTCGCTTATTCGCCTCGCAGCATCTGCACAAAGAGCGTTATGGCCAGTGCTATCGCGATGTTCAGTTCGCCTCAGGTGCTTGGGTGCTGCTTTGGTCACCAAGTCGTCGGGTCGGCCTGCCCGAGAAACTTCTCTCTCGCTACGCAGGGCCTTATGAAGTTAACGACGTCAATTACGAGATCGCGCTGTTACAGTCTCATTCATTCTCCTGTCCACCGCCTGTTGACGTCGTGCACGTTTCGCGGCTGAAACCATACCTCTCTGGCAATTCTTTGCCTACCATGCGCCGAGACGGCGCTAGACCATCCGTTGTTCCTGTTACGGAAGCATGAAAGAAGTGAGGAAGAAAAAGATCGCGGGACGCTGGCTGCTGCGTGTTATTGGTGGTTAGCCATCTTAACTACTCCAAGTAACTTTGTATATATTGTGTAAATACAATATTCCGTACTCCCAGCATACCCGTGACAATATCAGCTACATCTGCGAGAACAATTCGCACTAACTCACGAGGCTGTCGCAAATAACGAAAGAATGATATTGTAAAAAAACTCTGCGGGAGTTTTTAATGATGACCCTAACTTGTGAAAAAATCCCTCTTCTATAAGAACAGACTAATATTGATTTTTGTATACATGTGAATGGCTTCACTAAGATCCATTACACTGTTAGAAAAACTTATATATTGCCCTTTCTAAACATATTTAAAATGCACAAGTCACTGTTTAGAACTGTGAGTTGTGTTATCAATACTATGGAATAAATATTGCTCAGAACAACATATAATGTATAAAATGCTACATTGGTAAGAGAAAAAATAAACAAAATAAAAGCCTATTTTGCTCTCCGCAAAATACGACCATTGCCTTCAATCCATAACGTTTGCAACGTTTATGTTTACATTCAATGCTGCTAAAGATGTTCCAAGTCAAACATTAACTACCAATTTCCGACTCGATTGCAACATATTAGGTATACTTTCGCATTTATCTCTACTACCTGAGCAAAATGCCTGATATAAGATGCACTGACAATAACATGCATACTAGTGTAGCATTTGTTCGATGTCAGTCCGTCTTAGAAGTGCGGTATTCGGGAATAGAAAAAAAAATGAGTCGAAAGAAACAATTTTTCCTTCCGGAGTAGATTTCAGGATCTGCACTGCCCTGAATCCCAATCCCATCAACTTCCCATCACACTCAGAGTCAGCGTCGCCAGCAGCACCCAAGTAATTACTCAAAGACGCGGCCTAACATTGTTACTACTCAGGTACCGGTTTGCCTGTCATCTTTACGATCACTGTGTGCACATCGCTAGGCATTTGGTTAACTTGCCTCTACAAGAAAAACAAACAATCACTGAAGAAACCTATCCCTTGCAGAGTGCGTTATAAGTTGGACGGCACATAAATAAGAGCTTCGGTAGCTTTGAAATCATTTGTGACACTATTCATTTGCAGCTTGCCCGTGCACAGTGGTTATAGTAAATAGATTTGACCCTGCAATGCTACCTCACGTTGTTATACTATACCTGCTTCTTTTTTGTGTTTAGAACGAACTGGTAATTACTGGTTCGTTGAGTTTTAGCGTCGTATTCAGAAATACATCTGATATTGAATACCACGCTTGACTTCATTTATTTGACGCTTGTCGTGAATACGCTGAAGGAAACGCAATGAGCTCCTTGAGCAGGTTCATAGAATGCGCCAGGTAAATGTCCAGCAAGCAGCTTAAAATGGCTCTGAACCACTTTTTTTAAGTAGAGAAATGCATTGAACCTGAACATACATGCAAAGCACTCGGTCAGAATCAACATACGGGCTTGTTGTCAGCGATGAGGACTGTTATACTTGTTATGACACCACATCGAAACTATTCTCAGTGTCAAGGGTAGCACTCGCAAAGAAGGGTTAACTCTGAAACTCTTCGTAATGGCAAATTCCTGTCAATCCTTATGCTGAATATCATGTTTCGAAAATCGGCAAGCAGGTACATAATATGATTGAGGAAGTAGAAGCTGTCTTAATATGACCCCCCCCCCCCCCCCCCCTTCACCGTTCACATAGCACTCAAGCATACCATCTTGCGAGCTCAGCTAAACATCCATTACTTCACCGCGTTTTTTCTTTGATTGCAAGCGCTACAGCGTTCCAATAAATTGAACTAGCCTTTCATGTCCTTAAATAGGGTGTCATGGAGGTTGTTAAGCATTTACGGTGTGCAACGTACAATTAATCGACGTCGTACGTTGTACACATGCTCCAAAGTGAAAACGATCAGAGCTGGTGCGTTTTTGTGCTTCTAAGGTTATTTGATGTGTAGGCTTAGCCCGTCAGGCACAACATTTGTTACGAACAAAAGCAAAGCTCTGCACAAGCATTAAACGCGCATGTACCAGACTGTCTCTGTCAGCAGCGCAGTCTACTTTTTCTCCTGGTGCGTCTGGGTATGGGCCGCACCAGGTGTCTGTGTAGACACCTCTAATGATATCTAGATATTGTGATGCAAACATGTACTCAAGAAAACGCAGTTTCAGACGCAGAAAGAGCGATGCGCGATGAATAAAAAAAATAAAAAAAATTCTGATGCGATCAACAATGCTACACGGCAAGCATAATGCAAATTTTATTCAAGGTTGCTTGTACCTAGTTGTAGTGTGCTTGTTATGCATTGAAAATGACAGCTGCAACAGCACTTTGTTCACGACTTGTTCCCTATATTCTGACAATGTAAGTCACAACTCTTGTTTCAAGCATTTGTTATCGTCAGCAAAATCCTTCACACACTTCGCAGGGTTTCGTCTAGTTCTTTGCGAAGCTATGAACGAAACGCTATTTTGACACATTTGGAGTGCTCTAAGATAGTTATAAAAAGACATAATTTGAAAAAATGTTATCAACACCTGCAAGAACAATTCACCTAAATGACAAGGCTGTAGCAAAGAATGACAGAATGTTTTTGTGAAGAATTCTGCGGAAGCTTCTAGTGATGACTCTCCTTAGAAAGAAATTGCTCTTTTATAAAGTCACACCAATATTGATCTCCTTGATATATTTGATGGCTACCAAAATATCAATTTTACGGTTAGAAAGTCTAATTTAATGTGCCTTCTAAATATGTTTAAAATTTAGAAGTCATGGAGTATTATTGTCATACGTGTTATACATCCTGTGGGACAAATGCTGCCCAGGACAACATATAATGTATACAGTGTTAAAGTGATAAGGCAAACGTAAAAATAAAAGCGTATTCTGTAATCCGTAAAACGCTGAAATTGTCTACATTTAATAAAATGTTCGATGTTTATGTATATGTTGAGTGCTAGTAACGATGTTTTTGTCGAATGGCAAGTCCCCATTTCTTAAACGAGTGCCAAATACCAGGTATATATTTCAACTTTTCTCTACTAGCTGAGCAAACTGCCTGCCATAAATTAATAGGCACTGAAGATAATATATATAATAGTGCAGCATTCGTTCAATGTCTTAGGCGGTGTTAGAAGTGCGTTATTCGAGAATAGAAAGAAAGCAGAATTTAGTAGAAATAAAGAATTGATGCCTTTCCGGGCTGTATTTGAAGATCTGTACTGCCCTAAATTCAAATCGCATCAACCTCCCATCATTCTTACATTCAGAACCACAAGTAATTGCCAAGCAATCGCACAAAGACGCAGCATACCAGTGGGATTGAAGTCGTTCACATAAAAACTCAGTTACCGGAATGCCTGTTATCTTTGCGATCACTGGGCTTCCATCGCTAGACACTTGGTTAAATTGCCTCCACTAGAAAAAAACAATTGCTGAAAAACGTGTCCCTTCTGGAGTACATTACAGATTGAACTGCAATTGCATAGGAGCGCATTCGAGCTGAAATCAGGCATGACGCTAGAACATCGCTCCTTGCCCGCTAACAATGGTTGTAATAAACCTGTGTTATGCTGCAATGCCGCCCCATGTTGTTATAGTATAGCCGCTGGTTTTTCCGCGTTTTTGTATTTACCAAACACTGCTAATTGCTGGTTTATGGAGTCTTAGCCTCGTATTCTGAAATGCAACACAAGGTAAAGTTCACTATGGACATGGTTTAAATTACGGTTGTCGAGAACACGCTGAAAGAAACGAAATGACCTCCTTGTAGGCGTTCAAGGCTGGCGCCATTTTTGTGTAGTAAGGCATGAGATTAAAGTTCATATGCATTTCAGAATACAGGAGTTAGGCTCCATATCACAGCGTTGAAGTTGCTTGGGCGTATGATTTTCAGTGTAGAATTGTGTTATCGCTTCCAAAATGTGCCGTGTAACGACATGAATAGCCTGTCACCGGAAGCGGCTTTTGTTATGTTTCGAATGTCCGTGTAGCAACGTATCAAAAACAAAAATGGTTTTTGGTAATTTGGCTTCATGCATTGTATCATTTGTTCTTTCTTTCCCTTTCTTCGATACGGTAAAATTGCTTTAAAAAGAAAAAGCTGTTCTTAAGCTATCATCATTTTACGCCTCACACCATTTTTATTAGAGACTATAGTACTAGGCATTCTTACATGGCTCGGCGGCATAAATTTATTTTTTTATATGTCCCGGATTTCTTCGTTAATGTAAGCAGCGTATATTAAACAAGGTTCTAATTGGTTTTCGTATAAACCCTGATAAAATTTGTCAGCAGTTCATGTCGTGCGCCTGATTCTCTATCTCGAAGGCCATTGAAGTTTCTTACCCTTTTGAGTATCGTCTACTGCTGCTTTCATAATGGCAAAAGTGTCTGCTTTGGGGATTATCCAGAAACAATGTTAGCCAAGATACTGAGTGCTATAAGGCCCGGGAATCGTTTTGCCCTCCAGACATGTACGATATGACGAAAACTGACGGTCCGTGCCAGCAATTCGATCGTGACGATGACAGACTGAACAAGAAAGCAGAGGAGGAGAAAGGAACTCTTTGGCCCCATGTCCAACGATTTCTTCAAAATAAACCAACATTGTCAGTGTGCCCGCAGCCTACCTATAGCACAATCGCAGTACTACTCTCACTGCTACGGATATGACGCGATTTGTCCTGTGATCACGTATGTTCTGGTATTTCAAACAACAGCTTGTACAACGAATGCTGAACACGTAAGACTCTGTTTAATTGCAGACAAAATTGGCCGGGAAGGAAAGCCGCGTAAGCAGCCCAAATGAAGGGCAACGCTAAGCGAAAGCGGGAATGAACTGAAGGTTGCACCTGCTAAGCTTAGAGATTTGGTTTTTCTTCGAAGAAATGCTATTATAAAATATTCGAAAGGCCAAACAAGCGCAATAGTACTCGACAGCTTTGTAAGTTCCAAGTGTCAGATACAGTAAAGTTGTAATACTGTTTCAATATAACGCATCGCGGCTAATTGTGAGTACACTTCTCTCACTGTTTGCATTCCCGAGAAGAAATACTCCATCATTGATAAAACAATGATATGGCTATGAGTTGTGTATTTCACAGATTTTTTCCATTCTTATCGATGCTCGCACTTTCATGTTGAGATTGTTCATGCAATACTTTCATGAAAGGTGCAAAAAGTCCGAACTTTTTTAGCCCTGAAGAAGCTGAGTGACCCGTTACACCAACCAACTACCGCATCGCATTACCAGAAATAACGTTTAGAGAAATATTACGTCGCACACTGGAAGCACAAATATGCGAACCTAAGTTACGGATATAACCTGATGGTAATATGCGGAAGTTTACTATATGAAGTAGCCATTCTGTAAAAAGTGTTCACGATAGAAAACAATCTTGTGTAGAACAAGAGCTCAATGCCTTCCCTAAATGGGCAACTTCCGCAGCTATCATGGCTTGATATAGTACTGAGCATAGATATGCCACACATTGTGTTTACGTGCATGGAAGACAATAATCAATAAACTATGATTTCTGTCAAAGTAAGTCTGGTGAACCGGAAAGAAAAACAATTTAGGTTCGCGCTCCGGTTCGATGGGCTCCTACCCTATACTGATTCAATTCATCATCATCATCAGCATGGTTACGCCCACTGCAGGGCAAAGGCCTCTCCCATACTTCTCCAACTACCCCGATCACGTACTAATTGTGGCCATGTTGTCCCTGAAAACTTCATCTCATCCGCCCACCTAACTTTGTGCCGCCACCTGCTACGCTTCCCTTCCTTAGTGACCATCGGCTATATTCCCTCCTAATTGCATGTCCTGCCCATGCCCATTTCTTTTATTTTTTATTTCAACTAAGATGTCATTAACTCGCGTTTGTTCCCTCAGCCAATCTGCTCTTTTCTTATCCCTTAACGTTACACTTATCATTCTTCTTTGGATAGCTCGTTGCGTCGACCTCAATATAAGCAGAACCCTTTTCGTAAGCCTCCAGGTTTCTGCCCTGTACGTGAGTACTGGTAAGACACAGCTGTTATACACTTTTCTCTTGAGCTATAATGGCAACCTTCTGTTCATCATCTGAGAATGCCTGCCAAACGCACCCCAGCCCATTCTTATTCTTCTGATTATTTCAGTCTCATGGTCCGGATCCGCGGTCACTACGTCTCCTAAGTAGATGTATCCGCATACCATTTCCAGTACCTCGCTACCTATTGTAAACTGCTGTTCTCTTCCTAGATTGTTAAACATTACTTTAGTTTTCTGCAGAATAATTTTTAGACCCACCCTTCTGCTTTGCCTCTCCAGGTCAGTGAGCATGCATTGCAGTTAGTCCCCTGAGTTACTAAGCAAGGCAATATCATCAGTGAATCGCAAGTTACTAGGGTATTCTCGATTAGCTCTTTTCCCCAATTTTAGCAAATATCCCCAATTACAGTTAAGCTAATAATAACAAAACAATCACAAGCGGTTACGAGAATTACAAGACTAGCCGTTTTGCCTCCCCATCTTGAGCTTGCTGAATCGCCTTAGGCGGTCTGAAGGTACCACTTTTGCCTTGACATTTCAATGTAAAGGCTGGCATAACATGATCTCGCTTGAAATACTGGGCTCCGCTCTGATGCTCGAGTGCTGTCAGGCTTCCTTAGCACACACTTTCGCATCTGAATGCACTATGACAATGATTACATGAAGACAATGAAAGGACATTTCTGGGTTGATGACGGTAGTATTACGACGAGAGCATGGCGTCGTTAGCTTGATGATAATGGGATGGCTGGGAGCGTATGCCGACGATGGCTTGGCGATGATTTATATGAGGACAACTGTGTGAGGACGATAGCGTCACGATCATGATGTTACTAGGATGGCGTGGCGATGACTATACGACAAGAACGGGGCAATGAAAGTGAAATAACGATGGTGCGACTCCGACAACTCGACATAAAAATGAATCCATGACGACGTCTCTATGAAGAAAACGCAAGAGGATGACGACACAATCACGATTCAATGACCACAGATTCATCACCGTAAACTGACGAAGCAGTTATATCGATAGAACGGTGCCAGCATGTCGGCATTGTCATGACGTCCACTATGAAGACAATGTTGTGGCGATAAAAGTATGACGACTACAGCATGACGATGGCAACGTCACACGGTTGGTATTACGGAGCTCTAAAATGAGAACAATTGCGTGACGACGTCTGTACGACGAGGAAGGTATGGTGGTGACAGCCTGGTTAGAATTAACTGACGAGGCTGTAATGACGACCCTAGAAAGACAAGGACAGTCATAACGAGCACAACGACTGTGACGGTGGGGACGAGGCCATCGCTACACCGAATGCAAGACGACGACGTGTCACTTCTACTTGGCTCAGAATGCCTTAAACCATGCAGGCCATAACCTTCGCATGTGCTCAAAGGCTGGACTTAGGCAATTTAATGAGTGGGCCCGAGTGCGGATACGGCCCGTGTAGTGCATTAGTAGGAAAGGTTTTGATTACCGAGCATCCCATTTCAAGTCACCATAAATGTTTATGTTAAGTTCAAGAAAAGGCTTGTTTCCTATAGTGAAGTTAATAAAAGCTTTGTGAGTTAACCCTAACCTTGTAATTAGGCATTGTTCCCATGGTTCCTTTATTAATAACATTGCATATATCAGAAGTAACAGTCACCCGATGGATGTTTTAATTTTTGTTGCACATTGGAAGCAGATGAAATAGCTTTGATTTTCGTGTCGCATGCACTGGAAAGCTCAGATCCCTGCTGCCAAAGAACAAAAAAGACATAATGGTGAATATAAAGAAGTTGTGACAAGAAAGGGAGAGAATTCTTTTTATTTCATTTTTCAGCATCGCAGCTCGGTAGAGTGCGGAACTTCAAATGTTAGGGATCGTCATTGATAGCAGGCAAGTGCTTTTTTGTCAGCGCTGTTCTTTTAGTTCTTTTTTGTCACAGTGCTTGTGGGTGCAGGCATATGTATGACCTGCGCATGATAAACCTCCCCCCTTAAATAATAGGTCTATGTCTGGGCACAATCCAACGCCTTAGTAGGGTGTATGCCAGCAACCAGCGCCAGGCTGGTTCAATGTTGTTGTGTGGCTAGGGCCAGTGCTAAGGTTTTCGAAAATTGTGGAAATCATGTTTATTGGTTCATTGATAACTTGCTATGGGATAAGTTAAGATTTGAACGGAAAAGTATTGAAAATGCCTTTGTACAAAAGAATAATAATAATCGATTTATTATTGCATTATCAAGACATTTTCTTCGATATTCATACATATCTTTTCTTCGTGCTGCCTGATTCATAATAAATACCCACCATATTCAATACTTTTCAACATAGAGTCCAAAAAAGTGGCTAAATCTCTAGTATCAGATACACTTTGCGGAGACAGCAGAGCTTTATGGAAGCATATATTAGGAGACTCATTTCCAAAAGAGAGCTTCCATTTATATTTTCGACAATTTAATGGCGATTGTTTACTCTTGACAAACACAAAAAACATCCGTGTGTTGCAGTTGCGTAGCGCCGGATGCCATGAAAAATCAGAATTATACATTAAGGCGCAAACCTATCACAAAATATTGCATCGTCATTATCAGATGTACAGTAAAGACGGTGCTTTCGCGATGAATATTTCAAGAGGCGGTTGTTTTCTCTGCGTACATAGATATCTTGGTTTGAAAAACAGCCCAGGATGCAACTGCGAAGATGATAAAATAGGTTGTGTGAGCGATTTGTTTCATGTACTATCATGATTAAACGCATTTCTAAATACATGTACCCAGCTCTTTCTAACGCAAAAAATATCTGCTCGTGTATTGCAGCTGCGTTAATTCGTTAGAATAAACTCAAAAATACCCTTAAAAGTAAGGTGTTTGGAACGCCACCATGGGCCTTATAACGTAAAGCTATTCCAATATGTTTTTGTTCCGATCTCTTGACGTCTAATTTGCGTAACCACCAACGCACTCATCGGGCGGTCACCTGCAGGGTTGTCTCAACACACCAATCAAATGCTCTCCTCGCTCATTGGAGGTCACTTTTGTTTGCTTGGAGAACGAATAGCATTTCCTACACTGAGCGGCTTGTCTTATCTAATTGGCTCACAAAAGGTGAGGAGTACGCCCAAATGGAGAGGGATTCGATGGGGCCGAACCACTACACTGAAAACCGATAACCTGGTGAAAAGGGTGGTGCTGGCGTCTGTGATTGGTCCGGTTTCCCTTACTTAGCTTGCGGTGGCTGGTCCATAATCGTGGCGGCATGCAACGGTAGGTTAAGAATGCTGCTAAAACGGATCCTCAGCAAAGAAGATTTGGCAGAGAGAGGTGGTAAACGTGCCGAAAGTGCTTGAAAACGTTACAAGGCCAAGGAAGAAGCTTTATTTTGCGTATATAAACCCATCCTATCCGGCGGGTGCGAGTAGCCAGTGCCTGAACGATCGGCGGCAGCCATCTTTTGTTCCTTTCAGAACGGGGGAGCCTGCGGCTATTCGGAAGAAAACTCAGTTTTATTCGGCATATTAATGCGTATTGAACGCGCACACGTCCCTTTGGCGCGCTGAGCTTTTGGGACTTTGTGACGTCGCGTGACACGCAGGTGAAGTGGGTGAAGCCCGAAAACTATTGGCCAATATCCAAGGGCTAATGGGGAAAGGGCGTCGAATCAGAAATAATTAATGTTTCTTTGTTTGATCAAATCATACATAATCAGTGTGTACACGTCATATCAGATGGGGAGCTATCGCGGTTTTCGTGACGTCGCGTACAGACAGGTGATGTGGGGGTGGTGCAAAAAGTTTTTCACCAATCGCGGAGGGCTGATTGCCGAATTGAAATAGAACATCTTGGAATAGTTTTACCTTATCGCGCCCCATATTCCCAATGCTGTTCACTCAACAATTGAACTAACTATTCGGCCTCCTACACTGTGAGTGAACCGTTATAAACATTAGAAAATAACGAAAATCTCAGCAACGTGCAGCGCGTTTCGACTCTGCCGGTCAAATTCGTGCCTAAGGCGTACTTCATATGGACAGCTTGTTTTACCGTGGCCGGTCTCACCGTTAAAATTTTGCCCATCTACGCTACAGTGTAATAGAAACCTGAGCCTCTGCAGTAGCACGTCTAATCAAAGGGGCTTACTTGCTACGTCCATCTGACACCAGGGCACAATGATTGTCCAAGCTAGTGTTTCTTTTCACGAAAGCCCGGCCTCAGTGAGTAGTTATTACCATGTGGCCGCTAGATGAGGTGACGTGTTCTAAGGCAGCAAGAAAGAGGTGCCCTGTCTACGGCACGCTCCTCATAGAAGATGTCAATGCCTCGCCCGGTGATTCTTCTGTCTCCATGCCTCGCCCAAAGATGAATACCACTCAGGAGTCTGACAAAAATATTCGCTACCACACCATAACCGTTGGCCAGCGCTCACCTCAAGCAAATACGCAAGAAAACTAACCAACGCGTGTCACTGAAAGGGACCAACAATGATCACAATGTTCTATATGACATAACATCATGTGTTAAGTCACATGATGTTATGTCACGTGGTGATGACAGTCCCTGTCATCACCAGTTATAAATCCATGATAAAAAGTATTTGTAGTCGCCGTAAAGTTGGAAATCATCTCCAAATGATGGATGCGCCGCCACTGTTTTACACTGAAGTAGGTACAACAGTCTTCCTGCTGTTACACTGTAGACCTGAATAAATTAGGTGAAATTATATAGCGCGAAAAGAAACACCGCCTCACTGCATCATATATTTTACTCACAGTTTTCCCAAAATATACAAAAGATATCGCCAAAGACATGTTTTTGAATGTTTGCGCAAATATGCTGTTTGCTCTCAACATGTCACCACACCAGTCCAGTCAACAAGTGCATTTCGGCTTTGAATAAAAAGATGATGAATGATATACTTTTAGGATGTATGTTCGAAGAACAGTATCACAATGGAATTCTCTTCCACAAACCTTTTTTTCTGTACTCGGATTTCGCGAAGGAACTAGACCATTTTCTTTTCCATTCTTTGTCCTTGTATGCATGTGACGGCATTGTTGTACTTGTACATTTGTGTGTATGTGTGTAATCACTGTCCTGCTGGATTTCATTATTTTGCACTGTGGCCCCTTTTGAATAGGCCTGCTTGGCCTGCGGTATTCTCTAAATATATAAATAAATTATTGTTTGAATAACAAGGCTGTCACACGACTACAGTGCTTAAGAGACCACAGAAGTATAAGTGTACAACAATAAATTTGAGCAGGTTCATCAACCATAAATTTTACTTCTGCAGCTACAACATTGGCTGTTTCTTGTAGCGTAAACACTACCTAATATGCTGAATGTATATGAACAGGTATACTTGGCTATAAATACTTGCCTACCCAACGTAAAACTATAAGCATTCCAGTGCATATGATGCTTGTTCTAGACACTTGTAGGTTTGCATTAATACTTTTAGGATTGGATAAAATGGTTTCAATTCACCTGCCCAATAATCTAACTCTTACTGATAGCATTTTAATTTCGACTTGGTGGTTGAACATATTCTGACCTGAACCGCACCAACCAGAATGAATAGAAGACAGCCCACTATACTGAACAAATACATAGGCAGAAACAGAACACGTAGAATGCGACCCAAAGTATTAAAAATAATTCTTAACGCCTGTGCAATTAGGACTTGTTGGTTGATTATTATAATAAAATTACACTAGTGCCAATGAGAACATCCTGTGTGGTGCTGATCAAATCAAATTCCTTTATTGAGCAACACTGAAACAAGAAGAAAACGCCTTAAAAAGAGCAAGCAGATAGCTTAGCACCATCTGCTAAATAGTGTTCTGCTTTAACAGAACTAGGTAGGCAAAAATATTGCAAAAATTTCATTTTTTGTTTTTGGCACAACCTGAAATCCGCTACCTTTTCTGAACAAGAATGAATCATTTATCTCAGTGCTACTTCTTTCCGAAAAAAAATGACTTATTTCCAAATCTAAACAGTGGTCCACCATGCCCCCATCGCCAGCCTTCTTGCGAAATGTATCCGTAGTGCATTCATCAAAGCCGTATGAAGAGGTTAGCATTTTGAAGCTGGAGTGCATTGGGCGTGTTAAGAAAAAAAAACGTGGACACAAGACTGCGAAAATCGAACGAAGACAGCTTTCAGACGGGAAATGGATTTCTTCGTGGGGACGTCTGAGCGATGCCTTCATTGACAAGCTCGAGAACAGCTATGGTTTGGCCATTAGAAGAAATAGTGGCAGATTAGAGGACACGCGAAAAGCTGTCCCGGCCACATATTTTCGCCTAGCATCAAAGGATACCAATTCATCCCATGGCCTTTGCCCCAAAGACACCTACACCTGGTGAAAATTCTACAAAGCCCAGATAAATGGTTGATTATGAACACCTTTCAGCAGCAGTTCTTGAGGTAGTGAAGCCCATTTATCAGTAGCACGCTGGTCCAAGCTATATGCTGAATGCCTCCATGGAAAAACACAAGTCCCTAACAAGTCTTTTAATGATGTCGTATGCGAATGCGCTCAAAAAGTGTTTTTTAACATCAAACACTGAAAATATCAACGCTTGATGCTGTGCTCACATTTAATGATGGCAGTAGAGCCCGAGCCATTGTGCTGAACTCATTTAAAATTTTACCAGGGCACTCCACAGTGCAGGGGCTATGCGACATTGACCTGCATCAACAGTACTTCGCTGAAGGGCAACAGTACTTCGCTGAGAGGCTCGGAAGGCAAGACGCCTAACCACAATAAGAAAAACAGTGATTCTGGTGACGAGTATCTGACTGGTGCATTTTTAAATGGTTTGTCAATTTGCTACTCTTTTATTGTACTTTTTAATAAATCAGCTTTTGCACTTTAAACGCAAATATCTGAAAACCTATTATTTTAATGCATTTCTTCCTGCATATCAGCAACCCCAAGTGCTAAGAACATAATTTTGAGCCAGTATTTAGACCAGAGACAGGGAAATGTACTGCAGAAGAAATATTGCTGCATAGTGATACACGTTTGTTAAAGACGACAGTTAATGTCTGGTACTGAGTGATAATTAGGTACCTGCAGTAAGAAATCAACCAAAAAAGGCATGGAAATCTTAAGCGACAAATCTGCTACAGTGAAAAAAAAGCGTGTGCAGCTTGCACTAGTGGTGCAAGGCTACAGTCAACAGCGGAGCTTGTGATAACCTAGTTCGTACGTAGCTTGCTAAAGTTGTTTGTAGGTTTTCCGAGGAAATGCTAGGTTTCGCTAAGTGGTTAGTAGGCATGACCAAGTCGTTTCTACGTTTTGCGAGGTTATCGTACACGGTAAAAAAGAATTTCCCTGACTTTACGGCAAATCTGCTGGTTGTGTGGGACCGAAGGCTTTTCCGTAAATAAAGAACGGTCATTTCCGTGGAACGGACAGCCGTTGAAAGGAGACCATAATACAAAATACGAGTCCTTTCGTACCTACAGAACGCAAGACTTTGTATGCTGAATGGGTTTCATAATCGTTAGAGTACAGGTGCTTCTGATATTCAGAAAGCGCAACACACCGTGTCCGGAATATGTACTATCATCTTTAACGTACAGGTGCTTCCTGTATTCAGAAAACGAGAGTCTGCATGCTAAATCTGTACTATATCCATTAAAGTACAGGTGCTTCGCGTATTTCGTCCCTCAGAGCATATCAATATTTTGGAAAATGCACTATCGGGGACAAAACCGCCTAGCACGTGCAAGCATTGACCAAACTGTTTTTCTTGACCGTGTTTTTTTTTGTGCATAGTTCAATGGCCCCTACCAATATTTTAGGAGGAAAGCTGGTGCATGTAATAGGTCAAGAGAAGCCAAAGTGTTGAAATGAAGGCAGGAAGGGTGTGCTTAGCAGTGGTGGTCGTGGTCGAGCTGGTAGGAGCTCTGCTGTCAGTTCTTGCAAAGTGTAGTGGTGTCCAAAACAGAAAATGATGTACATATGTAAGCAATCATTATTCAAGTAGACCTAGTCTTCCTGGAAGACAAAATATGAATTGAGATAAACTGTTCGACCATTTCAATAAGGCAACGAAGAATTAAAGAAAACACATTTTGTACCAAGACCCATATTGTTAAGATCAGTAGAAAAGGTAAACGGAGGCACATGATGAATACACAATTTGTATATTCAACATGTGTAGAAAGATATATTCACGAAATATTTAAAAAATAAAGACATCAAACTTAAACTGGACCTGATCACAAAACAGTAAAGAACAGCCTGTGAAAAAAATGGGATGGGCAGTATGACAACCAGGTGCAAGATTGCGAAACGTTTAGCGCTGTTTATATTCATGGCGCTAGTGATTGCTTCAGCTTTCTGTATTCCTTTGAACCCTTTGACTTACTTGAACAAGCAAATTTGTCAATTTTTAAACTATTCTCAGTTCCAATTTTGTTCTCAGTTTCAGCGTCATTATACCGCAAGAAAATGTTATAGGCAGTTCTGCTGTGTGGGCATTCATTCAGCAGTAATATCCACAGGCGTAAGGTCAAATTTAATGGTGTAAATGGACGTTAGCTCCTGGCAAACCATTAGCTGGTCCTTTTTTAGCACAGATGCCTACCCATTATATATGGTGGCAGGAGCGCAAGCTAACTACATTATCCTTGTTGCCAGAGCCAAAGTGAAGTTTGGTAACAATGCGTGAATGAAACAAACAGCATTCCACAATACTGATTCAACTAAACCAGAAAAGTTGCTAAAATTATTGTACCCCCGTACACACACTAATTATACACCGCAGTGACTCTCACTGACCCTGCTATTATAACACTACGGATCAAGGGAGCGGAATTACGGGATCTGAGGCCATAATTCTGTTTGTTAGAATATCAAATGTGCTTTAAATCATTGCTAAATTTCAACTAACAAAAGAGCAGGCAGTTTTCGATATGGTGACCGATGCATATGTATTTAGCTGTAATACATTCAGTGCAAGTTAAAACTCTAATTTATCTCATTTGACACAACTTAAATTCAATATTCTTCTAATAAGCGACGCACTATAAGCCATCCGAAACAATGAAACAACTTTCAAGAACCTGAATCGCCGCCTGGGCCGTGGCGAGGTGGTAGAATGTGTTCTGTGTAAAATACTGTGCCTGTATAGCCTAATGCTGTGGAAATTTCATTTAGTATCAGTTGTGAAGGTTTCTAAATTAAACTGCACACAGTAAAAACCATTATGCAGGTTTGCGAAATGCAAAACTCCTCGTTTTGTTGTTTATAGCTAATCAAACGTAGGGCCATGACATGTCCACCATCATCGTCATTCCTAAACAATCAAACCGAATAGCATCACTCTAAGTGTTGTGTGGCTTCTGTCTCACATTTTCTGTCAAAAATTGTTAGTGTGGGGTGCTTTAACTGTTGTATAAGCATCCTCCGCTCTTATAATAAAAAAAGAGGAATACATGTATAATTCCCATCGGAACCCTCATGAGGTATTTAGTAATCTGAATAAAGAATTCCATATTTAGTTCGGAAGACAGATTTCATTTCACTTAAAATTGGCATCAAGCCGATGATTCTTGCATTTGGTGCTATATTTTTCTTTTATTTCAGTTGGAATGTGTATGCATCGTCAGTGATATCAGTTGACATATCTTGATTGACTGGTTTCCCAATTTAGGCAAATTCCAATTCGCAAAGAACCTTGTAGAAGACACGAAGAATATACTTAGCAAGTGTATATATTTAACATTTGCAAGATGCCAGGCTCTTGAACGCATATCTAACCCTTAAAAAGACACTCTTTCACGAAGGCAAATAAGGCAATAATCAAAATTAGAAAAACCTAAGTAATGTATTCGAAGCGTGCATTGTGGTTTCTTCGCATATGCAGGTAAATCACAAAGATAACCAAGATACACTAAGCAAAACTGCGCGTTAGCAGCCGCGTCATGCCTATTTGCTGGAATGCAGTCACTGCAGCACTTATGGAGGGTACACATCGGATGCCGCCGCCCATTTCTGGCACGCATCATTCAACTGCGACAAATGCACACTGCAAAAACGTGAAGATTTTTTTTTTTTTGAGGAAGCACACCGTGACGAAAGCAAGATAGGAACACATAAGCATAACCTGCGCCTCACGGGTAAAATTAAAGATCATCGTAGATTTGTTGCTGTGCTACGGACACAGTTACAAAGAGCCCGGAAACATCACACACTGCACACGAGATTGTGTTAACAAATTCTGGGCTACCTTTAAACGGCAGCTGGACGTTACTTCAAATAGAAACGAAGTGATGGCGCAGGCAATGCAGGTAACGGCTGCGCATAACGTCATTTAGGGCAACATAATGTTACGTGTAGCTGACGTACGAGTCTATTTACAATATATTTACACGTAGACAAACGGTGGCAATGATGGCGACGCTATATCAAGCGGTGGCCACGTCGTCTTCCTTCTGCTCAGTGCAGCCACAGTGTGGCGGCTGTTCCGTAGCATCACCCCCGGCAGTAGAAGCGCCGTCCCGGTGCTTAATCTACACATCCGCGGCGAGAGGTGTGTGATACGGCTTTAGTCTCGCCACGTGAACGATGCCACTTGCAGCCGACGATGACGCTGAGAGGCTGGCGGGGATGACTTCATAGGTGACATCGGTCACTTGTCGCACCACACGGTATGGGCCAGTGTAGCGCGACAGCAGCTTTTCGGAAAGGCCCACACGTCGAATGGGGGACCAGAGAAGCACCAGAGAACCCGGACTAAATTGTACGTCGCGATGGTGGCAATCATAGAGGCGTCTCTGTTGCTCCTGCGAGGCCTCGAGACGGGTGCGGGCGAGCTGGCGCGCGTGGTCGGCGTGTGCGATCGCGTCGCGGGCGTATTCAGTGGTTGAACGTGTGGCCGAGGGCAACAAAGTGTCCAAGGGCAACGGGGGTTCTCGGCCATATAGGAGATAGAATGGTGAATAGCCGGCGGTGTCGTGACGCGATGAATTACACGCGAACGTCACATATGGTAAGTGAAGATCCCAGTCGTGGTGGTCGGTCGCAACGGACTTGGATAGCATGTCGGTGATGGTCCGGTTGAGGCGCTCCGTGAGGCCGTCAGTCTGTGGGTGGTAGGACGTGCTGAACTTGTGCTTAGTCGAGCAGGAGCGGAGGATGTCCTCGAAGACTGCCGACAGAAAGCTGCGGGCACGGTCAGTGAGTAATTGGCGCGGGGCACCGTGCACTAAAATGATGTCATAGAGCAGAAAGTCAGCAACGTCAGTAGCACAACTTGTCGGGAGGGCTCTGGTGATTGCGTACCGCGTAGCATAATCAGTAGCGACGGCGACCCATTTATTTCCGGAGCCCGAGAGAGCAAACGGTCCAAGAAGGTCTAGACCAACACGGAAAAAGGGTACCGGTGGGATGTCGATCGGCTGAAGACATCCAGCTGGAGGTGTGGAGGGCTTCTTCCGGCGCTGACAGGGCTCACAAGCGGCAACGTAGCGCCGCACGGAGCGGGCGAGACCCGGCCAAAAGAATCGACGGCGTACACGGTCGTATGTGCGCGAGACGCCCAAGTGTCCAACCACGGGAGCGTCGTGAAGTTGTTGGAGGACAGTCGAACGCAGGTGTGATGGAATTACGAGCAGAAGGTCATGGCCGTGTGGATCGAGAGTGCGGCGGTATAGTGTCCCTTCCTTAAGGAGAAACATCCGGAGAGAGGCGTCGCCAAGCGTTGACTCCAGATGGTCCATGATGGCTCGTAATGAAGGATCGCGGCGTTGCTCATTGCCGATTTCGAGCAACTGGGACACAGAGAAAACGCAAGTGATGGTGTCCGCATCAGCCGGGTCGTCGACGGGGTAGCGGGACAAACAATCGGCATCCTGGTGCAAGCGTCCCGTCTTGCATACCACGGAGAAGGTATATTCTTGCAGGCGTAACGCCCAGCGAGCGAGTCGTCCCGTGGGGTCCTTGAGCGAGGATAGCGAGCAAAGCGCGTGGTGATCAGTGATGACACAGAAGGGGCGTCCGTACAAGTATGGACGAAACTTGGCAAGAGCCCACACAAGAGCGAGGCACTCGCGCTCTGTGATTGAATAATTGCGCTCGGCGGGTGATAGAAGTCGGCTGGCATAGGCTATAACGCGATCATGTCCACGCTGGTGTTGTGCTAATACTGCTCCTATGCCGTGACCACTGGCATCAGTTCGAACTTCCTTTGAAGCAGACGGGTCAAAATGGACCAGAATTGGAGGCGTGGTAAGGAGAGTAGTGAGCTGCGAAAAAGGTGCGGCATGATCAGGTCCCCAAGAAAATAGGGCGTCTTTCTTCAAGAGGTCGGTAAGGGGACGGGCGATGTTCGCAAAATCCTTCACAAAGCGTCGGAAATATGAGCAGAGCCCTACGAAACTACAAACGTCCTTGGATAACTTCGGAACAGGAAAGTTCGTAAGGGCGCGAATTTTGTCCGGGTCAGGTCGCACGCCTCTGGCGTCCACGAGGTGTCCAATGACGGTGATTTGGCGGCGAGCGAAGTGACATTTTGACGAGTTCAACTGGAGACCGGCGCGGCGGAACACGTCAAGAATCGCTGAAAGGCGGTCTAGATGCGTGTCAAATGTGGGTGAATAATCGATGACGTCGTCCAGATAGCACAAACAGGTGGACCACTTGAACCCCTGAAGCAAAGAGTCCATCATTCGTTCGAAGGTGGCGGGCGCGTTACAGAGACCGAAAGGCATCACCTTGAAGTGATAAAGGCCGTCAGGGGTAACAAATGCAGTCTTCTCTCTGTCCATGTCGTCGACGGATATCTGCCAATATCCGGACGGTAAGTCGATAGAAGAAAAATAAGTGGCACCGTACAGGCAGTCTAGAGCGTCATCAATACGTGGCAAAGGGTACACGTCCTTTTTTGTGATTTTGTTCAGGTGGCGATAATCGACACAAAAACGCCACGCTCCATCCTTCTTTTTGACAAGTACGACGGGAGAAGCCCAGGGACTACATGAAGGCTCGATAATGTCCTTTGCAAGCATCTTTTTGACTTCCTGTTGAATAACAGCTCGTTCTGACGCAGAAACACGATATGGACGTCGGTGAATAGGGTTCGCATCGCCAGTGTTTATGCGATGGGTCACGACGGACGTTTGACCTAAGGGTTGATTGTCAAAGTCAAAAATGTCGCGATAGCCTTCAAGAACGCGGCAAAGGGCTGCAGCTTGAGCAGGTGTAAGGTCAGAGGAGACCATCTTCTTAATGTCGACGTCAGTACTGTGCGATGACGTCACGGTATGGGCTGAGCTGTAACGATCTTCCACTATAAATGGCTCGACCTCATCATCCGGCAAAGCGCGAATTATAGCCAAGGATATCCCCTGAGGCAGAACTTGCGCTGTTAGCGCGAAATTGACGAGTGGAAGGCAGGTGCGGTTGCCAGTAATTTTCAGCACAGTGTGCGGCACGATAACACCATGTGTAAGCATAACGGCCGGAATTGGTGCGGCCACGTAATTGCCGTCAGGTACAGCTGGTGAGGACAACAAGTCTACGTGTGTCATAGAGTGAGGTGGTAGGCGAATAAAATCTATGCAGCTCAGATGGCTGGGAGGCGGGTCCACAGGGTCGGCAAGAAGAGGCAAGTCAAGGCGAAGTGAGCCGGCCGAACAGTCAATGAGGGCATAATGATGGGCAAGAAAATCCAGACCGAGAATGAGTTCGTGACGGCAATGCTCGATGACGGTGAAGAGAACGACGGTGTGTCTCTCAGCAATGGTGAGTCGGGCAGAGCACATGCCAACAATAGCGACAGTCCCTCCGTCGGCGACTTGTACAAATCGGTTCGGGGCAGGCGTCAGAACTTTCTTGAGCCGACGGCGAAGAGCAGCACTCATAGTGGACACATGCGCCCCGGTGTCAATCAACGCGCACACAGGAACATTGTCGACGAGAACGTCCAAAAGATTCTTGTTCGTCGGTAAGGTGAAGCGAGGATTTTGAGCCAATGTCGTCTTTGCAGCTTCACCTCCAGAAGCTGCGCTGTCTAGTTTTCCGGTCGGGGGTGCGGCGAGTAGGTCGGAGAAGGAGCACGGCGAGACGGGGGCGAGCGAGATTGACGACGGGAGGGAGAAGGCCAGCGGGAGTAGCGGGGTCGTGTCAAAGGCGTCGCAGGGTCAGATGATGTAGCGGGCATAGAAGGGGCGAAGGAAAAGGACGCACTAGAGGGGCGAGGGTGGTAATTAGGAGAATAGCGTGTCGGGGAAGTCCAGCGGCTGCGGCAGTGGCGAGTGACATGTCCAATGCGTCGGCAGTTAAAACAGATCGGCTTGTCGTCCCCGGTTCGCCATTCGGAGGAGTTGCGCTTACCAAAAGAGTAAGAAGGGCGCGGTGGGGCCGTGCGTGGAGAGAGAGGTTCCGAGCATGCGGAACGAATGGAGTGCAGGCCGACGTTGGATAACTCTTGACGGACGATGGCCTGGATCAAGGACATTGTCACCGGAGAATGATCAGGTGACGGAAATGAAGGGGCCGCTGGTTGTGCCGCTTCGACCTCACGATGAATGATGCGGGTCAAGTTGTCACATCGCGACGGCTGGTGGAAGAGGTCGTCACAGGATGAGGTAGCAACTGTGTTGGGAAGTCGCGTGATGTGCTGGGATACCCGGTGGCTTTTAGCATGCTCAAGACGGCGGCACTCCTTGAGGATCGTATCGATGCTGGTGACGTTGGTAAACACCAGTAAATTGAAGGCGTCGTCAGCAATCCCTTTGAGAACGTGATTTACCTTATCGTCCTCAGACATGGTCTGGTCAGCCGTGGCACAAAGGGCCAAGACGTCGAGAATGTAGGACACGTAGGACTCGGTCGACGTCTGTACACGTGTGGCTAGGGCTTTCTTGGCATTGACTTGACGACCGAAGGGATTGCCAAAAAGGTCGCAGAGCTTCTCTTTGAAGAGATCCCAGCTCGAGATGTCCTCTTCGTGAGTCTGGAACCATGCAAGTGGAGCTCCGTCGAGGTAGAAAAGAACGTTCGCGAGCATAATAGCCACATCCCACCTGTGACTGGTGCTGACACGTTCGTGTAAGCGGAGCCAGGCGTCAACATCAGGACTGCCGACTCCGTCGAAAACACCAGGATCCCGAGGTGGGGAAATGGCGACGTAGGTCGGGGCTGCGGGCGGAGACGGTTGCGTAGATGAAGTGCCGCCAGCAGGAGCCGAAGTTGCACTGTCGCCGTTGCGACCGCTGCGATGCTCCATGACGGGTACGGGGAACGTCCACCTCCACCAAATTAATGTTACGTGTAGCTGACGTACGAGTCTATTTACAATATATTTACACGTAGACAAACGGTGGCAATGATGGCGACGCTATATCAAGCGGTGGCCACTTCGTCTTCCTTCTCCTCAGTGCGGCCACACTGTGGCGGCTGTTCCGTAGCAATATGTATGTATTTAGGGCAACATATGTCTCGCAACATATGTATGTAGTTGGTCCCAAAATGACTCAAAACCTGCTGTAGTGGTTATTATTGCAGACATCACGGAGGCCACGAAGGACGCACAGTTATACAGACGGCGCTGGCGGCGCCAGTTCCAAGATACCGGTGTTGTTATGGGCTCTCTGTAATGGTCAGGTGGCGCAGTGATCGGCGTTAGATCGGCTCAGCCGTCAGCGCCACCGTGTCAGTTACGCGAAACACCGAGGCGGCCCCGGATACGGAGGCCTGCTTTTGCGGCGCTCGTTTGAAACCTGTCGGTCATTATAAATTGCGGATTTAAGGCAATCGAAAACATCGCGGCCCATTTTGGACAACCTACGCTTGACAAAGAACGGCAAGTTTACGATTACAACCATGTATATCGCGTCAAAGAAGTAAACAGCACGGACATCACAGAAAGGTCCTTAAGTTAAATTATGTTTTAGTTGCCAAAACCACAATATGATTAGGAGGCATGCTGTGTTGAGGTGACTCCGGAATAATTTGGACCGTCTGCGCTTCCTTGACGTCAACTTAAGTCTTATTACACGGGTGTTTTGGTATTTCGACCCCATCTAAATTTGGCCGCCATGGCCGGAATTTCCGCCCGCGACATCTTGCTTAGCAGCCCAACACCGTAGCCACTAAGCAACCACCGCAGGTCGCGAAGTATTTGTCTGAACAAAGCAAGCTTGATTACGACGTTGAACTCAAAGTGGGTTAAAAATCACTATTTTATGCCACTTAAGTAAGCAAATACGGCCTTGGACGTCTTTCAACTGTCCTTTGTCGCTTCATTACTTGGAGCGTGCCTTGCACCTCACAACTGTAGAGTCTTTTGGCGAATTGGCAGGTAAGTGCTTTTTTCTCTAGTGAAAAAATGCGTCGATCACATTCTCGTATTCTTGTTCGGGCTCGAATGTGAGAGTTCATTACTGCTGAAGCACCATACAGATGAATCAGCTGAAACTGAAGAACATAAAAACTGAACAAATATGCGCTAGCGTGTCGAGAGAAATGCTAACCTTCGAATACTCGACGTGTGCTGCAGTGTACTTCAACCTTAGTTCTGTTGTTCTAAGTGCGAGAAAACATCGGCATGAATGAGGTCGGTTCCAGTCCTCGCGCATTGATCTTCGCGCTCTAAGAAACACATTGCGTTCAAAGCTCCAGCATGGAGCGCTTGCGAAGCTAGATTTGACACATAACAAGCACTGCGCATTTGTTTTGGAGCAATAGGAGTTAAACAAGTATCTAAATAGATTTACAACAGCGGGAATCAGTTCATGCGTTTTTATGCTGTTGACACTTATATTGTGTGTTTTGACGGATGCCGCAGCTGGTTCTCTTTTATTTTTATCTTCTTGTTTTCGCATTGACGTCTTAGCTCGTTTAACAGAAATTCTCAAGGCTGACACGAATCGCGACGAGGCACTTCAGCCGCCGGGTTGCTTCCCCCAGTTTTGAAGGGAAGCGGTACAGTTTGATGCCGACATCCCCTTCGCGTTTGTGACAATCCTTAACGCAACAGTATCTGCGCTTGCTCTTTTTGTTCACACTTCTCACGGAAGAGCTGCCAGGAGGGCGCGGGGAACCCACTGGAAAATTGGAAAAGCAGGCTTTCAGGCGGGCCTGCGCGTACCAGGGCCAATTGTGAGGTGACGGTGAGGGCGTACCCACGGGTGCCCACCGCTGCTGCTAGGTGGCGCGACATGTACAGGCAAGCTTCATTGCAGGGTGCCCATTGCTCAGCCTTGAATCGGTAGTGCGTTATGCTTAGATGTGTTTGTTTGATCGTGTGTTATTAAGTTTGCTGTAATGAAATGATACGTGGTTCGCGTGCACTGAAGTGTCAGAAGATGGCTTGCGTCTCGCTGTAAACACACCGTATGCGTGGCGCGCCAGCTAAGTGTAGAGCAACGATTTGCATGCCGTGGAGTGGGTTCCCTTCGTCTCCGCTGGCTGTCGTGGAAAGTTTGGTAATGTTGAAGTAATGGTAATGTTTGAATGCGGAAAGTTTGGAAAGTTTGAAGTAATGCGTATTATTAGCGCGCCTCAACTCGTCCACTACGCAGCGGTATGTGTGCTGCGAGTGACATCGTGGACGCAGCACTGGAAACTTGGAGAGCGCCTTTCGACCTCGTCGTACTATTGAAATGGTAAGAAATCGTGCTCGCCAACTACACCTTCGTTCATGCGTGTTGTGTGTGCTTATCGTGTGTGTATAGAGTGCCTTGCGAACGTAAGTGGAACACCCGCGACAACTGTGAAATCTGTGCTGATGCTTGCTCCGTGCTGGTTGTCAGAATTGTTGACGCAACTGTATTGCCACAGTGCGGAATCGATAATCTTGATAAGCGTTTCCTTCCGCTGAGAAAGGTTTCGGAAACTGTGTTCACCTTGTGCAACTGTTTGTGACCTCCCTCTTGTCTGCTAAAGTTGCATAGTGACGACCCGTCTACCTCCTCGCCGATTCTTTCTTCAATGACGTTTTCTCGCTTATAAATGTTTCGACGTTGTACACGATCTCTGCTTACGAGGTTTCCGTTAACGAATAGTTCTAGGGAATAAATGTAAGCCAATCACAACTTGCTACTTGTAGAGTTTTATGTTCAAGAGAAAATGTGTTGACATAATTTTGATTAACTAAACATGACAGGGGAAAGCTGCTTAAGCTAAGTAATAGAAAAAAGAAGATTACATTGTAGTGTGCTGCTGCGGAGGGTCCAAAATTTCATTTAATCAAGAGGTCCCTATTATCATGACATGCGGTGATTCCAAGCATTTGCTCTCTTTCTACATTAGTGCAGACATTGTTTTCAAGGACTCTTTTAGGTGCTGATTGCATGTTTTCACGATATCGCACCTTAATTGTGCCACTGCTATAAGCTAACATACAACTCATTTTGTAGTGGTGAGGCCGTCACCCACAACATAAACCACAAGATTGAAGCGCCCCCATAAATGCAAATCCCATGGATATATGGCTGCAGCAGCATGGCATGTGATCTGTGTGGTCATGTCAGGTGTATGCAATGTACGTGTTGCGAAAAGTGGGCTTGGTATCACTCATGGTGAAATTTTCAACACAATACTTAACATAGCTTACTAAAGAGACCACATATTTATGCAACTTTATTGAGCTTGCTGCTTATTTGTGTGCATAGCCATTATGCCCCCATTATTGTGTTCTGTATAAAACTATACTGCACCTTTCATAGCGTTTAGTATTTTTGCGTAAGTGGCTTAGCTGTAAGTTAAATTATATTTTTGCTTTGTGCATATTATATTTATCACTTTTTTATTTTGGTTTTACTATTCGAAACCTATTTCTTATACTCTACACTTTATTTACATATTTTCTTTTCGGCTATGCACCTTATTTACATATTTTGTTTTCGGTTTTGCTACAATCTCGCGCAGTTTTCTGCGCATGTAGGAATTTAAAGTATAGTGGGCTTAATATGTCACAAGTCTAAGCACGTAGTGTGCACACCATTGTTTATCATTGATATCTTTACAGTTATTTCTGTGTTTCCATACTAATGCCACTGGTCAAATGCACAATTTATGAGTTTGAATTTCTTGAAAATAATATGAAAGTCACTGTTTTCTATGCTGAATTTTCTTCAGTAGTACGTTGGCACAGGCTGATTTGGATGCCTTGTGACCTACAAATGATGCCTTTTTTGTTGCAATAAAAACGGGGGCTCGCCCACATCTCTTGCTATATATGTGATATGTCTGATTGATTTCACTTGTCAATTTTTACAGACGAACGATTGTAATTCAACATAAAGCCCCGTTGTGGAAATGTACGGCCAAGTTAGACGACCATATTGGTCTTTTGAGTGAAATGTGGTGATCTCTTATACACATGATAAGACACCGGCCAGTTTGCCCTACGTACGTTTGACCACATGTGAAAGGGATACAGTACTCTGCATGTGACACACACTGGACACATTTGGTGGTATATTTCACCCAGCAAGCCTAGCTTGCCTGCTTGCCTTCCTAAATTCACTTGCACACTGCCGTGCATATGCTACATACTTTATTTTTCACTGGATATATAGGCATCCTGACAAGAAAGGCTTGCTCAAAGATACCGCTAAATTTGTCTTGTGTCTGTCAGGGGTAGTGTAGTCTAATCCTGTGGTCATGTGTACATTTGGTCCAACGTACATGCAGCAGGCTCGCCGGTGTCTCAACACGTACCTAACAGAGCACCATAATTCACTCACTGGGCCCGTATGTTCGTTCCACTTGACCATGCACCGATGGGACTGGGTCTGCGCGCCAGACAGACTGTTCATCTGTTTTGCTCACCGACGGCAACCAATTGACCAACAAGATTGCTGAGGAGTGCCACATAAAAAATGAGTCACAATCTGTTTGCTGAATTGTCTGCAACCTACTGTTGTAAAAAAATTGTTTGTTGCAAGTAGTTTCAGGTACCTAATTTCTTGTCAAATCTTCTGTTTGACCTATAGAGCAGTTATGCAATCAATTTTCAAAGTTATGTAATTCCTGAGTCTAGTTTTAATTTTCTGTTTCTGAGAAGCTATGTTGCAAGAAGGACCTTTTTTAAATAAATTTCATTACATTTTGAATTACATTTCGGAAGTCTCATCATTGCGCTCCGGATCCACATTTGTGTACATACCCGTACTAGATTAGGAACTAATTGTTTCGATAACTGAAAAAGCACACATATACTGTGCTCATTGTATCAGACAGTGGCACTGAGACTGTTACAAATACCACAAATTGGCAGTTATCCAAAATACTTTGTGAAAACAATTTAAAACATTGGTGGTCCGCATGCATTGGATACTTACATGCATTATCATGATTGCTCAATCTGAAGCTGCACGTGATAAATTTATTATTTGCATATTAGGCATAGTACATACCAACTATGGCTAACAGCGGATTGAATATTATTTTGTCTACCGCACAACTATAGAAGACAGTAGGTCATTCCCTTGTTTTAAAAAAGTTTGTTTGCTATGCATAGTGTGACGTCTGTATAGGACTCTTAGCTCATAGGTGTTTCTACTTGCTATGTTATAAATGGAAATGTCTTATCATTGCAAGATGAGATTGATGTGTGACTGGGCTGCTGTCGGTTGGTGATACGCTTTGTCATTAGCAATGATATTCTACTGCAAGACACATTGACCCAGTGCTATTGTCACAGAATCTTGGGAAATGGAAAATATCCTCAAAAGTGATTCGCAAGAGAACTGCCCCTCTATGCCAGAGTTGTCAGGGAGGTGGGGCGTTCTGCAACTTTTTTGTTATAGTTTTTTCTGAAATACTGAAATAAAACTTAGCATAATGCTACAACTATATAGATAATTTTGGCTTGTTTGTGCCAGGTAATACATTATAGCTGAATGTTCAGTACACCTGAAAATAATTTCAATTGTCTTTTCCAGGCTGCATCGTCACCGATTACTAGAAGGACCAAATGAGGGTAAGAGCTAGCCTTCCCTCACTCGTTTCCTGGGAAGTGAAATAGCAGGTGATCACGTAAAAATGAACTTGCAAGACGTGTGCAGCAGCCAAAGCTCCATACAGGTCATGCTGGTGGTGGAATGCTAAGACAAAGCGCTATGTTTATTTGTTTACTTATTCAATAAATACTTATTTTTTCATATCTCATGAATGCTGGTCAGGGTTCCAGCAAATATTCAGCTAAAATGAAGATAATATTATAAAAACCATAACCTACGTAGCACAGTACCATGATGAAATGTTTTTAGGCAACAAGTCTGCTTTCGATACGAATTCATGAAAACTTCAAAATTTGAAGAAACACTGCTGTAAGGTGAACAAATCTTGCTGATAATTAACAAACGAGATCTCATTTCTATTGGACCCAAAACCATAATTTATTCTGGCAAACTTGAGAAACCATATGCTGCTCTAATATACAATTACTAATTCGTGAGTCGACGCGGAAAACTCTGAAACATTGCAACTATTTCATATAGGCTTAAATTTATACATCAGATTTGTTGACTTTAAATTTACCCGCCGTGGTTGCTCAGTCGCTATGGTGTTGGGCTGTTGAGCATGAAGTCACGGGATCGAATCCCGGCTGCGGCGGCCGTATTTCGATGGCGGCGAAATGCGAAAACACCCGTGTACTTAGATTTAGGTGTACATTAAAGAACCCCAGGTGGTCGAAATTTCCGGAGTCCCCCCACTACGGCGTGCCTCATATACGGAAAGTGGTTTTGGCACGCTAAACCCATAATTTATTTTAATCTTAGCAGACGGGGTCTGCAGAACTGCGATATCTCTTTCTGGCACAGAAACGTGGATTATCAAGCTTCGTGGTGGTGTTTTTATTAAACCTGCCAATTTTTAATAATTTTTACTTCTAGGCTCTGAATAAAATAGTTGTTCCTGCAACGAGTAGAATTTAGCTTTCTCAAATGCCACAAATTCAATTCAAATTAGCTCTGTGGCTGGCTCAAAAGTATTTCCGTATTTTGGATGTATTCGAGTAGGAAAATTTTCAGAATTAGTTGCTAGTTAGAGTTACAGAATTACATTTCTAGTTCTTTTGTTTTGTAATTTACAGTTGCAAACTGAGTAAGTTCTTTTCCTTCAAATTTTGTTATTTTCAGCAGTTTTTAAGAAGAATGGATGGCTTTAATGTAAAAACTATGATTTGAAAAATTTTTGTTGTATGAAACCTAATCAAATTTGGTCCCATAGTTGCCGAGAAAAATTATTTCATTGTTCACGTGCATTACATTGGAGCTCCCGAGCTAAATCTTTTTTTTTAGGCATTCCGTGTGCCGGTCTGGTTTGTATTTCTCACCCTAATTTTAGAATATTGACTCTGGTCTGAAATTTGTTTCCCTTATAGCGAAATTCAAGCTTTTAAACTTTGTGCAATATATGGTGTGCTTCTCCATGAAGACCCCTATGTGCCACATTTTTGCAGGGACTGCCAGTGTTATTTTTGTACTTAAGTATAGACTAAAATTCTGTGTGGTTTCGTCAGGCAGACACAACATGGCAGTGCACATTCATATCAGTTTATTTTCAGGCTTTCAAACTTTCAAACTTATCAAACTTCATGTTTCGTGCGTTCGCACCACCAGCTTCACCTGAGAAGCTTGATGGAAACTACAGTTTGTGAGCAGCAAGTTCAAGTCTGAAGCGTGTATGTAACATATATGACGCATGTGTCTAGTCTAAAGTGCAATAAACATTTCAAACTGAATATTTTGTAGGTGTAGGAAGAATTTTTTTGTCACTGCATTTACTGTAGTCCTTATTGCCTACACTATAGTATTCTAGGACCTTGGTTAATTGCAAGCACTTTACACACATCGGCCTAGCTACTATAGGCATTTGCCTGTTGGGGTTCCAAATCAGCTTCACAGAAATATTCTATAGAAATTTGTCGTTAGCATCCATAGATAAATATGTTCTATAAAAATTAGTGTTTAGCACCTTCAAACCCACTCGATAGAAATATTCTATAGAAATTGGTCTTTAGCATCTATTATCTATAAAGCTACACGATAGAAATGTTCTATAGCAAGCTGCCTTAACGATCTTGAAAGCAACTACATAGAAATGTTCTATAGAAATGTGCCTTTAGAGTTGTTATAAGAATGCGGTATCCAAATAAATTTGAAACTTTATAGGAAAATGCTATAGGCAATCAAAATAAACACAATAGAGATGTATAGAACAAATTCAAAAAAAGTTTTTAAAAATTAAAATTTTTCTGAGGGCCGCGCGCACTGTACAAACAATGCCTAACCGATCGCATGCGCGTGAGCTGTAGCCTAAAGGAGGTGGCATATAGGCGCTTTCAAACCTTAGACAAAGGCCGCCTTCCAAGAAAGCCTTTCTTACGCGCGGATCAGCACCATTGTTAGCGCCCCGTCTCCCCACTCTGAGGATTTGCCCTTTGAGCGAAGATCTCTGCTTAGGCATCCTTCTCTCATTTAGCGCCTCAGTCTTGTGAGGCAATTAAGTATCAGTTCCATCTCATTAGGAATGTCTTCTCCGATGCGTGAGACAGGCAGTCGAGACCGTGAGGTGCTTGCTGTAAGGCCGTCAACACTCGACTAGTAAATTCCCGGTAAGCGCTGAAATTCCTTTTTTTTTTCATTTTCTTTCTTTTTCCACACTACGTTTGAGTATTGTTCAAGTTCGCCGGAAATGTGTTGTATATCTAGCCGCATTCATGGCCGCTTACGTACGGGTGACTCCGAAACGACGATGTTAGAACCGTTGAGGAATACTATGCCATGTCACCTGCTGCGATCAGCAAAATCCCTATTGCGCAGAAAATTTCAAGCATATTTCAAACACTTCTACCACAAATAATCCAAAGAAGTTTTTGGCCATGTAGGACACTCGGCGCTGTACTTGTTGGCGATAAGCTGGCCTCTCCGCCTGTGCGATTATCTGACTGAGCTACGTTGAATGCTCCGTTGCCTTAGACGGAGGTGCAAATCCCGCTGTAAGAGTGTTTTTTTTTTTTACTAAGGTGAGCTTGAAATTCACCTTCTCCAGTGCACAACGTCTACCGGCAAAAATTGCCGAGAGCAAGTGGGGCTATACTAATCGCAGTACAACCACTTGGATTCATGAAGACACTCCCTCACCAAAACAGGAATTGGCCTTCCTGGTGCAGTATTCGGCCACCCCCTCCGAAATGGCTCCCTCAATTACCTAACGGCCTTGAGCAGCTGCGGAGCAGCTGCCCAAGGTGGTGGTGAGACCAGTAACGCAGCAGGGGACGCTATGAATCTCTGGGTCCGGAGAGGCCACCAATGGAAACTGACCCATGCAACATTTACCTCTCGAACCGTCTCGAGTGACGCTAGCTTAGCAGGACTTTTTGAGGAACTATCAGACAATGTGTGGTATTCCCTCCGCCTTAGTGAGATTAGAAGAACAGATGAGGCTTATACATTGCTGAATAACAGACATGTCTTCTGCTATAGAGGCATTTTAGATAAGAAGCAATACGGGGGTAGGATTCCTAATCCATAACGACATTGCGAGCAACATTGACGAATTCTACAGCATAATTGAGAGGGTAGCTGTAGTCGTAATCGAAACTTAATAAGAGGTATAGATTAATGGTAGTACAAGCCTACGTTCCAACATTCAGTCACAATGATGATGAAGTAGATCAGGTGTATGAAGATGTTGAATTTGCGATGAGAAAATTGGAAACACAGCACACTGTAGTAATGGGCGACTTCACTGCAAAAGTGGGCAAAAGCAGGCTGGTGAACAAGCAAATGACCACTACGGCGTCAATTCGAGGAACGCTAGAGGAGATATGCTGGTAGAATTTGCAGAAAGGAGTAGGCTTCGAATAATAAACACCTTTTTCAGGAAGCGTAGTGGACAGAGAGTGGACCGGGAAATGCCTAATGGTGAAACAAGAAATGAAATTGACTTATACTTCCTGCTGATCCCAGCACAGTCCAAGATGAAGTGGTAGCTAGGGTAAATTGCAGTGATCATAGGCTAGTGAGGGCTAGGATTCACCTCAGTTTGAAAAGTGAAAGAGCAAAAGCGGACAAATTCAGGCTGGTACTTGCTAACAAATATGCAGCCTTAGAACAGAGAGATGACGATGGCATAGAGCTAATGAATGCAACCGTAATGGTGTGCTGCTTAGGTAGCAATTAAAGTGGGAGGCAAGGCGACAAGGCAATAAGTAGGCAAGCTTTACGAAGTAACAAAGCACCTAATAAAGAAACGACAAACAATGAAAGTTTCCAACTCAAGAAATAATATAGAATTCGCTGAACTGTCAAAACTTATCAACCAGGTGAAAATACGTGATATTCGAAACTATAACGTGTGAAAGACTGAAGAAGCCGTAAAAAATGGACGCAGCCTGAAATCAGGGAGAAAAAACTTGGCATAGGACAAACCAAGATGTATGCACTGAAAGATTAGCAGGGTGATATCATCAGCAATCTCAAAGATATTGTAAAAGCAGCGGTAGGATTCTATCCTGAACTGTACCATGCCTAGAGGAGTCAGGGTACCTCGAGTAGAACCAGTAATGGACATGATACAGAAACTCGTCCCATATCTAGCGATGAGGTCAGAAGGCACGTTAAAGACATGAAAGAAAGAAGAGCAGTAGGAGAAGATGGAATAACAGTCAATTTAATGAAAAAAGGGAGGAGACCTAATGTTTGGAAAACTGGTGGCTCTCTATACGAAGTGTCTATCGACTGCAAGGGTCACAGAAAATTGCAAGAATACAAACATTATAATAATACACAAAAATGGAGACGTTAAACAATTTAAAAATTATAGGCTCATTACCTTACTCCCAGTATAATACAAAATATTTACCAAAATAATCTCCATTAAAATGAGGGCAACACTGGACTTTAGTCAACCAAGGGAACAGGCTGGCTTCAGGAAGGGATACTATACAATGGACCACATCAATCTAATTATTCAGGATATTGAGAAATCTGCAGAGAATATTAAATCTCTCTCTTATTTTAATAGACTAGGAGAAGGCATTTGACTCAGTAGAGATACCAACAATCATAGCGGCATTACGTAATCAAGGAGTACACAACGCTTACGTAAGTACTTTTGAAAATAGCTACAGAGGTTGTACAGCTACTTTAATTCTACACAAGAAAAGCAGGAAGATACCAATAAAGAAAGAGGTAAGATGGGTGACACAATCTCTCCAATGCAATTCACTGCGTGCTTGAAAGAAGTATTCAAGCTATTAAACTGGGAAGGATTAGGAATAAGGATCGACGGCGAATACATCAGCAAGCTTCGGTTTGCCGACAACAATGTTCTATTCAGCAACACTACGGACGAGTTACAGCAAATGACTGAGGACCTTAAAAGAGAGAGTGTAAAAATGGGGTTGACGAATAATATGCAGACGACAAAGATGATGATAACTAGCCGGGCAAAGGAACAAGAATTCATGATCGCCAGTCGGCCTTGTTGGATCTTGAGGACAATCCCAATTGCTGTCCCCCAGACATTGGACCTTGCCGTTGGGTGCGGGAGTTGGCCGAGGTTGAGGAGGACTTTGAGATCAACACTGGATATTTATTTACATTATTTCGTCATCATCATCATCATCATCATCATCATCATCATCAGCCTGGTTACGCCCACTGCAGGGCAAAGGCCTCTCCCATACTTCTCCAAGAACCCCGGTCATGTACTAATTGTGGCCATGTTGTCCCTACAAACTTCTTAATCTCATCCGCCCACCTAACTTTCTGCCGCCCTCTGCTACGCTTTCCTTCCCTTGGAATCCATTCCGTAACTCTTAATGACCATCGGTTATCTTCCCTCCTCATTACGTGTCCTGCCCATGCCCATTTCTTTTTTCTTGATTTCAACTAAGATATCATTAACTCGCGTTTGTTCCCTCACCCAATCTGCTCTTTTCTTATCCCTTAACGTTACACCTATCATTCTTCTTTCCATAGCTCGTTGTGTCGTCCTCAGTTGAAGTAGAAGTCTTTTCGTAAGCCTCCAGGTTTCTGCCCCGTACGTGAGTACTGGTAAGACACAGCTGTTATAAACTTTTCTCTTGAGGGATAATGGCATCCTGCTGTTCATGATCTGAGAATGCTTGCCAAACGCACCCCAACCCATTCTTATTCTTCTGATTATTTCAGTCTCATGATCCGGATCCGCAGTCACTACCTGTCCTAAGTAGATGTATTCCCTTACCACTTCCAGTGCCTCGCTACCTATTGTAAACTGCTGTTCCCTTCCGAGGCTGTTAAACATTACTTTAGTTTTCTGCAGATTAATTTTTAGACCCACCCTTCGGCTTTGCCTCTCCAGGTCAGTGAGCATGCATTGCAGTTGGTCCCCTGAGTTACTAAGCAAGGCAATATCGTCAGCGAATCGCAAGTTACTAAGGTATTCTCCATTAACTCTTATCCCCAATTCTTCCCAATCCAGGTCTCTGAATACCTCCTGTAAACACGCTGTGAATAGCATAGGAGAGATCGTATCTCCCTGCCTGACGCCTTTCTTTATTGGGATTTTGTTGCTTTCTTTATGGAGGACTACGGTGGCTGTGGAGCCACTATAGATATCTTTCAGTATTTTTACATACGGCTCGTCTACACCCTGATTCCGCAATGCCTCCATGACTGCTGAGGTTTCGACGGAATCAAACGCTTTCTCGTAATCAATGAAAGCTATATATAAAGGTTGGTTATTTTCCGCACATTTTTCTATCACCTGATTGATAGTGTGAATATGGTCTATTGTTGAGTAGCCTTTACGGAATCCTGCCTGGTCCTTTGGTTGACAGAAGTCTAAGGTGTTCCTGATTCTATTTGCAATTACCTTAGTAAATACTTTGTACGCAACGGACAGTAAACTGATCGGTCTATAATTTTTCAAGTCTTTGGCGTCCCCTTTCTTATGGATTAGGATTATGTTAGCGTTTTTCCAAGATTCCGGTACGCTCGAAGTCCTGAGGCATTGCGTATACAGGGTGGCCAGTTTCTCTAGAACAATCTGCCCACCATCCTTCAACAAATCTACTGTTACCTGATCCTCCCCAGCTGCCTTCCCCCTTTGCATAGCTCTCAAGGCTTTCTTTACTTCTTCCGGTGTTACCTGTGGGATTTCGAATTATTCTAGACTATTCTCTCTTCCATTATAGTCGTGGGTGCCACTGGCACTGTATAAATCTCTATAGAACTCCTCAGCCACTTGAACTATCTCATCCATATTAGTAATGATATTGCCGGCTTTGTCTCTTAAGGCATACATCTGATTCTTGCCAATTCCTAGTTTCTTCTTCACTGCTTTTAGGCTTCCTCCGTTCCTGAGAGCATGTTCAATTTTATCCATATTATACTTCCTTATGTCAGCTGTCTTACGCTTGTTGATTAACTTCGAAAGTTCTGCCAGTTCTATTCTAGCTGTAGGGTTAGAGGCTTTCATACATTGGCATTTCTTGATCAGATCTTTCGTCTCCTGCAATAGCATACTGGTATCCTGTCTAACGGAGTTACCACCGACTTCTATTGCACACTCCTTAATGATGCCCACAAGATTGTCGTTCATTGCTTCAACACTAAGGTCCTCTTCCTGAGTTAATGCCGAATACCTGTTCTGTAGCTTGATCTGGAATTCCTCTATTTTCCCTCTTAGCGCTAACTGATTGATCGGCTTCTTATGCACCAGTTTCTTCCGTTCCCTCGTCAGGTCTAGGCTAATTCGAGTTCTTACCATCCCATGGTCACTGCAGCGCACCTTGCTGAGCACGTCCACATCTTGTACGATGCCAGGGTTAGCGCAGAGTATGAAGTCTTTTTCATTTCTAGTTTTGCCGTTCGGGCTCCTCCACGTCCACTTTCGGCTATCTCGCTTGCGGAAGAAGATATTCATTATCCGCATATTATTCTGTTCCGCAAACTCTACTAATAACTCTCCCCTGCTATTCCTAGTGCCTATGCCATATTCCCCCACTGCCTTGTCTCCAGCCTGCTTCTTGCCCACCTTGGCATTGCAGTCGCCCATCAGTATACTGTATTTTGTTTTCACTTTACCCATCGCCGATTCCACGTCTTCATAGAAGCTTTCGGCTTTACATTATTTACAGTGAGAATACTAAGAAATTAACAGTCAAAAAGTCATTACGGGCCGGCAGCAACTCGGACGCTGCGGCCCGTGGCAAGCAGCTCGAAAAAGATCAACAAAAGAATGCTCTCTTGCTGCTGCCGGTCTCTGGCTTTTAACCCTTTTGGTGTCTCGAAGTCACGTCACGTTCGGCCAATCGGCGAGCCCGCTCAGGTGGCGTCATTTTCGGCCAATGGTAGGCGCCCATGCGATTGTGTCACACCCGGCGCAGAGGGTCGCTCCTTGGGCCCCAATTGTCCGAGGGCTTACTTTTCTCTGCGGTATTGCCTTCCTGGCTTGCAACTGCCTTCACAAAGGCGGATGGGGGTATCGCTGCCAGCGCTTCACGGTGCATTACAGCCGTCTTGCCTTGGGACCCACGTTAGCTGGAACCGTGCCCGGCTCCCGCTACACTTTCGGGAAGAGTCAAGCAGTGAATAGCTCCACCTGCGGCGCACGAGTTGGGGGATGCCAACTTGTTTGGACGTGCGGCGCCTCGGGAACGTGGTAGTTGTGTTTCTGCGCTCCTTAATTAGCTGTGATGCAATTCGATGTGGTCTGGTGAACTCGAAGTAGGCTCAGGAAATGGTCCCGTATCTAGCAGCCTCTAGAGTCTATGAAGGAATACGTTTACCTAGGTCAATTAATCACAGGGAACCCTGATTATGAGAAGGAAATTCACAGAAAATTTAAAAAATGAGTTGGATCGCCTACGCCAGACATTGCCAGCGCCTGACGGGAAGCTTACATTTATTATTGAAAAGGAAAGTATATAATCTGCATTTTCCCGTTGCTGACATATGGGGCAGGTACTTGGAGACTGACAAAGAAGCTTGAGAAGGACCGCGCAAAAATCCATGGAACGAAGGTTGCTAGGCATGACGTCAAGAGACAGAAAGAGAGCGGTTTGGATCAGAGAGCAAACGTGTATAGATGATATTGTAATCGACATCAAGAGAATAAAAAATGAAGCTGGGCAGGTAATGTAAGGCGCTGGTCAGATAACCATGGGACCATTAGGATTACAGAATGGGTACCAACAGAAGGGAAACGCAATCGAGGACGGCAGAAGACAAAGTGGAGCAATGCAATTAGGAAATTCGCGCGTGCTAGTGGGAATCGGTTGGCGCAGGACAGCGCTAATCGGAGATCGCTGGGAGAGGCCTTCATCTTGCAGTGCACATAAGACAGACTGATGATGATGAAGTACGCGAGAAGGACTGCGTGTAGCATAACGAACAGAAAACAGGTATATTGATAGTTCCAAAGTAACAAATTCAATAAACGTTGCGTAAATTCCGTAGAAATGTGTATTTGTGTCATATATTGCTTTGAACAACATTGTGCGTAATGGGCACACATCATGAAACCAGTGTTTCGCAAGTTGCCTTAAATTAGGTGTAACGTATCCGCAGCATCGCTGACCAACCACCTTCATAGGAGTGGAGTGGTGGAGATTTCTACACGAAGATTCCGAAAAGCCAATAATCTTTTTTTTTTGGAGGGGGGTGGGGGAGAGTTCGTGCCAATAAAATGAGACTAAAGGCAAATATTAGGTCGAGCTAAAGTGTTACAGTAGTGCTCGAGAATGTCTTAGGCGTCAAATGGTATCGTCTACGGAGCCTTAGTAACCGAAAAACACAGGTAAGTGCAGGATAAAATTAAGGACTCAGCCGGGACATTCAAATACTTGACAGATGACGAAGGCGCTTCTCATTTAAAGTCTGTTAACAGGACTCAACTGCACGGTTTTAATAAAAACATCATTGTATTGCATTACAAGACGAATGGAAAAGATACTTGTCCAGTTCAATTCATCTTAATAAAAGAGAACTCGGAAAATCTTCACACCAAAGCGAGCGGTTGAAAGTTTGCATTTTGGCTCTACTCTATGCAATCCGCGCTTACGTGTTTACGCTATTTCATTATCGCGTAATGCAGGGCTGGTTTTGCTGTCTAGCGAAACTTACAAAACTTGCAAGTCGCATAGAATTTGACTTGCATGTGATGTCATGGTATGCCCGGACGTTCCTCTTCACTTGACTAAAAGCAGCTGCAGCAAAGATTCCGCCACTCGGTCCTGGCTCGGTTTATCCATTGCCGCGATATTGTGTTTTGTACATAAACCCGTACTGCCGTCTCTCGTACGCCCCTTTACTCAGCGACAGAAGCAAACGGCGGTGATGGTCTATACAACGTTACCACTCTCCATTTGGGTAGTGGGGGACTTTAATTGCGATAAACGTATATATTCGGGCCCTTTAGATCCAGTTGTATCACAAGATAAGCATTTTCTTGGTACGAAACAAGCATTGCCAGGTTTCTAGACTGGAATTTAAAAACAATACCTCAATTTTCTATTTGCCATTTGCCTTTAGCGTCCTTTAAAGATTCTCGCTCATGTTTGGCCCGCTAAGAAAATTATTTCTCACTTGTAAGAAATGTAAGAAATGCGAAGGTTGTGGGTTCGGTTCCCACCTGCGGCAAGTTGTTTTTTCATCTACTTTAATTTCCATTAATTTATCGTTTCTTCATTCCATTTATTAAGCACAAGTAATTTACCCTATGTCGTTCTTGTTGTCAGTGTTTGTTGGCTTCTTATGATATGACCAATAAAAATCGGGCCCCTCAGTTAACCCTATTTCTTCTCGTTTATTACATAACGAGGGTCTCGAATCCGGCAACATTGATGCCTTCAGGTAGCATATGTGGGTTTATTGACCAGTTGCCTTAACCCAAAAAAATCACGTTCTCGTGACGCCTGCGGCCAGAAGGACGTCGTCCGCCGCCAACGTCTGTGAGTGGTGGCGCTGGCTAACACTCCCAGGGTTCTACTAGGACACACAAATACCCCAGAAAAGTGGATGGGGAAACAACTCCGCGGTAGCTCAATTGGTAGAGCATCGCACGCGAAATGCGAAGGTTGTGGATTCGGTTCCCACCTGCGGCAAGTTGTTTTTTCATCCACTGTAATTTCCATTAATTTATAGTTTCTTCATTTCATTTATTAAGCACAAGTAATTTCCTCTATGTTGTCCTTGGTGTCAGTGTTTGTTGGCTTCTTATGTTGTAACTGTGGCAGAATTCTAAGGTTCTTTGACTGAACGTAAAGAACTGTTTTCAATGCGGCTTGGCAAGACGCGCTTGATTTCTTGCGTATCTACCACCTTTATCAGCGCACACGAAGCTATGAGCTCCCGCAGCACCTGGACTCTGAACTCATCGCAGACCGCTTTAAAGATAGGGCCCGCGAGGCCACGCGTGCTCACGCCATACACAGCAGCCGCCGGAGTAGAACGTCCCCCTCCCCTCCCCCGGCGTCCTGCAGGTGATGGAAGACGGTGCGCTTCCTCCCCGCTTTCTACCCTTGTGCCCGCGAGCTTGATCCGCCATCGTCGGCTAACCTTTCCATGCTTTCTCTCGTGCACACAGTATACGGCACGCGGTGACGTGGCTACCAGCCTTACAGCATGGCGACGCTGACGGAAGAAATGCGCCTGGACTGTCCAATTATTATTGCATTAAAATGAGTGGCTCTATGCAACTGTACAGTGTGGAGGACTGGAGACCTCATGACCAAAGATCCACTAAGGAAGTGGTACAAGTTTCCGGAGTTATGAAGGACACACATAGCATCCTATAGTGGAAGTGCACCTTATGGGACAGATGCAAACGTGGAATTTTTCTGCCGTTGGCGATCGCAGAAATGGCTAACGTAGCTTTCACGGCAGGGGCGCTCCTAGTTGGTTGATAATTGAAAACGATGAAACGGACCGACTAGCTTTGCAACCTCTATAAAACATTGGTTATTGTTACTTGACCAGAGTGTCAGAAAGATCTAAAATTGTGTCTTATGCAATGTTCGCTTTCTGTTCTTTGTTGAATGGCTCGGGTAAAATTTGCTGCTTTACCACATACAAGCTCAGGATTATGCTTTGTTTTGTTTTCTTGTCTGGCGCAGTCTGCTCTTTACGTGACTGCTGCTGCTGCTGCGGTATGTATACATGAGTTGGAATCTGATTGGTCCCTCGATCATGTCGGCGTTTGGCGATACTTATTACGTTATTCACTTTGCGTTCCCCTTCATTTTCTTCCACAGTTCAAAGCCACTTATCTTGCGGCTGCTATGGAGATCAAAGGTCATCGTAGGCCATTCCTCGCTCATTTCTACTTCTGTGATGACGCATTTCTCTGTGCTCGTCGCAGATATTTCTTACTGCGCATGCATGCCTGTTTCCGTCAGCTTCATAGGTCTTGGCGGATTTTCACCGGCAGAGAGCGCGCATATTTTATTTGCATGGTTATAAAGTAAAAAAGTATTGGAATTGACTAATGATGAGATAATTAACAGTATATTTACACAAATAAAGATACATAACTTTTATATTACAACATTGTGCTTATTCTCTCACTAACGTTGTTCCAATAAAAACAGTTGCTTGATTGCTAAGCTAAGACCATAATTTCGCATTAAGATTTTGAGGAGATGTCAAACATCTCGCTGAAATTTTTTCATGTCGCTGCAGTCATATAAGTTCATATAAAAATCTAAGGTTACCGACTTCGTGAACTGTCAGAACAATTAGTGTGAATCAAATGATATTACCTTTAATAACATATTTCGCACGTCATCCATGAGAATAACCACTAAGCAAGGAATCAATGTCAGATTATATATGTCATTTCTTTGCACTGATACATTGCTTTCATGTGAAGCGAACGTAACTGCAAAATACGACAAGCAATGATAAAGGTTGTAACCACAACAACATTTTGTAATATTATTTGTTCACCTGAAAACGAAAGAACGTGCACAACACCTTTCTCAATATATTTCTAGCGCACGTATTTTACGAAATAAATCAACGCACCAAACGCACCTTAGTATGCTCAATATACGGGTGTAAACTGAGGCAGCAGGCAGTGTAATGTCCTTCATAGGGAAACTAGGGTTAATCGTGTGGGCGTAACTAGACGGTGAAGCTAATGTTAAGGGAGACAATATTAGGGCGGAACTTGGGCACCATGTCCCTAAATACCGTAGTGATGCATAACAAATAGTTACTGCATAAGTAATCTGCGTCTAGTGCATCACTTTCTTGGTACTTAATTGATCGAAACCGTTTAGCATGATGTTGAAGTTTTCATACTCGAATTGCGCGCTGCAATGGCAGACTGGGAAGAATGTGTCATAACTGCGAGCGAACGGCAAGAGGTAAAAGCGGGCAGAAGCATGGCCAGCGTAACGTATTTGCGGAGTGCTCTGTGATATAAAATTCTTAATAAAATAAATAAAAGTGGTAAAATGCGAAAACCATTCCCGGGAGATTTATATTCTGAAATGGAGTTATTACATCATTGCATGAGCTAATCATTATCTTTTTCGTCATGAAGATAACGGCGGCTCAGAGAAAAAGCTGAAAAGCACACTGAGCAGCTCTGGCTTCCAAGAACATACTCTTTTGCCATTGCAGAGGATACCGAAATGCACATAGTCGACGTCATAAGGCTGAACGAGCAGCATAACACCGAAAAAGAGCAACAGAGAAATAACAACATTATCAACATGAATTCAGCCATCAATGCAAGTAAATATTAAAAAGGACACAGTGAAACAACTTAGACAATGGCAATCAGCACATGAATTGAGACTAATTTACCAACCCAATCAATCAAGCAACATTTACAAATTTTGAAAAGAAAGCATGCAATGCCATTCTGGATAGCTCTTTCGGAGCGATGTTATGACTGTTACATAAGTTCCGTAACTCAGGATATTTATGTCTTGGCATTTGTGTCCCGTAATTAGTAAAGCGTAAGTCTACTTTCCAAGTCTCTGCTTAATGAACGGAATATTTGTGGATCCTCCTAGCCAAGCAGGCTAAGTGAGCGAGAAAGTGTCCATTGTTTTTTTTATTTCTACTGTGTATGCTACGGTAAGGCGATTGTAGTATAGATATGGTATTTTTAAAACATCATGCGTACGATAAAGTTGGACGGCGGGATGATCGAAACCTACGCTATATATGTGTATTAGAATTTACTTTCTGAACAGAGTGTAGCTTTCATAGGTTTCTGGAAGTAGATAGAAGTAATAAAAGTAAGTTACTATTGAGGAGTATCACTTTCGTGGGGAGAGTAAATGTGTTAAGCTAAGTTATTCCTACGATACTCGATAACTTTAGCGAAACATAACGGGGTCGTCGCAAGACAATCTCTCTGAAAATAATACTCCAAGTATCCGAATTTTCTTAACTGTGTCAATTATTGAGCGGTTGTATGTTTAAACTGTGTCAATGACCGTGTCCCTATAATTTGCGTGGACAAGCACAGCTTTTGTTTTGGTAATAATATTCGTTAGTACATTGTAATGAGTCCTCTTAGTCTCTTACCTAGCTCCATGGTAGTTGTGTTTCCCCTAATCATAATGTCTCACAATAAAATGCCACAGAATAGCGAAATGTTGTCATCTGCGTAGTTTACAAATTTTGTGCTGTTATCGACGTATACGATGTCATTTATGTACAATTTAAGGAGAAATGGGCCAAGAACGCTTCCTTTTAGAACAGCAGGTTTTACATCGGATGAGTGGCCGTACATGCTTACGAAGTGGTGCTCGCAACTTAAATAAGAATGAAGAAGGGCCAAACCTTTGCCACGATATCCATACTTTTGGTATCACGCCTGTGATACCAGTTGTGTAATGTGTCATTCACCTCGTTCCTCCCATTATCATCCCCCATTGTGACCCTTTTTCTTCCCCTCTTCCCCTTCCTTTACGTAGAGTAGCAGGCCAGATGCTCCATTATCCGGCCGACCTCTCTACATTTCCAATCATTAAAATACTTCTTCTTCTAATTACAAATTTATGATTAGGATAGTCCAAGACTTTTGTAAAATGTACATATATCCCCATAGCCGTGTGCCGTTTATCAAAAGAATTTAAAAGCAATTCCCGCTGTTCTATTCGAGCGAAGTCTGTTGAGCGCTTTTTCCTGAAGCCAAATTTTGCAGTACGAATTTTGTCACGCTTATCGCAAAAGCTAGAGAATCTTGACAAAATTTCATTTCGAAGCATTTGAAAAAATTGGTAAAGGTGATACTTGCTTAGAATTAGCGATATTATTTTTTTGCCTTTTTGTGCAATACGTTTACCTTCATGAGCTGCATTTGTTTTGTAAAAAGTTTCTCTACTAAGCAGAGACTGAGAACATGTGTTATGCGAGGTGCTAAAAGTTCTATAACGCATTTGACAGATCTTTTTTTATTTCAATCTGCCTCGTTGCTAGCACTGTTACTCAGTTGTAAAAATATGGAGCTCACCTCGGGCATTCGTACTGGGTGAAGAAAAAAGGTTTTGTCATTGCAATGTTCCAAGTAACGCATAGCGTTGTCATTAGCTTCTACAGTATCGATAATGGCAAAATAATCATCGAATGAATGCCATAATATTTTCGCGGTGAATTCTTCATAGTTCTGACCTATTTTTGTTAAAAAAAACTTGATTGCACTGAACAATAAAATCTGGCATTTAGATTTTTCCATGTTGTATCTGGTCTTGACACTGAAAACAAAACGAGCTCGCAGAAACGTCTTTTAACGCGATAGCGTTAAGGAGCTCGTGTCGCAGAAAAGCCGGTGTCATCGGTGTCGGCGTCAGCGTCCGCGGCGTTGGCCGTGGGCAATAAATCATGGCAGGCACTTCATAAATAAAAAGCAACTTCCAAGATGGGCTGGGTGGGAATCGAACCAGCGTCTCCGCAGTGTGAGACGGAGAGGCTACCACTCAGCCACGAGTTTTTTTTTTTTTTTTCTTTATTGCCTCGCTTTTCACAGAGTTTACGAGATCAGAAGAACAGATTAACAAGATAATAGTGCCGAGAACCGTCAGCTGTTTGCTGACTACAAGCCATCAGTATTTCGGCATCTGCAACAACATTTCTAATCTTGGAACCCACTCTGGTACATACGACTGCACCTTCTGCACTTCGACAAAATGGGACACCGATTCGCAAAAATATTCGCGAACCGGTCTAGCGTCAATATCCGCATTGTGTACAGCCGTCCGAGTTCGCCATATACTGTGCAGGCCCAGGAGCATAACCAGATCGAAAGGCACACCATCGTCGTTTTCGACCGTGAGATAACGGATTCCGTGCGGACTTAATGGCAATTCTTTTTTCAAGGTTCTCTGTAAGATGTCCCAGAAGAACACTCCACCCCAGCAATCTAAAAACACATGCTCAATTGTCTCTGGTTTTTTGCATAACAAACAATGAGTACCCCACGGAACAAATAAACCCTTTTCTTCTAACCATGTTTTAACAGGTAAGGTTCCTGTGTGCAGCTTAAAAAAAAAAGGTTTTAACCCCTGACGCAACTAGCATTTTTTTAACGCGTTTCAAAACATCTTTTCCTTTGCCTGCACAGTATAATTCACGATACAATGGCACAGGAAATAACACATCCACAAGGTCCTTGTACAGTTTTTTGCGTGACACATCTGTCAAATATTGCAAAGAAAAACGCACCGATAAGAAGCGGAAAGATGACACCACTTCTTTTAGATATCCACGTACTGGTCCTTGCTGACAAACCGAAGACACAACAAACTCTGGTAGCACTTTACCCAGCCTCAGTTGAATCATAGTTCTGAGAAAGGTATGATCTACATCTCTGAGAAAAACAAATCGACTGACGAGTTGTCTAACATACAGATGCACTAGACCAAGCCCACCATCACTCCCTCTTTTAAACAGATTTGTTCGGCTCATTTTTTCCCATAGAGAGCTCCAGATAAAGACCGCGAACACTCTGTGCATTTTTTGTACATTTAACCTGCTGCAATGCAAAACTTGCATTACATACCATAGCTTGCTTACAAGAAATAGGTTGCACGTCGTGGCCCGTGCGAAAATCGACTTATCCCATCCTTTCCACTTTTGTGCATTTTCACGTAACACCTCTGTTTGTTTTTTCCAATAAGGCTCATTGTCAGAGTAGTACTGTAGGGGTACTCCTAGGTATTTTGTCGGTGTTTCTTGCCATTTAATGTTCAAAAACATCCTTGGTGCGATGTCCCATTCCCCATGCCAGAACCCAACGCACTTGTCCCAGTTTACTGCACTACCACTTGCTTGACAGAAACTTTTAACAGCATTGACGGTATGCATTATACTTTCATGATCAACACAGAAAACTGCAATGTCATCAGCGTAAGCAAGAAGGCTTACCTCGGCTTGATGTAACTGAAATCCACGTATCGCGTTGTTCCTAATTACGCTTAGACAAAAGGGCTCAATATATATGCAAAAAAGAAGCGGTGATAATGGGCACCCTTGTCTGACCGAGCGCTGTACTGGTATGTATTCACCTACTGATTTGTTTATTATCAATCTCGTCGTACATCCGGCGTAAGCCATCCGCACACCCTCGCTGATCACATTGCCTACATTCACATATTCAAGCATACATAGAAGCAGATCGTGCGGCACGCGGTCGAATGCCTTCTCAAGGTCAACTTGCAGCATAGCAACACTTAGTTGCATTGCGTCACAGCATTCAAGGATTGATCGTGCTATGTGTATATTTGTCATAATTGTCCTTCCTTTTATTCCGCACGTTTGATGTGGACCGACTAAATCTTTCATTACGGTCTGCAACCTGTTAGCCAATACTTTCATTAATATTTTATAGTCTATATTTGTCAGGCTAATCGGCCTATACGATGTGACGTTACGTAATTTGATTGGGTCTTCAGTTTTTGGTATTAGGACCGTGTGTGCTGACAAAAAGGACGGCGGTAGATGTTTGCTCGCGTAAGCCTCGTTGTATACTTCAGTCAAAACAGGCGCGATAACACCCTTAAACGCCTTGTACAATGCAGCGCTTAAGCCATCCGGTCCCGGTGATTTGCCATTATTTAAATGGTCAATCGCATTCTTAACTTCCTCTACTGTTATGGGCAATTCTAATACTTCCTTAGTTTCATCATCTAATGTTGGCATCAATGACATGAAGTCTTTTTTAAATCTATCAGTGTCAACTTGGCCACGAGAAAACAATACTTTGTAATATTCCAAAAAACAGCTTGCTATTGTTTCTTTGTTGGTAGACAGTACCCCATTATGTCCTATTTCTGTTATTGCATTTTGGGAAGCATATTTCTTTTCGACTCCCAAGGCACGTTTTGTCGGCATTTCTCCTGTGCACCATTTTTCAGCTCTGGCTCGAATCAATGCTCCATTGTATCGCTCTTGGTCTATCAGCTCAAGTTTTTGCTTTATGCTTTTTATGTCTTCTAAGAAATAACCGGGTTGTATACTTTCAGCTTCCAATAATTGCTTCAGATTCAATCTAAGACGGGACTCGAGTTCTTTTTTCGCGTGACTTAAAACACTGGCCCTTTCAAGTGCTTTCAATTTAATTGTTTGCTTACAAACTTCCCATTTATGTCCCCAACTATCTAAGTTTTGAGTTGTTTTATCTATAGCCTTGCGAAACTGCTCACAAAACTCGTCGTCTTTCAGCAAGTTTGCATTAAATTTCCAAAGATCCCAGGAAAATTCTTTGCTATTTGTTTTTTCCTTTCCAACACGGAAAGAAACCAAACAATGATCACTAAATGCAACAGGTGTGACTCGATAATCTCGACACGACTGAATTAGTTCAGCCGACACGTACACTCTATCAAGTCTAGCATGGCTCGCACCCTGAAAGTGGGTAAAGAGGACCGCTTTTCCACCGCAAAGACATTCACCCACGTCTTCTAGATTAAATTCCGCAATCAAATCTTTCAATACAGCAGTACTTGCATCATTGTGTTTCCCACTGGTTTTGTCACGTTCCGTACAGACACAATTGAAATCTCCCGCCAGGATTAGTCTACGCTCGCATTTCAAGTACGTCTCCATTTCTTCAAAAAAAAGCTTTCGCTCTTGAGCCTGAGTTGGTGCATAAAGACAAATTACTCGCCAATTTTCTGTTGACAGGGAAAAGTCAGATATAATGAAACGGCCAGACTCACAGGTAGTCACTGACTGCACTACAGCACCAAGACTCTGCCGGATTAACAAAATGCACCCCGAAGACCTCCCCACCGCATGGGCAACACACACGTTATAGCGTCTCGTGAAAGGACGCACCATACGCTCTGTCTGATCCTCTCTCTCTACTTACGTTAAGTGTTGCAATATTTATCGACCTCTCTAAGGACTCCATATTGGCGAGTGACACCAGACCGAGCCTACGGCGCTCCCCTCACAGACCTTGCCTTGTAGCAACACACAGTCCAGTCGACGCTCAGGGCGTCGACTTGCCGCCGCCGCGTGTAAGCGACGCCGACCGCTGATGGCTGGTGGCCACCCGAGGCTTTTTGGTTCCAGGCTCGGTCCCCCGCCTCTCCGTTGCTCGTAGCCGGGTGTCTTGAGAAGCCGTGCTTGCTTTGCCGAGACGGCGTTTCGTAGGTGTTGCCTCGGCGTCCATCGCAGCCTCATCCGTCGAATCACTGTCTTCGAGCGTCGCAACGACCTCGCTTACTGCGGTCTTGAGTTCAGCTGTTTTCTCACCACTCCCGGACGCACTTAGTGGCAGCTGCTTTCCTAAAGAGTGGGTTTCAGAAGGGCGCTCTGCCGAACCTTCTTCGTACTTTCCTGTCGAAGCGTCTTCCAGAGTGGCGTCTGCTGCCCGAGCGTCTGCAGCCTTGTTCTCTTGCGAACCTGCTGAGCTGGTGGACGCCGCCACTGCGGCCGCGTCGCTGATAGACGCCACCATCCCAGCCACGCTCTCCGCTTCCTCTTCGTCCATGAGCATCTCGCTCCGGTCTGCTTCACCGCCTACGCTTGCAACTCTGGCGTACGAGCGAGTACAATTAGCCTGCTCATGCCCGAACGCTCGGCAGGCAGCGCACCTGGGCACTCGGCATTCACGTCGTATGTGTCCAGTGTTGTGACAACGAAGGCATAACGGGGCACGTCCAGGCACAACCACTAGCGCAGTGCCGCTACCAAGACGCATCTGATGTGGGATGCGGTCTGGTGTGACACCATCGCGCAGCAGAAGACGCACCAGACGAGTCGTTGACTCGGCGCGCTCAAAGTCCTCGGCCTTCCACCGATCACTGATGACTTCCTTTATCTCGCCATACTCTCGGAAGGCTCGTCGAATGATCTCAGAGGTGACGTCGAACGCGACCCAATGTAGCTTAATCCTGAGTTCTTGCCTCGCTGGATCAATGACGAGGCATGGCCGGTTCTTCACCAGTAGTGGTCCGGCGTCTAGCAGCGTCTGCTTTGCCTCATCTGTCTTCATGTTCAGCAGCCACACGTGCGACATTTGGTAGGCGCCAATTCCACCTACTTGCTGAATTACTCCAGCATCCTTCAAGGGCTTCCGGAAGTCGTCGATTCTATAAGGCCGTCCAGTGACGTCGCAGTGCAATACAACTGCGCGCCTTTGTCCTTCACCTGTTGGTAACGGAGGCAAGATGACACGGTAATCCTTGGGCAACGCAGAACACGGGGTACCACGGCCAACGTCGGCCGCTTTCGCAGCTCTCGAGGAGCCCTCCATTCTGCGTCCGTACTGCACGGCGTCCAGAAGCAGAATGACTAAGCCACGAGTTCGATGCTTGAAAGCGGTACAAAAGCGCTTCTAGTGAATGCGGTTTTGCCTTAGAAACAGGCCGTAGCAAGTTATACTGCGGTGTATATCGGTAATTATGAGCATGTAACTTACACAAGTCGCATTTACACGAGTAGCGAAGTACGTTTCCGATACATTTCTTCTGTGCTTACCGCACACGCAGAGCCATCTTGCGGCAAACACAGAAGACCCCCTCCTCTCAATGTACGGCACTGCGCCGACAGATGGCGCGCCACGCGCGCATTGGGGCTGTGCGCGGACCGGTGCCAGGCGCATCGCGGCACCGACTCCCTCTCCCCTGACGACGCTTCGCCGTGCTCCCACACGGGTTGCAGAATCAAGCGCCGTTCTTTTCTTTAGATTACTATCTACCTATCTCTCTGCCCGTGCTGATAACGACATTTGGCTGGCATAGATCGTTTCCCCCTCCGAGACACCGAGTTCTTTGGTTCGTTCCGTTTGCTCAGGGGCACGTTTCGTTGCCGCGCCGAACGCTGCGTTGCTCGACGCTCAGCGCGTGATAGGTGGGCGCAACGTCCGATGCGGGGCGCCTCGTAAGTGATCGCTGCGCCGTAGTGCAATGTCTTACACCCCTTGGCGGGACGACGGGAAGCTGTCGCGTTCCACTCTTGAAGGCGAAGCTTAAGCGTCTTCCAATTTTTTTTTGCCGTAGGGATTTTTTTGGTTAGCCTGTTCAGAAACGCTTGATAAACTCGTGAGTACGTGAACTGCACGAGTTTAAAGAAGGTTCTCAAACATTTTATCCTTTATTCAAATCTTGCGTAATAATGCGTAATAATTCTCCTTTAGTCCTTTCCGGTAATCGAGGTTCGTAAAAGCTTGTCTGGAAATGAACCCTTGTACAGAGAAACAGAATGCTTTAGAAACCCATCATTACCGCAGTCAGGATCGCTTTCAAGAAATATTCCGCTCGAATCAAAATTTTGAACATTTTGTGGAAGAGTTTCCACTTGGCGAGGTATTATTTCTAGAAAGGGCACCGGCTGTGTTTTGGTTCTTAAGGCATTTTACGTACACATAGATATATTCTGTTATGATCGCTGATGTATCTGCTCATAACACCTGGCTGTAAACGAGGAAGCTGCATATTTGTTATGGAAAGATCAAGTGGAGAGCAAGAGGAGAGGGTGATTCTTGTAGGAGTGGTGATAGCATTATTGCAGCGGAATGGAAGAATCGTGAAAGAATAATACGGGTATCTGCTAACATATTGAGGCATGTATTCTATGCAGACGACGACGACGACGATGGGAGCACTAACGGACTCCGCCTAGTGGGTCAGAGTGAGATTGGATGATGACGAAGAAGACGTGTGTCTGCTCTTCTTGTTTTTGAACAGATTGTCCTGTTGTTCGTGAAGAACGTCTCCCTGTGTTTTGTCCGCGTTGTACCGCGACACTTGTGGAGATGCTGGGTACTGACCGCGTCTCATGCATCGGAGTCCTTCTGGGAGTCACCCGCCGTGGTTGCTCAGTGGCTATGGTGTTGGGCTGCTGAGTACGAGGTCGCGGGATCGAATCCCGGCCACGGCGGCCGCATTTCGATGGGGGCGAAATGCGATAACACCCGCGTGCTTAGATTTAGGTGCACGTTAAAGAACCCCAGGTGGTCGAAATTTCCGGAGTCCTCCACTACGGCGTGCCTCATAATCAGAAAGTGGTTTTGGCACGTAAAACCCCATAATTTAATATTTTTTTTCCTTCTGGGAGTCGTTCATTTTGCCCGGACGCAGTGTCACCAGTTACGATACCCGTGCATCGCTTTAGTCCTCGACTGCTAGGACTTGGCCCGGAGTTCTCCGCTCTTCAGCCGCCTCTCTCCAGGAGCTGCACACATTGCGCAATGGTCCAAACCAGTCCACCAGAAGCACCCAAAAGCAGTCGGTTTCCCACTCCACAACAGGCAACCGTTCTGCATCCGCTGGTTCCCAATCGCTATCGCGGTGCAGTTTACGAATACTTTGAAGACTGGCTGGAGAAGAATGAACGCGTCGCGCAGATTAATCAGTGGACTGAGCAGCAAGAGCTCTCCCACGTCTATTTCGCCCTTGACGACAGTGGCCGTACATGGTCCGAGAAACGCGAGGGTAGCCTCAAGAGCTGGCATGACTTTCCGCAGAGGATCACGGATACTTTTGCGAGTGCCGACCGCGCCCAGGAAATGATGAAGCTACGCGTAAAACAACCTAATGAGTCGGTCACAATGTTCGCCGAGGACATGGCCCGCGTCTTTCGTAGAGCCGACCCGAACATGACCGAAGATAGGAAGTTGCGCTACCTCATGCGAGGTGTAAAAGAGCAGTTGTTCGCGGGGCTTGTGCGCAATCCGCCAGTCACTGTCGCTGAGTTTATCAAAGAGGCTAGGGCTATTGAGCGGGCCCTTCATCAAAGATGCAGGCAATACGATCGACTGTCAACCAGCACTACAATGAATGCCGTCGCAGTGACTGCCGAGTATGAGAACTCCTTTCGTGAGTTGATCAGAGGGCTCATTAGAGAGGAATTTCAAAAGATTCTAACACCGACACTACATAGACCCGTCGCGTCAATCGCCGAAGTGGTGCGTGACGAAATCCGGCAGGCGTTCCCGGTAACCGATCTTCAAGGCCACCAGCGGCCCTTGAGTTACGCCGCCGCTGTCCGATGTCCACCACCGGTTGCAACCACATCGCCGTACCACCAGCTTCCGACAGCCGCTCCTTGGTCGCCACCGTAAGAGGAGGCTTCTAAGCACACAGCCTTTATGCCGCTTCAGTCATACCGCCAGCCGTTGTTTGCCGCGTCTTGGTCACCGCCGCAAAACGACGCTACGAGACGGCCGCAACTTCGGAGAACCGACACATGGCGCCCTATAGGCGCCCACTCTGTTTTCACTGCGGAGGCACCGGCCATATTTCGCGTCACTGCTGGCATCGTGACACATTATTTCGACATCTTCGTCCGTGGTCCTATGGTCGACGTGCAAATGACGACGCCATGCCACGCCGCAACGACGCTGTTTTTCACGGACCCCCAATAGCGCATCCGAGGGACGAATCTGTGCCCAATGATCGGTCCGATTTCGGCCGTTGATCACGCTCTCCAACCCCTCCACGTCAGATGGCTTCATCTACTGGACGTACTATTACGGAGCTCCGATGACGAACGTCGCCCAGCCCCCGTCGGGGAAACTGAAGGCGGCGGCCTCTGGGAGCAAGGTTGTAGGCCCGCCGCAAGGCACTAAAAAGCCCCCGACATTCTCGCTGCAGAACGACATGAAGCAGATAAAGACTCAAGAAATTGTGAGCGCCGACATTGATGTTATCGTGGATGGGCAGCCGGTGACAGCGTTAGTCGACACTGGTGCTGACTTCTCTATAGTGAGTCAGGAACTCGTCCTCCGCCTGACAAAAGTAAAGACGCCATGGACGGGACGTCACATAAGGACGGCAGGCGGCCAACTGCTGATGACTACTGGAAGATGTACTGCTAGAGTTAGCATCGGCGATTCTTCTTTTGTGGCCGCTTTCATCGTCCTTCCTGTATGCTGCAAAGATTTGATTATTGGAATGGACTTCCTAAAAGAATATGGCGCTGTAATTAGCATCCCAGACCGCATGGTGACATTCTATAAGAGCTCCGGTTTAGTCCATTGCATATCGCCGCAACACAAATCCTTTCGTCTAACAGAAGACGACGTCGTCATTCCCCCTCGATCGTGTGCCCTTGTTTCGGTAGCCTGTGACATACAGATTTGTTGCGAAGGAGTTGCCGACCAAATAACCACGTTGTTGTTTACTCACGGCATGTCGGTCGCACGAGGAATCGGGAATGTCACAGACGGGCGCACAAACCTGTTGCTAACAAATTTTAGCACAGAGCGACGGCACCTTCCCAAGCGCACGGCTGTGGCTTATTTTGACGGCGTTGCGGATGTTTGCGGCTGCTGTTCAGTACTCAAAGAACCGTCTACGCAAGACCCAGCTCCTGTACTTGACGTAGCACTGCTTTTTCGCAGCACGAACGAGAGCGCCTTCTTACGCTATTGGACAAGTTCAACGACTTCTTTGTGTCGACGACCAGCGTCGGTCGGACGCCTCTAACAAAGCACTGAATAATTACAGAGGATACGGCAAGACCAATTCACCAAAATGCATATCGTGCGGCTCCTAGAGAACGTGACGCCATACACCAAATGACAAAATGCTTGAAGCTGACGTGATCCAACCATCAACGAGTCCCCGGGCATCTCAGGTAGTTCTGGTCAAGAAAAAAAGACAGCAGCTTGCGTTTCGGTGTGGGCTACCGTAAGCTAAAAAAAGTGACAAAGAAGGACGTATACCCGCTTCCCCGTATAGATGATTCCCTCGACAGGCTTGGACAGGCACGTTAGTTCTCTTCAATTGACTTAAAAAGGGGATATTGACAAATCGAAGTAGACCCGAGAGACCGTGAAAAAAGTGCTTTCCTGACGCCAGATGGCCTATACGAATTTAAAGTCTTGCCTTTCGGCTTGTGTTCTGCCCCTGCTACGTTCCAACGCCTCATGGATACTGTACTTTCGGGTCTGAAGTGGAAAACCTGCTTAGTGTATCTCGACGACCTCATCGTGTTCTCCGCAACGCCTGAAGAACACTTCGAACTGCTTGAAGCGGTTCTGCAGTCCATACGGTCCGCCGGCCTCACCCTGAAGCCGCAGAAATGCCACTTTAGCTTCGTGGAACTGCAGTTTCTCGGTCACGTCGTCAGCCACGCAGGTGTCCTGCCGGATCCTGAAAAAATTGCAGCCGTCGCACAGTTTCCCGTACCATCCGATAAAAAGGCTGTCAGGCGCTTCCTCGGCCTCTGTGCTTATTACCGGCGGTTTATTGCAGACTTTGCGCGCATTGCGTCACCGTTAACTCGCCTGATGAGAGACGATGTTGCTTTTGTATGGGGCGACGAAGAGCAAGGTACATTAAACGACTTGCGGCAACGTCTCCAGAGACCTCCAGTGCTTGCTCACTTTGGTGGGACCGCTCCTACATTGCTCCACACTGTTAGCTGTTCTTGTGCAGCGGCAAAACGACACAGAAAGAGTGCTTGCCTATGCAAGTAGAACACTCTCACGTACAGAGGGTAATTACTCCACAACTGAGAAAGAATGCCTCGCCGTGGTATGGGCGGTTATGAAATTTCGCCCATATTTGTATGGCCGCCACTTCACATTTATCAGCGGCCACCATTCAGCCTTTTGGTTGACAAACCTTAAAGATCCTTCTGGACGACTGGCGCGTTGGAGCCTAAGGCTGCAAGAGTTTGACATGACTGTCACGTACAAGTCGGGGAAATGAAATACGGATGCTGACTGCTTGTCTCGATCGCCGAAAGAGTCAGCCGCTCCGCCCAAAGAAGAAGACTCAGCATTTTTTTGTGTTATGGACACATCTGCCATCGCGCAACAACAACGGGACGATCCTGAGTTGCTTGAACTAATTAATTACTTGGAGCGAAGATCTGCGAAACCACCTAGAGTTTTCGCAAGAGGACTGTTGTCGTTTTGTTTACTGGCCAAGGTCCTATACAAAAAACGTATACGTTTCTTCGACCGGGTCCACCTATCTGCTTGTCATTCCTGCAGCTCTTCGTACGGAAGTACTTCAAGCTTGCCACAGCGAGGTGACCTCTGTTCACTTAGGTTACACGCGAACATTAGTCAGAGTGCAGCAAAGGTACTACTGGCCGAGACTTACCACGGCCATGAAACATCACGTTCGCACTTGTCTCGACTGCCAGAGGAGCAAGCCGCCTCCGACGAAACCAGCCGCTCTCCTACAATCCGTCCAGGTCCCTCGAAGACCATTTGATCAAATCGGAATGGATATTTTGGGCCCACTTCCTACTTCTACTGCAGGCAATCGCTTTGTTATCGTCGTAACCGACTATCTCCCACGTTACGCTGAAACAACGGCAATCCAGAGCAGCACATCAGCCGAGGTAGCGCGCTTTTTCATTGAGCATGTGGTGTTGCGACACGGCGCGCCAACGGTCGTAATAAAAGACCGACGAATCGCATTTACGGCTGCACTTTTAGATCGCGTCTTGCTACTAAGTGGAACGGCCCATCGAAAGTCAACCGCCTACCATCCACAAACGAATGGGTTAACAGGGCGCCTAAACAAAATCATTGAAGACATGCTGTCAATGTACATGGATGTTGAATATAAAAATTCGGACGACATTCTACCTATATTACCTTCGCCTATAACACGGCGAAACAAGAGACGACGCGCATGGCTCCGATCAGCCTTGTTCACGGACGAGTTGTACGAACAATGCTAGATGCTATGCTTCCACACGACTTTGACGACACTGATACGGACGCCGATGGGTTTACGCAACGCGCAGAAGAGGCTCGGCAGCTCGCGCGCTTGCGGATCTGCCAGCAGCAAGACTACGACGCAGGCCGCTACGATCTTTTCACCGTAGAATAGTTACCTATGAAGTCGGCGACAGAGTGTGGGTTTGAACACCCATACGGAAACGAGGCCTCTCCGAGAAAGTGTTAAGGCGATACTTCGCACCATATCGGCTATTACGGCGACTCAGTGATGTCACCTACGTGGTCGTTCCCGATAATCCCACCTGTACGCGGCGCCGCACACAACGTCCTGAACTTGTGCACGTTGTCCGCATGAAGCCGTATGTGAGCGAATAACTATGCTAATGGCCTTTACTTCCGCAGGTGAGATTTCTTGTCTAGCATCGGGACGATCCTCTCATAGGGAGGGACAAATGACGCGTGTATTCTATGCAGACGACGACGACGACGATGGGAGCACTAACGGATTCCGCCTAGTGGGTCAGAGTGATATTGCATGATGACAAAGAAGACGTTCTCGGCTCTGTTTGTTTTTGAACAGATTGTCCTGTTGTTCGTGGAGAACGTGTCCCTGTGTTCTGTCCGCATTGTACCGCGACAATATTTATATTGAAAGCTGCTCCTATTACAACGTCGTATTTATCTTCGCCTACACAGGAGAGGAGTGATTCGAGTAAGTTGGGCAAAAATATTCAGGATTGCCGCTTGGGTCGATAAACAACAGCTACTTCGGTTCGATTGAAAATTAGAAATGAACCTTCATAATCAGTCTTCTTGCGAGAGAAATCAGGTAACACTTCACAAAGAATTTAACTTTTCACCATCAGACGTATGCCTCCTCCCATTTTAGCTTTCCTATATAAAAGAAATTTCTGATACCCACCCAAACTAAGAACATGTTTTTCAAGATACCACGTTTCAGTCAACGTAAGGGTGTCTAATGTATCATCTAGTTGATCGAAAACACCTCTAATTTTATCGTTTTATATACAGCAGATTGTGTATTGAAATGGAGTATTTTGTATCATGAGAGCCCTCGTGGTTACATATTTTTGGAATTCTTCCGTTTCTGTGCAATAAGATGTCATGATTGATATTCAACCCAGAAACACTTAGAATGGAAGGGACAATATTCTATGTTTTCTAATTAGAATGGAAGGGACATTATTCTATGTTTTGTATTTCGGCAACGTTGCACACAATAGTTGCCTTGTCTCCATCCTTTTACCTGATGAATATCGTGTCATTGTTGTGCTCCGCATATTAGTAGTCATGGTCCTTGGTCCAAGTATTGGTCGTTCTATGTAAAACTCTCTTTGCCTTCATCGTATTCTCAATAATGTACAACTCTTCCATACATTGTCTCAGCACATGTCTTTTGCTTACAAATTTTTCACTCCGTGACTGCTTTGCGAAATTAACTGTAATTCCTGGCACCGTGTGACGAACAATTCATAGTCTGTGATTCGACACGATGTCACTGTTTCGGTTTGTCGAGTTAGCTCGAAACGCCGATACAAAATCTGAGGTGTTACGATATGCGTGCTGTTTTCTTAACATTAGCCCACATCTACGAAGGTTTTTCAGCATACTGAACCATCTCGGACAGAAAATTGAGGATAGCACTTTTGATGTTTACGGATCGAGGCCTGGAGAGTAAGCCTATGCAATATATCTAGGAGTACGTTAAAACCTATATAGACACAATGTCTGCTAACTCCTGACTTGACACACCAGTACGTTGGGCTGAATCACGCAGCACTAAATTACATAGCGCTAAAATGCTTTGGGAAGAATAAAGTACAGCAGAACCCATCTCACGACGCCTGTCCACGGTATTGCGTCCGTTATAAATCAATATGGCTGCACAACCTATTGCCACGGTCGAAACGAGTTATGTAGGAGGCTTGCACTGTAGAACAACTCTTTTGCGCTTCCCTGAAAACACTCTGAGTCACTCAGCGGGGCCTCCGAGTTGAAGTGCGTGTTGGTGCGTGCGAATTCCGAGAAACGCGTGTGGTGGCCACCGAGCTCCTTCATATTGTTTCAATCATTTTGCTTGCGTGCCGTGGCATCTTGTGGCACCGCCGAGAAGTACATGTGTGGCCTCCGAGACGAGTAAGCGTGCCGCTATCGTGCGTGTGAATGCCGAGAATTACAGCCTGGCTTGCCACACGTTCAGTAGCACCCAGAGTGACCCACGTTGGCAATAACGTGATTAAACATGATTAAACAACAGCATATGCCCAGTGAATCCATGGTTCAGCCACTACAGCGTTATCGTGAAGGGTGTTATTTGCAAAGCAGTACATAACCAGTTCATTTGTGTCACAGCCTGCAAATATAGATCTCGAGGAATCTGTTACACGAGCGTTATACTCCACTCGGAAGCGAAGAAATTTAGGGATCATTTTCGTCATTGTAAGGTGGCACATCCCCAGTTGAAAATACCTAATTACTTAAGTTGGTGTCAAATTCGTTTATTCAGGAGTGACACAGTCCTACTGGCTTATACCTCGAGGCCTAAGTTAATGTACATGAGCTCACTACAAGACCAGCACAGGTCCATTGGCCAATACCCAGTGTTCCACGGTGGCGCCAAAGAGTTTCTTCGATGAGTGATGCGTATGAAATTCCTCGTCTAGAATAACATATATGGAAGTGAAAGAGGTTCATTGAAGAGCGGCACATTTAGGCAAATCGCCGCATTCGCACAAGTTGATGTCTTGGCCTGCTAGGAACTGCGTTGCCTCAGCACAGCAGCACGACGCACTACCGATTTGAGGACGGACTACCAATCAACGCAAGTGGGCAGGAAAATGGTTAGATACAAGCATAGATAAAAAAATAAAACAAACATGAATGGTTCCTGCAAAAAGAGAGAAGTACCCAACGCACACAAGACACAATACATAATGCTGCAAGGTTCCTTATTTTGTTGCACGTCTTCTTAACACTTGGTAAATAAGAATCAGGTTTCTATACACGACAATTAGTCAACAATTCTTCTCTGATTGTACTATTTGCAGTCGCCAACGATACTAACAAGACTCACAAAGCGAGATTTGTTGTCTGGCTCACGGAAGATAATTTGTTATTGAAAACATCACCGCTTCGCCAGCTCTCACTTTTACTCACTATGAAATTTATAAGTGGATGTTCGCTGTAGTCAAGATCCTGTGCAGTAGAATGTCTACAGTGTCGTAAGTGGCTACCATGGTGTTCCAACATGACATTCAATTTGTTGAACGCTCGAGCACCGTATACAACCGACTGCAATTTACGAGAATTATAAAAAAAGTACACAGCGTACTTTACCATATCGACAATGTAGCAGATGTCACAAAGTAAATTATACTATCATTTAACCCTTGTAGCTTGCCGTTTAAAAACCGCCAGATCAAAACAAAAGAACAATACAGTCTGGCGCATACTTCATTACACGATGCGCTTTCTGAAGTTCTGGCCACCGTAGTTATATCACGTGTCCTTACTGCAACTCACAGAGTTGTCGCTGAAAGCACATATTGCTTCAGGGATTCCGCGCCATGAAGTGCAACTACAGATGTTCTACTCTCTTCTTAGCAGTGTTTGTTTTCATACGCAAGCCGAGATTTCACCGGTTTTGTCATGTAAAGCAGCTGATCACACTGGTCTCCCATAGATTTGAAACAGAGACACCGGCATATAGAAGACAGCAAGAGTGATCATGAAAAGAAACAGCGTTTTTATTGCTGCTTAGGTGATGCCAATTCAAATTGCTCACATCTGTCGATGGTTGTTGCGCAAAAAACGCGAAATAACGGGAGTAACGCACAGGAAAGGGCATTCTTGAAAGGATACACGATGCGGCGACACGAGAGCTAAAATTAGTTTGTTATGTTAAGAAGAGTGACCTATTTGCAAGCATGCAATCCATTTATTTTACGAGATAGTTTAGTTGATTTAAATGGAGTTTTTAGCCACGTTCATGCATTTTATTTGATGACAGTTAAGCTTGTTTTCGTCTTTATTTCCTAACATTCACATAAAAAACACTTTTTCGTTGAGAAAATTACCCTCCCCCCATCAAACTAAGCGAACATCGCAAATTATTAAACTAACTACACTTGTCTTTCCATTTGAGCTGCTTTTCACTTCCGATTTCGCCGCATCATATGTACTGATCTGAATTGGCAGACGTACGGCGTCTACGCTTACGACATCGTGGCATCTTCATGAACGTTAGCGAAGGTCAAGCACCTGCTTTGAGTGATAATGAGGTAATAATCCAGAAAAATACAATTACGAGTTGCGTGAACTCAAGATTCTCGTTCATGTGGTCAGTCCCCCGGACGTTCGACGACACTAAAAAGATTCGCACTGTCGTCATATATTTCATACAATGGCAAAAAACCTTATTAAATGCTTTTCACTGCCTTCACTAACTGCAAAGTTTTCGCTGATAAATATTCATGGATTCCTGAATATATCAGTTCTCACACAAGTAGTTTTGCACTCCATTTGAATTGAAGAACAATAGCACGTCTGACATTAAACTTTTCACGAAATATCAGTCGAAGAACTCCCTGACGTCTTTTCCTTTCTCTGCGTCATATGTCTTCCTGTATAAACCTAAGGTTACCGACTTCAAAATCTGTCAGAACTATGGGTCAGGATAAGATAACCTCACCTTTAATAACATATTTCAAACGTCATTCATGAGAGTGAATATCCAGAAAGCAGGAAATAAATGTCAGAATAGATATCTAATTTGCACTAATGCACTGCTTTCATATGAAACAAAAAATAATTGCGAAATGCGACAACCAATGCTTAATGTAGTAGCCAAGAAAACATTTTGAAATATTCATTGTTCACGTAAACATGAAATAGCGTACACAGCCTCCTTGTCAATATATTTATGGCACACAGATTTTACGAAATATAGAAACACACCAAACGCTGCATAGTAAGCTCAATATATTGGTGTCTACTGAAGCAGCCGGCAGTGTAGTGTCCTTCATATTGAACAAAGTCTGAATCGTGTGGGCGTAACAAGTCGGTACGGCTACATAGTGTTAAGGGTGACAACACTAATGCGGAACTTAAGCACCGTGCCTTGAAATACCGTAGTGACGCTTAACAAATTGCTGCTACCTTAGCAATCTCCGTGTAGTGCCTAACATTCTAGGTACTTCATTGATCGCAATCATTAAAAATGATTTTTTTTTCAGGTTTAACGCTGCTCGTGGCAACGGCAGACTGAGAGTGACGTGTCATATCTGCAAGCGGACATCAAGAGGCAAAACAGGCTAGGAAGGCGGGCAGCGTAACCAACTTACGGTGCGTTCTCTGATACAAAATTCATAACAAACTAAGTAACAGTGACAAAAATGCGAAGGACCATTTCCGCACGATGTATATCCTGAATTGGAGTTATTGCATTTTTGCATGAGTGAATAATTATTTTTTCATCATGAAAACGAAGGTGGCTTGGAGGAAAAGTTGGAAAGCGCAGTGACTAGCTCCGACCTTAATGAAGATGCAATTTCGCAACCGCAGTACATAATCAACATCATAAAGTGGACTGTACAGCAAAACACACCCAAAACGAAATAGAAAAAATAAGAGCATTACCAGCATAAATAATATCCGTTTTCATAGCCACCAAAGATTAAAAACAACGCACAGGAACAACTTACATTGTGGCCATAAGCACTTTAGAAATCCATATAAACATGGTGTCTGCCAACTGCAGACTTCAGACCTAATTGCGCAGCGCTCAAATGTTTTCGAAAAAATAAAGTCGACACTATTGTGTCAGCACTAAATGAATGTAGATACATAACATATTGTTGTGTACCTACGAGTTATGTAGGAGACGTGTTCTGCAGCACAACCCCTCTTTTGGGTTTCTATAAAAGCATTCTGGGTTGTTTCCCGTGGCCTCCGAAATGAATGACGCGTTGCGTAGCGCAAATGTTGAGATACCCGTGAGGAAGCAACCAAACTTCTCCCTCACGCTTTTTTAGAACGTGCTGTGGCATCAGTACGCGCGTGGCCTCCGAGACAAGAAGCGTGGCGCTACGGTGCCTGCACCCGATGCGAATTGCTCCCCGACTTGCCACACACTCAGTGGCAGACTCTGAGTGACCCACGTTTGCGACATCGTCATTAATGAACAGTACACAGCCAGTGAATTCATTTTCCGGCGACAAAAGCGTTGGGGTGAAGGGTGTTATTTCAAAAGCAGCACATACCCAGTTCATTTGTGTCGCAGCCTGCAAATTTTTCTGCTTGCTTATGTCGAGGAATGCTTAACACGAGGGTTAGTTTCCACTCATAAGCGAGGTAATTTGGAGGTCATTCTCTTCATTCTATGGTGCCACATTCGCAGTTGCAAATACCTAATTACTCAAGTTGGCCTGAAAGGCGTTCACTCTACAGCGACACAGGCCTACTGGCATATGTCCCGTTGCATTAGTTGATATCAATAGGATTATTTGAAAACCAGCACATGTCCAGTGGCCCATACCCAGTGTAGCACGTTGATGTCAAGGCATTTATTCGATAAGCGATGAGTACAGAATTCCTCGTCTAGAGTGACACATGTCGACGTGAAAGAAGTTCGTTGAATAACCGCACGTTTGTGCAAATCGCCGCCTTCTCACTTGTCCAATTTGATGTCTGTATGCTAGGAACTGCGCTGCCTCAGCAGAGCAGAACGATGCACTACCCATTCGGCGATGCAGTTCCAATTAACGCAGGTAGGCAGGAAAACGGTTAGATACAAACATAAATAAAAACATAAAAGCGAGCATGAATAGTTCCTGCAAAGTGTAAGAAGTACCCAACACGCACAAGACACGAAACATGATGTTACAAGGTTACTTATCTCGTTCCACGTCTTTTTACCGCTAGGTAAAGGAGAACCAGGTCTAAAAACATCCGAATTAGTCAACCATTTTTCTCTGAATTACTGTTTGCAGCCGCAAGCGACATTAATGAGATCAACAAACGACATTTCATTTCTGGCTCTCCGGATATCATTCGTTATTGAAATGATCGCCTCTTGGCCAGCTTTCACTTTTACTGAATGTGAAATCTATAAGTGGAAGTTCGACCGGTGCAGTCAAGAGGCTGTGCAGTGGAATGTCTACGGTGCCGCAAATGGCCGCACATCAAGTTCCAGCATGACATTAAATTTCATGAACGCTCGGGCACCCTATACAATCGACAGCAATTTAGGAACAAATATAAGAAACGTAGCTTGCGCACTTTGCTCTACCATATGTACAATGTAGCACATGTCACAGATTCGATGATACTGTGATTGAAGCCTAGTAGGTTGCCGTTTAAAAACCAGAAGATCGAAACAAAAGAAGAACATGGTCTGGTACATATTTCACCACAAAAAGCGCTTTCTGCGGTTAGGCCAACCGTAGTTACAGCACGTATCCTCACACCTTCGGGGGTCTAACAGAGTTGTCGCCGAAAGTACAAGGCGCTCTAGGGACTCCGTGCCATGGAGTGCAACTCCAGATATTCTAGTCTCGTCTTGGCATTGCTTGTTTTCTTACGTCAGCCGTCATTTCACTGGTATTGTCATGTAAAGCAGCTGCTCACACTGGTCTCCCATATATTTGAAATAGAAACACCTGAATTTACACTGTAAAAAAGTTTTATTAAGAAAAAAATGTCTGGCAGCTGGCATGCCAGGAAATTATTGATATGCTGTTTTCGGTTCTTACTTCTTTCTGTCAAAAGGCAGGCTTCTTTTTGCTTGCATCTAAAAGAGCATTTCTGTGAAATTGCCGGAAAATTTCTGTCACGCTTTGTTTTCTCTTTTAACATTTTTCGGCCATTTTCCAGGTTTTTCGGTTTGAAAGTTACAGAAAATGTCTGTGAAGTTCAGTTTTTTGTGTGTATTTTTATTATTTCACAGGTTTTTCTGTCTGCAACTAAGAGAGAAATTCTGTAAAGCTCCATTTGTGTCACCAACTTTTCTGTCATTTCATACACTTTATTTCTTTCATCCCACCTTTTAATAACTGACATAATATACCGAACATTACAGCTGCTGCCACGTTTCAACGCAAAGAAATGATTCACTGTTTTTATGCGACTGCTAGAAGTGATAAGTTAGTATTGAACAATAGTGGTAAATGTATGTGCAAAATTAGCCAATGTAATCTTGACTAGTATTTTCTTATGCCTTTCAACATCGCGCAATTTACGTAAATGGTATATGAGTGACGAAAGAAAAAATACAATTGCCCTTGCTGCAGTGGCTATATGGGAAAGCTGGTAAATAATGTACACAGCAAAAGCACGCACAGTATGCAGTAATGGCAAGTATACAGCAGCGCACATATGACTCACTATAAAAAAGTAATACAACACAGTGTATGCAACACAGAAAGTAGTAATACCTGTACAATGAAGACAACCAGTGACTAAAGTGTCATGGCAAGTATGCGCACAAGGGCAGCGTCTTGGGAAAATTGTGCCTTGCTCGACACTAGTACAGAATGAAGCAGCTAGTGAGATACAAGCAACAGGACATGAGGCAAGCCACAGGTATTTTATATTCTTGCAGTATAACAAAAATATAGGACGTGCTAAGTGGGGCGAATGAATCTAGCAAACCAAAATGATTATAAAAATAAAAATCGTGCAATCCAATGAATATAAAACTTGTCACTAAATTATAACTGCAAGTATATGCATTAGAAAAATCAAGCAAATTGGCAGGTTGTGCCTTGCCTGACACTAGTACTGCATGAAGCAGTGAGATATCAGGTATGACAGAGGATGTTTGCATTATCACAGTGTAGCCATGAAGCAACCAATTGCGTCACTCTAATTAGTGCGTCCAATCTTGTGACTACAATAAATATAAAAATCAATGTAGTAATACAACGAATACAACTGGTCATGAAACAGTAATGGCAAGCACATGCGTAAGGAAAATTGTGTATATCGGAAAAATGTGCCTTGCTACACAGTAATTGTTAAAACAGAGCGAAACAAGACTGCACAAGAAAGAGCAAACCATGATATGAGTACCGACTCTCAACTGTTTATTCCTTGATGTTGCCACGTATAAATACACACATGAACCGATAGCATTAAAGTGACAGGAACAATAAAGGTGACTGGCGCACATCTGTACAACTCTTTTCTTGATAGCGATGACACTATCTCACACTTGTTACCTTCACATGCAATATCCATTGCCTCGATAGTCTTGCTAACCCGTATGGTCTCTGTGGCAGTTGATAATATGACTTCAAACAAAAGCACAGATGGGTTAGAATGACTCCGTCACATAGATTGTGTACCGCATTGACGGCAGTGCAGCCTGAGGCAGTTCTGGATGCTCTCATTAACGTTGTACTCACTGTAGACTGTACTTCCGACAATGAAGGACTCAATCTAAGCGATGGAGCCGTTTTAGACCATGCGTGCCTTTGTCTGAACAGTCGGATTACCAACCGCCAGAAAGCCATGTTGGTTAGGAAGCTTATCGACGCAATAAATATTGCTCGCGCTAGTAACAGGTGCGTGAACATGGCCTCACTGGAACATCATAAAAGAGGTCATGTCTTATGTCGCTGGTAATCAGCAATGGCCTGAATTATATTGATCGCGCTTTTGAGTTTCATGCTGATGGTTCGTGCGTGTATTTATAAATGGCAAGAGCAAGAAATAAGCAAATTAAAGTGAGTGCTCGTGTCATTTTCTCTTTTTTGCCCCATCTTGTTTCACTTCGTTTTAGCAACTACCAACCACCAACTTACGAGCGAACAAGCATCAATTCTGCCTGACACTAGCATTGCATGAAACAGCGAGATACAAGCAACAAGACATAATGCATAATACAGTGTTTGTATTTTCACAGTGTAAGCATAAAACATTGATTCAATCTGCTTAGTACGTCCAACCTTGCAACTGCAATAAATATAAAAATTAAATTATTTATACAACAGAGGAATTAGTATTACAATGAATACAACCAGTCACTAAAGTGTAATGGCGACTTTATGCATAAGGAAAGTGTCTTGGGAAAATTGTGCCTTGCTTGAGACTAGTACTGCATGAGGCAGCCAGATAAAAAGAAGACATAAGATATGCCACGAGCTGTTGCATTATCACTCTGCTTAGTACCTACAATTTTGAGAATATAATAAACATCGATATCAAAGTTCTATTACAGTGCCATGAATGCAGCACAGAAAGTAGAAATGCAAAGAATGGAACCGGTCCCGGAACTGTAACACCAAGTATGTGCATAAAGAAAATTGTGCAGAATAGCAAACTGTGCCTCGCTTGAACACTAGTACTGCACGAAGCACTAATATCCAAACCACATGACACATCGCATGAAACCGGCTATTTGATTTATCACAATGTACCCACAAAACATTGATTTAGAAAGTTTTGAAATTTTAGAACAGTTACACGTTCCAAGGAAGGAAAGCGCAGCTGGGGGCGGCCGAAAGTTGGGTGGGTGGATGAGATTAAGAAGTTTGCAGGGACGACATGGCCACAATTAGCATATGAGAAGTATGTAATTAGCATTGGAGAAGTATGGGAGAGGCCTTTGCCCTGCAGTGGGCGTAACCAGGCTGATGATGATGATTACACGTTGAAGTGTTGCAACAATGTGATGAGGGAGGCAATTCTTAGAGATAGGCAATGCTGCTTTTTCTTCGTGCACTCTACATTTGTTCCCCTGCCAGGATTTACACCTGCGATGGTTCTGATGCAATGATAGAATGTCGTTACACTTCGCACAGTGAAAATGTCTGCATTTCCTTCAAGGCAATAACAAGATTGCTGCCCCCAACCACCCTAAAGTTTGATTCCTATAAATGCCACATTTCAGGAATATTTAGTGTTCAGTACAAAACTACGCAATTTCAAAGACAAAATGAACCTTTCCTAAGTGATCACTTGGATCGAGTTTTGGATCAGATGTTTGTTAATCGGATGAAATCCATTCACCGAACATCATCACTGAGTGTTAAAGGGATACTAAAAACAACTTTATATACTATTTTGTTTTCAGGAAAGATCTATTTTGTGGCACTTTCCCAATTCAGAGACGTTTGTATGGCAGCAAAAGATGCATTCATTGCTCAAACAACAAATATTTATTGCTGAAAAGCAAAAAAGCAATAGCATTATCCAAATTACATTCAATAGCTGACTAGTTGTTTGGGTCCAGAAAACACGTCTTAATATTGATTTTGTACGTATCAGCAATATTATAAATATGTACTATGATAAATTAATATGACTATAGCCTTTATCACCACTCCATATGTCAGAAGTGCAACTTACCGCTGTTTGAACTAGAAGCAGAGGCTCGTGTCCTTCGGGTTTGAAACCAACGGGCACGCAAAACATGAGCCTGAATGCCTGGCATGGGACTGGCTCTATTCATCACTGGCAGGGTGCCAATGCATATGGTGAAACTCTTTGCAGTAAGAAAACTGCCTCCAACACAAAAGATGTTTTCAATCAGCTATGCTTGCCCGAGATTGGTACCACAGAAAATTATACCTTTTGCAATAAAGAAAAATCAACATCGCATGTCCCGAACTTCATCATCACTGGCAGATTTCTGGTGCAAGAGAAAGTTAAAGGATTATAAGGAATAATGTCTACTGATGTAGCACCACGTGAAAGCTGAAAAATTACACTGGTTACAAATAAGTATGTGGCGAAGCATAAGCATGAATAACGCGTTTCAGTTCTTGCTTGGGCTCCCGATAATTTTCCTCCTCGACACTCTGTAGTGAATTAAATGCTTTGGCTTATATGTAAATGAGTGTCAACCAGATTTTAAGACCATATAAACCTACATGGACACTTAAACGTTTTGGGTTAATATTTTACAATACATGGCCTAATATATTGTTACGGTTAATGTTAAACCGGCTTGATTCAAGGGACGAGATTGATGGTAAAAGTCAAGATGGCGTCTGGAGGCTGCACCGGCTCACATCTTCTTCCTCTTCTCCTCGCCCGGCTCATGCCGTAGCAGTCCCCGGTTGCCAGACGAAGCCCGCTGGGCAAGTCCAAATCACTCGGAAAGCGTAGGGTGAAACCGCTTAAGACAGGCAGCATGTACTAACTGGGTCCGGCTAGACCGACGACCAGTCGACGTTAAGCGTGCCACCACGTACGTCAAGTCACTCAAGCGATCTACAATGACGAATGGGCCCGTGTACTGGGGTAAAAACTTTTCGCATAAGCCACGTTTACGTGGCGGAGTCCACAACCACACAAAGTCTCCTTTGGCGTACAAGACAGACTCGTGCCGGCTGTCATAGCGCTCTTTCGATCGGTCTTGCGATGCCACAGTACGAAGACGAGCGATACGCCTGGCTCGGCGTCTTGGCAACAGAGTACTCGCTGTGAAAGTCAAACGGTAGTATAGTGTCAATGCAGCTTAGCGGTGAACGTGCGTAAAGGAGATAAAAAGGACTGTAATCGGTCGTCTCATGCTTTGCAGTATTATAAGGATAGGTGATGAAGGGGAGTACGTCATCCAAGTCCTTGTGATCGGAAGATACGTGCATGGCCAGCATGTTAGTGAGAGATCTGTTCGTACGTTCTACAAACCCATTTGTCTGAGGGTGATAAGGCGTTGAATGACGGAACTGCGAACTGCAGAGACGAAGCAGTTCTTCTACGGCGTCCGCAACGAACTGACGACCGCGATCGCTGATGATCACACGGGGGGGACCATGTCGAAGAATAATGAATCGAAGCAAGAACGTTGCAACGGACGCAGCTGTTGAAGATAGTACGGCCGCCGTTTCCGCGTAACGGGTCAGATGGTCGACACATGCGATCACCCCTCGGTTGTCGTTAGATGATCGGGGAAATGGGCCCAGAAGAACGATACCCACTTGTTCAAATGGCAGGCGAAGTGGCGGCAGAGGTTGGAGAAGACCTGGCGGAGCGGTCGTAGGGCGCTTGTAGCGTTGACATTGTTCGCAGCTGGTGACGTAGTGCTTGACTGTGTCCCGCATTCTGGGCCAGTAAGAACGCTCCTCTGTCCGGTTCATAGTTCTTATGAATCCTAGATGGCCAGAGGTCACATCGGTGTGCATGGCTCTCAGTATGTCCGTCCGCACTCTGCGGAACCACCAGAAGGAAGCGTGCGCCTTTAGCCGAATAATTGTTCTTGTAAAGCAGGCCGTCACGAACACAAAATTGACCGGTGGCTCCAGAACGCGATGCGGCTACAGATAGAGGTTCCAAACTAATATCATTTTCCTGCTTTGCTTTGAAAGTCATCGAGTCTGGGAATGTAGAAGAAATGGGAGCAAAACAGTCATCAAAATTGTCTTCGTCACACTCCGCCGTCGTCAGAGGAAGGCGGGATAGACAGTCCGCATCTGCGTGGCGACGCCGGGCTTGTAGGAAATAACGAAGTCGTACTCTTGCAGTCGAAGAGCCCAACGTGCCAGTCGTCCACTCGGGTCACGGAGATCACAACGCGTGGTGGTCAGTAATGATAGTGAACGGGCGTCCGTAGATATAGGGTCGAAATTTGTGGACAGCGAAAACAGCTTCCAAGCATTCTTGCTCGGTCACAGTGTAATTGCGTTCCGCCTTAGTCAAAGAGCGACTAGCATAAGCCTCAACGTGTTCAGCTCCTTGATGACGTTGCACAAGTACGGCACCGATGCCGATGCCACTGGCATCAGCGTGCACTTCCGTAGGTGCGGATGCATCGAAGTGACGCAATATGGGACCTGACATTAGTAGAAATTTTACGTGACGGAACGCGTCGTCGCAAGCCGATGTCCAGTTGAAAGGGACGGCTTTTTGGAGAAGACATGTTAGGGGGTACACCACGTCGGCGAATCGTGGAACGAAGCGACGAAAATACGAGCACAGGCCCAAGAAACTCCTCAACTCCCGCACTGACTTCGGTGCTTCGAAGGAGCTGACTGCCTCAATTTTCCGTGGATCTGGCCTCACACCGTTTTTGTCGACCAGATGCCCAAGTACTAACGTCTCGGTTTCTCCGAAACGACATTACTTGGAATTTAGGATCAAGCCGGCTTGTTTGACACAATCCAGAACAAGATTGAGACGGCTGTTATGTTCGCTCAATGTACTGCCAAAAATCACCACATCATCGAGGTAGCACAAACAAATTTCCCATTTAGGTCCTCGGAGGATAGTATCCATGAATCGTTCGAATGTTGCTGGCGCGTTACAAAGGCTGAACGGCATAACGTTAAATTCATAAAGACCGCCTGGTGTCACGAAGGCCATTTTCTCCTTATCGTCTGGGTGCATGGGTATCTGCCAATACCCTGATCGCAAATCCAGTGATGAAAAGCAGGCAGCGGAATGTAGACAATCGATGACATCATCAATTCTAGGAAGCGGATACACATCCTTTTTGGTGACCGCATTCAGTTTCCTGTAATTAACGCAAAACCGCCACGATCCATCCTTCTTCTTTACTAAGATTACTGGTGCTGCCCACGGACTAGAAGACTCTTGAACAACACTTTTCCGCAGCATGTCTTTCACCTGTTCAGCAATAACTGTCCTCTCTATTGAAGAAACGCAGTAAGGCTTTTTCCGAATGGGGTGCGCAGATCCGGTGTCAATTTTGTGGCGAGCACGAGAACGCGGGAGTGAAGCCTGCTTGTCGCCGTGTGTGAAATCGAACACAGAAAGATGGGCCCACAAAACTTGTGCGAGAGCGCGGCGCTCATTTGAGGGCAGTGCCTTGTTGATCATTCGTAGGATCTGCTCTTCAGAAATGCTTCGTTGGGGATCGCTAGTATGAGACTGCCTCTCCTCGTTTAGAACTGTAATGGAGCTGTAAGTAATCTCGTCAAATTCAGCAAGCCTCATATCACGCGGGAGAACGGCAGGGACGCAAGAACAATTGAAAGCCCACAAATTTGAGGCGCCATTGACTACTCTCACGACAGAGCGTGGTAGAAGTACATCTTTCTTTGCGCAGCTCGATGTAAGTGGCTGGACTTGCGCGTCAAACGATGAAAGGTCGACAGCAGCAAAATTGACAGGGATATGTGACAGCGACCAAGGCGGTAGCAGCAAATCGTTCGAAACAACACAATAGTTTTTCTCTGGCAAAGATGTGTCGGAAAGGGTGGCGAGAAGTGCACCTTTCAAAGTAATTTCGCCTGTGCCTCAGTTAATGGATGCACCACAATCCTGAAGAAAGTCAATCCCGAGAATCACATCATGAGTGCATCGCGGTAGTACGAGAAATTCTGTTTTAAGATCTTCTCCTCCGAATAAAACACTTGCAACACAAATACCAAGGGGAACTAGGCACTCTCCACTGACACCACGAAACGTGACACCATAATTCCACGGAAACATAACTTTCCGACCCAGCCTCTCTTAGAAAGTCACACTCATGACGGAAACGGTAGCACCAGTATCCACTAATGCTGTTGCAGGTATACTATCAATTAACACACACACTTTGTTCTTCACCATCATAATAGGCAGAGGAACATTTCGCAGAGACGGAGACTGTCCGGTGACCTTACCTCCATCGGCCGCGCCGGCTAGTTTCCCGACGGCGGTGGAGACGTAGCATGTCGCCATGGTGACGGTGAACGGCGTTGGCGACTGGTTGGGGGCGTCAAGCTGCAGTCTGAAGCTGGCGAGCCACTCCTTCTACTATACGGACGGGAAGTATTCCGAGGTTGCGCGCCTGTGGTGTTTGCAGGGTCTATCGGCCAACGGTCGTCATAGCTATCACGTCCAAAATTAGGCCAAGTTGGTGGTGGGCCATATGTTGTTGTCTGTCGGCGCCGGCGACAAAAACGAGCAATGTGCCCTGAGGCACCACAGCTGTAACATACAGGCGATGCGCGACCGACGTTGTATGCCTTGGAGTCAGCCCTGGGACGCTGCGAATAATAAACGCGATCTTCCGAATCCCGATTCGTGCTGGTAGCTCGGCGAGTTCGTTGATCGTGCGTCATGTCGTCGGGAAGAGTACGTCGGTGCTGTCGCAGCTGATCGACTCGACAGTCTGCAACGCCTGGCATGGCCGACAATGTTGACACAGCAGATGCATGTTCTTGAGGTTGGTTGGAAGCGCCACCAAGCTGTTCGACATCCGCCCCTTTGGTGTGTCGTTCAAGTTCTTCGCGTACAATTTGCCTTATAGTTGCCGCAAGGTCAAATTCAAAGCTTTAGTTGTCGTTTTCGTCAACACTTGCCACCGTTGTGACATTTGCTAGCGTGCCAAACTTTGGCTTGATACGACGCAGCTTCAAGGCCTCAAATGTGCGGCAATGCTTGATGAGGTCGGCGACCAAGGCGAGACTCTCCTTTCCAATTAAGTAATTGTAAACATCCTCGGCTATGCCTTTGAGAAGGTGTCCAACCTCGTCCTCTTCGGACATTCGAGGATTGACAGTCTTGCAAAGCTTCAGGATCGCCTCTATGTACGTAGTACAGGTCTCACCTGGGACTTGAGCGCGCTGAAGCAATGTCTCAACCGCCCGCTTCCTTTTCGTGGTGGAATCGCCAAAGCACTCTGTGAGGTGAGTAACGAAGCTGTCCCACGTTGTGAACGTATCTTCATGGTTCTCGAACCCCACTAGCGCCCTGTCTGTGAGGAACAGAACCACATTGTCGAGCTGAGTCGTGGAGTTCCAGCCGTTGTACTTGCTCACACGCTTGAAGTGGGTGAGCCATTCCTCCACGTCCGCGCCGAATTTTCGAGAGAAAGGGCGGGGCTCCATCTGATGCATCCAGGCGCCGGTTGTTCGCACTGGAGCAGCCAGAGAAAGCTGTTGGTCGCTGCTGTAGGACATCGGGATCTCAAGTGGTGCTCGAGGCAGTCGAGCGAGGCGTCGGCTCCGGCGTGGCACTTGCTGCAGCAGCTCCGTCGTCTTGGTCGAAGTACCTCGCACCTCCACCACAAAACTGCTACGGTTAATGTTAAACCGGCTTTATTCAAGGGACGAGATTGATGGTAAAAGTCAAGATGACGTCCTGAGGCTGCACCGGCTCACGTCTTCTTCCTCTTCTCCTCGCCCGGCTCATGCCGTAGCAATATATTTATACAGAGTGTCTCACGTAACATGAGCCAAACTTTAAAAGTAAGCAAGTGATACGTCGCTGGACAGTACCAAGGTAATGTTGTTTGGCGTCGCTTGGTCATACTCACATTTATTTATTCCGCCTAATTATATAATTAGCCTTGATTATTATAACCAACTCAGATGTTATGCTTAGATTGAGAGTGTTCATGAAAAATTGCAGAGCAACATAAATAACTCCCGATACAAATTTTTGTTGCTCGATCTCTGCTACGTAAGTGTTTTTCCGAGCATGAAAGAAGCCCGCAAATGTACCGAAGATTGCCACGCGATGGGACGCTCGAGGCACCTCACGTATACGATTTTACTTAATGAATGAAAAATTAATAACGAAAATAAAGTATCCTTGCGAGCTTTAAGTTGGCCAAGAAGAGTTTGAAAAGCCCGCACTTTTTGACGTACTCCACAACCAACCAATCGCGTACTGTCCAAGCCTACACATTCCCGCGTTTATTTACTCGGATTTTGTGGTGCGGATACCTGCTAACAAAGCAAAATTTCTGCACCTTTCATTTTACCGCAGACTAAAGTGTGCTTCCGAATTCCTCTCTTGCATTCTCTCTTTCTCTTTCTTGTGCGCGCTGTGTATTCTTTATAAGACACAGTGAAGCCAAAGTGACGATTCGGTGGTCAAGCGGATGTGCTGCGCGCTGTTTGAAAAGAATAGCACTCGCTCCTAATGCAAATGCCAGCGTGCCTTTGGTTCTTTGCAAACACATTACGGCGCTCCAAGCTAGTTAGGGAGAATCCTAGTTTTACGGTCTCTTGCGGAAACTATAGCGATCCGACCACTCAAAGTTTTGCAAGATCCCTTAGCGATTCATTTTCGCAGCCCTTTCACAGCAGTACAAGCATGCAACGAGAATTCAGAAAGACAACATAAAGTGTACCATTCATGCCGATAAGATTGTGCACCCCTCAGCTTGTGAGTGAATAGCCTGATCGGTGAAAATCACAGACACAACACGCCGCTATTACCACCGGTCCCGTTGCATGAATGCTGGAAGGCAGGGAAAGTAAAGGCGGGGGAATGTACACTGTTTCGCATTCTGTCGGTTAATATTACGCACAATAACGTTTTTGGCGCGTAAAATATGCAAAGTGGCCGATAAAGAGTGGCAGGTGTTCTTCAAATCACTTTATTTTTGTAACAGAGATGCCCACGTGACCAACCATTCGGTATTTTCAGGGTAGTCGCTAAAAAAACTTTAAATGACTGTTTTTTTTCTGGAACGCGTTTCTGTTAAGGGCGTAAAACAGGTATTTTCTGTATATTAACACAAAATTTCCGTAAAAATTCCTCTTATTTGACGCACATTTCTTACAGTGTAGAAGACAGAAAGAGTGGCCATGAAAAGAAGAGGAGTTTTTACCTGCTGTTTAGGTTATGTCAATTCAAGATGTTTTCATTTGTCCATAGTTGTTGCGCGAAAATTACGAAAGAACGTGAGTAATGGCAAGGAAAGGGCATTCTTGAAAGCTGACGCGATGCGGTGGTACGAGAGCTAATTTGGTATATTAAAAAGGGTGACTTAGTATCAGCATACAGTCTATTTCTTTTTACGAGGGAATTTAGTTACTTCAAATAGCGTTTTTGGTCACTTGCATGTATTTGTATATCTATGTCCATCTCTTTCTTTCTTTTCTAACATTCACATAAAATAAATGTTTTTGGTGAGAAAATGGGCCCCCGCATAACTAGCCCAAGATCGCTATCTGTTAAACTGCCTTCACTTATCTTTTCATTTGAGCTGTTGTCCACTTCAGATATCGCCGCACCAGGTAGATTAATCTAAAGTGGCAGACACACGGTGTATACTTTTGCGATATAATGGTATCTTTAAGGACGTCAGGAAAGTCTAACACCTGTCTGGAGCGATAACTAGCTAATTAGCCAGAAAAACACAACTCCGACTCGCACGAACTGAAGATCCTTGGCCATGTGGCCAGTCTGAAGGACGTTCGGCGAGTCTGTGAGAACATGGGCGCTGTCATAGAATACTTTCGTAGTATGAAGGGAATCTAATTTAGTGGTTTTCAGTGCCTTCGCTAACTGGCAACGTTTTCAATTTGAAAATATAATGGCGTAGCTTAAAAATCTAACACTAGTTCGGCGCTGCATTTGGACGGAAGATTATGGACAGTTCTGGCATTTTGTTACTTGACTGAAAGCAGCCTAGTATTTATACCAGTAAGCATTAGTCCTTACGAAAACATCAGAACCTTATCCGCGTAACTCTGGGATACTTAGGAAAAAGAATGGCGAGTGTTCAAAGGTAGTCGTATGCCTATACGAGGAGTCATGAAGTTACCTCGCGGGATAAATTTTAGTAACAGTTGCCTTGTCACGCAACCATTCGAAAGAGCTCGCGTTGGAAAAATGAAGGGCCTTCACTTGTTAAAACCAAAATTTGTATGAGTCACGCTGTAGTAGAGTGTGAGTGTACTTGGAATAAATGTGATTCAATAATGTGTGCATAAATTTAATTACGCAGTTCCTTTTCAATTGTGCCTCCATCGAAATGCGGCCAGTGTGGCTGTGACTGCGATCAAAGACTAACCTCGTGCTTGTGAGCGCAGCACCTTCTTCGCTTAGTTACCGGTCCAGGTCATTTGTGTTACCCTGTTTCTGTTGAAAGCTTAATTCATGCGCATTACCTTGGGAATTGGCATAAAAAAATGATAATGTTGAATTTACTCAAAGAAAGCCTTAGGAGTACTTAACAAATATGGTTACATTAACAACAACCTTACCATTTCCTAACACTTTAGCCAGGACCTATTTGAACGATCAATCCAGATGTAGTATTACACGGAACTTTTACGTTAGTAATTTGTAGAATATGCTTTCTAAATGCAGGACAAACTGAAATTTAATACTTTAGAACAACTCTCTTACACATATAATTTCATCAACCTGAAAGGCGCTCGTATTAAGGTTTGGCATGATTTATTATTATCACTGGGTAATGGGTAATGTAAGCTAGCAAGGACAGCTTTCTCGAGAAAACATATATAAAATATTTCAAGTATCGAAGGAAGCTGCTCTACACCGGTCACATTCAAGGGTTTTCACAGTAACTCCTGAGATTGCGCATGATGAAAGAGAACACGTGCTGCTGGACCTTTCATTTAGGTCATGATTAGTTTAAAAGTGTAAAGGTGAGGCGCATGGTGACATCGGCCGGATGTGCCATTGCTTAAATAGAAGGATCAGGGGTCATGCGTACTTATTCATATGGGTAATCTGGTTGCGCAGTCCACAAGTTGTAATGCGGTTGTGAAGATTGGGAAAGCCAGATGCATACAAAGCGACGCCTTGCATACCGAAGCACGCACATAACATGGTGTGTGGGCTCTATTTTCTCCGTGAGAATGGCTTTCGGGCCGCGCCACTCTTTCGCGGCTCCTGCTATTCTCGTGGCAAGTGATTTCCTATTTTTATGTGTAACAGTGCACGAAAAGCAGGACGGATTGAAAGCCCGACAGAAACAACCAGCCCTGACACAACTCTTAGCTTGAGCATTACCATTTCAGCGCCGTCAGAATTCCAGGATGGCAACGTACGCTGTAGGGACATTTCTTCGAACGAACTGAAAAGACCTGCCTGTTGTTCTCTGTTTTACCGCGATATCGTTAAGCGCCCTATGTCGCAGAAAATCCAGTGCCGGTATCGGCGATTTTGTCCATTAAAGAAAAATCATGGCGAACTATGCATCTAGAAGGACGCTAGCCCTGCACGTGCTGCTTAGGCTTTGTTGAACCAATTCAGTCTGTCCAAGTACATCAGAAAATTCATAAAGAACAATATACACACAATCTACAAACAATATAGTATCAATTTCTAATTTGAAAATACGAAAAGAAATAGTTCTGTTACGTACAAACTCAAACAGAAAGCCTTTTTTACAAGTGGCTTTTCAGCTCTGTCCGAGTAGGAGTGGCGAGCCCCGCTAGGTTCGTTGCAACACCATCTAAATAAAACTCGCCTCCGTGAATCCACAGCAGCGGGCAGCACCCGCCGCGGGGGAAAAAAAAAGAACCAGAAAGTTCGCCGTTGTGCGCTCGTCGCCAGCGTTTCCAGAAAACATTAGGGTTACATAAGCAGCGGTTGCGGGGAAGCGTGAGAAGCAGTCAGGGATCTTTGAATGCTATTCAGTTTAACTCGTAAATGCGAAGCCTAAGCGTCCTACCAGTTCTTTTTCCCTAGCATTCCTTAAGACATAACGTGGGATAGCGCGATCGTATTTCGTAAACCATCTCTAGTCACTCAGTCTCTCGAATGGACCTCAAGCTGCTGCGTCTTCCGTGCCGAGAAGTGTCGGTGCGTACAGTGGAAGCCTTTTTTCATCGTCGGAGGTGAGTAGGGCACTTAATATTGTGAGCAATGGGCCTTACTATGTGAAAAAAAAAAACAAATTCCCCAGGCGGGTTTTTTTGGCGTTTGCTTGGTGTGTTTATGTTTTCCCACTTAACGGAACCTGTTTTGTACAGGCTATGTTTATTTTTTGTGTGTAGAAATGCGCTTCCGCTAGAAAAATCACCTCCAAAAATTTTTTTCGCCACCTCGATTTCTGTTCACTTTTCATCTTCCCCTTTCGTCGTGTTTTCCCGTGTAGAGCTGCTTCCTCATACGTGAAATGCGAAAAAACGATTTCGCAAATTTTATTGGCTAGAAATATTGGCCCATAGGCATTTCCAAAGTGTAACCTCTTTGGTTTCTTTGCATTTGTCTTCCTTCCCCAACATTCTGACCATCTATAAACAATTTTCATAACCAACAAGATGGTCACTAACAGCCGCCATGAAGGACCAATTACTAGTAATGGAGGCGATGGAAGTGGGAAGGTAAATTCCTAACTCGGGCTTTATTCTTAAATCAAAGGTTCTACAAGTTGTTCTTGCGTTGCTAAGCCTCACATTTTGTTTCTCTGTCTAATAATTTGTGGCTGATCACTGGGAGGAGAAAAATAAAGTGAAATTACCGTTTTATGTCTCACTTCATAGTTAGAGAATAGAATTGACGTCAGGGAAGGGCTACGCCTAACGTACCCCATTACGCTAAACATGACAGCAGTTGGCGACGAAACACTTTAGGGAATACGAGTTTAGACGTGGTAGCAACAAGTTTAGATGTGATTTACATGCAAAAAAATAGTATAGACACACACGTACACACATTTGAAAAGAGTGCACTAGATGAACACATCGTTACAACAAGAAATATTAATGAAGCAAGCCAGTGGTTTCTACAGTGGGACACCAAAATAGAGAATTCATAAAGGTCCACGGATGTGGAGAGAAAGTACACCTAAAATATAATTCTGCGAACGTCCTAAAAGTTTAGTGGATGGCGGGTGAAACGCAAATATTATTCGTGCTACAAGAATATTCACTTGAAATATTGAGGGTAACATAATATTTTAGCCACGCGTAAGAAAAAACTGCGACATCTGTCATGGCGAAACGGTGAAGATTTGCTATTGTTATGGTGCTAGTTTATCTCTATGTACGTGAATTTGAAATACAACAGTATCAATAGTTAAACTTTCTATGATATAAAAGCGTTCTTATTAAAAATCAATAATACCATAGACAATTATAGGACGCATTGGTCACCCCGAAATAGAAAAATAATTTTCAATGTCAACATACTATCTATGTTGGCAAGTACTTACCAAAAGTTTCTATACAACATTGGTCAGGAACCCTTTTTGCACCGTACATGTTCTCCAAACAGTAAAAGTGGGTCTGGATAAGTGACTTACGTGAGATAAACGTATGAAATAACAACTGGTTCGAAGTTATTACCTTATCTCTTACACGTAGAAAAATTATGTGCTGACAGAACACAATGTTCTCTATTGACTATTGCCCTTAAACTCTTATGCGGACCTTTGATTAGGCAATTTCGAGATGATTACTACCAGATGTTTTGTGCTACGTAAAATTTCGATACCACCACGTCGTTACTTAAGCATTACATCACAAAACGTAGAGAAATCATCAGGGCAGTATTGCGGTGCCTATGTCGCGGAAGAAAGCTAAGTGGAAAATACGGTACGTAGCTTAAAGGTCTGTTGTTCACATCTTTGCTAAATAGAATGTATGTTCGCTAATGAAGAATGAATTTAAATGAGCTAAGTTAAATGTGGTGGTTTTTGAAGTGATGCTAACAATGGACCTCATTCTCCTAAAGCACAGTCAAGCTTAAGGTACCGACTGTTTTGCATATTAACTTCGCTTAGACGGCAGCAGCTAGATCAATGTTCCTAAAAAGATAAATGACCGTACAATTAGCTTTAAGACCACGCTACACATGCTTTCTCGTGATAGCTTTTAAATTTTTGAAGGATACGGCAAAACGTTTTTAAAGGTCACACTGTAGGATACAAATGTCAGAAGTGATTAAAACTTCGTTAGCGGAGGGCAGCTGTTTGAAGACGACCCTAAAGTTTTCCGATTAATCGAGGGACGTTATTATTAAAGCAGGAAGCAGAGGGCCTCAGTGCACAGCCTATTTCAAATCTGTACTTACGTTTTTTCTCTGTTGTTGCACGCAGCCCCCGGCAAGATACTTGTCAAACTCGCCCAGCAAATCGCCGTTGCGAAGAAACAGAACCGGTGACGGACGCCAGTCGTCGCACAAAAGGGTTTGAATCTCTGCATCATTCTGTTCTGTATTATACAGGAATCAGTACATTAGAGTAAGTCGTTTACAGCGTTAATTGCACTTAATTTCATAATTGTGTGGCTGCGCAGAAAGACATCCACTGATACAGCGCTTTGTTGCCTTCATAGTATCGGTGTACGCGCTCGCCACATGCCATAGGAGAAACGATTACGGCGCTCTACTCTAGCGCCATGTGGTAACGGACGCCGCCGCAGGGCCAGTCTTGCCCGGCAATACGTTTTTCTACTCATGGTTTCGCCATACTCACTTCCTCCGCTTTCCGTCTCATGGCTACGCTATGCTCCTCCCGCTGGCTTTACTATCGCCGTTTTTCATCTTCCGTCGCGCTCCCCGTTCGCTCTCATCCTTCACTGTGCTGCTTCTGTCGGTTACGCCGAGGGAAGACACCGACGCGAAACACAGGCACGGGCCCTAAGAGCTGCGCGCTAAAATGTTACGTTCTAGCAAGAGAACCATTTTGTAATAGGGTATTCTAGCGACTTACATTGAAGAAAAGTTCCGCAAACAGATGGTTGCCAATCGGGCCTGCACGAACAAAGGAAAGAGAAATGAGCGCACGAAAGAGTGCTGGAGAGAGAGCTAGCCAACGAAAAACAGTCTTGCCTAGTCCGATTGGTACCGGAAACGTCAAAGACATGCGAATTGAGTTACAAAATATTTCGCGGTATAATTTAGTAAGATGTGACGGTATTTTGAAGAGCTCCAAGAACAAAATATTTAACAAGAATCACATGGAGCTCTCTAGTCATCAGATAACAGCGCATGCCTTTAATACAAGTGCTTATAGAATAAGTAAAAAAGAAACATCAGTAGGCGTGTGTAGTTTTACGAAACTTGTGATCGTTGTAATCAGTGCCGGTTACGAATATATTTGAGCTTGTCTACTGATACTTCAAATAGCATTTGCGTTGACATAAACCTGCTCAATTTTGCGGTACATAATACTATGCGTGCATCAGAAAGTAGCTTATTGCGTGTCTGAAAAGGATAGCAAGTTATTATCGCTTTAATAATCGAGCAATTGTATCGGGATGTTTTAATTGCCGGGCCACCTTTCAGCTTGCATATGTTAGTGATATTCCGGAACTCATTCAACACAAGTAAGCGACAACGAAATAAACTTAGGTGACTAAAAATTAACAGTTTCAGGCTAAATGCAGATGAGACGTGTCTAAATGGAGAACAATGATGATGATAAATTCAGGTGTCGATAATAAATACCCAAAATATACAGGGTTAAAAACCGTCAGACATGTATTTACAGAATATTTACAATAATTCTAGCAGCTGCCAAGATGAAGACCAGAACATCGTCTTCTTGCGACGATGATTAAAACATCTTCTTCGTGAGGGGATCACATGACTCTCGGCGGCTAAAGCAACGGCTCGGTGCTGGTTAGGAGGCGGGCGAGTGATACAACTCAAGACGGGCGACGTGAAGCACGTCGGAGCGATGCTGAGCTACGGTTGGGCCGAGAATGGTGATTTCGTACGTGGCGTCAGTTACTTGACGCAAGACACGGTAAGGGCTTGAGTAGCGTGAAAGTAACTTCTCCGAGAGGCCAACGCTTCGCGACGGCGACCAAAGGAGAACCAGTGCGCCCCGTGTGTAATGGACGTCACGATGGCGGGCGTCATATAACCACCGCTGATTGTCCTGCGACTCCACAAGCCGACGTCGAGCAATATGGCGTGCTTCTTGTGCTTTGAGGATGGCTTCATGGGTGTACTCGGATGTGGAATTCAGACTAGCAGGCGGAATGGTGTCGAAAGGTAACGTAGCGTCGCGGCCAAACAAGAGGAAGAACGGAGAGAAGCCTGCGGTATCATGGCGAGACGAATTATACGCGAAAGTAACCAACGGCCGTGCAACGTCCCAGTCGCGATGGTCATCGAAGACATACATGGACAGTATGTCAGTAAGGGTGTGGTTAAGGCTCTCGCTTAGACTGTTCGTTTGTGGATGGTAAGCAGTAGCAAATTTGTGTTTAGTCGTGCACGAGTGTATAATGTCATTGACAACATTAGAAAGAAAGTAGCGGCCTCGGTCGGTGAGGAGCTATCGAGGGGCTCCGTGGTGAAGGATGACGTTTTCTAGGAGGAAGTCCGCGACATCGGTTGCACAGCTTGTCGGAAGAGCCCGTGTGATTGCATATCGGGTGGCGCAGGCTACAGCAATCCACTTGTTTCCCGAAGCAGACGTAGGAAAAGGGCCTAAAAGATCAACACCTACACGGAAGAATGGTTCTGATGGTATGTCAAGTGCTTGAAGGCGACCAGCAGGGAGTATGGTTGGCTTATTGCGTCGTTGACAAAGATCACGCGCAGCGACATAACGCCGACGTCACGGTATAGACTAGGGCAAACGATTCGCCGACAAACGCGGTCATAAGTCCGTGACACAGCAAGGTGACCTGCAGTTGGTAGATCATGAAGCTGGGCGAGAATAGTCTGACGCAGATGCTCTGGGACAACGAAGAGTCGGGCAGGGCCGTCCGGGCGCATGCTAGAGCGGTACAGTACACCATCTTGAAGTTCAAACATGCGAAGGGAAGGGATGGACCCAAAAGAGCAGGTTGGGTGAGGGAACAAACGCGAGTTAATGAAACCTTAGTTGAAATCAAGAAAAAGAAATGGGCATGGGCAGGATATGTAATGAGGAGGGAAGATAACCGATGGTCGTTAATGGTTATGGATTGGATTCCAAGGGAAGGGAAGCATAGCAGGGGGTGGCAGAAAGCTAGCTGGGCGGATGAGATTAAGAAGTTTGCAGGGACGACATGGCCACCATTAGTACATGACCGGGATAGTTGGAGAAGTATGGGAGAGGCCTTTGCCCTGCAGTGGGGTAACCAGGCTGATGATGATGATGAGGATGACACGCAGCGACATAACGGCAGACGTCACGGTATAGATCAGGCCAAAAGAAGCCCCGACGAACGCGGTCATAAGTCCGTGACACACCAAGGTGACCTGCAGAGAGGGCGCGCAACGTTCGCAAAATTTCGGACAAACCGACGCAAGTAGGAGCAAAGGCCCAAGAAGCTGAGAACATCCTTGGCACATGTTGTCCCGGGAAAGTATTTGACTGCCCATATTTCATCGTGATCAGGGCGTACACGAGAAAAATAGACGAGATGCCCGTGCACAGAAATTTCACGACGACCGAAGTGGCACTTGGTTGAATTTAGTTCTAGCCCCGCCTGACGGAAAACAGGTAGGATCGTCGACATGCGCTGGAGGTGTGTCGCAAAAGTCGGAGAAAAATTGATCACGTCGCCCAGGCAACAGAGGCAGATGGACCACTTGAAACCGTGTAGGAGGGCGTCCATCATTCGTTCAAATGTACCCGGGGCATTACACAAGCCGAAAGGCATCACTTTGAACTGATACAGACCATCAGGGGTAATAAAAGCTGTCTTCTCGCGGTCCATGTCATCGACGGCAATTTGCCTGTAGCCGGAGCGAAGGTCGATGGACGAAAAATATTGTGCTACATGCAGGCAATCCTGGGCATCTTCAATGCGTGGTAGCGGATAGACGTCTTTCTTTGTTACCTTGTTGAGGTGTGGATAACCGACGCAAAATCGCCAACTGTTGTCCTTCTTTTTAACTTGTACAACGGGGGATGCCCATGGGGTGCAAGAAGGTTCGATGATGTCTCAAGAAAGCATTTTGTCAACTACGTGTTGGATGATATGTCACTGAGTAGTAGGGACGCGGTAGGGTCGCCGATGGATCGGGCTCGCATCACACACGTTTGTCCTAGAGAGCGCTCTCCAAGGTCAAATATGTCCCAGTATGAGGCAAGGAGGCAACGTAGTTCATTAGCACGCTGGGGCGAAAGGTCGGGAGCAATGATTTTTGTTAGGGCATTCAAGTCTGAAGGGACAGGGGGCGAAGCAAGAGTTGAACACGAGAAGCTGTTACAAGTTAAAGTCGAAATGTTGTAGTCTCTGGCCGGCGTTATTTGTGCCAGGGATATTCCGCGCGGGAGTACGTGTGCACAAAGTTCACAAGTGGAAGGCAGGATGCTTTGTCCGAAATGGTAATGACGGTGAGAGGAAAAGCGACGTTATGCGAGACCAGGAGATGCGGATTAGGAAATACGATGTAGCCACCGTCTGGTAAAGGCAGAACGGGGACGACACCTATGTAGGTAACGGCATGGTGAGTGAGGCGAATATGCTCTGTGGAACATAGCCGTATCGGAGCAACTCGGAGGGAGTTGCACAACACCAGGAGAACAGTCTATCAAAGCGGAATGTGTAGACAGAAAGTCAAGGCCCAGGATGAGGTCGTGTGCGCAGTGCTCTTGTACATAAAGCAAAACAGAAGTATGATGTCCGGCGACACTCACGCGAGCCGGACACATGCCAATAACGGCTGGTGTTCCCCCGTCGACGACATGGACCACAGGCTAAGGGGCAGAAGTGAGGACTTTCTTGAGACGATTCTGAGGCTGAGCATTCATCACAGATACGTGCGCGCCAGCGTCAATCAGAGCCGTAACAGGTAGACCATCCACGTTCACGTTAATGAGGTTCCGATGTGTGGGCAAGGTCAAAAGAGGATTTTTGCGTCGGGTCGGTTCGGCAGCATCACCTCCAGGTGTTGCACCCGTTAGTTTTCCGGAAGGGTGCGCCGGAAGGAGCTAGGAGACGGTGATCGGCGAGATGGGGGCGATAAAGCGGCGACGTGGCGAAGGAAAAAATTAAAATTAAATCATGGGATTTAACGTGCCAAAAGCACTTTCTGATTATGAGGCACGCCGTAGTGGAAGACTCCGGAAATTTTAACCACCGGGGGTTCTTTAACATGCACCTAAATCTAAGTACACGGGTGTTTTCGCATTTCGCCCCCATCGAAATGCGGCCGCCATGGCCGGGATTCGATCCCGCGACCTCGTGCTCAGCAGCCCAACACTATAGCCACTGAGAAACCACGGCGGGTGTGGCAAAGGAGAGCGGCTAGAGCGGGTAGGACGAGAACTGTCGCAAGAATTCGCTGCCTGCGTTTGCTGGGCGAACCGAGGAGCAGCATCAGGGGCGTGGGATGGGTGGTAGGACTAGGGGGTAGAATTCCACGAAGACCGGCAGTGACGTGAAATATGGCCGATATTGCCATAAGTGAAGCATATAGGCCTGTCGTTTGGAGTGCGCCATTCGGCCGGGTTGCGATACGGCGTTGGGGAATTCAGGCTGCGGGTGTGTATGACAACGCTGGACGGAGTGTAGTCAGGCCGATTCAATGAGCAGACGTTGGTCAAGCCAACGTTGGCCAATTCTTGGCGCGCGACGGACTGTATCAATGAGACGGTCTCCTGGCAATTGTCGGGGCCATGAGTTGGAATCGTGACAGGAGATGCGGCTTCTATTTCACGTCGGATCACATAGAGGGTGTCATCAGAACGACTGGGTGTGGGCGGACTGCGGAGATCTGCGCAGGTGGACGTAGTAGCCCTGTTGGGAAGGCGGGGAAATGGCTGGGCAATGTGGCGACTCTTCTCTTCTTCAAACCGGCGGCATTCGGTACTGATGACTTGCACAGGGGAAGAATAGTTGAGGACAAGGAGATAGAAGGTATCATCTGCTGTGCCCTTAATGATATGTGACACCTTATCAGGTTCGGACATCTTCGGATCCACCTTGCGGCACAGAGCAAGCACGTCCTGGATGTACATGAGATAAGATTCTGTGCACGTCTGGACACGCGAAGGGAGGTCCTTTTGGGCGGCGCGCTACGTCCAACAGGCTTGCCAAACAAATCTTTGAGTTTCTGTTTACAAATCTCCCAGCTGTTAAGTTCCTCCTCGTGGGTCAGAAACCAGACGCGTGCCGTGCCCACGAGGTAAAATATCAGATTCGCGAGCAGGATGGTCTGGTCCCAGTGGTTGATGGCGCTCACTCGCTCATATAGTTGAAGGCAGTCTTCAACATCAGTGTCGTCGGTGCCAAAAAAAGTTCCTAGGTCGCGGGGTTGTGCTAGATTGACGGTGGGCGTGGGTGCCGACGGGCCCAAAGCATCCTCGCCTTGAGCTGGCATTGTAGATGCAGCCAAGGAGCGTCCGCTGCGTAAATTCGTCTTGATAATGGTCCCGCACCTCCACCAAAAATGTTACGGGGTTAAAAACAGTCAGATGTGTATTGACAGAATATTTACAATAATTATAGCAGCTGACAAGATGGTAGACAGCGCGCGAAGACCAGAAACTAGTCTTATTCCAGCGATGATTAAAACAACTTCTTCGTCAGCGTGTCACAATATTGACACGTGTACTTATCTTTATCGGGCGACCACGTTTGGCCGCCTAACAAATGTTATCGCGCAGCGCAGGACGCGCCTGTATGTGAAAGAAGTTTCTGGAATGTTATCGATGGTTCCATACACTGTCTTTCACCGCAACTTGTGTAATCTGATTGCATGTATGCGCGACGAAAAGAGCGAAAAGAGCGAGCCCAAGCTCTACTGGAGACCAGAGCGCAGCTGCCGAATGAGACGATCGCGATCTTCAGTGAGGAAATGACCCGTCTGTTCCGCCACGCCGACCCGGAAATGTCAGAGGAAAAGAAAGTCCGCCTACTGATGCGTGGTGTAAAGGAAGAACTTTTCGCCAGAATGGTAAGAAGCCCACCGAAGACCGTCGACGAATTTCTTCGTGAGGCGACGAACATCGAGAAGACATTGGAATTGCGGAACCGGCAATTCGAGCGACGCACCAAGCCAACAAGCTACGCCAGCGTTCAATCAGTGGCCACCGACGACCTGCGCGAGACCATCCGGGCAGTCGTACGAGAGTAGCTTCAGAAGATCTTCCCTTCATCGCAACCTCAAGTGGCCTCAATCGCCGAAGTCGTCAAAGAAAAAGTCCAGCGATCGCTCGGAGTTCCCGAGGTACAATCACAATCATCGCCACCCCAGCCAGAAGCGATCACCTACGCCACCGTCGCCCGCCGTCAAGGTCCCCCTCCACGAACGCGCCAGGGCCCTGTAACGCCGTAATTCCGTCGACCACGGCCGCCGCCGCCAGCACGCCCACCCGTCGCCCAGCGCAGCTACCCGAGGAAGACAGACGTTTGGCGCGCTCTTGACCACCGCCCGCTCTGCTACCACTGCGGGGAAGCCGGCCATGTGTACCACCGATGCCCATACCGCGACCTGGGATTGCGAGGGGTCGCCGTCAACGCACCGCGCCCTCGGGTAGGTGAACGCCCCCGCGATATCGCCGACTACCTCGCCGCTACTCAGTGGAGCTCTCGACCACCGTCGCGTTCGCCATCACCAGGCCGCTGCCTGTCGCCGCAACGACGACCATACACTGGCCCAGCCCGGGGCCGGTCAGCGAGCCCATATCCGGAAAACTAAAAGCAGCAACCGATGGAGGTGCGGTTGCTGTTCGTCCAACTGACGAAGATCCTCCGCCGCCGACGAAGACGCCGAAGAGACCATCTCGACGACATAACAACGACACGCCGCCGTCCCGACGAAATCAGGAAGCCAAGACTACATCGACGAAAGACGACTTGACAACGGGACGTTCCAGCTCCAGTTCAACACGACGCAGCCGTGATCCGACGCTAAGACCCAACTGCAATGTCAGAGAAAGAACCACCGACCTCGATGTACTTCTCGACGGCCACGCAGTCACTGCCTTAGCCGACACAGGGGCCGATTACTCCGTAATGAGTGGACACATCGCCGCCCAGTTGAAGAAGGTTAAGACTGCATGGGAGGGCCCCCAAATTCGGACCGCTGGAGGACACCTCATTACGCCGACTGGAATCTGCACGGCAAGAATAACCGTTCATGATCGGACTTACCCTGCCACCTTCGTTATCCTCCAACAGTGTTTACGAGACGTCATTCTAGGCATGGACTTCCTGAACCAACACGGTGCAATCATCGACCTGAAGTCGAAATCGATAACGCTGTCGGAAGATCAAGCGATACCGCCGGAGAGCTTTCATAGTCACCACGCCTTGAGTGTTCTCGAAGATCAAGTGAGCATCCTGCCTCGCTCGAGCATTGTTACTTCGGTCGGCACCGAAACACCCGCTGACGTAGAAGGCGTCATCGAAGGCGACCAACGTCTACTGCTAGACCGTGAAATTTGCGTCGCAAGAGGGATCGCTCGACTGCATGGAGGGAAAACTGAAGTGTTGCTGACAAACTTCAGCCAGGAATTCAAGCACGTCAACAAGGGCACGACGATCGCGTACATCGAGGAAATTCTGGAAACCAATAATACGTTCGTCCTCTCGGATTCCGCCTAATCTACCCCGACGACGATGGTTCCCGAACCAGACTACGACATTAATCCAAGTCTCCCCGTGATTAAGCAACAGCAGCTCAGAAGTCTGCTCCGACGATACAAATTCTGCTTTTCGACGTCATCGAGGATTCGACAAAAACCAGTCGCCAAGCATCGCATAATCACCGATGAGTACGCTCGACCACTCCGCCAGAGCCTTTACCGAGTTTCGCCGCGAGAACGTGCGGCTATAAGAGAACAAGTCGACGAAATGCTGCGCAACGACATCATCCAGCCGTTGAAAAGCCCGTGGGCATCCCCTGTTGTCCTGGTAAAGAAAAAGGACGGAACTCTACGTTTCTGCGTCGATTATCGTCGTAAGAAGGACGTATACCCCCTCCCACGAGTAGACAACGCATTGGATCGGCTCGGCAACGCTAAATACTTCTCGTCGATGGACCTCAAGTCGCCTATTGGCTAATAGAAGTCGACGAAAGAGATCGCGAAAAGACGGCCTTCATCACCCCAGACGGCCTCTGCGAGTTCAAGGTTATGCCATTCGGACTGTGCTCGGCGCCTGGAACGTTCCAGCGCGTCATGAACATGGTGTTAGCCGGATTGAAGTGGCAGACCTGTCTCGTTTATATATATGACGTCGTCGTCATCGCCGGAAATTTCGACGATCACCTCAGGCGGCTTGCGACAGTACTAGAAGCCATCAAGTCGTCAGGGCTTACTCTGACGTCGGAAAATGCCGCTTCGCTTACGATGAGCTTCTGTTCCTAGGCCCGTAATCAGCAAATCTGGTGTCCGTCCAGACCCGCAAAAGACAGCTGCCATCGCACAGTTCCCGCAACCCATCCACAAGAAGGCAGTGCGTAGATTCCTTGGTATGTGTGCCTACTACAGGCGCTTTGTCAAGGACTTTTCACGCATCGCCGTGTCGTTGACACGTCTAACTAAATGTGATGTTGAGTTCGAGTGGGAAACGCCGCAGGCCGACGCATTTGAAGAACTCAAACGACGCATGCAGTCGCCGCCAGTACTTGCGCACTTCGATGAGTACGCCGATACAGAAATCCATACTGACGCCAGTAGCCTAGGCCTCGGTGCTGTTCTAGTCCAGAGGAGAAACGGAGTCGAACAGGTGATAGCTTACGCTAGTCGGTCGCTGTCGAAAGCGGAAGGCAACTACTCTACGACCGAAAAGCAATGCCTCGCCATCGTTTGGGCTACAGCTAGATTTCGCCCTTATCTTTATGGCAGGCCATTCAAAGTCGTCAGTGACTATCACGCGTTGTGTTGGCTAGCGAATATAAAGGATCCTTCAGGACGACTGGCGCGGTGGAGCCTCAGACTACAAGAATACGACATCACTGTAACCTTCAAGTCCGCACGAAAACACTCCAATGCCGATTGCCTATCACGCGCACCCATTGACCCGCCGCCGCAAGATGACGAGAATGACGACGCCTTCCTTGGAATGATAAGCGCGGAAGACTTCGCTGAACAGCTACGGGCAGACCCGGAGCTAAAAGGCCTCGTCGAATATTTGGAAGGGCACACCGACGTTGTCCCCAGGGCATTTAAGCGCGGATTATCTTCCTTCACGCTTCAAAACAATGTACTCTTGAAGAAGAACTTCTCACCAGTCAGCGCCAACTACCTTCTTGTTGTCCCGTCAGGACTTCGTCCAAAAGTATTGCACGCCCTACATGACGATCCGACCGCTGGACACCTCGGATCTTCCCGGACACTATCGAGGATACAAGAAAAGTATTATTGGCCGCGCCTGACCGCCGACGTCGCCTGTTATGTCGCCTGTTATGTCAGCGACGCAAGACACCGCCGACAAGGCCAGCCCGATTACTACAGCCAATCAAGCCTCCTTACCGACCATTCCAGCAGATCGGGATGGACTTGCTGGGACCCTTTCCGACGTCAATAACCGGAAATAAGTGGATCGTCGTGGCGACGGACTACCTCACCCGCTTCGCTGAAGCTAAAGCACTGCCGAAAGGTAGCGCAGCCGAAGTGGCGAAATTCTTTGCCGAAAACATCCTGCTGCGACATGGCGCCCCAGAAGTCCTCATCACCGACAGAGGAACGGCCTTTACAGCGGAGCTCACCCAAGCCATTCTGAAATACAGTCAGGCAAGGCACAGGAGGACAACGGCCTACCACCCGCAAATGAATGGTCTTACGGAGCGGCTGAATAAGACCTTCGCCGACATGCTAGCGATGTACGTCGACGTCGAACACAAGACCTGGGATGCCGTCCTGCCGTACGTAACATTCGCTTACAACACGACGGTGCAAGAAACAACACAGATCACGCCGTTCAAGCTGGTCTACGGCAGGAACCCGACGATGACGCTCGACGCCATGCTGCCGCACGTCACTGACGAGGAGAATCTTGACGTCGCTACCTATCTCCAGCGCGCGGAAGAAGCCCGACAGCTCGCTCGCCTGTGGATCAAGAACCAGCAGAGGACCGACAGCCGACATTACAACCTTCGACGACGCTTCGTCGAGTACCAGCCCGGCGACCGTGTTTGGGTATGGACTCCGATACGCCGACGAGGACTCAGTAAGAAACTACTTCGACGCTATTTCGGACCCTACAAGGTCATCCGACGTATTGGCGTACTGGACTATGAGGTCGTGCCAGACGGCATTTCGCATTCACAGCGGCGCCGCGCACGATCTGAAGTGGTCCACGTGGTGCATACGTGGCATGAGTGGTCCGCGTGGTGCATATGCGCGACGCGAATAGTGTAGAACTTTGTGGAAGACACGCGGGTTCCATCGGTTAATCTGGAACATTTGACGACTGATCTATAAAAGCTGACGCGCTTGACCCGCTCATCAGATTTTTCGACGATCGCCGACTGTGTTCGCCGTTTTCGTTGTGCTATAAGTGTAGCCTGTTTTGTGGGCACAGGTTCGCCCAATAAAATCTAGTTTTGCCTTTCACATTATTGCTACTGTGTTCTTAACGTCACCACCACGTGACAATATGAACAGAAAATTAATGTCGCTAATAATAAGTATTGAAAAAAAATGCTGTTTGACTGAAAAAATTACTTGTGCTTAAGCAATAACTGAAGGAAAATGCATTAGCATTAAGTAATCCCTCTACGAAGTGCCGCATTTAAGATTTATAATGCGTTCATCACTTTGTAAAATGTTGTACAGGAGCTCAGTCGGCACAGGTCATACCTCTTCGAGGTGGGTATTGCAACTAAAGGTAGTGTGCTCTGTGATTTGATTCTGTAGAAGGTGTTATTGAGGGTTAGAATTAAATTCATTTATTCAGCTAACATGCTTGTGAAGTCGTGGCCACTGAACAAGTAAGTGACTGCCATCATGTTAGAGACGAGACCAATTTTCGTCAAATATTTACCTACCACAGAACGGAACACGAGATGTACCTAAGATTCGCCGGTTTGTTTCACTCATGTGTAAGACAGATACCTGCAAGTGCCACCTTTTTTTCAACCGCACTAGCAAAGCCAGGAGGTTTATCCTGAAAAGTCGGCATTTGAAGATGTCAGTAACGTCAGCTTCCGGCATCAAGATAATTCAGTAAGTTGAGAAAAATTACTTACAGCACAAGTAAAGTATTCCAAAAGAAAATAAAGATCATTAAAGCTGATCGGTTCATCGCGACGTGCCAACTAAAGGGTCAGTGTTCACAAATTTCCAGTTGCGCAACTTCACGCCAACTTCATGCCGATGCTAAGGAAGCACCAGTAGAGACAGATCCGAGAAAAAAAAATTGATGCCCCAACGCAAAGGCGCCCGCTCAAACCATAGAAGTTATGCTGAACTAGTCTTCCTACAACTATAGTGAACGCGAACTTGCTGTTTTAGGCAAGAAAACAAACAACAACCCTGGTGCCCTGGCCGACTGAATGAGATTCATCTGCGCCGTGAACGATGCCGTTACTGCACTACCTTACTGAAATTTCTTACTCGTTACTGCAGTTTGTACTGTGTGCTGTACGAATTCCAGAAGCACATCCCACAAGCTCGTCTGCCTTAGTGTGAGCAATTGAAGAAACTATATGGCGCTCCAAAACCCATAGAACAGACGGCCGCCAATCTAAACTAACAAAGCTAGCTTATTCAGTGCTGAGAAAAGTAGCCTTACGTCAGTTTTTTCTACAATTCTTACTTGGAATGCCACATGGATGCTTTGCTGTGTATGCTAGCAAAATACAGAGGCATGCATTATTATCTCTGAAAAACAAGCATGCAAAAAAGTGCGTAGAACACAGACGTGTCGACGGGTGTCAACTAACACTATCAAGTTGTATATGCTATGTGAGCAAAACAGGCCAGCGTGAAAATGACTGGAATTGCGACCGTGCTATCTAGGTGCTCAGGTCATTGGAAAGTCACCTGGTAGCGCATAGCTAACTTGCACCATTTTGTTCAAAAACTGTGCGACTGTGGGGATGTCTAAGAACAATAGGGCTGGCGAAATTTGTGAGGCTTTGCTTTTAGTATCTGTAACGGGGCACCTGTAAAATGGCTTCCCATTCAGAGGATTATTACATAGCAAGACTGCTTATTTATCACGGGGAAACAGGCGTCATGGTAGCCATTCGATATGTTATTTTAGCAATTGTGAGAGCAAAATGCACAACAGATTTATCTGTTCTCCACTTTTCGCCTCACCACTTATATTGGCATGTGGACTTGTTTATCTGTTTTTGGGTTAGCGCCTTTCACTGTCTAGCAAATGTCATCGGTCAGCACGGGACGCCACTGTATGTATCGAAGTTTCTGGAAATTATCAATGATTGTATCCACTGTCTGTTGTAACCGATTGTTATGTATTTTATTGCACGTATGTGAATGCGAATGGTGTAGGACTTTCTGGAAGACACGTACCAGCGAATGTACTTGAAGGTTCGAGACTGTCAGCGATGGAAGACACCACCGACAAGGCCACCGGGACTACTACAGCCGATCGAGCCGCCTTGCCGACCATTTTAGCTTATCGGGAATATTTTGTTGGGAACCTTTCCTACGCCAACATGTGCAAATAAGCGGATTGTCGTGATGACGGACTACCTCAGCCGCTTCGCTGAAACAAAAGCTCTGGCAATTGTTAGCGCACACGAAGTGGCGAAATTCTTAGTCTAGAACATCCTGTTGCGACATGGCGCCCAAAAGTCCTCATTACCGACAGCGGAACGGCATTTACGGCGGAGCTCACCCAAGTTATTCTGCGATACAGTGAGACAAGCCACCGGAGGACAACTGCCTACCACCCGTAGACAAATGCCATTACGCCTCGCCTAAATAAGAACCACGCCGAGACGTTTACAACGTACGTCGACGTCTAACACAGGACCTGCGATGCCGTCCAGCCATACGTAACCTTAGCTTACAACACGGCGGTGCAAAAAACAACAGAGATAACGCCTTCCAAGTTGATTTAAGGTAGAAACTCTACGATGACTGTCGACGCAATGCTGCAGCACGTCACCTACAAAGAAAACCTTGACATGGCACCTATCTCTAGCGCGCAAAAGAAGCCTGATAGCTCCGGCGTCTGCGGATAAAGAACAAGGAGAGAGCGAACAGCCGACACTACACCATTCGACGACGATATGTGGAAGACGAACTCGCGAAGGTGTTGGGTTTGGACCCCAATTCGGTAACGAGAATTTCGCGAGAAGCTTTTACGCTGCTACTTCGGACCCTAAAAGATCATGAGACACATTGCGCGAACCATGCGCGACGAGAATGGTGTAGAACTTTCTGGAATACACGCCAGCACCAGTGATTTCTATGGAACGTTCGATGGCTCGTGTATAAAAGCCGACGCATTTGACCGGCACTTCAAATTTTGAACGATCGCCGACTATGTTTGCCACTATCATTGCAATTTGTGTGTTACTTGCTTTTGTGGGCGCAGGTTGGCCCAATAAAAGGTTAATTAACTTAATCACAGTTTTGCTGCTGTATTCTTGCCCGTCACTACTACATGACAATACTCCCGTGCAAGCAGTAAAATTAGATGGTTGTTAGACTGTGTTACGTCATTTCACCCACTTAACCTTTCTTATGAGTTCTGCACTAAATGAGGCTTTTTCTTGGCGAAAGGTTGCTGCTTAAAGCTTAAACAAGCTCGACGATTGTTTGTAATTAAGGAGCGTACGCACCTTTTGAAGACATGTCTAAGAGGAACATTGCAAATAGAGAACTTTAACAAAAAGAACATGTGTATTCTTAAAACCAAGGCCAACCCTCGCGTCTTCTTCCTTAACAGATTTCTCAAAACTCTAACTCAAAACTGATATTGAGGTGTAAATTCTCCACATGATACTACTTTGTCAATAAAGCGAAGCACAGTGGTGCCTTATATTGTCTGAGCAACTCAGATGTGGAGATCACCACTCATCTGCTTAGACTTGATCTCTAGGCCCAGCCACTCCTGCATTCAAAGAAACGAGCTTAGCGTCCCGAGAGTATATTATAAAAAGTGACACTCTTAACAAAGCTATACTTGCTAGGCAAAATTAAGAATGAAATGGTGATATTCTGACAGAAGAAACCTTTACTTTGAGTAGCAAAGCCTGCAAGACAAGTAAAATACGATATATGAGTCCTCGGTAGAAATTATTATCCGAAGGCTCCTTTTTTCCCTGGCTCTTCCTCCTCGTGCACAGATTGCAATCAGGGGCGCCCATGACGTAAAGCTATTCTAGACGTTTCTATTCCAATTGTGCAATCAGCCCCCCGCGATTGGCCAAAACTTTTTTTGACCACTCCCACTTCACCTGTCTGTCATGCGACGTCACGAAAACAGTGATAGGTCCCAATCTGGCATGACGTGTGCACACTGATTATGGATCATTCGATCGAACAAAAGAAACATAATTATTGGTGGTTTGAATCCCTTTCGCCATTAACCCTCTGATATTGGTCAAAAAGTTTCAGGCTGCACCAACCTTACCTCTCTGTCACTCGAAGGCAAGAAACCACGAAAATCCATTGCGTCAAAGTGACGCGTACGTGCTAAAGAGCCATTAATATGGGGCGTTATAGCGTAAAACTATTCAAAAATTTTGCATTCCAATTCTGCAATCAGCCCACTGCGATTGGTGAAAAACCTTTTGTGAGCACCCCCACTTCACCCGTATGTCACGCGATGTCACGAAAACCGCGATAGCTACCCATCTGATATGACGTGCATACATTGATTATGTGTTATTTCACGGAACCAAAAAAAAGTTATTTCTGATTCGTCGCCTTTTTGCCATCAGCCATAGGCTATTGGTGAAAAGTTTTTGGGCTGCACCCACTTCACCTGCCTCTCACGGGACGTCGCAAAACCACAAAAACTTACCGCGTCGGAGTGAGCCGTACTCGTTAAAGTTGCATTAATATGCCAAAAAAAAACAGAATTTTCTTCGGAATAGCCGAAGGCGGGCCCGTTTCGAAAGGAATGAAGATGGCTGCCCCCGATCGCTCCGGCACTGGCTAATCGCCCGTACTGGAGAACATGGGTTTAGTTGAGTGTAATAAAACGTTTTGCGTGGCCGTGTAACGTTTTTGAGAACTTTCGACACGCTTACGACCTCGTTATGCCAAATATTCCTTGCTGAGGATCCGTTTTAGCGTCATTCTTGAGCTTCCGCTGCATGCCGCCGCGATTGTCGATGAGCCTCCGCAAGCTAAGTAATAGAAAGCGGACAAATCGCAGACGCCGGTGCCACCCACTTCATGCGGTTATCGATATTCAGTGCAGTGGCTCGGCCCCATCGAATCCCTCTCCACCTGAGCATGCTTATTGCCTCTTGTGAGTCAATTAGATAAGAGAAGCCGCTGAGAGCAGGCAATGTTATTCCCTTTTCAAGCAAACAAAAGTGCCCTTTTATGAACGAGGGGAACGATTGATTGGTTTGTTCAGATAACCCAGCGTGGTTCCCCCGATGCTTGCGTCGCAAATTTAACGTCAGGAGATTGGAATAAAAACATATTGAAATAGTTTTACGTTATACGGTCAATGACAAACACAACTGAATTTTCCTGTGAATTCCGCAGGTTGTCCCTTTTGCAAGGCATAAAAGATGACGGCCGCCAATCGCTCAGGCACTGGCTACTAGCACATGCCGGTTAGCATGGTTTTATTTGCGTATAACAAACATTTTGCGTGGCCGTACAATGTTATCGAGCGCTTTCGGCACGTTTACGACATCGCTCTGCCAACTCTTCTTTGCTGAGGATCCGTTTTAGTGGTATTTTTAACCTTCCCTTGCACGCCACAGCGATTTTAGACAAGTCATGGCAAGCTAGGTAAGGGAAACCGGACGAATCGCAGACGCCGGCAGGTACGTTGGCAGGAACGAAATACACCAACACAATCTAAACCTCAATGTGGCTGTGAGCGTGTTGTACATACTTTTCATAGCAAGCAGACGAGATATTTTTCGAGTTGCTCATGGTGCATTAGTGACGCAGGTTCTTATGTGGTTTTTCAATAGGGTCGTTCAGAAAGCTCAGTGGCAGGATGGGGGCCTCAAATAGCCCTATTGGAGTAAAAACAAATACAACAGATTTCCTTCTCGACATTCCCAGCAATGGAAACACTGTAGAAGTGTTAGATATGCTAAATTACAGTGATCATAGGGTGAGGTAAAGGATTGGCATCAATTTAAAGATATGAAGAAGTCAAAGGCTTACGTGGGGCTCGTAGCACAGTCACAGCGTGAGCTGGTGAAACGGCTCCGTAGGAGCTCCATTTTCGTCTGTGCGCACAAGAGGGTCATTGTGGCGCAGTCCCTTTGCGCCGTTTTTACAAGAGCCAACTGAACTCTCCACCCGCCATTGAGAGGAGGTGCGACTTGTGGTTCTCTATGCACAGCGGTCTGCCGAGACCGACGTTGCCTGGTTGCAGCCGCGCGCGCAGCTGTACTTCAGCAGTGGTTCGTACATTGCTACGAGGTGCAAAAACGTGTACAAAAGGGCAAACAAAGCAAATGAGACTGAGCGGTGCCGATGTCACATACCTTCACACATGGTCCGATATGGTGTAAGTGCTACATGCGGGACAGTAGGTGAAATCGGAACGCAATTTCAAGCAAAGTTTGGACTTATCAATGCTCCGGTACGCGCATCTGATATTGCGTTACAAGGGGCACGGCAGGATGCTGTTGCTGCTGCTTATAATGATGAAGACGAATATGATGAGTGATTGTTATCTCTTTTTAGATAACAGTCTGCTTTGAGATACCTACTCTGCTTGATATAATCAGGTATGCTAATATGTTTCTTATTCTAGCATTTTTACGGATCGCGGTAAACCTCCCGGAAACTTCTCTATATACCTTGCGCCGCTACCTACGTAATAGATACATTCCGTGTCACCTGGTACATAACGCCATTTCAGAGCGAAATGTGCACATATTGATGCCACGCACCGTGCATCTCACATCGCATGACTACGCATGAGCGAGGACACGTGTAAAGGTCATGTTTCCGCAGCATCTAGCAAGCGTTCCGGAAACATGCCGCTGATGATAATGATGATCTGAAATATTCGACATCCCCTTTTAAACGAAGCATTGACCAGTAGTCAGCTAGCCTGCTTTATTTATTGAGACATGCTATAAATGTTTTTCACTGTACCACGTTTGTGCACATCTCCTTATACTTCTTGTTCTTCAAAACTGATCGATGTACCTTCTAGCGCGATTTATGCAACTGCTACACGGCGTGCCCACTAGCGTGATAATATGCTTATGCAATGCAAAATGTCTACACATTAACACTACGTGGTGCGCATCATACGTTGCCTGATTCCTGGGGAGCAAGGACGCGTATACAGGGCATGTTTTCGAGGCAGGTGAAAAACACTGGCGTTCGCAGTGGTAGAATAGCAGAATCCCGTGCTGAGGATCCGGTTCCATCCCGGTGGGAACTGAGTATTTTTTCCTGATTCCTGGCCATAGCTTCGCCGGCATCCGGCTATGGACAACATTGACAGCTGAAACGGCTATGGGAATTAGCCGAAAACTGAATACGCCGTAAACACAACCTAGAGGCAGTAAAGAGGGAAGTCAAATTCAGGCTTGGGCTCTTAAACAAATATGCAGCTTAAGAACTTTAAGACAACGATCACATAGAGATAATGAATGAAAGCATACTTAGCCTGATTGAAGAAGCAGAAATTGAACTAGGAGGAAAGGAACAAGGGCCAGCCGAGTTTGTATGTTCTCCCAAGTGAGAAATGACCTCATAAAAAAGCGACAGACCATGAAAGTGTCTTACTCAACAGATGAGATAGAATCTACTAAACGGTCAAAGCTGATAAGCAAGATCGATTATCGACATTATAATGTCGGAACGATTAAAGAAGCATGAAAAATGATGAAGATTATAAAGCAGAAAACAAACGGGGTGTTCGGCAGACACGGCAAGGAAACAAAATTCAAGCTTGCCAGGGAGACAGTAGGCTCTCTGCTGGAGTACGATTATCTTGGTCAATTATCAATTAGTCGCAGGGGACCCTGACCTTGAGAAGAAAATGGACAGAAGAATAAATTTGTGGTTGAGCGCAAATGGTTAGCATAAGCAAATCCTGACTGAGAGCTTACCGCTGTCGCTGAAAATAAATGTACAATCATCGCATCGTACCATTAGAAGGTAAGGACCGCGCGAACGACAATGAAACGAAAAGCTTTAGGCGTAACGTTAAGCGACAAGAGGTGAGTCGCGAGAATCCGACAGCAAACACGATTCGCCAATATTCCATTCGACGTTGAGCGACAAGAATGTAGCCGAGCAAGCCATATAATTCGTAGGGCAGATAGCTGGTGTGCCATTATTGTCGCAGAACACGTGCTCAAGGAATGGAAACGCAATCGAGGATGGCATAAAATTAGGTGGGGTGATGAAATTAGGAAATTTTCTAGCACATTTAGGAATCCTCTAGCCAAGAGAGGAGCAATGTGAGGTCACCCGGAGAGAATTTTGTGCTGCAATAGGCACGAAACTAGGCTGATGATAAAAATTCTATTGCCGCGAAAACACCGCAATGAATTGCCGCGAAAAATCCACAAAGTTGGTTCACTTCCGTGTGGGTAAATACGTAAGCATGACTCAACAAACAAACAATAAAATTGAGCGTTGATATTTTTTCCTTAATTTGGTAGTTCCGCCCAGTTTTAAGTAAATTGTGCTTCAAAACTAATGCCGTGCAAGCTTGGTTTATGCAATCTATGAACAAAAATAAGCATATAATCAAGAATTACATTTGGTTCTGCATTCAGCTAACAGCTCGCAATGAAAAAAAATTCTTTTATTTATGGTAGCTTCGCACCCAAAGTAATTAAAGTCAAGAAGCAGGTGTATTTGGATGAATAATAATTACAACTGTGCTTTCGCTTTTAATTGACACCTACCTTATATATTTCTTTGTTTGCATTCCCGGGACTAAGAATCTAGACTTCAGATAATTCCCGAGACATCGCATTTTGTTGGATAGGAAATATTTCAGTGATTACCATTGAACAGGCCGCTTTAATTTTGTCGCTTAAATGTTATACTACTAGGAGGAATTAAATGTTCTGTTTGGTGAACTGCACTGAAGGTCCTTCTTATTGTGTCTCCTCAGATTATATTGGTTAAACAAAGGGACAACTAATATGGCACTGCTGTTGCTGATTGTGTTATTTACATCCGAAGTTTCACAGATCACGGCATGTAAGTGAAATGTTTTATGACTGAATTGGTAATGGAGGTTTCCGTAAGTTTTTTTCTTATGTGACTAAACTGTACTTATGTTCATATATATCGAGGAATGATTGAATAAAATTAGAAGGAGTCGCTCACTAAATAAAACTACTAATATGCTCATTCAATGCGTGCCATTTAACTGATCGAGAAGAACGTTTCGCTATACAATTGTTTCATTTCTGCGCATAAAAATGCTACTGAATTTTTCAACTAAATTAATTCTGCCACTAAATTATTCAAAACTAAGGAACCATTAGTTAGCATGGACAAAGTCAGAGCCATTCCTTCACAGACTGGAACGGCTCTGAATTTTTAAATCGAAGCTTTCTTTGCCTCTTCTTTCGACTTTCCCACTGCTGCTACTGCTGCTGCTGTGGCTGCTGCTGTCAAGTACACCGCGTCGGCGGTGGCGCTTCAGAGCATGTGTATACATGACAGGGGTTAGTTAGAGAGGAAAGGCGACACCAGAGACTCGTTTTCACCCCACCTCGTCGAATGTGCACAATGCCCTCTGGAGCCACGTTAACGTCTTGACAGCTGTAATTATCCGTTACTCCCATGGGAAGCATTTCAGCAGCTGCAGCGCTTCCTTTTCTACTAACGTGCCAGTAAAGAGGGGACTTAGATAGAACTATATGGATAAGGGAGGAGAAGAGGCAGTTCCCATACAAGGGAGGGGCGAGGATGACGTGAGAAGGCAAGCAAACCCTACTACTTCACCACGGCGGTTTCGGGGAAACTGGATCAGCTTAGGTTCAAGGTACGGAACAGTACGTTGCTACTCTTTCTGAAAAATAAGCACAATGCAAATATGTCAAACCGACAAACTACGCCGGCGTGCAGAAGCAGAGGCGCATTAATTAAAGTGCACAGCAGAGTTAGGCAGCGGTCGACCGTCAAATCAATACTTCTGTGCCCGCCACGATAGCTCTGCGGCTAAGTGCTCCCTTCAATGATAAGGCGTCGCAGCGATCGGCTTAGCCGTCAGCGCCGCCGTGTGTGTTGCGCGAAACACCGATGCGGTCATTGCTACGGAGACTTGCTTTTGCGGACGCTCGTTTGAAACCATTCGGTCATTGTAAATTGCGGTTTTGAGGCGATCGAAAACATTGACGCCCATTTGAGACCACCGAAGCTTCACAAAGGATGTCAAATTTGGGGTTACAACCATGTATGCCATGTCAAAGAACTAAACAGCACGGACATCACAGCGAGGTGCTTAAATTAAATTATGGTGTTTTAGGTGCCAAAAGCACGGTCTCATTAGGATCCCGGCAGAATTATTTGGAGCACCTGGGGTTCTTTAACGTGGACCTAAATCTAATTACAAGGGTATTTTGATATTTCGACCCTATCGAAATTCGATCGCCTTTTCCGAGATTTCATCCCGCGACCACGTGCTTAGCAGCCAAACGCCATAGCCACTAAACAACCACCGCAGGTCGCGAAATATTTGTCACAACAAAGCAAGCATGCTTACGACGTCGAACTCAAAGTGCGTTAACAAATCATTAGGTTATATCACTTCAGTGAGCAAACACTTCCCTGGACGTCTTTCAACTGTCATTTGTCGCTTTATTACTTGGAGTGTGCCTTCCACCTCTTAAATTTAGAAGTTTTGGCGAATGAGCAGGTAAGTGCTTTTTTCTCCGTTGACAATGTGCCTCGAGCATATTCTGGTAGTGTCGTTCGGACTCGAATGTGAGAGGGAATTACCGCTGAAGCTACATAGAGATCAATCAGCTGGGTGTAAACAACGCGAAGACTGAACAAATATGCGTTAGCGTGCGTTAGCGTGCGCTAGAGAAAAGCTAATTTTCGAATACACGACGTGTGCTGCAGTGTACTTCAACCTTATGTTGTTCTAAACGCGATAAAACATCGGCACGAATGAGCTCGGTTCGAGCATTCACGTCTTGATCTTGGCTCAGGAAGAAGCACAATGCGTACAATGCTCCAGCACTGAGCCCTTACGACGCAAGATTTGAGACCTGACAACCACTGCTCGTTTGTTCTGGAGCAAGACGATCTAAGCAGCTATCTAAACTGATTTATAACAGCAGGAATCACTTCACGCGTTTTTGTGCAGTTGACACTTAAATGCGTGTTTTTACGGATGCCGCTGCTGGTTATTTCTTTCTTATTTTTTTGTTTCTTCTCTTTGCATTTACGCCTTTGTTGGTTTAACAGAAAATCAAAAGACGGACATGAACTGCGACGATCCACTTGAGCCGCCACGTTACTTCCCCCGGTATTGAATGAAGGGAAGCGGTACAAATTGATGCCGACATCCCCTTCGCGGTTGTGACAATCCTTAACGGAGCAGTATCTGCGTTTGTTTTTTCTGTTCACACTTCTCACGGAGGAGCTGCCAAGAGGCCACGGTTAATCCATTGGAAAATTGGAAAAGCAGGCTTTCAGGTGGGCCTGAGCGAACCACGGAGAATGTTTAAATGACGGTGATGGTCCACCCGCGGGTGCTCACCGCCGCTGCTAGGTGGCGCGACATGTACAGGCAAACTTCATTGCAGGGTGCCCATGCCATTGCTAGAGGTAGCGGATTGTTTACCATACTGCGGTAATGTTACGGTAAACTAATTCTATGGTAAACAATTAGTTTACATTTATTCTGTAGATGATAAGTTGCTGTAGTGTCAGGGGCGACAGAGCTGCTCAAATATTTGTTTATTTTGTACACGAAAATTGCATTTGCTTTGAAAATATGGGCATAAAGTAAATTAAGTGCACCAAATTTTCATCGCATGCCCTGTGTTGCCTTAGCAACTAAATCATTTGTCAAGGCACAACGCTATATATTAGCTGCGTACCTTTCTATTTCTAACTAAACGCCATCTCAGCTTGACGCCTAGAGAGACAGAGAGAATAAGCATTATACAAAAGAGCACACACGTAGAGAATGCTCGTCCGCTCTACAGTGGGTGGTCTCCTTGGTCCAGCGGCACTAGCTACCCTTTCCACTCGGCTGACCAGGTTGAGCTGGTCTGTCGAGGTGGAGTTGGACAATGATGCATCCCATTGCCATATGCAATAACAAAGAGACACAGCAGAAAGACACAGTACAGCCTGAAAAAGGAGACGTAATTATACGCATCACTAAAAAATCTTCATGACATGACAGGCACGCAGGCACCATTGCCTGGTTGCCTTTCTCAATTCATTTGTGAACTGTTCTGCACTCTTATTTCCAGCAATAATTGACATTGAGAGCATATACACGACAGTCCACTAGTGAATAGAGAAATGCGAGTGCGCAAGCGATGTTCGCTTGGTTACAGATATCAGCAAATTTGTCTAGTCTTTGTCACAGGTATTGCACTTTATGCCTTTCACTTTTGGTCAAATGTACACAGGGCAGATTGGCCGGTAACTCAATATTAGTGAAAGAAATCACTATACTTCATTCAAAATGACCAGTATGCTTGCCTGACTTGGTCGTGAATTGCCACGTGGGTGCTTATGACCGGATGAAGATTTTCATCTATTTTCACTAATGGTGAAACATTTACAAGAGACATAACATCCGTGAAGCGTACCACATGAATGCGATGTGTGAGCCATCCCCCATTATCAATGCATGAAAGAAGGCACCCTTTCTAGATCACAAGGAACAGAAGTTATTCTGTGCATATTTTTTTTACACAAATGCCATTTATGTTGAATTTACACCTCTGCATTGCAACCTACACCTTCCCACTGGAAACACTTGTGAACAGTACACGCATACGTCTAGTGCTACCGATATTTTTCATCTTTCGAACAAAATAGTCAGTCGTTGGCAGCGATCATGTTGTACGGTGTCCCTTCCCTCGTTGCGTAAATTTTGTCCTGAAAGAGTATATGAACTGACCGGAAAACTGACAAGGACACTACAAATTTCATCCTGCGGATATGATTGGTCTTCAGAAGATGCACAAATACGGTGATAGGTATATGTTGGCATACTGCAGCAATAGTAGGTATAAGCTAGCTTCTACATTGCTGCAAAATTTAGCTCTCACATGGCTACAGTGCTTAAGCGCCCCAGAAGTGCAAATGCGCAACAAGAAAATCAAGCTGGCGCATCCACCCCAGATTTAACTTCAGCGGTCACAACATATGCTGTTTCATGTAGCTCTGAGACACTTGCTAATATGTGGAAAATGGCTATAAATACTTGCATACCAAGCCTAAGAGAGGCAGTACATATTATGCTTGTTCTAGACACAACAATTTTTGTCAGAAATACACTTGGGATTACATATATTGCTTTCAATTTCCCCGCCCAGTAATACAAGTCTGACTGATACGTATTCTGACCTGAACAGCGCCAAACAGAATGAATAGCAGACTGCTCAGTGTGCTTAGCAAATATATAGGATGAAGCATGACACATAGAAAGGAACCCAACACATAAGAAATAGTTCTTGACCACCACAGAACTATTTCCACAACCAAACACAATGTGTTACGAGTTGCTGTTGAAATCAAATTCATTTGATGATCACGAGCAACTAGACAATTAAGCACTATGGACGACAATGCTGCTTCTTTACTGATAGATCTACTAGTTCACTATGTTGTTTATGCTGGATTCACTGTATGTGAAAAATAATGTATTTAGACACAGAGTTGGCCACTGCTACAATGCCTACTTGCACGAATGATGATAGCTTGTGAAAAAAAAAGAGAAAGAATGCACGCCTACTGGAAAACACAACACTACTGTAGCAACTGCAGCACAGTGAATACGGCCCATGGTGTATTATTTAGAGAAATTCATGCTTTTCAAATGTGTATTTGCCAGTGGCAGTTATTCTGGGAAGAATGCAGAAATAATTGTGAGTATCAATGGTACTAAACAACAGTAACCACGCTGCGCGCTTAGACCAATGACATATTTTGCCCCCTACACTTTGAAATCTTACGTGTAAATGCACTAAAAAAATATAAAAAATCCTGCACGAAAGCAACGACATAGCAAACTGCTTCAAAACAATGAAGCCTTTGAAATGCTTTGGGTGATCACACTTTTTAAGAAGCACTAATTTTGGTTTACCGTTAGCAATGTGGATTTAGAGGTGTCCGATCCACTACTGGCTTCCTCGTCCGGGCTCAGGCATTAAATAGCGGAGCTTTTGCCCATGAACACTTCGTCCTCTCAGTGTTCCTTGATAAAGAAAACGCTTATGACATAACATTGCGCTAAGGAAGTTTGCGAGATTTCTGGGAAGTCGATATTCCGGGGAACATAATTTACATGATATAAAGTTATTTACGTGTTTGTGCTATTGATATTACAAGTTTTAATGACATGTTATTTATTAGCCTCCTTTCTCTAAGCACGTGCCATGTTAGATTTGGCAATGCTCTGTCCAGGCTATTTATCGAGGTGAGGGGTAGCACCGGCTGGAGTACCCAGTCGTACCCTTTCTAGTGCAAAAATGGATTTGTTATATTCATTTTTACCGAGAAGTATGCTTCATTATCCACATGTTAATGATGTGCAGATGGGGTTTAAATGGCCTGATCCGCAATTTTGGTTTGGCCAAACGCAACTAAGTAATGGGGCTATAGTGAATGAGCAGCTACATTTAGCCCCTTAAATATGTTGGACCCTGATAATCCCGTAAGTATCCGTCTGGCGAGCGGTGCCTTCAAGGCAAGTCTTATAGAGAGTCTCCATGTAGAAGCTAATGAGATCTCTCACCACTTCAAGGGTGGTACTCCAATTACATGTAGTTCCGGAAATTAAACGCAAACCCGGAACATCCCCCATATGTAACCTTAAATGACGTGACATCTGCAATAATGTTTGATACTGGTCTTGTAGCTTGAGGACGGCTCTCTCTTCGCGTAAATAATCTTTGTGAGGAATCGGGTGATAAAACCCCGGAGCATAATCTTATGGCCACAGCAAAGCCATAACTGCACTCGATACGTGGCATTCGCAGCTCATAGAATACGATACATGGTTCCTAATGGTGACAGAACACGATCTAGAGCATCATATTCGAATTGATTTTTATAACTTCAGTTGAAGTATTCCTGCACAGCATTTCACAGTGGCGTTTCGAAGCCACATGCCGGCATGCTTTTTGCAGCAATCGGTCCGTCCTTCTCGGAATCGGTTGTACTGCACTCGAAAAGAAGTGTCTCTAGGTTGAGGCCGATGCATTACTGTCGACTGTGAAACCTAAAGAAAATACCACAGGAATCCATAAAATAATGACACCAGGGACACCATAACAGAAATTATTTGCAGGTATTATAAGAATTGTAAAAAATAATGAATAAATCAAATATAAACGAGTGAAAAATCTACTCACAATAGCGGGGATCCCAATCCACGTCTTCGCATTACGCATGCGATGCTCTTCTCAATTGAGCTACTGTGGCACCGTTTCACCATCCACTTTCTGGGGTATTTATGCTGATCTACTAGAACGTACCCTATGAGCGGAAGCCAGCCCCACCACTCACAGCCATGCTGCCGGATGTAGAACATCCTTGCTACCGTAGGCGTCACGCCTACGGGAACCTTTAGGGTGACAGCAACTGGTAAATAAACCCACACATGCTACCTGCAGGAATCAAAGCTGTCGGAGTGAAAAACCATCGATATGCGATTAATGAGAAGCAAGGCGCCTTTCCTTGTCATTAATGATCACTTCTTTAATTCAGTTATGAACTGCAGATGATTTCCCCTATGCTGTCCTTGGCGTCATTGTTTTCTGGCTTCCTCTGATATGACTAATAAAAATCGACCCCTTTGTTCTTTTTTCTACTTCATTGCACAGCAAAAGTCTCGAAGCAGCTAGCTTTGATGCCTTCAGGTAGCGGTTGTGGGTTTATTCACCAGTTGCTTTCACCTTAAAAGTTCACGTAAACTTGGCGCCTGCGGTAGAACTGTTGTTCTGCATCCGGCAGCAAGGCCGTGAGTGGTGGGACTGACTTCGGCTCACAGAATAAGTTCCTCGCGTATCCTCCCGCCAGAGTATGTCATATATAGCAAATGCATCGAGACGCTCGCGTTTCAAGGGTTCTTTTGGGCAGAAGTGGTTCTCGCACATTTTCGCCACTGACATAGTTTCGCACTGATACGTGGACCTGTTCATCTTTTACGGGTGAGCGGTTTTGACTGTCTAACAAATGTTATCGTTCAGCCCGGGACGCGCCGCATGTATCGGAAGTTTCTCCATTGTTAGCAATGCTTATGTTGTCCTGAAGCTTTTGTAATATAATTTCATGTGTGACGTGAATTGTGGAGAACTTTCTGGAAGGCGCATGGGCACCGGCAATTACTCTGGACCTTTCCATGAGAGATGTAGAAAAGCCGACGCGTATGAGCGCCAGATCAGATTCTCGGCAACTGTGGTCGCTGCGGTCGCTGCTATCTCCATTCTCTGAGTGTAGCCTCTTTTTGAGACTACAGGTTCTTCCGATAAAACGCCAGTTTCATCGTTCCCAGTTTTCTTCTTTCTTCCCCGTCACTACTACTACGTGAGCATTTAGTACGTGGTAATGTCAAAAAAAAAATTATGGTGTTTTACGTGCCAAAACCACTTTCTGATTATGAGGCACGCCGTAGTGGAGGACTCCGGAAATTTCGACCACCTGGGGTTCTTTAACGAGCACCGAAATCTAAGCACACGGGTGTTTTCGCATTTCGCCCCCATCTAAATGCGGCCGCCTGGGCCGGGATTCGATACCGCGACCTCGTGCTCAGTAGCCCAACGCCATAGCCACTGAGCAACCACGGCGGGTACGTGATAATTTCGAAACGTAGCTTTTGTGTGAATAGTAAATTTCATCACCAATGTATGGATAGATGGAAAAGCCTTATTGACAGTCCTGAGATAAACGATTATCGCGCAGCGGGCCGCTCCCACGCTATGGCAATCAGCCATTGCATTAATAATATTACTACCTTTAGATTTTACACAATTTACGCGGACAGTATTTAGGCAGCTTTACATCCGTCACATCTGCATCTCATATTTGATTGCTCATATGAAACACATCAACAGTAGCCTGGTGCTTGTTGGGCACGCTTGGCTCTTGCGCCGCAAAACAGCAAAGATCATCATCGCAAAATATGGAAAATTGCAAACTACGTCTTGCTTTTGATAAGATTGCAAAGCCGGGATGAAGATATTAATTTCCTATAAAGACTGGTGGACTGCCAGGCCGGCTGACTGCACCGCGAACTCGGTGACGTGCGGCGCCACTTCGTCAGCCTCGTTTGCGCTCGCTTGGCAGGCGCGTTTTACGAGTACAATAGAAAAAGAGGCGATGCCTGTCTCTACACTGCCAGTAATGAAAGGTTCTCTTGCAGGTTGAAGGAGTTGTATCTCCAGTAAGGAACCATTGCCAAATACAACCAACCAAATACAATTTAGATAAGTACAAGAATATGTGAGATCAAATGTCACATCTGATCAAGGTCAGATCAAATGTCACAAAAGCATATGTATTCCAAGTTTTTGTAATTATTTTATGTCTATGAATTAGTCAATGAATTGCAACGCCCTAGTCTGCGGCAGGCGAAATAGTGTTTCTTCTTCTAATTTCATGTTTTACTACTTTTTATGCCGAATTAGCACGTAATAATTATTTTCGAGTTGGCAAAGTATGTTCAATGAAGATGGATTTATGTTGGGTGACAAATACCTCCAAAGTAATTGCAGGCAGGAAAAGTAGATTCTTAGTTCTGCAAAGAGTGAGTTCGTTCACTTGACAACTAGGAAAAATACTGCATAAAGTCTGACGTCCTCCAGTACCAACGAAATGAATGTCGTCATTCAAGTAATGGTATTTGCTTCTTGGTCATTGTCTATAATTCTTAAATAATTTTCATTGTTCTTTACTAATGAAGAGTTTCACAAATATATATTTACGCAATAAGTTTTTAATTCTGGAAATTGATCATAGCCTCTTATATATTCGGTAAAAAGAATAGAAGAAATCGGTGAAGTTTGCTGTTTGTACATGAACATAACGTCCTACATGGATACACTTATGCGTAAAGCTAAGTGAGGTATTCCTTAGGCATTGTTACGATAGGTATGAGATGTGGTTGGTACGTTCCATATGCAAAAGTGATTGGTGCCTACTTATATATGCCTATTACTAATGTACCTGCAAAATTCATTCTCTTGATTAGGTATTTTAGCATTCTGTCCCGAAATAGGCCATTGGTTACAAAAATTTCGCCAAAATGTTCGAAAAAATAAACGCAGTTCATTCTCAGCTCTGAAATGAGTAATGTCGGCAACGTACAAAGATTTTGAATAAAATTCTCTTCCAATATTATTTCTCATATTTTTTATGAACTTGAGATGGTCGAGCACACCGTTTAAGAGTGACAACGTGAAATTAATGCATTCCTTTTTATTAAGAGACTTTGGAGGTGGCCATACAAATTATTGTACTGGTTTCTTTTCGCCACAAGATTGTTATAATCCCACCCCTGAGCACCATGTATTGCACGCCGGCAGTAATACAGTTCCTTAATTTATACACTAGAAAACGACGAAAAAAACTGGACCAAGCAATGTCAGCGAGCGCATTTCGTATGTTCCCGCCGAAGGTTACGATATGCCTAATAACAGCGTCCTTATTTTATGGGAGCATTCCTACATGACATCTACTCGCACTGATATAAAATGTAAGGGCTTTTTAGCCAGAAAATGTACAGGCATTCATTTTGTGTCAAACTTTTTTATAATTCTGATTTAAATGAGGCGGATTTCTGCGCAGTGGTTGAAGCAAATATGTCAATTTTTTTGCGAGTATGTATGCATTTGTTGGGAGCTCGATTCAGTGGCGCCACAGAATACACGTTTTCACAGGTTGAGAACGGAGAGTCGACTGGCTTTATTCAAAAGTAAAAGCAAGTTTGCGGAGTGACTGTGGTGGCGCTCCAGTCGGGAGTACCGGGGCAATGACCCCCATGGCGAGGCCCGACGAGGTAAACTGGATTTCCAGAGCAAGAGGCAATAATGTCCACGACCAGGCAAACTGGATATCCGACGAGCGCTGATAGCGAAGTCAGGGACCGCCGCTAAACAATAATTTTATCCGCAAAAACCACTTAGAGCAAGAGTGCGTCACATGGTTCAAAAATTTATAACTACAAATACCTCGAGATCATTAGTACCGCAAAATAGCAAGACACCGACCGCAACTTTATTTGTTCGCGGATACGGAAAAGACATATTTAAGAGATGCCTTCAGTTAAACATAACAAATATAGTTTGCACCCTGCCATCACTGTGCAGGAGCGTCCGCCTAGAACACTAAGGGTGCCGCTCCGAGAAGTGAAACACGTAGGCTCTCCGTATGCATAGCTAGTGGCGGTCACTTAAATCGATGCTGATTTGGTATGCACGTGCGTAAAATAGTCATCCCTTAGGATGGCAGTGGTCAACAACAACTTGATGTAAACAGTGCCCTTCCAATCGTTGCTACAAGAGAGGTAATAAAAGTCTACTAATAGCTCTTGAAAACAAGAAGAGGGGCGTCACTGTGGGCACGTATGAACGACATGGTGCCTTTATACGCACGAAAGCGCTTGGCACTGTTTTAGCAACATGCGGAGTGCGGCGTGAACGCTTGCCATTTTTTGATATCATGGAAGAGCGTAAAGAAATCACAAAAACAAATGAACTACAAAAAAAAAAAGGCGTCGAAGACCTTGTGTCCAAGGCGGATTAGGCTGAAGCGGACTCGCTGCAATCGGCAGACGAAAACGTAGTGAACCCGGTCGCGGTGTGCACAGCTGAACATTTTTGCAAGTGAAGGGTAGGTGCCGCACTACACGAACGAATAAAATCTATAGAGAGCGACAGAGAGCAGCTGGTGCACACGCTCTGTGGAGTTATTTGAGACAGGATTGTGGCCTATAGTTGGGATGGTGGAGAAACCAAAAATTGCCGCTAATAACACGCAGCCACCATAGTAAAATTTGGTAAAGACTATTTTAGAGCATTCAAACTCATAGGTAATTCAAACGCTTTCCGGCGGGCTAACAATCTGTTTATCTATCTATTTCTGTTTGTGTGTTTCAACTTAAGCCTCTTCCCGCGTACCTGGGTCACTCGGCCGTCCATGGTCAAATTGTCAGAGGGGTTCAAAGCCAACTTTCAGACCAACTAAGGCCACTGAGCATGTAGAAATGTGTGCTTATGTGCCGCGCTTCAACTAACCTATTTGGCGCAGAAATGGGCCGCTGCATATGCGATACTGAGTTAGCACCACAGCTTACACAAACTCCATTAGGGTGGATAGGAGCACTGGGTATGTGGCACGTAGTGTGTGGTGCTCTACATTGATCTGCTTTGAAGCCGACTTCGCTCACTGGGAATGTGCCAGTAGGTGTGTGGCGCACTTGACTAGGGTCTTTGATGACAACTTATGTAGCTAGGTATGCGGTACTGGTACTTTGTCGCTCTGCAATGAGAAATAACGCCCTAAATTTCGCCGCTGCTGAGTGGAGTCGAGCCCAGGTCACAAATGTTCATTAAAGACAGCAACTCGACGCTTTAGCAGGCTACGCCTACAATGCACTTGACGTGTGTCGCTTTTCACTGAATGTCTTTCACACTTATGCTTTTGCGAGATGCACCATGAACAAACAGGGTATGTGCCGCTCTTCAATGAAGCTTTCGCCTACTTGGCTCAGTGAATATGTGCCAGTGGGTACGTGGCAAGAGAGGAAGCAATTCTAAGCATTTGGAGAACCGGTCCGCCATGGTTCTCGTTCCCGATGTCAAGCGCCGGCTTCTCGGCAACGCCATGCGATATCGCAGAAAAAAGTACGAGCGCAAAGCCCGGTTGCTACAGGGCGCGTTTCTCAGTGGTAGCACGTACCGGCGCGCCTAGAATGCCCGAGGATACGTGCACTCTTGGTGGCGGCGACGCTAGCTGGCGCAGAGTACTTGTAGGGAGAAGTGAAAGAGGACTCAGACAGCAGTGCTTGTCTAATACATTACACAATTCAACAATAGAAATATATTGCGTTGCTATATTGATTCAATGATAAACGCGATACCATGGAGAACAATCGTGAGATGAGTTCTGACGAATCTTCGTTTGAACGTGGCACGGCTAATGCACGCGTAGAAATAGACATGGGATCATGTGCCCCCACCATGTCCATGAATGAATGAGCCCAGTATCAATGAGTAAAACTCATTGACAATTCTGAGCAAGAAAGAATCTGCACGTTCTTCGTGAAGGCTTACGAAGAATGACCAATAATGTAACACAGCACTTGAAAAGATTGCTCAGAATGTGAGGTTGCAAGGCGATTCCTTGCGCTGGAAATGAAATGCCATTTTGGCAAATTGATAGAAGACACGTATGAAAGCAGCTTGGAAAAATCGGTAAGGTCTCGAAAAATCACGCGCTATTTTTCTTCGCCCTTTGGAGCCTTTGAACGTGACAATACATTCATTTCGCGATTCTTGTGTCATGACTGGTTGGCGCAGTTTAACCTTTTACTAAGGAACGCAAAACTGTGATCCTAACGCCAGTTCACATTGCCGAAACGCCGTGATCCTACTTTTGCCGGTAGCGAAATTCATTTAGCCAGTGATAATTAAAGTGGCTTCAGAAAATAACAAATCACTTTGTGGAAACACAAAATATGCTGCGCCAATAAGCGGGATGTGCCGGAAGGTTACATCCAATTCTATGACTTATGAGATTCATGATCCCACCCTCTATCGTGCCTTGATGCTTGCTTTCAAGATTTGGGCATCTTAAGCGGACATAAGCAGTGTACCATATTTGAAGCATTAGCTACAGGCCAGAATCTGCAGCCGTCAAACTATCTTCACATGTTCCTTTGGTAAAGTGTACATTTTTGCAGCTATTGCTATGACTCATATTTCGCAATTTTATCAAAAAGTACACCTTGACTGGTTCTGTGCAATGAGTTTTCCCGTTCCCGGAATTTCAGTGCAGCAACAACTACCGAGCGCTTCGCGCAGGCACTTGAACGGCGAGCAGTCTTTAGAAATTGTTGCATATGGATTCGTTCGGTTGTGTAAATTCACAGGCCATGAGATGGGGTAAAGTTTTAGCAGTGGTGCTTAGCGCAATTATTTACTCGTACATGACGAGCCTTTGACTTCATGGTAAAGCTGTAAATGGGGCCTGTCGATTATGCATTGAATTCGATATCGCCAAATATCGCTATAAAGCGAGGGCAACTTCAGAATGTGGTGGCACACAAAGAATGCAGAATGCTGGCTGTGCGGAACGTTCTGTTATTTGTTGAAGCCATTGCTGATATTGTGCAAAACATTTCGTTCATTCATTAGTCGGCTACATTCGTCTAAAGCATTACTGTGCAGAAAGGAAAGCACCGTGGGCACGCTCGACACAGTTCACCATTGACAGTGCCTTTCCTAAAGGTTATCGCTGCACTACCTAAATATTCACGATTCAGAGCTGCACAAGACAGTCCGTGGGAAAGTGACCTTAAACATGTCGTTGGTCTAGTTATTTTGGATATGCCTGAATGTAATTATTGTTACTCTTGAGATAAATTTTATGACCACCGTTTGCATGGTGGGAAACATGATCTAATTGTGTCTATACTTCCGTCCAGTGTTTCATTCCAGTACATTTTCCTCTATGACTGTAGCTAATGCTAGAACGGTCGATAATGAACAAATAACCTATCTAGAAGAGGCAATGGGATACTGTGCTGAAGTTCATATAGACAAGGCCTTCACCAAAATGATGTATGCTAGTAGGCCTCGTTAAGAGACCAGTGCATTTGGCACGAATGCTTGCCATAGCCGTTCGTTGTATAAGTGACACATCATCTTCAGAAAGACGGCATTTCTGCGAAGGAATCCAAATCTCTGTGTCTAGATTTATTGAAAATAATATATCATGGCCCACAATGTTGGTATTGATAACATACCTCACGATAATTATAGGATACTACCTCCAGCAAGTTAACTGATATTCATGTGTTTTACATCTAACTGATGTTCTTCACAAGAAAGGAGTATGATTAGGCTGTAGCTGGAATACAATCGTGGAAACGCGCGTCCACAGCAGGTGATGTAATGAAAAGTAATAAAACATCAAGGGTTCTCTTCCTTCTCGCAGCTGATTTACCAGCTGTATAGAGTCAGCTGTACAGATTCATGAGTTCTTCCAATTGGGACCGTTGGCTCACGTGACTTTAATCATAGAAGCGTGGATTAGATATTTGTGCAAAAAGCACTTTTGATCTCTTGACACAAGAACGTCCTACCGTTTAATGACAATAATTAAAATGTAGAGACGAACCCTACTTTAATTTGTGCGCGGGAGCTTCTCAGCGATGTATTTATAATTAACATTATTAGATTTCTCAACTCACCTTCTTCAAGTGATAAACTTATGTGAAAGTTATTTTAGCTAACTGTACACTGATGACTTTCATGCATGGAATAATTGGCTGTAGCCTGTGACCAAAAGAAGGAAATCCCCGCCAAGCCGGCGGAACCTGACGGAACACCTTTAATTCCACGTATATGTTCAGAAAAAGTTTTAAAGGTACGTATTTTTCATTGTTACTTCGTTCTGGTAATTTCTGCTGAATGTATCACAATATGCGAGCACAAGAAATGCAAAAAACTCCGCTGACAGGTATAATGAACATCACAATTTTACTTCTTTTTCTTCAGGGGCAAGCGCGCATACTTCATATGTGTATTGGTGCGACATCCCCACCCGATTATAACTTAGCTCTTACGCGCAGCTGTCAACGCCAAATTAAGCTTAAGTTCTCTGAATACTAAGAACGTTTTCTCCAGAGTGCAAGAGTTTAATATGGCATGAGTTCCTAACGCTTCAGCATCGTTGTATTTGCTACGAGGCTATGTTTGCGCGAAAATACCTCAGTTTCTTTTCCAAGTTTGACGATCGGAAGAAAACACGCCTCACGTTATATCTGGGGCTAGTAACATAAACATAGGCTGTATTTTCCTTCTTCTTCAGTCGAGGTTCAACCTGCAGTGAGAATAACCATTAGGTACTGCCGTAATTACTACTGTGTACAGAGCTGCATTAGATCACACATTGTAACCATCCACAAATCACATCATTCTTCTCGACGGGCATTTCTGAAGGGTGCCACGGAGGACGACGGACGTCTTCTCATCGGCAGTATCAAAGACGTCAGCACTGACTGCGACTAAATGGTGCATTCAATCTGGCTCTCACTGTAGTTTGTGAGGGCAGTTCACAGCAACGATCATGTAGCGCACCGCGGGCATCCGTCTTTATGGGAGATTTCCTGTTTCCTAGCGTCAGCAGCACGTCAAGCTATACTCGCGATATATATATATATATATATATATATATATATATATATATGCGTGTGTGTGTTCTATTTCTAAGACACTAAGAGTCCCTTCTCTCGTTCTAATCGTGGTAACAATTGTCACGTGAAAATCCGGCATTTTCTCGGCAACGTTATTTCCGTTTAGTCAAAGAGAACTACATTTTCTTGCACTCTCGTGCGACCATCGCTGATTGCACAGGGCTCGAAACACTGAGTTCTTCAAAAGCAGATGCGCCGAGCAGTTAGCAATGCCATGGTTAGAGCATTCTTACAATTTCTTTCTCCGCCTTTGGGCATATTCGGTTTCGAATGTTGTACTACAGCGTGTATGTCATTGCATTGTTCCTGGCTTGACTGCTCCTGAAGGTGAAAGTATATGGTCAGATTATCGGGCCATATTACAGGAATTTTTAGGGATTCACGTCGTACACGCGGACAATATTTTCCTTTTGGTGTCCAATCTAGTGCCCCCGTTTTGTGATCGTAAACACATTGCAGGCATATAATTTTTGCCAGTTCGACCCAGGTTTATTATATGCAGCTACACTTGGCTTCAATGTTCATTTCTCTTTCCCAAGTTTCTTCAAAATGAGAAAGACATTCATCTACAAATGATGGACCGAGACGATTATCTTAACAGTACATGGCAATGTTTGAAGTCAGTCTTCAAAGCAAAATATACTGATGGATGTGAGAGAACGATACACACATACAAATATGTGATGATCTCGTAAGTACAGTTTCAGCTCGTTTTTCGTTCCCGGACTCTCGCGGCAGAGCCTTGAACAGACAGTGTATTCCCATGCAGCGACAGTGCAGTATGTAAGTGTATGTAAGTATAGTGAGAGAAAGATATTCTTCACAAGTCTGGCGATAACCTAAACTAATCAATCACAACATCCTTCGAACTTCAGCAAATATAAGGTACAAGCTTCGCATAGTTCACTGAGGAGACCGGGAAATGTAAATACAGGCTTTGTATGCCGCTGGAAAATTAGAAATAAAGTGTATTCAAAGTTATTTTGAACCAACCTAATTCATCACCCCAGTGCAATTTTTCAATAGGAGTCACCATTACATGGCTGCCATTTCCGTTAAATATAACATTTTTGCCGCATCTCGGCATATTTGTCATATTCGTGCAACTTTAGCCATCTCACATGTCACGCGTAAAAGACAGGGAAAATACTGGTAATTCCGAAGGAATAAATGGTTTAAGTACCCATATGTTTTTCTCCTTATCAAGTGGTGCCTGAATTTAGAGAAATAGAAAGCTCTTAAACTAGTCATCTCCAATTACCCGCATATCTACACAGTAAATGTCATGGTAGCATAGGATGACTGATTATCAAACAACACAATTATCACAATCAAAGTGGGGCAATCCTTCATGCGTATCAATTTTTCGCAACAGGATGTGCGGTAAGCAAGAAGGGGAGGATAAGAGATAGAGGACTTTCGGATGCCTAACTGAATCGCAATGGGCGCTCGGTGAATAACGGCGTGGCTACTTCTAGCTGGCCTATCAGTAGGCGCCTTCCATGGGCGTAACATCGTGTGGGATGTGCGTGCTACGACACAACGTACAACGGACTCGCAAACTCCTGAACTTCGTTGGAGCCGCCGTGTTGTCGATCTCTCGACAACGACTTCACCATGTCTTAGGACGTTGACGGACACACTCCATCCCCACTTGTACCTCCGCTAAACTTAATGTCACTTGAACATGTGCAGCGCTACGTGAGCCTACGCTCGTCGACATGAAGTGTAGGCGAAGGTGTCGACGAGTGGCTGACACACTACACAGGTGTGAGATACTGCAACCATTGATTTTCCGTGATCTAGATAATTTATGTTTTGCCATATCTCATGGAGACAACACTGATGCAGTAAGAAAATTACGTGGATTTCCTAAGAGCGTGGAAGCCATTTGTTAAGGAAATTAAAAAGCATTTTAGCAATTCCTACGCCACACGGAAACGCATGGAAGAAACAATAGCTCAAGAAGACAAAACATGAAAGCAAACGTGAGCTACAGATATAAAAGAAATTCTTGTAGTGTCTCAAACAGTGGATTTAATCATGTCTGGGGAAGCCTGTATCATACATTTCGTCGAATGTTCGCGATTTCTTTATAGATAGAAAGCAAATAATAGTTACTGACAATCTAAACATTACAAAAAAGTAATGGAGGAATGCACCTTCTTTCCACCGATGAAAGTAAGCCGGGCCGAAGTGGGGTCCTCTCACAATTATATACAACGTATCTGTAACCAGTAAAGTTTGCTTATTTGCCTAACGTCAAGCGGTAACGCGTGTATAAAGAGAGCGGAATTTTTCCGTACAGATCTGTTTTTGTAATACTAGTTTCAGCATGAACGCTGAATATGTAGGGAAAATTTCATGTTGCAATTCTGATATATATCTTGTGCAGAAGTTAATATTTTAGCTTTAAGCAACGTTTTTTTTTACTTTCTAATTCGAGAAATGTTACTAAGCCATGAGTGAACTCCAAATGGCTCGGCTCTCTATTAGAGGTGAAGGGCATGTGCAAAGCGTTTTTTCTGGGTCAAGCTCGTTTGTCCTTTTCAAGTAGTCAGCGACTATACTTGTGTCTCAGATGTCGTGAACTATCGTGCATTTGAGACGCTAAAAATGCATCGCCTGCGCCAATATCTTCATGACTAGCAAAGGGGAAAACCGTCGCCAGCATCGATGTGAATCCGTGCACCGAGATTTCATCACTGTACAGCAGATACTGTACTAAAGACTGCTGCGACACGAGACGCTGGCTTGCAACGCCATGCAACAATTGTTGGCTATTCGCCCCAACAATTGACGCATACTGCATTGCGCGCTTCTTGACAACCCTTGGTATGTGTCATGGCCCTCAAGCGCAGAGGAGCCCCATCGCCACTTCAGGCCCCATTTTTGTGCGAACAACTTGGAGAACGGCCTCGGCCTGGCTGATTTGCTTGGAGACTAAGAGTCCCTCCTTGTCAGCAATCTCAGACATCTTACTCTATCCTACGACATTCTACGGCTCAGAGCTTCCAGCAGCAGTTCCTACATCGTCGTTTACCCGATAGTTACACTTGCTGGGACGTGGCCGACAATGTGAATTGTTGCAAACGCGACGAACAACTAAGGTTCGACTGATGAACAATGTCTTAATAGAATTGCGCTTTATGTCCACGCACACGTTTCGAGAAGCATTCCCCACCAGCAACCAGAGACACTGCGGTACCGTTCTCCAGCGTACTATTGCAAGTCACCAACACATGCCCCTCGAATAGCGGGTCGCTGTTTCGGCGGTGATGCTAACAGCCGCTACCTCCCCAAAACTTATAAGCGTGGCCGTGGTGGTGAGGTAGCTAGATCGTCTTTAAATGTCGGCCTAAATACATTCACTAATTTCTATGTTTAAAATTGAGCTGCGTGCAAAAATTGTCATTCTTGCATAATAATTTTCCTTGATTTTCGTTTCACTTAGTGAACATGGGGCCAGCGATTTCGGTGATTGCGCTTAATGGCCTCCTAGAACGAAGAGTGATGTTTTTCCCGGAGTGAGTGTGGAGTTGTTACATCTTGTCGATGTGCAAAATGTGGACGTTAGGTGGGGTGGTCAACTAGAGATTGAAGTAGAGTTCACTTGTCTACAACCTTCGCACGTGTGCTGTAATCCTGGGCCTGGATCTCTTGAAACAGTGTTGTACCAACCAAACTGCCGAGCAAGAGAAATTTGTGCAGGCAGGAGCTTTTTAACAAGGTTTATGGAAAGCCCGCCTTACTACTAAAGTGTGTTTTGTTTGTGCATTCAGGGTGTTGTGCCTTCTTTAACTGCTGAGCGTGTTTCAGTCACCTGCTTTCCCACCGTCAACGGAATTTTGGCCACTTATTGCACGCTCTCAGTTGTCCACAAGCGCAGTAGCTAATGACCGTAAGGATTGTATTCTGCCAGTTTTGTACTCATGCCAACTTTAGCAGGGACACTCGGTAGATCAAAACCCCAACTATACACTCAAGATTACTTTCTGGCAGTATGTAATCGTTGTTTTTGTAGCTTACCTTTTCAGCGGGCTTTAACGATTACGTAGATGTTGAAATATCATCATTATTTCTGCACGAGTGCATTGGTCACTATTGGGTATTAAGTTCTTAGTGCCTTCCTACATAATTGTTGATTTATAGATTAATCGTTTGTTCGTCTATAACTATAACTAAATTTTGAAGGCTTCTTTTCAATGATGCAGTGATACAAATGCATTGAGAGCTAAATAAGCATACCACTGCGGCACAGCTTTGTTGAATGTTCTTCAATGACAGAGTGGCCAGCGCTGTACCCTTAATCATTCAGTCATACGCGTGCAGATTGCGTTGACTCTTTCTACTCGGTAAAGAATCCCTGCGTCAGGTGCGATCCGGACGTGCAATATACCCCAATATACCTACTGACTATGTAGGTCAGACAGTACGTGTGTTTGAACGTTGTACAACAAGTGGAGGCAGCAGCCGGATTTCGAAAATTTCTTCAACCACAGCAAGCGGCCGCAAATAGGGACAATAATCGAAACATGCAATCAGCGCTTCATCATCAGCTTATGATTTGCGATGATATACTTTAGCCATTCAACGAAAAGAGTGCACATTCATTAAAGCGAGAAAGTTCTGGGATGACAGACAGTCTATGTTTTTCATTATGGCTTTATTGATGTTTCATTTTCATTGAAATTGGTAGTTGCCGTTTCCTGGCCTTTTCTCCAATTTTAATTTTTCTCTCAATCTGAATGTTTCCTGTCCTCTCCTTATTTCCTTTTACTTCCGATTTTATCTTGTGTGATGTGTGATAATCCTTGTGTGACATAGCCATTCTTGGAAAATAAAGGGAAGGCGGGCGATGAAAATTCAAGACGACGAGCAAAACGAGAACAAGGTGAGAGCGAGAGCCAACATTTCGACAAGTGGATTTGTCTTTTTCAACGTGACATATGCTTTCCTCAGCACAGTTTCCATAGAGGGTTATTCTAAAGGGGAGAGGTGGGGAAGCAGTTGAATGCGGCAACGAGCAAAAGTGTGTTAGGGGCGTGGGTGTAGAATAGAGAATAAAGGATTGCTGTGCACAAGGCTGGTGACACGGCAGTCTGTCAGCCACGTTTTAACGGCCGTGTGTCGGCCGGCGTGTCAACGCCGTGCACAGCACCCGTATATTATCTACTTTGCTGGGGGTCGTGGACTATCATGTCTCTTAGATAGATAATAGAAGGAGCGGCAGAAAGCGGTTGTCGTGAAAAAATATATATATAATATTGAACCTCAATAAATCAATAAATGAAACGAAAAAAAGGAAAGAAATAAAGAAACACTAAGCAGCCAAACTAAGCGTTGTTGTCTATAGCCTAAAATTTAGCATATCGAGTAGATTCTAAAGCTCCCGTTGAAACGTTTATGTCTAGTGTCTCGAATGTCTCGAACTTATGGATAAGGTATAATCCTCTGTATCTTGTTTCTCGTGTAGAACGAAAATGTTACTAAATGATGTAGAGCTTTAGTTCCTCAACCTTATGACCACGTTGGTTGAAATGCTCGGCGACGGCTTTGGGAAGCTTTTTAGCTGTGTCCGCGCGATGTCCATTTAAATTGACTTTCATTGATAATCTCGTTTCAACGATATGTTGTTTCTTACAGGAGGAACATTCAAGAATATAAATCACATCCGAACGTGAACAAGTAAAGCTACTGTTGACTTCGTGTGTGCAACTATTTGCTGTGCTTTTATATGTAATGTCACTTTGAAGGTGTCTGCAGGTTGGGCACCTTGGGCGACAACATGCTTTTATTACGGCAGAATGACGCTGGCTGACTTTCTCATGGACTAACATGACTTTATATTTTCTTTTGAGGCGATAGGTCCCCCTTTGTCTATCTGGGAACGCTGTTCTGAGACGCTGGTTACTTGACAATAATGGGTGGTAGTTTCGTAGGTTGCTATTTATTTTTGGAGTGCATTCGAATATTTTGATATAACGGCTGGCGGTCTGTCAGATTCTGGGGTGGGTTATTTCTTAACTAATTCCCACTGTCTCTTCAACCTTGGCGCGGCATGTCGATAGTTGCTTTCTACATGTGTATGTAGAGAACAACTTGTGGATTGTTTCTTTCTGATGGGGTTGTTTTAAGGTCATTTAGGTGGTGGATATAATCGTAGTCGTCGCTGGAGATTTTTCTTATTCATTTCGCATGCCCTACAAAAGTTTCTTGCTTGCAGTGTCACGGGTGATGACTGTTGTAGTCTAAATATTGCTGGGAATCCGTAGGCTTCCGGTAAAGTATTGTTCTCAGTTTCCGGTCTTCTATGTAGGCCGTTGTGTAAAGGTGATTTGACTATAGGAGAGTCATGAGCAGTAAATTTATTACTCGGGTGAAAGCGATTGAAATGATTAACCAAGCCGGTTAACGCGCTTGTGCCGTGTTCCGAAATTATAATTATGTCGTCAATGTAAAGAAGATAGGTGTGGGGTTTTAGGAGGTAGCATTTGAACAAGTCTGCTTCAAGCTGTCCCATTAAAATATTCGCATATGTTGGAGCAAATGGTGTTCCCTTGCTATTGCCGAAAGTTTGCAAGTAGTGAACACAAGCGAATTCGAAATAGTTGAGTGTGAAAACTAACATAACGAGCGACAGCTAAACTTCAGGAGCGTGCGCTTAGGGATTGATTGCGAGGGATTTCCACACGGCTTAATTCTCTTCACTTATGGGTATAATATTGGGAAGGGCAGAAACATCCACAGTGAATAGAATAGCGCGTTCGGAAAGGATTTAGTTGGCGTTGATACAGTCAGTAATTAGAAGGAAGTGCAGCGTGTCTTGAACAAAAGATGGGAAGGTGGTGTGCATGTTTGACAGGTGGTGATTTAAAAATTTAGATAGTGACTCGGTAGGTGTTGAGAGTTCTTTAGAGGGAGGTGTTTATTGTGCATGATAATAAGGTTACAAACGCGGATTATACAAACATACAGAGGTAGGTCCCATCATGAAGCGATATTCAGATTGCGTTATTAGTTCCCTGAACAGGAGCTCCACTATATTGCTTTACACAGTTTTGCTGCACTCGAGTTTTATGTAATGGGTATGGTTGCTCAGTTGTTTGAAGGCCTCATTCTTGTACATTTCTATAGTCATGATGATGATACTGCCTCCTTTGTCTACTGGTTTTATTACAATATCATTCCTTTCCGCGAGTTCTTTAAGGGTTTTGTGCTGAGTGGAGGTCAAATTTTTGCGTTTCCGGCAATGCCGCGCTTAATCTAGAATTTCCTTTGAGATTCGATTTTTGTGTAAATCAAGATGTGGACATTGTTCAGCTCCTGGTGTCCACGTGGGAAGTGTTCAAAGAGATTCTATATCTTATGTTCCTACGTCTGGCTTATCAAAAAAGAACCCTTTGATGCGCATGCGCCTTGCAAACTTTATTATATCTTTGTGGAGTTCGTATTGGTTTACTGCGTTGTTCGTTTAGACCACGTTTCAGGAAATCAACTTCATCGGGGCTTAGACTAAGGGATATTATCTACTAAGTTGTTGCATTGCTCTCGATGGTCGCCTTTAGAACTGTGGAACTGTGTATATCAATGAAAATGTGTGCTGTAGGGGTTAAATTAGTTTCCATAGGTGGATATGCAGTTCTAATACCTTTGTGCTGGTATTTATCTGGTAATTTTTCTGCCTAGTTTGGACGACGAATTGTTCAAGTTCTCTTTTTTCCTGTTCAGATAAATATATGCTGTTGAGTTGATTAGTAATTATCGCAAGTTGTTTATTGCAGTGCTCTTCGAGAATACTAATTAATGAGAGCGATGCATTTTCTAGGATAGCAGTACACCTCAATAATAGCCTGCCGGTTCTTTTTAGAAAACCGAGGGCACATGTTCCCGTAATTCTGAGACATTTCGGGAATTTTCTTTTTCCTGCAGCTCGTCTAAGTTTTCAGGTGAAATGTGTAATTTGTTCGTTTGGCGGCAAGTTCGCTTGATTGGAAGAAAGGGCAAAATTTGTCGTTGCTGTGCAACAACAAATCCTGCCTGTGTTCCTTCTCCTGTTCATTTTCTTTCATTTTATTTATTTATTTATTCAAACGTCGTATTTTTTATATTTTTTTAATAAGCACTGGTTTTTGCCGCTCCGTTTGTTATCTCTTTCAGAGACGAGACAGCCCACGACCACCAGCAAAGCAGATAATAGAGGGGTGCTGTGCCAGCCATTGAGGCGCCGGCTGACACATAGCCGTTGACACGTGGCTGACTGAAGGCCGTGTCACTGGCCTTGTACACAGCACTCCTATATTATAAAGTCTACAACCTCCCCGCTAACAAACCTTCGCTCGTCGCCGCACCCAACCGCCTTACCCCCTCTCCCCTTTAGAGTAACCCTACCTACATAAACAGTGCCGAGGAAAGCACCTTGTTCTAGGTTTGCTCATCGTCTCATATTTCCATCTCCCACCTTCCCCCTATTTTCCAAGAATGGCCATGTTACACAAGGTGTATCACATGTCACGCAAGGTAATATATGAAGTAAAATGAAATAAGGAGGGTACAGGAAAGTTTCAATGTGAAAGAGAAAAAGTAGAATTGCAAAGGACTACAGGAAAAGGCAACTACAAATTTCAATGAAAATCCCCGGAAGCGATTGGAAATGCCTTATAAGCTTGTGCACAAGTCTAATATGATTATGTCTTCACAACAGAGCTTTAATATACAATTCTGCCACGCCTTGCGCATTGAAAACATTAGATCTCATCTACCGCTTAAACATCCGCCTTGCGACAGGTGCCTTGAGGCCTAGTCCTGAGCAAAGCCTGAACGTTGAATCTTAGGAATGGTCTGTATTATTTCAGAGGACATATTTAAATATTTGCCTACGCCTTGAAGTTGAAACGAGCTCTAAACCATCCCTGTTATTCAATTGTTCACAACTTCTCCACGGCAACTGTGTCGCGTAACAGCCCAGCAACTAGGCATCCTATGTCTCTGCGATTGGAAGCACTGTCATAAGAAACAGGCATCCACCTTTTAGAGAATGTCCTGATAGCTCCTACTAGGTTTCCATTGCCTCGGGTGTAGCGGAACATCCAATGTGACATTTCTTTCGTAGAAATATCAAAACGGGTACCTGATGCGCATATACAATCGTATTTATTAACTTAAGGAGAAGTATGCATGTGCTCAATTTCATACAGATGATTCGAAGGGTCCTCCACGTGTGGCTTACGCAGCTCTAGTACCATCGTTCCTAATAGGCTGTACATTGAATGCGTATACAAATATTTATACGGCAGCTGCACAGGCGATCCTCTCTGCAGTTAAACACACTACACAAACACATTTCATCAAGGCTATTGTGTTTACGGTCTCATTTAGTGTAGTTCGAGCCCAAATCAGATTTCGAAAATGTAAGAACAATGTTTTTAACGAACTATATGCATGGCTATGCTCTACTTATATGGATAAATAAGCTATCATTTTTGCTGGGCACGTGGCCACAGTATCATGAAAGGCAACGAACCTGCTGGCGAGAACGCTACCTCAGTAGCTTTTAGCGACACCTACACAAACATACCCATTTCAGCCACGGATGTTAAAGCATACCTACGCCACAACCTTAAGAGCCATCGGCAGAAACAGTGGTATTCTCATGTATCGAACGAACTGCATTTGATCAAACCCAAATTAGGGCACTGCATAACAGAGAAAACAACACATTACACGCAAGTGCTCCTTTGTCGAAAAAGGATAGGCCATACCTTCGGCACAAACTCTTGCCTACTAATTGAAAGTGACCCACCCTCAGGCCTAAGGTGTGGCGACAACCTTATAGTTCTCTATGTCCTCGTCCACTGCCGGAAAATAGAAACTGAACGCAAAAATTACTTTGATTCTACGTGTCGTCAACGCATTCCACTTCACTCAGCATTTCTTTTTCTAAGTAAAGGACTGTTTTCTAACATGGAAGCGATTTCGTTGCTTTTTGGGAGAAGTTAGCACCTTAGAAATCATTTTCCGGGTCGTGTTTAGCATATCCTCGCCTTTGTGGCTGCAGCGGCACAGCCATTAGTTTTTACTGCCCGCGCTTCTTACCTCTTGCTTTACATCAAGAGCCCTGTGGAATCAGTAGTGCTTGTATACAGCCTTTCATATAAAATCTTCATACCTGAACTTTTATGCTTTTATGATGATTTATTGTAATTATTTTGAAGCTTATAAATTTGTCTTGCAGTTTACAGCGAACCGTTTCTAGGCATCCTTATAGCCACATCACGTGTACATTTGCAACTCAACTTGGCCAATTCTTACATATTGCGCTATTCATTACCTTATGTCATGGCACTCTTGGGCCATAGCTGGCCCTTGCGCCATGAAGCGACATACATAATCCACGGAACAATCTTGTGCTGTTTTGGCAAAAAAGGGGAGATGATCACTACGCATATTGTTATGGCACCAGTGTACAGATGGCACAAACACAACCGCGCGTGTGTGAATGTATTTCCACAAGTATGCCACGATTAGAAACTTCCACAAAGACGGGGTCAAAATTGATAAGAAACTCTGCTACCAAAGCGTTATTATTGAGCACTGTACTGAAGAGAACCGACATCTGGCAGCTAAAGGATCAAGGCGACGATACATGGTGCTTGAAAGCGCACGATCACTCCTCCACAACATTTACTGCCGTTAAGGTAATCTGCTGCAAGTCTGCGTTGAGGAGTTAGAGCACACCATTGTACTTAGTGAATGTGATCGGTTGTTTTTAATTATCCTGGAATTCCAGATCCGGAAGCTACCATCCACTTTCGGCATCATAGATCCCAGCTCTTTGCATGCCCCTCTCACACCCCGAACCACCATCCGTACTTGCGTACCGCTGCACCATGACACTGCTATATTTAGCAGTTCAGGCTACAACCACGTGAAGGACACGTACGACCGAGTACGACCACGTACGACCGAGTAACTGCTTATAACAAGCCGGACGACCACGTCAAGCTCACAAATATCTTATTTCAGCTGCCATTCCTGCCTAACCTCTAGTTCAAGAATCTAGACGCCGACCACAGTTCCTGGTCGGCTTTCTCGCGACTATGACAGGTGCTGAGCCGTCCATCCATGCACCGCCTTCGCGCGGAGTAGTATATGAGTACACAAGCTCGACGCAAGGCTGAGGGGTCTATAAACTGTATCATAAGTCTGCTCTGTCTTTGGAAACGGTCAACTATAATTTATTGTCGAAGTGGACAAAATAAAGCACGCAGTGAGCGAAATATCAGACCACACGTTGCACGCGGCTGTTGTTAGAAACGCCCAAGTGGCATCGACTTCATTTAGCTTCGCTAAAATAATGATGACCTTTGCAAAAAGGGTGCCTCAGCATGCCTTGCAGCTAATGATAACGCAGACCTTTACGCGTTCGACTTTTCTGGCGACGCCACCGACCATATGGCTTTATTCTTACAAATAAAACAATTTATCCACAAGGATGTGGCACGTGAATTTTGTCTTTTCGGTCGTGAAACTGACCCGGTGGCCTACTTTCAGACCCAAGTCACCGAAGCACTAACATCTGACCCTCTAAGGCTGCCTGTCGCTGCACCACTGACTAAAGTGCCCATGCTGCCCGACCACGTTGTACCCCTGTTCCTGTCGCACATGAGACCACCGGAACTATATATATGTCTTTACCATCTTCACGCCCGGTTCCCCATGCTGATTTCTCCGCCGCACCTTCTGTCATTAGCCCATGATATACATTAACAAGCTGCCCATATGCTTACGATACGAACACGTAATGTGAACACGAATACACATAAATCAGGACATGCCTTTCAGGTTTCTATCCGTATGTTGGTTTAGCTTGATTTAGCGCATTGGGACATTAGTTTCACTTAACTGCCGTCGTCGTGTTCGTTTCATGCAAATAAGACTGCATACATACGGCATATTTTCATTGCAGTTTGCCTACAACCTATATCACTTTGCGCAACCTGAATTGTAATTCTACTTCCCTCTGTCAACTTGCACACCAAATGCATGTTTTGAAATTTCCGCATGTCCTGGAAATTTTCACATTTCCCCTTCAGCTATGTGCCAAACAACACGGCAGCGCTGAAGCGTAACTCAGTGGGCTAAGTATTTACAGCTTGCTCATAAAAAAAGGGAGCCCAAATTTCAAGAACGTTGAAATATCAGCGTTGAGCGAGAGCACAATTTTATACTAAGCTTATTTACGGAATTTAGTTGTGACGCCTTTCGTGCATTGCAGAATTTTGGTCCGGATTCAAACACTGCTATAACGTACAAGGAAAGTAGCGAATACGTTATTAGGAGGGTGCGTTCCCTTAACGTTAATAACCGAAGTTTGTTGAAATTTCGGTTACCTTGTGGAATGCTATATTTAAAAATGTGGCCCAATTACTGAGGCTGGTACATCGCAGCAAATTTCGACAAATGACTGCAGGGTGAACATTACAAATTTTATGGTATGAGTGGGGCTCAAATTCTATAAATGTACGTCATAAGTAGGTAGTTATTACATTGTAATAAAGAATGTTAGTCTCTGTAAACGCCCTTCATACAGCGCACTGCGGACCGGCTAGTCATGGAATAATATAGCACGAAATGGTGCAACATGCAAGTTTGATATTTTACAGTACAGCTGTTTTTGTAAGGTGAGAAAGAGTAAAACTGAAAGTTGATGACCAGGCTATTATGCATGTTAAAGTGCACAGATGTGGGTTTGTGAGCCATCTGTTGTAATCGCTAACAAGAAGCCACCTTTTTTTAATAGTATATGACGTTTTTATATTTCTTGCATTTTCTGTAACCTGCATATGTTTCTTGAAGTCAGCAGAGGTGAATATATGTATAATCGTTCCTTGTAATGAACTTAGCTTTGATTCAGCGCTTGCTTGTAAACAATCTTATCCTATTTTGTTGTTTGTGCTACAGTTTTGCGATAGGCAAACAAAACCAATCTTAAAATGCTCTTATTGTTATTTCAGCAATGCCCCCGATACACAGAAAGCGCTGTAAGTAAATTTAAAGCTACCTCACTCTTAATGCAGTGCCATTCTATTTTACTCGCAACGACAAAGATGTCTACGTCCTGCTGCGAAAAGGAAATTTGCTTAATTCACTGTTTTGATGTTACCTTGCTTGTCCTTATTTTAGTCTTTCGCACATAAAGCATAATAATCTTCATCGAGCTGTCGTGGGTTCGACTGGAAATTCTAACAATGAGAGAGACTTACCAGTCAATGTTTACTAAACAGTGCATTAGTAAGGAAACCACCGAACCCTCCGTAATATAGATCAGTACAACGTATGTATTACGGCAAGAGAGACAAGTAATACAAAAAATAGGCATTATCCCTGGTATGCTTTAAATCAGCCATTTATTCGCCTACGTTTTGTTCTTTAGTTGGCTACCTACCCGGATTTGCGTCGTGTGGTATCTTAGCGGATTTATTTATTTTTTACTGTAAAATAAGGAGCAGTGGGGCTGCGGCTATGAGAGAGAACGACGACGAGAAAAGAAAAACCTTGTTTCGGTCCTCTATCGGCTGTACTACCTCTCGCTGCTCTATCTCTTTAGTGGCGAACGCTTAATGCCCTAAGTGCTTTGCAACGTTTGCTGGAAGGTGCTGTACCTTTTGCAAACCTGGAGCTCCGAAAGTGGACGATCCCTGTCACATGTTCCATGCCTGAGGAGATTAGTCGTACCGATCCACCCCAGGCACTGCCTCTGATCGTCTGTCCTGGTGCGCCACGCCAACGGGATCCTTCCCTGTTCAATGGCACTGACGATCATGACGCAGAGCACTGGCTGTCATCGTACAACCGAACGAGTGCCCATAACAAATATATTGAAGCTGACAAGCCTGGTTACGTACCATTCTACATTTCCGGGGTCGCCCATCTTTGGTTCCGAAACCATGATGCTGACTTTTCCACCATTCCGCTTCAAGCAATCTGCGGTCGCCCTCTGTGCACAAACTTCGGGCTGATCACCTTCGCAGTCGAGCCCAAGAAAAGGGCGAAACCTTTACCAGTTACATTGAATATGTAGTTGACATTTGCCGACGTATCAACCCAGATATGACAGAAGATAACAATCTCAAAAACATCTTGAAAGGCATAGAAGATGACGCCTTCCAAATGCTCTTCGCAAAAAATCCTCAGTTGGTCAACGACCTCATAATGCTTTGCCAGAGCTGTGAGGAGCTACGCAAACAAGGGCTTTCTACGCGCCGACCTCTCGCTCCGGACGGCGCGCTTTCAGTTCTGAGTGATGGTGTCACTGCTACTCCTTGCAGTTCAGCAATCTTCGACCAAATCAAGCAATTTGTACGAGAAATGGCACGCCAACTCTCTCTTCTGCCAGTCAGTCCAGCTTCAAAGTCACCCTTGTCTCCCGATCTTCGTCGGGTGATACAAGAACAAGTCACTAACGCCATACCACTTGCTCGTCAACCGCCTTCTACGCCTGTTCCACTTACGTACGCTGCAGTTGTCGCGAATGCAAGGTCTCCATCTGCAGCTATTCAATACTGACTAACCAGCGCATTTCCGTCACCTCCGCAAGCAGCTGCAACATCTGCACCTACAAGCAGCTACTGGCCGCCACAGCAGCCCATGCGCCTACCTCGCCAATATTTCCATCAGTCGCCGCCCGCTGTTCTCAATCTATGGCGCACGCACGACAACCGGCCTATCTGTTATTCGTGCGGCCTAGCTGGGCAGGTAGCATGGCTTTGCCGCTGGAGCAGATGGTCTCCTTCGGATTCTCTGAGGCCGCAAAGCAACGGTTTCTACTCTACGTCCCGTTCCGCTACTGCCACTAAGCCCTTCGAAGTCTCGCCTTCTGCTTCCCGAACCTTCAATACCAGTCGGCCCCCGTCTCCGCTTCGGCGTTCTCTATCGCCACTTATCCGTCGCCCTGAAGCTATCCGAGAGAAAAACTATGGACCGCAGTTTCGGAGGCAAGAACTGCAATCTCAACGAACTCCTCAAGGCCTCATTTATTTCCTGCGAACGTCCTGGAAGTTTAAGAAGAAGATATTGCCATTCAAGCGCTTGTAGAGCCGGGAGCAGCAATCTCAGTGATCTTGGGCTAGCTTCGTCTTAATCGTAAGGAAGTCACGACGCCTTACTCTGCGATTTCATTGCGTACCGCAAGCGCTGCGCCGATTGAACCCTTAGGGAAGTGTACCATGCGTGTTGTTATAAGCGGCACTTTATACCACGTTGAGCTCGCTTGCGGCTCCCATGCCATGATTTTAGGATGGGACTTTCTGTCCTCTCATGTCGTTATACATTGTGCCGTGCTGAGCTCACGCTGTCGCCATTCGGCAACAACGTTTTTAAAGACACTAATGACGCTTGCGGTCGTTTGTTCATCACCGTTGACACCGAGATTCCTCCATACTCTGGCGCACTTGTACCCGTTTCCTGCGTTAGTTTTTCCTACTCCATAGTCCTTTTCACGCCGTCTCAGCGTGTTGCTCGCCGTCATCCCTTCTTCCTTCCTTTTGCCTTTCCTGCCATTCGGCAAGGTTCCAGCGCAATTTGTGTATCGAACCTATCGCCTTGCCATGCTAGCCTGCTCGACGATGAGTGTCTTGGTTATGCTGACACAATGGAATCAAGCTTCCTTTACGATGTGCCTGATGACCCGGCCTCTCCTCCGGTTGATGCTCTGGCCCTTCAAGTGTCTCCTCCCACGCCGCCGTGTGACCCAACATTTTCCTGGTGCATTGATCCGAACCTCACTCCATGTCAGCACGCCCAGATCGTCAATCTCCTTGACCGCTTTCGCACGTCATTCGACCAACAACAATCTCACTTAGGCCGTACTTCCACTGTTTCCATAACATCGACACGCGCAACCATGCGCCTTTACGCCACAGGCCCTATCGTGTATCCGCCACGGAGCGTAGCGTCATCGCTGAGCAAGTTGGAGACATGCACCAACGCCACGTCATACATGCTTTTCACAGGCCCTGGGCTTCTCCTGTAGTGCTGATCAAAGAGAAAGATGATACGATTCGCTTTTGCGTGGACTACCGGCGACTCAATAAGATCACCCGGAAAGGCGTTTATCCATTAATCCGTTTTGACGACGCGCTAGACTGCCTCCAAAGCTCCGCATTCTTCTCTTCTTTAGACTTACGATCCGGGTACTGGCAAGAGCCAGTGGCTGAGTCAGACCGTCCAAAAATGGCCTTCATCACACCTGACGGTTTATCTGAATTCACTGTAATGGCATTAGGCCTGTGTAACGCGCCTGCCACATTTGAAGGATGGACAACATCTTGCGCAGCCTCAAATGGCAGATATGCCTGTGTTATCCAGACGTCATCGTTATCTTTTCACCGGATTTTCCTTCCCACTTATTCCGACTTGTACGTGTTCTCAAATGCATCGCCGATGCTGGCCTCCAGCTTAACTTGAAGAAGTCTCGCTTCGCTGCCCAGCCGTGTCCTCAGCCGTGTCTTGTCGAAAGGTGTACTCCCTGATACGGCGAAACTACAAGCTGTTGCCCAGTTTCCGCGACCCATGATCTTGAAAGAACTGCGCAGCTTCATTGCGTTAGCGTCATACTTCCGCCGTTTCATCCGCAATTTCGCCACAATAATAGCACCTTTAACGCAGCTTCTTTGTGGTGGCCACAACATTTCGACCTGATCACCAGATTGCGATGCCGCATTCAGAAAGCTGTGTCCTCTCTTGATGTCATCACCAATACTGCGCCATTTCGATTCAAGCGCTCCAACTGAAATACACACGGATGCCAGTGGCATCGGCCTCGGTGCTGTTCTCGCTCAGAGAAAGGCCGGCTTCGACGAGTACGTCGTCACTTTCGCCAGTCATTAACTCACTAAACCTGAGTGGAACTTTTCTGTATCAGAAAAAGAGTGCCTAGCTCTAATTTGGGCCGTAAAGGAATTCCGCCCTCATCTCTATGGCCACCCATTTGACGTGATAACTGATCACCCTTCGCTGTGCCGGCTATCGTCCTTAAAAGAACCATCCGGTCGTCTTGCTCGATGGGCCCTTCGACTGCAGGAGTGTGACATTCGAATGCTGCACCGTTCTGGCTGAAAACACTTGGATTCGGATGCCTTGTCGCGTTCGCCACTAACAGACGAGGTTCCCGAAAGCCTCATTGTCCGAGTCTTCCCTTGCTTCCACGGACACTCTTCTGGAGCAGAAGAAAGACCCATGGATTGCGTCCATGCTGAGTTACTTGTCCACCCCATCGAAACCCACTACCAACCGCGCATTACGTCGCTAAGTACATCACTTCTACATTCACGACTTGCTCTTGCACCATCGTAACTTCCTCCCAGACGGTCGAAAATGGTTCGTTGTCATTCCTTGGCATCTGCGTTCGGATATTTGTGCAGCGCTCCACGACAAACCCCCAGTGCGTGCATGCAGGTGTATTGAAGACATAAGCGCGTCTGCGCCTTGATTACTACTGGCGGGGGATGTATTGATTTATCCGTCATGATGTCCGCTCCTGTCTCGCTTGCCAACGCCACCATGATCGCCTTCGTCGTTCAACCGCCCCATGGCCGCCTTTGCCTTTGCCAGCACGTGCTTTTGATCGAGTAGGTATCGCTATTTATGGACCTCTGCAACCACATCACACGGCACTCGCTGGGTAATCGTGGCCATCGACCACCTTACGCGGTATGCGGAAACGTCCCCTTTTTCCAGCGCTTCTGCACGGGATGTCGCCTGGTTTCTCCTGCACCACATCATCCTTCGCCACGGAGCTCCCAGGGAATTATTCAGTCACAGAGGCCGCACATTCCTCTCCAACGTCATCGAGGCTCTCCTCAAAGAATGCCGCATCGTTCAGCGCACCACTACTGCATATCATCCGCAAGACTATTTGCATGACCGAACGCTTTAGTCGAACTCTTAGTGACATGCTGGTCATGTGCGTTGCATCCGACCTAAGCAAATGCGACCGTTTTACCATTCCTAACCTACGCTTATAATACCGCCACGCAGATTACCACAGGATTTTTGCCCTTCTTTCTCCTGTACGGAAGCGAAGCTCTTTCCACAATGGATGCTATCCTTCTGTACCGCCCTGACACCAGGGAAACCACTACCTTATACGAAACTGCTGCACACGCAGAAAAGTGTCGCAACCTATCCCTTATATTTACGTCAGAAGACCAGCAATCGCAGAAGAACCATCGAGAAACTTCCCATGATCCTGTATCCTATACTCCGGCTGGATAGTGTGGCTTTGTGTTCGAGCCCCTTCCCCTGGACTGTCACGGAAACTCACGTCGAAGTACCAGGGCCCATACCGCGTGAACAACCAAACGTCTGCAGTCAAGTTTATCGTGGAACCCCTCGAGCTACCTTGGGTTCAACCCCGTCGAGGACGCGAAATTGTGCATGTCCAGCGTCTCAAGTCGTACTATGATTCGCCTGTGTGATCCTACCTGTAGGTCGCTGGGACGGCTTTCTTTTCCGCTGGGGAGTTAACTGTGCTGTAAAATAAGGAGCAGTTGGGCTGTGGGTATAAGAGAGAGAACGACGATGAGAGAGAAACCTTGTTTCCGTGCTAGATTGGCTGTACTACCTCTCGCTGCTCTATAGTTCTAGTCGCGAACGTTTACTGCCCTAACTACTTCACGACAATTTATTTATTTATTTAAATATTGTGGCCAGCCGTCCGTTTTGCAACCAAAGCAGGGGTGGGTCACAAGAACAATGAAGTTGCTTATGCAAAAGAACCAGGAATAAAGAAAGCCACAATGCGCATGTAACCTCAATGTAACTACGTGGTATTGGGCAATAAACATTTACCTACGATATGGCAAAAATAGGAAAAAAATTATACCTATCTCGACGAAATATGCATTTGGCCACCACAAAACAAAGAAGAACAAGTAGGAAAAAGAATTGAGTCAACGAAATGCATAAATTAGGCTTTACCGCAACTTGCATTCATCCACACCAGTTGTGGAATGCGAGACGAAGAGATATGAAAGCATGAGGATGCGAAATCTCGTCACACATAAAAAAGACGCAAAGCTATGTCCGAGGCAAATGAGGTACAATGATAAGATAACAGCGCAATATAAATAACATCAAGTGTCATGCACCAAATCGGTGACGGCACAGCCGCAACAAAAGCTTCTACAGGCAAAAAACACGGGACCAGCTTTGGAGCTTTATTCCTTTTAGAGAAACATCTAGGAATGTAAAAGAATATTGGTAGCTGACCATTACACTACAAGGCGCTACTAATACTAGAAACAGATTTGGGTGCTTAACCTAGCAACAATCTAGTTAAAAAAATTAATTGCCCGTATGTTATGGCTGACGATATAGTAAAAAAAAGTTATGAGTCGGCGATCCAACGCATCATGATACACGTCACAAACACTTCTACCAACAAGATAGATACGCATTTTAGGAGTTATATTAGGGCGCACCAGTTGTAGGAAGAACGGCAATATGAGCAAAATGGGATTGAAGATCTATCAGAATAATATCATGTAGCAGAAAGAGAAGGAAAAGAAGGTATGGCCATTTAACAAAAGATATTGTCAGAACATATACATGCACAGATGTAAATACGTAATACGTATGTAGATATTTCTGCTTGTGTCCCTTACTGTATAACACGACATGACGCGCGACGCTTACAAAGCTATCCCTCACTAAGACAGCAATTTATACGTGGCTCTACGGGTGAATTTCATGGGTCACTGCATAAAATCCTCTGTATTTCTTATAACCATGTCTCTCTAAATGTGCTTAAAAATGTTATCTCCCAATTATTGACTCAATTACCATGCTATAGAGAGGATGCGAGTGCGTTGCCCAATATAAGAGTACCGAGCTTCGGTGCTAGACGTTCTTTGTTCGAATCCTGTCGTTCACCAATTTCGCTTATGTTTATTTATTAAAATTTGTATCTACTTAGATATATCTAGAACATCATCGTGGTGCGGACGCAGATGGCGTGAATTTTCCTTAGGTGTTCATGAAATTGATTACGCCGTACAATACAACAGGCTGGCACGGTCTCGTTCGTCTTTCTCACATTTCTGAAGCAGAGCTGCATACACCTCAAATATACTCTGGCAGTCATTCATGGTTACTCTATTTGGCACACTACTGAAGATTAATACTACGTCAAATGGCACAAATATGACTTCCCAAACGATGTCAATTTATTCTTAGCATTTGTGTGGATCGTGTGTCACCTGAGGAGGGATCAGCTGACCCTGTTTAGTAACCCGGACAGCTGACGTACGACTGAATAGGCAACTACCACCAACGGACACAAACAGTCCCTGTTAGAGAACCCAGGTTAAACCTCAAAGTGTGGATAGATTCAAAACTGAATAAAAATTGACGCCCATGTGCTCTAAACTGCGTGGATAAAATCCGCTAAGTCCTTTACAGAATTTGTTTAGGCGTGGAGACGTTTCTGAACCCCGTTTTTTTTTCCTAATCTTCCGCTGAGTCGTAGAGGCAATAATGGGCTACTTTTTCTCGCTTTCAGTGCAGTTACAATGTACGCTCCATCAATTGAGATGCCATGTTTGATAACACCTACGCGTATGTCACTAATTGTTTTGTTGACACCTTCCTTATCTGAAAAAGCTGATTAGTAGACAGTTTCGGCGTGTTTGCTTCGATTTCTTCAGATTTCTCTTCGAACTGAAATATGAGAGCATGCATTCTTGCCTCAGGTATTTTTCATGGTGTGCTCATAAACGCAAACTATAATATGCCCCATTTTGCATCTTTCAGGATCGGACAAGAAACGATGATAAGAACGTAAGTAATGTTTTTACTTTTTCGTGATTTTTCCCCGCTCCACTGGAAAGATAAACAGTTGGAAGGCAATGAAACGTGTACTTTACGTCGATAAAAACGATGTTTTCCTGAGCGAGTTTAGGGGAAAACGGGATCCATGAAGCATAGAAATTATTGTGAGAGCGGCACCGCACTGTCAGCCTCTGATCGACGTCGACTCAAGGTTGAATCACTTTTCAACATTTTTACACTATTTTCAGACCTTCCGCTCGCAATTTCTTCAAGTTTGGCATTAAAGTGTGAAGGCGAAACATGCGCATGTCAGCGCTGGTCTCATTCCATGCCGCGCTCCAATATAATGGCATTTCCCCTGTGCGAGACCAATACACAGCTCCTCAATGGGCTGAAGGTGGAGTCACTGCGCATAAACATCTCTGACTTCATGCCTTGGGTTACGAGAGTAGCAGGAGGATCGGGCTTAGAACTGTATAATCTTCGCAATTTTCCCACATTGTTAAACTGCAAGGTCTCCGGCAAGGGCGCATGAAGGATGCTAGAAACACAAGTACCTCATACTTCAATGTACAGGTGCTTCGCTACAAAAGTAATCGTCTTTTAAAAAGTGGCACATTAAAAATTGACGCTATAATTTCAACAATATAACTCAGAAATAGGGTTGTGTCTACCATGAAGTAGAAATGCTAAGGAAATCTAAAAAATATGCTTTTCTTCACGAGACCCAAAACCACATAGGCTGACTGGCGACCCTAATCTTTTTTTCCCTTGCCTGACTATTGATGATTATCTTGTCTTCTGCATATTATTCTTGAATGCCAGTCTTACGCTCTCTCTGTTAAGGTCCACAATGATTTGTTGTAGCTCCTCCCCAGTGTTCCTGAACAGTACATTGGCACGTGGAAACCGAAGGTTGCTGAGATATTCACCGTCGATCCTCACTCCTATGTCTTTCCAGTTGAATACTTAGAATACTGCTTCCAAGCACGCAGTGAATAGCATTGCCGAGATCCTGTCTCCTTGACTGACCCCTTTCTTCATAGGTGCCTCCCTACTGTCCTTATGGAAAATTAAGGTAGCTGTGGAATCTCTGTAGATATTTTGTAACATACTTACATAAGCATCCTGCACTCCTTGATTATGTAATGTCTCTATGACGGCTGGTAATTCTACTGAGTCAAATGCCTTTTCGTAATCCATGAAAGCCATAAAGAGGATTATTGTACTCTATGGATATCTCGATTACCTGGTTGATGGCATGGATATGATTCGTTGTACAGTACCCATTCCTGAAACCTTCATGTTCCCTTGGTTGACTAAAGTCCAGTGTTGCCCTTCTTCTATTGGAGATTACTTTGGTAAATATTTTATATAATACTAGAAGTAAGCTAATGGGCATACAATTTTTCAATTGTTTAACGTCTCCCTTTTGTTGATTAGTAAAATGTTGACATTCTTCCTATTCCCTGGGAACCTTGTGGTTGATAGTGAGTGCGTATGAAGGACTGCTAGTTTTTCAAGCCATATGTCTCCTCCATCTTTCAATAAATTGGTTGTTATTTCATGTTTTCCTGCCACTTTTACCCATTTCATGTATTGCAAGGCACTTTACCTTAATCTCAAGTAACAGAAGAAGCCTCTGTAACCTGTTGATTGCTACTTGAAATGGAGTTATAGTGGCTCTTTCGGCAACTGGGCAGGTTAGTAATGCAGTCTTCTGCTGCTTTTACTATATATTCTAGATTGCTGATGATATTTCCTTGCTTGTCTTTCACTGCAGACATCTTGGTTTGTCCTATGCCAAGTTTTCTCCCCCCTGACTTCATGCTGTTTTCATATTTTACTGCTTCTTCAGTCTCTCTCACGTTATAATGTCGAATATGCCGTATTTTTACTTTCTTTATTAGTTTTGACAATTCCGTTAATTCTATCTGAATCTTGAGCTTGATATGTTTATTCTTTCGTGTTTCTTTATTAGGTTCTTTGTTACTTTGTAGAGCTTATCTACCGCTTGCCTTGTTGGCTTACCTCCCGCATCAGTTGCTGCCTCTGGAGCCAGTCTGGTTCCGGTTTCATTTATGATCTCTATGTCATCTGCATCTCTCTGTTCTAAGGCTGCATAATTGTTTGCAAGTACCAGCCTGGATTTGTATGCTTTAACTGAACTGCGTCTATGTTGGCCGCTTTCTTCTCGACCAATTTTACTCTTTCTTTCTTCAAGTTGAGGTGAATCCTAACCCTTACTAAGCTATTATAACTGCGCTTAACCCTACCTAACACTTCCACATCCTGCACTATGCTGGGATTGACAGAAAGTATGAAATTGCTTTAATTTATTGTTTCACAATTAGGGCTTTTCAAGGTCTACTTTCTGTTCCAGCGTTTCCAGAAGAAGGTGTTCATTATTCACCGCGTATCCCTTTCCGCGAATTTCACCAACATCTCTCTTCCAGTGTATCTAGACTCCAGGCCATAGTTGGCAAATGCTTCTTCAGTAGCATGCTTTTTGCCCACATTTGCATTGAAGTCGCCCATGGCTACAATATACTGAGTTCGCAATTTTCACATCGATAGTTTAACATCTTCATAAAACTATTTTATGACATCATTAGTTAGCCTGGTGGTTGCAGCATAGGCTTGTACTAGCTTTATCATAGACCTCCTACTAACATTTAATACCTCTGCTGATACCCTCTCATTATTACTGCAGAGTTCGTCAGTGTTTCCCGCTATGTCCTTATGAATTTGTCAGTATTGCCAGCTATGTCCTACCCTGTCTTGCTTGTTATCTGGGAGTCCTCTATAGCAGAAGGTGGGGCCGTTATTCAGCACTCTATAAACCTCACCAGTTCTAACCTTACTGAGGCCAATTATACCGCACACAATGACTGATAGCTCCGGAGAGTCCTGCTAAAGTGTCGTCAAACTGCTATTGGTGCCGAAGATATATCTTCATGGGCACATTTGTGTAAAACTGCCTCCACAAAGTAGAAATTGGTCTGCTGTTACCCTTACTGCGTCGAGGTCGGACTATTTTTTTTGAGGAATTTCACTAACTACGATTGCGCAGAAATACTGAAAAGTCAGCGGCACACTTGCACAGTTTGGGCGCACAATTTAGCATAATAGCTGTGGGAATGCACCTCGAAAAGCCAACGTCCTTGGTTCGCCCCGCTCAAGCGCGTTGAACAATAGGAGCCACCGCCAAATCAGTTTGCCGAGGTAGGGGTTGCAATGATCGAGAGTTGAATAATGAACGTGGAGGTGACCGCGCGGAAATCACATGGGGGTTGAATGTCGTAGAAAGTTTTACACGGGCGGCGGCGGTAGACGCCTGGCAAAGCATCGCCGAGGCAAGGTGGCTTTTGCATAAGAACTGCGCGTTTGGTTCATGGCTATATGACACCTTGTAACAATGTTGGGTTCACCAACGAATAGCCTCATCATCTCTGGCGGTGACGAAGATCTCCCATTTGCTGTGAACAGCAGCCGGCGGAACAAACCTGTGTGTGTATATACTGTCGCAGGCATACAGAATTTGTCTACCCGCCACAATAACTATCTAGGGATTGCTCCTAGAGCAGCCCAGAGCGGCGAGTACCGTCGCCGGCGAGTACTACCACGCGCCGGGTGCGTTCCAAGGGTGCGGAACAAAACACACCATCTTCCACGTAGATTGCGGTGTTGGAGTAGTTTATCAGATACCTCTATCATGCGGCAAAGTTTGCATAGGCCAAAGAGGAAGATGCGTGAATGTGCGCTTGCGTGAGCATGAATTGTCAATTAGAAATAAAACGAATGGGCCCCTGCCTGTCCACTGCTTGGCGTGCCCGTGCAAGCCGATCATGAAGGAAGTAAACATTTTGTGCCGCTGCCGAGATAGCCGAGCCAGAGAGCTACTTGAGGCATGCCATATTAGAAAGCAGGGACAAGACTGTGTCAATGACACCTCAGTTTATTTACACAACAGTGAGATGAGGTTTATTGACGAGCGTAGGTAGGTCGCGTTTTGGATATACAAGGTTTTTCTTTCCTTTATCTTTTCTTCTTTCTTTCCTTTTTCGCGCACGCCCAGTGGTGTATGTCGGCGATGTACTTTTATGTGGTCTTTGTGGAATAAGCATTAGTTGCAAGTCTGCACCCGTCCTTGTCCTATGCTGTCTCTGTGGTCCGTTTGTTAGCGCAGTTAAACAATGTTCGCGAGTACCACCACACCGAAAGCCACATAGAAATCGCAATGAGAAGTGATCGAGGATGAAAGCTCGGTGGCTAGTGGAGCGGTACAGTGGTACATGGCAAGCCACGAGGAACCCCCGAGAGTAGCGAGACTATTAAGGGGTTCCGAGAATAGAAGCGCAGAGATAAGGAATCCGTGCTCCAGCCTGACTTTACTGCTTCGTCAACGAAGCTGGATTGTATCTGGTGCCTTTTCGGTCGCCGCCAACTGATCATCAAAGAAGCTCCCAGTAAAATCCATGGTTCCCACATGCAGTTGCCCGCAATGTGGATTGAGCAGACCTCTGTAATTGAGAACTAGACTTGCCTACCCAAACATAGATAAGCCCAGAATGGAACGGGACTAGTAGCCGCTACGATGACTATTCGTCAACAGACAACCCCCTCGGCGATATTGATGCAGAGGTCAACGACAGGCCAAATGAGGCAAGGAAAGAACGTGCCTGCTGGACAAATACACAATACTTTAATTAGCCCTAGAGCGTTATCGCACGTTGAAGATGTAGCAGGAAGTCGCCATCGTAAATAGCGGCACTGCCACGCGGGCGCGAACTGATAGTGGCGACACGACACATGAGAGCGGTCACATGACAATGAGGCAATATGCAAAAGTATTTGGGGGAGCATTCAGGAAATTCTCATAAGACGGTGAAACCCGGATCAAGCCGATTGTTTGTTCGCTGGTACCTTATATGAGGCTGCAAAGGAACACAAAAGGCCGTTGTGCTAGCGGTGTTTGCCGAATAAGTGACGCATCTATCGATGCTTTCTCACGCATGAGGAGCATCGGGATCACGCCACGATAACATCAGCCGCCTTCTATGAGCTAAAACTTTGCTAATCGGAGTACTACAGGTGGCTTTACTGCGAAGCTGTATACCTCTCTCCCCAAAACATGTGCCGTTTTCGTTGGCAAAAATGTGGACCGGAACTGGACGTAGTGAAATACCGGACCTACCCTTCGTGGGGGTGGTGCAGGGTACAGGAACTTACAATAATATACTGAATAATATTAGCAAACAATAATAAATACAATAACTAAATACAAAGTTCCATGTATCGCGGACCTGCCCAGGGATGTTGGGGAGGCCTCGCAAACCATCACTCATGAATTTCTGACGGAGAAGATGGACAGTCGCCTCGCCCAACTCTGGGAAGCTAAGAAATCCATACTAACCCGATGGCAAGGCCAGCGGCTCAATTGAAAGCAGAGGAAAAAGATAGCCGAACTAAACAAACAAATCGAACAGCACTACAATACATTAAGCAAGCAACAGTGGGATAAAGTCTCCAACGCCGCGGATGGCCAACTCCACAACGGAAGTACGTGGCCATTTCTGAGGCACCTGCTGGCCGCAATCAAAAGCACATCCAAGCAAAGTGCCGACATGCAGAGACTTCTGCACAAACAAAAAGGGGTGGCGAGCGAGAAGCAAATCGTCATGAAACTCTGCGACAAGTACCTCCCGCAGCGACCGACGGTCGAGCACGGCCGGTACACTGGCAGACCTAGTCCCAAGTTAGATGAAGGCTTCAGTGAGGCGGAAATCAGAACCGCACTCCAAGGACTCAACGGCAAGTCAGCCCCAGGACCAGACAGGGTTAACAACAAAACGCTAAAAAACCTGGACGACAAATCTGTCACCAAACTCACGGGCTATATGAATAAGTGCTGGAGAGAAGGCCGCATCCCAGAGCAGTGAGTGGGGTCCAAGGCTATCCTCATACCCAAGCACGGAAAGCCGTTGAGTTAGGTGAACCTACGCCCAATCACCCTCACGTCGTGCGTGGGTAATGTCTTGGAACACGCCTTCCTGATCCGTATCAACAGTCGTCTAGATGAGACGGCAGCCTACCCCCACACCATGATAGGCATCCGATCCCGCCTGTCCACACAGGACGTCATGTTACAACTAAAGAACCAGATCCTTAACGACAAGACAAGAAACACCAGAGCCATCCTAGGACTAGACGGGCAGGAAGCATTCGACAACGTCGCTCATGAGTAGATCCTTAAACGAGTGCATTATCTGAACCTGGGGGAAAGGGCCTACAACTACGTGAGGGACTTTCTGAACGATGGCAAAGCCACCCTGACGGTTGGCAACCTCGAGTCCGAAGAACGAACCCAGGGAAGTGCAGGTACCCCCCCCCCCCCCCGGGCTCAGTTATATCTCCGCTCCTTTTCAACTTAGTCATGCTGGGTCTCCCCAGCAAGCTACAGAAAATCGAAGGAATCCACCACGCTATATACGCAGACGATATAGCGATTTGGGCGGAGCGCAGCAGTGACAGCCAAATCGAACACGCACTACAAATGGCCATTCACAATGTCGACGAGTACCTCCAAGGAACGGGCCTCCAATGCTGCCCGAGCAAGTCTAAGCTACTCCTTTACCGGCCCACGCGCAGAGGCATGACACCAAAGAGCTACACAGGACCCTGGGAGTACGAGGAAATCGGCCTGTACACCCAAGACGGAAACTCAGTCCCCAAAGTAAACAAGATCAAAATCTTCGGAAGGATCATTGAGGCCAACGGTGCTAACGGCGAAGCCGTGAGGAAGATCGAAGGCAAAGTCGCCAGCGCCACAAGACTCAGAAAGAGAATAACCAATCGACACGCGGGCATGAAGGAAGAAAACGTCATTCGACTGATCCACGCATTCGTTGTCAGCCACATCGCCTACGTAGCCACCTACCACAGCTGGTAAGTCGCGGTAAAGAGCAAGATCAACACGCTCATCTGGCGTGTTGAGCTGGGCATATACAACACCCCGGAAGAAATAGCCGACGCACAACGCATCTCGCAGCTCGAACGCCTGTCGACCACCACGACGGGAAGGTACATTATGCACACGCTCGGCATAACGTACCACAACCAGCACGGCCATGAAATGCAAATCCCCAACAAAATAAGAGACACCATTACGGTGGCAAAAATCCCAAGAAACGAGCACTCCGATTACAACCGAGGTAGAAGAAAGGTAAGAGCCGAGGCTGCGCTCCGTTCATTCAGCAGGGAGAGAAACGCGCGCTTTGTCGACGCAGCCGAATATCCGAACGGCCAAAAATACACCGCCGTAGTCATAGACGCAGAGTCCAAAATCAGAACCACATGCAGTGTATACATCGAACACTCGGAAATAGCGGAGGAAGTAGTGATTGCGTGGACCCTCACAGAACATGAATGCAAAGTAGTACTAAGTGACTCGCCAACGGCAGTAAAGAATTACGCCAAAGGTCGAATTTCCAAGGAAGCCCTGTCCATTGTGGCCAAAGCGGGCAGATCCAAAACCGCGAGCTCAAGGATCATATGGTTCCCCGCGCACGTCACCACGAAAGACGACGCGCTTCCGAACCTAAACGAGGCGGCGCACCGGACGGCGTGAGACATGTCCCGCTGCGCCGAACACGGTAACGCCTCTCGCATGATAGCAAACGCTTCTCGAGCAGAACGCGACAGGCTCACCAGATAAAACGACATAACCAGTGCATATTTGAACGCCAGAAGGATATACCCACCGCCGAGTTACAAATTGAACAGCAGGCAGGTCGTCGCCTGGAGACAACTCGAGACGAACACCTTCCCTAATACATTCCGTCTGAAACGTATCTTTCCAGATAAGCATCAGGACGACACGCGCAAATTGTGCCAGGAATGACCAGCAACACTCAAACACATGCTGTGGGAGTGCAATCGAGTTATACGAGGGATGGCAGTTACTCCGGAGACCGTGTCGACGAGGTGGGCCACCGCTCTGTGCTGCTCAGACCTCGGAATCGAGACGTGGGCAGTCCAGCAAGCCCGTGAGGCGGCGTTGAGGCGGGGCCTTCACGTTCTCCCGTGGAACACCTGAGCCCGGATCGCGTTAAATCTTGCCGAACGTACAAGAAAGTTGTATCGATCCACCCTTCCATGTATATTTTCGTATTTGTGCGTCCAAAATAAAATAGCGGAGTGTGGGTCCATACCGCAGATACCGGGCCACCCTCGCCGGAGGTGAAGCAGACTGCAAGCCCTCCGCCCCTAGTAATAATAATAAGTATTAAAATGATGGACAAATAAATAAATCAAGATACATTGTTTAAAGTCAGTGGATATACTGGATGAGCTGGTGAACAGCACATGCACTCACGAGCAGGAGGCATTGTCATATATGCAATGGTCAAAATGTATGTACAACTATGTGCCCTTCACTTCCAAAAGGACAATGCCACATACATTGGGAATGTAATCCCAATGCTTCTTGCTTCTTCTGTAAAGAAGAAGCACGGAGTTGTGATACTCACTTTATATATATCTACAGGCCAAGTGTGATATCCGGAAGTTCATGACCATACATTTTGCATCGTCTAGCCGTGACGACACTACCCTTGGGATCATCGTTGCAAATGTCGATGTGCACATTTCAAAAAGATACAAGAAATGTAACACTCAGTGCATTCTAGAAGAGTTTATTTTGAAGCGCAGCACCAGTCGAAGTCATTCAGCTACTCAAAAACATTCGCGTGTCAATTTAAGTTTGGCCGACATTGTGCCTAAAGTTGTAACCGTACCTATCAATGTAGAGCATAGTAATCCCAAAGATATCATCAATAGTATTACTAATTCATCAAAATTAGTAAATCGACCCTTGTCTAACCATCTGTGACGCGCTGCAGCTTCGCAGGTCATCCACCTCTACAGAGTGAAGTGGCTCTTCGATTCTTTAACTAGGGAAGGCAAAAACAGGGGACGTATTTGCCATTCACCTGCGCCGCTATCTCTTATGATATGTAGAAGCATGATAGGCGTCGTCACTTAAACAGCTTCTGGAAATGCTACCGACTTATTCACAAACACTTCTCTACTCGAAGCACTTCTTCCACTGGACCTGATTGAGCATACTCCCGCCCCCTGACCGAAGAAGACACTACACTTCTCAAGTATATCCATGCAATGTGAACAAAGTGCATTGCCTATTTCTTTCGAGGGGCAGCCTTACCGTCAAGGTTCGGTCGTTCAGGTGCAATGTGAAGTGGTGGAGCGTTTTAAATACGGCCCTAGTGGCAGGCCATCTGAAGGCACGCCTATTGGAAGGAGATGCCAAGTGTCTAAAGCTTTGCAAAAGCGAGAAGGGGTTTCATGCCACCTAATGATATCTTAGTGTCTCCACACAAAACCCCACACAAACACAGAATGGTATGGTATGGTATGGTAAAACTTTAATGAAGTCCTGCAGGTCGTGAGTCTTCACGAAGCGGGCCGCTCCCACGTGGGAACCGGAAGGCCGAGCCTCTCGGCCGCATCGTGTGCCTGCTGGACAGCCCAGAGTTGGTCAGCCAGAAGAGGGCTGCGGAGAACCGCCTCCCATCTGGCCGAGCTGTTAGAGATGACAGAGTGTGACCGGGCACACCGCCAGAGCATGTGGTCTAACGTGGCTATTTCTCCACAATCGTGGCAGGTAGCATTGGTGTAAATATCCGGATAGATTTTATGTAAAAGCGACGGATTGGGATAGGTATTCGTTTGTAGTAGAAGGAGCGTTAAAGCTTGAGCTCTATTGAGGCGCGGATGAGGAACAAAGTAGGTTCTACGGCTGAGATAGTAGTGTTTAGTAATTTCGTTGTAGGAGGAGGGCGTGTCCCTGTTCTCTGGTAAGTCGGCTTCCGATGGGTCGAGGGTAGCGTGGTGGGCAAGTTCACGCGCAGCCCCGTGAGTCGACTCGTTGAGGTTGGGAGGAGCACCCTTTATCTGACCCTGGTGTGCGGGAAACCAATAAATGAAGTGGTGCGTGATTGCCTTGCCCCCAATAAGTCTGAGGGCCTGTTTGGAAATGGTGCCTTTTTCAAATGCTCTGACTGCAGATCTTGAATCACTATAGATGACATCCCGTGAGCTATCCAGCAGGGCTAGTGCAATAGCCATTTGTTCAGCTATTTCGGAGTCCTTCGTCCGAACCGACGCAGCATTGGTGATTCCTTGCCGACCATCAACAGCGACGATGGTGAACGCCCGACGTTCCTTACAAGACGCGGCATCCACAAAGCTGACCTGTCGCTGATCACTGTATATTTGCTTAAGGAGGTTGGCCGCCCTTGCCCTCCTTCTACCGCGATTATGATCGGGGTGCATGCTCCTAGGTATTGCTCCTAGAACCGTAATGTTCTCACGAATCGACGGAGGAACGTCAGAGAACTCCTCCGCTACTCTATCGGGGTGATATCCGAGTTCCTCCAATATGGAAAAAACACAGAATACCTAGTCAGGATTTTGCGGCTTGCGCAAGATGGAGCGTAGGCCGTCGACCAGGAGCTGGCGGCACACCCGGACCATTCATTGTTTCCGGTGGAGAAAGACAAAGAACTTCACTGCTGAATGCCCCCACGAGCACACAAAATGGGGACAGGTGAAAAATTTGTGCCACTTGAGTGCCTGATTGGATTCGTCACCGTAGAAAGCCAAGTTTTTACGCACCCAAAGTTACATTGCAAGGGATCGGCGTGAGGTCACGTCGACCCTGTGGTTGACGTGACCTCACGCGGGTGTCATGATTCCTGGTAGATAGTGGCGCTAGTTGAGCAGGCTGTCTCTAGCTTTAGCGCTGGACAGCGGGGACGGTAAACCTGGAGTTTCTGCATTTGTCTGCATGCGATGCAGAAGACGCCTCGCTGATTTTCTGCGCTCTGACAAATATACTCGGTCACACAGTCAGCCTGATTTCGGGAAATATTCGTGGGAGCTTTCACACTCGCGTCCGGTAAACAGAACTGTATCAGAGTAGCCTATAGAGTCAGAACCAAAAAGAGGCAAAAAGGAAGAAAAAAAGAGGGAAACTTATCGAGTCTAAGCACGCGCCGGCAACCCTGTGTCGGAGAAAGGAATAAAGGGGAATAACCGGTGGAATAAAGGCGGAAAACATAATAAAGTCAGCAGTTTCAACTTGTAGCTGTCGGTCCAGCGTTGTCCTGTCATCTTCTTCTTACTTGTGCTCGCGTCCGTACTTGCTGGAACCCCTTATAATGTCGCAGCACTGCGCGGTTGAGGCAGTGAAAGAAGTAGAGTGTGTGCGCGTGATCTCGGAGTACTCTGCGCCGGCTGGGCCTGGCTTCCATTCGGAACTCGTTTCACCCTGTAAAAAACATCATTCGTAACATCTTTGGTGGACGTGCGGGGCAAATCTTGGACTATCCTGGATGACCCAGCTCTACCAACTGTCCGACGGAGTAGACGCTTGGCCGGTTTACGACCACAAGCAGCAGACATGGCCAATTCCGGAGAATGCAATGACGACCCCACCTACGGCGAACCAGACAGCAATCACGCAGGCCCGGCTGGCTATTAGACACCTCTACCAGAGCCACCTGCCTTTTCGGGGACAGCGAACGAAGACGTCGACGACTCGCTTAAACACTACAACAGAGTGAGTCGCTACAACTACTGGAGCACTACGAAGCAGGTCGATAACGTGGTTTTTTTTTCTCGCTGGAACCGCGCTCCTCTGGTTTGAAAACCACGAGAACGTTCTGACAAGCTGGTATAATTTTGTAGAAGAATTGACCTAGTGCTTCGAGGATCGATCTCTAAGAAAAAAGAAGGCTGAGCAGACGCTTTCGCGATGACCTCAATTACCTGGCGAACTGTGTACAACGTACATAGAGCCTGTTTAGAAATTATGCGGAATCGTCAGCGCTACCATGGCACACGGAGACAAAGTAGGACATCTGCTGAAAGGAATCGCTGAAGATGTTTACAATTGTCTTATAACGAAGGAACATCTTGGTATTCCGTCTGATCTGAAGAAACACTGCCGGGCGTTTGAAGAGCGGAAATTTGAACCGCTGAAGCGTTGAAGGATTGGACCAAATTTTGGACGCTTGGACAATGTTACTACCCCGCAGGGGCATCTGCGTCAGTAGGCGTTTGGTGTGTTGCGACACCACGTACCCGAGCACACGATGGTTAGACCCTCTCCCGTGTAGCCGTGCGCGGCTTAGCCGTGTCTGGGGAAAAGGGGATCCTAGAGGTTGAGCCGATGCTGGGTGTTTGGATCTTTAAGGCCCCCCGGCGGAGGCAACACACCTCTTTGGCCTCGGCTTCACATAGACGGCACCTCCAGACTGACCCACCTGGAGGAAATCGGCAGTCGCCTTTTCCTGTCTCTCTCTTCCTACAACCTTCGTCTTTCCCTTACTTTCCACCTTTCCTGTCTCCTTCTCTCTTCTATTTACTTCCTTCTTGGCGGCAAGGGTTAACCCTGTGTGGCTAACCTTGGGTACACCATATTTGGTTATAGTGGCGGCGTACGATTGGCGTCGTGCAGACTTGCATGCAAGCTCTGCCGCGTCCCCTCGTTGGGCTCCGTGGTGCGTGGTCGGCGCTGTCACCGAGTTTTTATATATTTTCATGAAAACTTCTTTCCGCAAACTTCCTGATCGCCCTCAGAGAAGAGGGCGCACCGATGAAGTGTTCCAGTTTTTTGGCCGCCAAAAAGAATCCTTCCCGCGTTTCCATGTTATTCATTCTGCAAAACCAGATAAACCAGTAAGAACTATCTCACCCTTCCTTGTTTCCAAGTCATTGACTGAAGTCTTTGGTCCTGGGTATAAGGCATCGAGGATGGCAAGTCGTGATCTCCTCTTGGAGCTCCGCGATCAAAAACAATGTGAAAAACTGTCAAAACTAGAGTCATTTGGAGAAACCCAAATAATTATAAACCCGCACCGCACGATGAACACCACTCGTGGTGTTGTCTCTGACGATGACTTGATGGAGCTCACTGAGGCTGAACTCTTGGAGGGCTTCAGTGACCAGAATGTTATCAATGTTAAACGAATTAAGATGAGGCGAGATGGAAAAGAGATCAAAACGAAACACCTGATACTCACCTTCGGCTCAAGTGTCCTTCCCGAGTCCATCGAGGCCGGTTATATCAAACTTCGTGTTCGGCCAGACGTTCCCAATTCTCTCAGATGCTTTAAGTGCCAACGTTTCGGCCACAGTTCACAGAACTGTCGAGGCCGGCTGACTTGTGCCAAGTGCAGTGACAAAGAACATTCCTCCGAAACATGCCAGAACACTCCACATTGTGCCAACTGCGATGGCGAGCATGCCGCATACTCGCGGTCCTGCCCGTCCTGGAAAAGAGAAAAAGAGATTGTGACAATCAAAGCCAAAGAAAATATATCTTTCAAGGAGGCATGGAGGCGGGTGTCATACCTGTCTAAGAGCAGCTTTGCCGATGTGGCGCGTAAGGGGGCAGCGCCACAACGGCCTCCGGCGGCTGTCCGACCCACAGGCAGTGAGTCGGCAGTTATGCCATCTGCACTCGCGGTGGTCGCAGCTAGCGCTGCTCCGTCAACACAGCAGACGGGGCCATCGACCCCGAAGGTGGGCGCAGCCGAGGCTGCCCCAACCTCCACGGCCCTTTCCAGCGCTGGCAACAGCCGGCGCAGCCAAATCCCTCAGGGAGCCCCATCGACCTCCGGGCTGGTGGGCGCAGGGGTCTTGCCCTCCAAGGTGGGACCCTCGCTGGTTTCTTCTCGCTCGCAAGAGCATGTGTCCGGCGCCTCACTAGAGGCAATAGACACTGCACCTACCCTCAAGGCGCACCAAGCGCCTAAGGAGCGGCGAGGCTCCCTCGAACGCTTCAGAAAAAGCAAAACCCCGGTTACAGGGCCTCGAAAGAGCTCTGTAACCTAATGCATCACTTGTGTTTCTGTTTACACAGCACCGATTTACTTCAAATATGGATTCGCAATTAATTCAATGGAACATCAGATGTCTTCTTAGGAACCTTGACGATTTGCAAGAGCTTATACAAAAATATAATCCAAAAGTGCTGTGTCTACAGGAAACACACCTAAAACCACAACACACAAGCTTTCTCCGACCGTATGTCACGTTTCGCAAAGATCGCGATGATGCTGTCGTATCATCAGGCGGTGTTGCCATTTTTATTCATAAAAGCATAGCGTGTCAACCTTTACAGTTACGAACGCCCCTTGAAGCAGTGGCGGTTCGAGCTGTTCTCCTAAACAAACTCATCACCATTAGCTCTCTTTACATACCCCCACATTACAAATTAACGAAACATGAATTCCAATCCTTTATAGATCAATTGCCAGAACCATAAGTTGTTCTTGGCGATTTCAATGCGCACAGCTCCCTGTGGGACGACTCTCGTATAGATGCGCGAGGTCGTCTTGTTGAACAGTTACTTTTTTCTTCTGGTGCATGCCTTCTGAATAGGAAGAAACCCACTTATTACTGCCTTGCAAACAATACCTTTTCTTCAATTGATCTGAGCATAGTTTCCTCGTCCATACTGCCTGAACTTGAATGGGAAGTTATGAACAATCCTTACGGAAGCGACCACTTCCCCATACTATTAAGAACACTTAAAGAAAACGAATATCCACCACAGTCTCCCAGGTGGAAGATTCACACAGCAGACTGGGAGAAATTCCGAAACTTAACTAGTATATCATGGGATAACATGTCTTCTTTAGAAATCGATACTGCTGTGGAGTACTTCACAGCCTTCATAATAGATGCCGCATCTAAATGCATACGTGAATTAAGCGGCTCGGCATGCAAACGGCATGTCCCATGGTGGAGCGATGAATGCAGAATCGCACGTAGGAATCAGAACAAAGCGTGGGGGTTGCTACGCGCTTCGCCCACTGCACAAAATCTTGTCAACTTTAAGAAAGTAAAGTCCCAAGGTAGGAGAACCCGCCGATAGGCCAGAAGAAAAAGCTGGCAGAAGTATTTATCGAGTATTTACTCGTTTACAGATGAGGCCAAAGTCTGGAACAGGGTAAATAGAATTAGAGGGCGACAAACATATTCACTCCCTCTAGTAAATACACAGAGCGATACACTGGAAGATCAGGCAGACTCACTTGGGGAGCAATTTGAGAGCGTATCAAGTTCAAATCATTATTCGCGATCCTTCCTGAAACATAAACAAATAGAAGAACGTAAGCCATTCTCGCCCTCGTACAGGTTCTTGTTCTGGTTTAGCCGAGCCCGATTATAACAATGCGCCTAAGAAAAATGTGATAGTCCCTCGCTCCCTCGTTGTCACCACTGGTGGTTGAACTCGTTTGTGGACAGTGAATATTTCAACCCAATCCATAACATTGCCGCTAGAACTTGAACTGCCAAGTTTGGATGAACAAGTCATTGTCAGCATCGGAACGGTCGAAATGTCAACTGCCGGAAAAAAATCCAACCCAAATTCCAACCATGATAATTCGGCTGAATTTAAGCACATGATTAAAAAGTCGCTGTCTTCTAGTGAGCAGCGTCTGCTTGAAGGGTCTCAGTACCTTCGAGAGCGAGCAACGTTGCGACCCTGCCTTGAAACCCCTACGGGCAGCTGCACGTAAGCCAGCAGGAACAACACGGTTTACTTTTCGTAATGATTTGCTGTAAAAAAAGATTACTCGACTGATGGTTGTGCCCTCATTGCTTCTAGTTGTGCCCGAAAACCTGCGCCCTGCTGTCCTTCCTTCCATGCACGACGATATCACGTCCGGGTACCTTGGCTTTCCCCGCACATTACACCGACTTCAACAGAGATTTTACTGGCTCAAGCTCTGGAAAACAACGAAACAGTATGTTGCAAGCTGTACTGTTTGCCAGCGCCACAAGCAAACGACGACGGCTCGAGCAGGCTATTTGCAACCAGTTAGGCCAACCACGTTACCCTTTGAAAAAGTCGGCATCCACTTGCTTGGCCCACTCCAAAAGCCGTCAGCGGGCTACCGCTGGATTATCGTATGCGTTGAATACCTTACTCACTGCACGGAAACGGCGCCACATTCACCTGCCACTGCAGCAGATGTCTCTTCGTTTTTGTTGCAACACGTCATGCTCCGTCACAGCGCTCCCCGGGTCGTCATCAGTGACCGTGGACGCAATTCACCACCGTCGTCGCTGAAGAACTTTTACGGCTTTGTGGTTCTGCATATCGTCATTTCACTCTTTACCACCCGCAAACAAATGGCCTCACAGAGCGGACGAATCGAACCCTTACCAACATGTTATCTATGTACGTCGCTGCTGACCACAAGAATTGGGATGCCGTCTTACCTTTTGTAACGTACGCGTACAATAGTGCCACGCACACAGTTGGTGGAAATGCGCCTTTCTTTTTGCTGTACGCACGCGCTCCCCAGAGCATTCTGGACACTATTCTACCTTTATCGCACCGAGACGATCCTTCCATCGCCCCAACTCTGTGTCGTGCTGAGGAAGCACGTCGACTGGACTGGCGCATCTTAGGACGTTATCCTCACAAAGCAACACCAAGATTCGCTATGATGCGCGGCATATCCCCGTCAGCTTCACTCCCGGTGATTATGTTTGGTTGTGGACACCTGTTCGCAAAAAGTGATTGTACCGCAAGTTTCTTGCCACTTACACCGTACCATTCGTTACACTCAGCCGCTTGAGTGATGTCGTTGCCAAAGTGACGGTAAGTAATCAGCGTTCACGTGCTACGCAAGTCTGCACGTCGCCAGACTCAATCAGTACCATCACAGGTGCCTTTAACTCACTCAGGGAGCTTCGTCTGCCCCGGTGAAAATTTCGCAGCCCTGCGCGCTGAGGCTGAGAAAGAAGAAGTACAGTATGCTCGCGTGATCTCGGGGTACTCTGCGCCGGCTGGACCTGGCCTGTAGCTTCGTCTCAGAACTCGTTTCACCCTGTAAATAAACATCATTCGTAACGATGCGTTCACCATGCACCAAATGTCTAAGCAAACCACACTACTAAGTCAGAAACATTTACACAATAACGCGATGCAGCACGCTACAACTTTCAAAGTTTACTTGTACAATTCAGAAGCTCTTAACAACTTCAGCAGAGTTCTTAATGCCTTGGGTGCCAAAACCAGTGTGAACCAGTGTCCTACAAACTTTCTTTTTGCTCAAAGTTACAGGTAGTCCTAGGCAGCAGTCGGTTACCGTAGACATCAAATCCGATCCCGAAAACCGATTTTGAGCCTCAAGATCTGTGATCCTAAAAAAGCTACGTAGGTCATTGGCACCAACGATACCCGCAGCAGTCCACCATTGTATGCGACTGGCTATTGCCCCACAGAAAGAAAGCAAAATTACAGTTAACTCGAGGCAGGTGCGAGGAATGCAGTCGTACAATTTCCGTCCATTGAATAGAGGCAATGCGTGTCAGGCTCAGTAGCTGGTCGGTTTGGGGGACCGTGGGCTCGCGCATGTGAGCGGCGTCATGCGTTTCTAGACCACAGTGGATTTGACTTCTTTTTTGTGTGTGTGCCGGCAAAGATCTGGAAAACATTGGATCATTGATGGTTATATGTGGAGTGTTGTTTTTCCTGCTGCAACACCGACGAAAGTATCAAGCAATCGTGCATGTTGTAATGAGGCCTTCTGTTTTTACCTGAAGACGCGGACAAGTAACTACTGAGACCTCCTACAGCCATCTATAACTTCTGTCACTAAGGGTGTACGTTTCCACAAATTTTTATTTCTTTTTTTTTCTTGATGGTAATAATGCTTTAAGTTATTTCATTTCTTTATGAATGATGTACATCTCTTATCGCGATGCACGTTTGCTGCGCATACAATATATGTACGGATCTTGTATACTCCTATATGCTTTATATTTTTCCATTTCTTTACTGTATCTGCAGTAGGCGTTATTGATGTTTACTTTCACGTAATTTTTATTGTTTGTTCTGTTTATGGGTGGTTTTATGTGTTCGTCCTTTTTAACAGGTCTATAATGACGCCTCTTCTTTTGAAATTCGAAACTATTTCCTGGTACTAACCCCACTTTCCTTTTTAAAGATTCGGCGTTTGCCGGTATTTGAAATAAATAAGGAAATAAAAAGCTACACTCTCATATCCTTGACTTTTTGATTTATATATTTCCAAGTAATTCATGGCCATGTACGAAGCGCTATTTCAAGAGTACCTGGTGAAATGCGTACAACTGTGTTCTTTTTTTCAATGCGTTTAATTTCTTTTTTTCAGGGAAGAGTGGGTTGACTTTAATGTGACTAAGGTGAATGATCTGACGAGTGTCGATATCAGGACTATAGAACACAGTAAGATATCATTGTTTTTACAACTTTTTGCTTCATCAATGGCAAATAAGAATATCGCTGAAACAAGTATCGGGCTTAAAATTTACAGCGGAGTGTTTGTATGAGACATTTATGTGTTCAATGCGCTTTCAAAAATAAAAAATGTAGTTTTTTGATCACTGAAGCCATTGGCATACGATTTGCAGCTGTCTTGACAAGCGCAAAATATATATGAACTTTGCGATTTCAGGTTAACCTTTAAAAAGAAAAACGATACATCATTTACTGAACTCACTGTTAATAAATATTCCTGAACGCCCTACATATTAATAATAACGCTCAATGCACTTATATTCTTGTAGTGATGTATTCGGCCAACAGAATTTTTCATGAGCTGTACAACATCCGCCAAGTATAACAGGATGTAAATTGACAGTGCTGCACTTCAGAGATAGTGCTCCCAACAGTGTGTGAAAAGAACAATGTCTGCTTCACTATCTCGCAGCAAGCCTAACGCACAAAAGAAGACTCAAAGGCGGATGCAATATCAGGGCACCCCTCCTCTCTTTCCACGTTGTGCGTAGGCGAAAACATCAATTCTACTGCTCTCCGGGACCGCCAAATGAGTGTTAGAATGATACCAGTGGAATATGGTTCAAAAATGTTCTCACCCCGTGTGACGGAAATTTTGGAAATGTAGAAAGCTTGTGTCATGATGGTGTGAGAACTCTCGACTCCTAGGCAAACATTTCGACCAAGAGGATGTTGCATTGAGAGCAAAACTTGAGGTTACAGCTATGAATTTTTGTAGACGGTAATCTTAGGCGACGCGCTTTGATTTAAGCATAGGCTATCCAGATGAAGTCGCAAAGCAAGGAGTGTAAAAATGAAATTGTGCAAATTCCGAAAATTTTGCGTCAGAGCAAATCAATAATCCAAGTGATTTTGATCCTTCTTTGGAATCGTGCATCATGAAATCATACCTGTAACTCAAACTTTTATTCAAGTTTGACACATTGAGGCCCATAAACGTCTGAAAGATTGAGTGAGCAGCGCAGGACCAAATTTATCGAATGAGAGCTGCTAAATTCGACGGTAATGTAATGGCGCGGTGCACTCTACTTGATTGTGCGTAAGTTTCTCGCACGCATTTTTATGACGGCTATGCAGCGCGCTACCTTCACTGCTAGCTCGATTTATTCACACAACAATTTTCTTTCTTTCGCAATTGTAAACTCTGGGCTTTCGGGTAATCACATTGGTGATGTTCCTAAAGGAAAACAACATTACTGCTGAAGCGATTCAGGAAAAAAAAGGAACTCCCAAGGATATTTTCAACAATGAAAGATGAAATGGAACATGTTGAATGTGTCTAACGGGCAATATATTTAAGGTGACCACATTAGTGTCAGCAAATTTGTAATGGAATTTGCTATGCGTACTGCACGACATTTAGGAGCAATATAATCAATTTTTGAGGTGACCCGTGGCGTAAAAAAATACCTAGCGTTTCCTCCTGCAATATTTGCTTCGATCCACATCACTTCATCAGATTACAGTGTTATGCAATTGTTTGTTATTGTCAAAATATAATTATTTATAGCAAAGGTACGGCAGTTGGAAAATTGTGAAAGTTCGTACCGCTCATGTCTCGTGGTTGTTACGACGTGCATTCAGAGTGCTCGCCGCCATTTATTTGTGTTTGCCGAAGCACGTGCTGATCGTAAAATGTAGAACTTCGCGGTGGGTTAACAGCAACAAAAGGCACTGAAGCACGGAGTTCAAGAATAATTCAATGTTCTTGCGCATCTGCTGAGGAACCTCGTTAGGCCATTGTAATTAATGCAAAAAGAGAACAATCAGCCGAGCACAGATATAAGAGAGACTATTTACAAAGAGATTAGTGGTCAGGCTCTTTGGAAGGAGAAAGATCAATATTTGTCATCATTGAATATATTTGATACATGCCACAGGAAACAACATTCACATACAGTAGCAAAAAGCATTTGAAACTTGAAAACCTGAATCTCCCTGTGTTGAAGTCAGACAGTCATTGAAATCTCAGTAAAAACTGTGCATTCTATTGGTGACAGCTCAGTTATGCGGTGCCCCGCAGGGGCGTCTGCGTCAGCAGGCGTTTGGTGTGTTGCGACACCAAGTACCTGAGCACACGAGGGTTGGTCCCTCCCGCGTGTAGCCATGCGCGGCTTAGCCGTGTCCGAAGAAGGGGGATCCTGGAAGTTGAGCCGATGCCGGGTGTTCGGACCTTTAAGGCCCCCCGGCGGAGGCAACACACTTCTTTGGCCTCTGCTTCACGTAGACGGCACCCCCCGGCTGACCCACCCGGGGGAAATTGGTAGTTGCCTTTTCCTGTCTCTCTCTTCCTCGAACCTTCGCCTTTTCCTCACTTTCCAACTTTCCTGTCTCCTACTCATTTCCTATTTCTTCCGATCTTCCAGGCAGCAAGGGTTAACCTTGTGTGAGTAGCCAAACTAGGTTATGTCATATTTGGTTATAGTGGCTGTGTACAGCTGGCGTTGACAGGCCTTGTTCAAACACAAATGCTGTCACGTCCCCTTGTTGGGCTCCATGGTGGGTGGCTGGCACAGCTGCCGAAACATATGTTACGCATGGCTAGCTCTTTCCCCCCACTCTCTGATCGTTCTCAGAAAAGAGGGCGCACCGAAGATGTCCTCCAATTTTTTGGCAACAGATTACGAAGCTTTCCCTGATTCCACGTCATCCATACTAACAAACTTGAAAAGGCGATGAGAATGATTTCACCTTTCCTAGTGTGAAAGTGTCTTACCGAAGCACTTGGCACCGGTTACAAGGCATCAAAGATGGCTAGTGGAGATCTCCTTCTGGAACTCCGCGATGCGAAACATGAAAACCTTCCTAACCTAGTTAAATTTGGGGAAATTCCAGTCACTATATCCCCGCGCCGAACTTTGAACACCAGCCGTGGTGTTGTCTCTGATGATGATCTAATGGAGTTGACAGAAGCCGAACTGATGGAAGGCTGCACCGAACAGAATGTTATCTATTTATTTATTTATTTATTTAAGATACTTTCAGGGCCCGAAGGCATTACAGAAAGGAGTGGGTGAACATAACAAAACATTTGTGCAATATACAAAGACAGATTCAACGTGGCGTTTCATGAATGCTGGTTTTGAAGGTGTCGGTATCCAGGATGGCTGCAACGGTGGCGGGAAGGTGGTTCCAATCTTTGCTTGTGCTAGGGATGAATGCATTACTACAAAGTTTAGTACGTGAAGACGGCACACCAACTTTGAAACTATGGTCAGAGCGAGATGATATGTATGACGGTTGGGTGATAAGCTGTTCTTTCAACAAAGGGTTGTGGTGGTAGATTTTATGGAATAGCGAAAGGCGGAAGCATCTACGACGGAAAGAAAGTTCTGGCAAGTTAAGTGTTGTCTTCATTGAGGTAACGCTAGCATGTCGGGAGTAGTTTGATAAGATGAAACGCGCTGCACGATTTTGAATGGCTTCTATGCTGTGTATGAGTGTAATGTTAGCCGGGTCCCAAATGGCGCATGCGTATTCTAGTTTGGAGCGAACTAATGTTTTGTAGAGAGTTAGTTTGAGTGACGATGGTGCGAATGAGAAGTTTCGGCGCAAATAGCCCAACATGCGATTGGCATTGCTACATATAATGTCGACATGCATGTGCCAGGAAAGGTTGCTGGTGATGTTTAGTCCAAGGTATTTGTACGACGAGACAACTGAGAGAGGGCTATTATTCAGGAAATATGTATGCAGATTAGTAGTATTAGTACGCTGTGATACCCGCATGCATTTACATTTGCTTAAGTTAAGCTTCATAGACCACTTGTTACACCATAGCAGAACGTTATTAATGTCGTCTTGGAGTTTACGAGAATCATTGAGGTCAGTAATTTTATGATATATAACGCAGTCATCAGCAAAAAGTCTAATAGTAGAAAATTTCACACAGGAAGCAAGATCATTAATATAGATTAGAAAAAGTAGAGGACCGAGAACCGACCCTTGCGGCACGCCTGACGTTACCGCGAGGGGCGCAGACGACGAATTGTTAGCGATTACGTATTGTGTTCTATCAGCAAGAAAGTTTTTAATCCAGTCCAGTACTAGCGGGTCAATGTTAAGAAGACTAAGTTTATAGATTAGTAGGTTATGGGATACGGTATCGAAGGCTTTAGCAAAATCGATAAAGATGCAATCGGTGTCAAATCCTAAGTCGGTGTTAGAAAAGAGGTCGTTAGTAAAGCAAGCTAGTTGCGTTTCGCAGGAGAAGGATTTCCTAAAGCCATGCTGACTGTTGTTAAAAAAGGAGTTCGTCTCAAGAAAATCAACTATGTGGGAATATATTATGTGCTCCAGAATCTTACAGGGAATGCTGGTTAGTGATATGGGACGGTAGTTTTCGGGACAATGTGTGTTACCTGATTTGTGAACAGGAACCACCTTCCCCACCTTCCAGTCGCTTGGTAGTGATGAGCAGTGTAATGATTGTTGGAATATCCTAGAAAGAATAATTGATGAATACAGTTCAGTACACTTTAGTATTTTTGAATTAATTTCATCTGAACCCGCCGATGAAGATATTTTCAAATTACCGATTAGTTTTCTAATGCCCACCCAGTCTATAAGAATTGAATCCATAGGGGTATCATAAACTGTCGTTGGAGGCGGCAAAAGCATAGGTGCAGCGTCATGAAAAAAGGAAGCAAAGATATTATTAAAAATTGTGCAACACTGATCACTTTGAACAGGGGTGTTAGACTGTCAAGCGAATCATGCCATCATGCCATCAAGCGAATCAATGTCAAGCGAATCATGCTAAGGCATGACGGTAAGGAAATCAAGACAAAGCATGGTATACTCACTTTTGGATCAAGCTTCCTGCCTGAGACAATCGAGACAGGCTATGTAAAGCTACGTGCCAGACCCTATGTCCGAAATCCTCTTCGATGCTTTAAATGCCAGGGTTTCGGCCACAGATCCCAAAACTGCCAAGGCCAACAGACATGTGCTAAATGTAGTGGCGGAGATCATGCATCTGAAACTTGCGAAAGCGCTCCACACTGTGTCAACTCACATGGCGAGCACGCCGCATACTCACGCTCGTGCCCATCATGGAAAAAAGAAAAAGAAATCGTGACGGTAAAAGTTAAAGAGAATATTTCATTTAAAGAAGCGCGCAGGCGGGTTTCCTACTTGCCCAAGAGCAGCTTTGCCGAGGTGGCTCGTCAGGGGGCAGCGCCACAACGACCTCCGGCGACTGTCCGACCTACACCCAGTGAGGCGGCAGTGACGCCCCGCCCCCCCGGCGGCTGAGCTAGCACCGCTACGCCAAACCAGCAGACGGGGCCATCGAACCCGAAGGTGGGCGCCGTCGAGGCTGCCACAACCTTGCCTTTCGAGGCGGGACCCTCTTAGGAAACTTCTCGCTCGCTAGAGCGCGTGTCCGGCGCCTCCCAAGAGGCGATGGACACTACACCTATCCTCACGGCGCACCAAGCGCCTAAGGGGCAGCGAGGCTCCCTCGAACGCTCCAAAAAGGGCATGATCCCCGTTACAGGGCCTGGAAAGAGCTCTGTAATCTAAGGCAACACTTCCGTTTCCGTACACTCAGCACCAATTTACTTTTAATATGGGTACACAAATCATTCAACGGAATGTCAGAGGTCTTCTTAGGAACCTTGATGATGTGCAAGAGCTTATCCACAAACACAATCCAAAAGTGCTGTGTCTACAGGAAACAAACCTAAAACCACGACACACAAACTTTCTCCGGCAGTACACAACTTTTCGCAAAGATCGCGATGATGCTGTCGCATCATCGAACAGTGTTGCCATTGTTATCCATAAAAGCATTGCGTGTCAACTTTTACAGCTACAAACGCCTCTTGAAGCATCGGCGGTTCGAGCTGTTTTCCGAAACAAACTCATCACAATTAGCTCGCTCTACACCCCCCCCCCCCCCCCCCATTACAAACTAAACAAACATGAATTTCAGTCCTTGATAGATCAATTGCTAGAACCTTATGTTGTTCTTGGCGATTTCAATGCACACAGCAGCCTGTGGGGAGACTCGTATCGATGCGCGAGGTCGTCTCGTTGAACAATTCCTTTTTTCGTCCGGTGCGTGTCTGTTGAATAAGAAGGAACCCACTTATTACTGTCTTGCAAACAGCACTTTTTCTTCAATTGATCTTAGCCTTGTTTCCCCGTCACTACTGTCTGAACTTGAATGGGAAGTTAACAACAATCCTTACGGAAGTGACCACTTCCTCATAATGCTAAAATCATCTAAAAAAGCGAATATCCACCACAGGCTCCTAAGTGGATGATTGATACAGCCGACTGGGAGAAATTCCGAACTCTTACTAGTATTTCATGGGATGACATGTCCGCGCTAGAGATTGATGCTGCTTAGTAGTATTTTACAGCCTTCATAATAGATGCCGCATCTAAATGTATATCAGAAATAAATGGCTTGGCATGCAAACGGCGCATCCCGTGGTGGAACGACCAATGTAGGATCGCTCGTAAAAAAACAGAACAAAGCTTGGGGTTTGCTACGCGCTTCTCCCACTGCGGAGAATCTTATTAACTTTAATAAAGTCCCAAGGCAGAAGAACGCGCAGACAGGCCAGACGAGAGAGTTAGCAGAAGTTTTTATTGGGCATCAACTCATATGCAGATGAGGCCAAAGTCTAGAATAGGGTTAATAGGATAAGAGGGCGACAAACATATTCACTCCCTTTGGTAAATACACAGGGCGATACACTACAAGATCAGGCCGACTCACTTGGGGAGCACTTAGAGCGTGTGTCGAGCTCAATGCACTATTCCAAATCCTTTGTTAAACATAAAGAAATAGAAGAACGTAAGCCAATCATACCAAAATTCAGGCAGAATGAACCGTATAACCGGCCTTTTGGTATAGCCGAGTTGAGAGCTGCATTGAACATATGCAAAAGCACTGCACAGGGACATCATAGAGTCATGTATGACATGATCAGAAACTTCCATACTGACACACAAGTTACTCTACTTACACTATTCAAAATTATTTGGGCTTCGGTATGCATCCCATCCACATGGATAGAAGAGATTGTGGTTCCTGTTCTGAAGCAAGGAAAAGATCCTTCCTTGGCAGCTAGTTATCGTCCGATAGCCCTAACAAATCGTCTGTGTTTAGCTTTTTGAGAGAAATGATAAATCGCAGACTTATGCATGTCCTTGAGCTGAACAGTACGATCGATCCTTATCACTGTGGCTTCAGAGAAGGGCGGTCGACAACCGATCATCTTGTGCGCATTGAAGGAAATATGCGCAATGCATTTATACATAAACAGTTTTTCCTATCGATATTCCTCGACATGGAGAAAGCGTATGACACGGCATGGCGTTACGGCATCTTGCGAGACCTGTCGGAAATGGGCATTCATGGAAATATGCTGAACCTAATTGAAAGCTATTTGTCGAATCGTATGTTCCGCGTGAAAATCGGCAACGTATTGTCGCGACCTTTTATACACGAAACAGGTGTACCCCAGGGAGGAGTATTCAGTTGCACTCTCTTTATCGTTAAGATGAGCACACTACGTGCTCCACTACCACCGGCCATTCTTTTATGCCGTATACTTTGAGGATATACAAATAGGCTTCAAATCCTGCAACCTCACAATGTGCGAAAAACAGGCTCAGCAGGGCTTCAACAAGGTGTCCAAGTGGGCAGGCCAAAATGGATTTAAAATCAACCCCCCCCCCAAAAAAAAAAATGATATTGTGTTTTCTTCACAAGAGAGGTCTGGTCCTAGATCATTGCGTAGAACTGGGTGCACAACAAATACCTGTGAACAATGATCACAAATTCTTAGGTGTAATACTTGACTCGAGGCTTACTTTCATCTCACATATAAAATGTCCTAAAGCAAATTGTCTAAAAGCAATGAATTTACTTAAAATCTTATCCCACACAACGTGGGGTGGCGACAGACAGTGTTTATTGAATATTTACAGGAGCCCATTTCGATCACGACTTGACTACGGTGCCGTGGTTTATCACTCTGCCGCCCCCAGTGCGCTAAAGATGTTAGACCCCGTGCACCATCTCGGTATCCGCCTGGCCACTGGCGCATTTAGAACAAGCCCTGTTGAAAGTCTATACGTCGGATGAGTGGTCACTCCATTTTCAGAGAACGTACATCAGCTTTTACTATTTTCTTAAAGTTCGCTCAAATAAGGAACCGCAAATGACTTTACGTGTGAAGCACTTTTTCGGAATAGACCCCCTATGAGACTTCCTTTTTCACTGCGTGCAAGAGAACTTAGCGCGGAAATGGATGTCCCAGTTCTCGAACATCGCCTAATGCCTCCAGCTAAGCTATAACCACCCTTGAGATTGGCAGGTGATAGAATGTGACATCCTTTGTAGAGGTCATAAAGCACGCTCCTGAAGTTGTAATTGTTATGCATTTCCGTGAACTTCAATCGAAGTACTCCTGCAGCGAATTCTACACAGACGCGTCAAAATCACATTCTGGCGTATCTTTTGCTGCAGTTGGTCCCTCATTCTCTGAATCTGACATGTTGAATCCTTTAACAAGTATCTTCACTGCAGAATCCTATGCAGTACTGTCTGCAGTAAAACACATAAATAAATTAAAACTCGACAGAGCAATAGTATTTACAGACTCATTAGGTCTTGTAAAATCGTTAATTTCCTTACAAAAGCATGCAAATCTTGTTTTCATTGAACTTTACTCGCTCTTATGCAATATTTATCTATCACATAGACACGTAGTAATATGCTGGGTGCCTGGCCATAGGGGAATCGAGGATAATGTGCTAGCTGCCAAAATGGCCACATCACTCACATCACTATTCACTTTTCCTACAGCTGATGTCCCTGACACAGATCTAAGATATTTCTTAAGAAGGAAACTGCGACAACACTGGCAGCGCATGTGGAACGCAGAAACAAATAATAAACTGCGCGTTATAAAGCCACAGTTAGGTTTTTGGCCCTCCCCAAGAAATTCTCGGCGAACAGATGTCTTATTCTGTCGCCCCAGAATAGGGCACACATTTGGCACTCACAATTTTCTGCTTACTGGGAATCAACCGCCAACCTGTGGTAGATGTGGTGAAAGGCTCACCGTCCTCCACGTCCTCGTGGAGTGTCGGGAAGCCGAAAGAGAAAGAACGAAACAGTTTGCTCTAGCATACCGATATTGTTAATAGCCCAATAGTATCCTAGCGCATCCTCTCTCCAGAGGATACTGCTGTGATAGTAGTCCTTGTACAGCACACGCCTTCAGGTCCTTGCGCTTCAAGGACTCTGTTAGGACAGTAGTGCTCTTTCTCATTTTTATCCAAATGACCAACTTAACAGATCGTAACTCTTTTACAATGCACCTTTCGAGTTCTTGGCATACTTCGTAGTCATTGTCATTGTTTTATTACATGTAGTTCTTACACACTTTACAGTGACCGTCTTTTAGGCCCCTTTACAGCCCTGTAACATTAATTGCTCGTAATTTATCGCTTCACTTTGATCTAATTACCATTGGCTTGGCGCACTTTGGCCAAACCTGGCCCTTGCGCCATAAAACAGCACACATCATCAATTATGCGGTGTGTGCCACTCAGGAGACAATAGCTCAAAGCACAACAAACTTTTGCGAACATCCTTTGAATAAGGCGCAATACGTGTGCAGAATATTTATTTTACGAGAAGTAAAGAACCTAACACGTTTACCATACTGGGATGGATGCGTTGCTTTAGAATAGTGTGTCGGTCAGATTACACAAGACAATTACAGCTTACAAGAGACCTGTTGAACTCCTCCTATGTGAAGCTTTATAAGTACAGTAACTGTGCAATTATACAGATTGTTTTATTCTGTGTAAATTGATGGCATTTGCGGACTCTAACAAATATTTTATTCCATAATATTGCTAGTTGTACCAACAGAAGATGCACCTAAAGAGCTTCCTCATACTTACCTTGTGCTGGCGGCTGATAAGGATTGTCTGCTTGTCACATATGGTCAAACAAGTAATGGTAAGAGTTTTGCGCATCGCATTAGCACAGTCGTAGTGAATCTTTGATAGAACACATATCACCAGGAAAATTTATTATCTATTGCGACAAGTGCCATCTTAGTGCTTTTTGAACGGCGTTACCCATACTTCGCTACTTCATTTGCGATAACGTCTTTTTTGCGTAGAACATAAATTATTGTCTTTTCGGGAACTTCAATAGCATTTGAGAGGAATTTGGAGGGGGTGCTTGCCATTGTGAGATACTCATTTAGCGAGGCCGCAACTTCGACACCCCCTTGTCATTCCTGCACTGCTTTAGTAGAGCAGGGACGCTTGCACCCGCGAGGCAGATAACCTTTAGCCAAAATGTGGGCTCACGTAGACTGCCTTTTCCACAACCGCAACCAAGCACTGAGAAGAGCGGGTTTGAGAGAGAAACAGAAATGCGCAGACCACATGAATAATTCATAAACTGTAGCTCATCTGCCAGCAGTTGGTCCTATGTGCTGGGGTTATGTTCTCACAACAGTTGTGCATCTTACTCGACAGCGCTAAACAAAGAGCTGATCATATGATTTGACAGGACTGGCAGCTTCTTCAATCTTTCGGGACCTCAGGTAACATCAGGTATGGAAATATGTCTTCGTGGTTCTTGAAAACTGTAAAAGTTGGTAATGAACACAGTATTTGCTTCGCTACGATCACATGCACTCGACCGCTGCAGAGGAATATTTGCAGTGGTGACAATTTCGCTAAGAAACTCCGTCGCAATATTGTGGAACACTGCATACGAGACCACTGAACAGCTTGGGATGAACTCATAAAGCTATTTATAAAGTACACGTCGCCATTGGCCTGACATCTTTCCTAATATTACACCCAGCATCAGAACTGGCAGAAATGTGTTTTTAAGAACAATTCCAAGCGAAGAGCTCTTTGTGAGTATGAGCATATTTCTTTTATTTTGTTAATGAAGTACTGTGCTTTGTTTTCTCCCTTACATTGTAGAATGGTACACCCTCGACATACTGGCATTGCACTCGGTCAGAGTCAGCATACGCGCTCGTTATCACTAATGACGACTGTTATACTTGTCATGACGCCAGTGTCGAACCTATTGTTACGGCGTCAGGTACACTATTCACAAAAAGCGTTAACGCTACAATACCTTGTAACGGCAACGTCCAGCTATTCTTTATTTTGAATATCAGGTTATAAAACTGCGAAGCCAATACAGACAATAATTGATGAAGGAAACGCTTTATGAATACGACCCCAGATTTTCAAAGTTCACATAGCACTCAGGCATGTCATCTTGCGCGCTCATGCAAATATCCGTTACTGCACCATTTTCCTTCAATGCTTGCAAGCGGTACAGCTTTGCAATGAATTTAACCGGTCATACATGCCTTCAAATAGGGTGTTGTGGAAGTGCCCAGATGTCTACCGAGTGCAACGTATAATGAGTCCACGTCACACGTTGTATGAATGCTGCATTGGTATAACGATCAGAACAGGTGCCTTTTCTGCTTCTAGGATTTGTTTTACATGCAGACTTACCGAACACAGCATTTGTCACCAGCAAAAGAAAAGCTTTACAGCAGTATTATACATGCACGTAACAACATGTCTGATAGCAGCGCAGTCTACGTTTCCTCATAATGCCGCAGCGTATGCGCAACACCGGGTGGCATCATTACTGAACCTTTAAGGCACAGTTGCTATCTTAAACATCTTTTCTTCGAGGATGTAGTTCACGCGATTGATCATTTCCCTCTGTGGCTGTATAGATGCTTCTATTCCAGTAAGCTATCGCAGAAGACGAAAGATCTTATCAAGAAACGTCAATGTATGAAAGCATCTAACCTTACAGCTAGAATAGAACTGGCAGAACTTTCCAAGCTAATCAACAAGCATCAGACAGCTGACATAAGAACGTATAATATGGATTGAATTGAACATGCTCTCAGGAGCGGAGGAAGCCTAAAAGCAGGGAAGAAAAAACTCGGAATACGCAAGACTCATATTATATCTGTGTATTGTGATGAAAAGATATATAAGAAAAGGCACAGTTTGAGAGGCAAAATGAGAATGCGCGATAACTGAAGAAAAATAACTATATTTATTGCGCGATCAATGATGTTATGCGACAAACAGTATAAAAAAGTTTGCCAAGGTTACCGGCAACTTTTTTGCAGTTGTGTGCTTCTTATGCTTTGAAAATGACAACTGCGACAGAACAATGTCTACGTATTGTCCTGGTGTAAATCTCTGTATTGTGATAATGCAATGATAATGCAAAACTCAAACCACTATTAGCTGCGAATCCGTGAACGAAATGCTATTAGGACACAGCGCAAGTGTTCTAAGAGGGTTAATCAGCAAAATCACTATCCGCGAGAATGAGTAATACTGGCAGAAGAATATCAACTACATCTGCAAGAATAATTCCCACCTATTGACAAGGCTGTCGCAAAGAACGAAAAAAACTTTTCGTGAGAAACTCTGCGGAAGCTTTCAGCTAATGACCCTCCCTAGTAAAAAAAAAATTTCTTTTTTAAAGTCACACTAATATTGATTTCTTACTTGTTTATAGCTACAATTATTTCCATTATGCCGTTAGAAACAATAATATTATAATTATACAGCATATTAAGATATTGTAGGGAAGAGAACTAACGTAAGCGCAGAGTCAGCAGCATCAAGCGCGCAGCAGAGGCTCGAGCTAGGGGACTGTGCTTGGTGCATCCTAGAACCGGCTGTCGCTACGAACCTCAATAAATCTTTTTTATAAGTGGTGGAGCAGTGAGGGGTAACGTTCCACTGTATGATCCTGGAACTCGCTCTTGGACGCTACACTCTGCCATGCCCGACGCCGACCAGCACACTCTTCCATCGCCACCCATTCCTTGCGCTGGCACTGTTCGCCAGGGGAGCCTTCCATCTTAAGCGGAACCAACGACAACGATGTTGAAAAGTCGCTGTCGTCCTACGAACGGGTGAGCGTTCACAACAAATGTTGTGACTCGGACAAGCTGGCCTACGTATCATTCTACGTCGAGGGCGTGGCCAGTCTCTGGTTCATAAATCATGAAAGGGATACCCGATAGTGGTCGGCGTTCGAGACGTTGATTACAGAAGTATGTTGCTGACCCACCGCAAGGAAACTTCGAGCCGAGGAGCATTTGCGTTCACGCGCAAAGGACACGGATGACACATTCACCAGCTATGTAGATGACGTTCTCGATTTGTGGAGGCGCGGGAACGCTGCCATGACGGAAGCGGAAATGATCAAGCACATCATGAAGGGAATCGATGATGACGTGTTCCAGATGCTTCTGGCCAAGTACCCGCGCATTCTTGGCGACGTTATCAGCTTGTGGCAGAGCTATTCTTAATTACGTAAGCAGCGAGCTCTGACAAGGCGACATCCCACACCAAATGCGCCGTCACTCTGCAGCCATACTACCGGCCCCGAACAAGCCTACCTGATAACCCAAATCAAGGATTTCATCCGCGAAGAAATCGCACGACAGATATCTATTGTGTCCGTCACTCAGGAGTCCGCCAGCACTTTGCCGTCTCATCTCCGTAACCTGATTCATGAAGAAGTTGCAGAAGCGCTGTCGGCTCTTCACCAACACGATGCCGTGGCTACACCGGCCACTTATGCTACAGTTGCTGCAATGGCCCCTCGCAGTGTGTCCGTACGTGGCTTCTAGCAGCCTGTGCTCTGCGCTCCCCATCCCATCCCCTGGGCCACCACTGCCGTCGCTAACCCGCGGCGCACTCCGGACAATCACCCCATAGGCTTTGCATGTGGGTATCCTCGGTCATGTAGCAAGCTTCTGCTGCCGCTGATCGCAGGCGTTCGATGACAATCGACGAGTGCCCTATGTGCCGCCTGATCCTACTGCGCCTTACGGACCGTTTGACCTATCACCAGCTCCCTCCCAGACTGATCGCCGTCCTCGATTCGAACGCCGCCGGTCACCTTCCCCACGTCACCGATCGCTTTCCCCGTATGCGTCGATGACCCGTCTTTAACGAAGAAGGAAACTAGACGACTCAGTTCCCGAGGCAACAACTGCGCAAGCATCGACATGCCAAAGTCGTCCTCCTTTACCTGCCAGTCATTGATGTATTTATTGAAGATGTCGCTACAGTCGCCCTCGTCGATACCGATGACACTATTGCCACGTTCTGCCACCGATGCCACGTTCTGCCGCTCACTTTGTGAAGTGACGACGTCTCTGTCTCGACTGGCGCTTCGAAAGGCGAGCGCTCAACCCATTTGCCCTACCGCTGTTTGTACAACACGTGTGACCATACAAGACTTTTTACACACAATTGCGTTCATAGTTCTTTCATCGTGCTCGCACGCGGTTATTCTAGGATGTGATTTTCTCTCACGCCACAGTGCCATAATCAATTACGCTCGGGCTGAGATTCAACTTTCCCAACTTGGTGAGCTGGCCTCGGTCGATGCTCATCCTGCAACTAAAGTTGTCGTGAAAGAAGTCTCCAGTATTCCACCGTGCTATTCAGCATTCGTACCAGTCTTGTGTAGTAATATATACGACTGAACCGTCTTCTTCAAGCGCTCTCATCACTTCGTTGCCCGAAAAGCGCTTCCTTTTCTTTTGCAGCTCTTGACTTTACCGCCGGTGTAAGCACAATGCTCATTTACTGTCATCTTTCATCGCCGCTATCACTGCTCCGCCCCGAATGCCTTGGTTACGCCGAGTCGGTCGATTGAACACGGATTGTCTCCGTCCTCGACAAAGTGCCTTCTACTACCGTCCATGAACTCAGTGCACTCTCCGCACCCGACTCAACATGGACTGGTGTGTGCAGCCCATTCATCGGCGAAGACTTGATGCATTCGTAGCGATCTCAACTTCTCGCAATACTCCAGTACTTTCGACGTTGCGAAAACATCTCTTGGCCGGGCATTGACAGTCGAGCATCACATCGACACTGGCTCTCACTCACCGCTGCAACAAATATCATCATCATCATCATCAACATCATCATAATCAGCCTCGTTACGCCCACTGCAGCGCAAAGGCCTCTCCCATACTTCTCCAACTACCCCGGTTATGTACTAATTGTGGCCATGTTGTCCCTGCAAACTTCTTAATCTCATCCGCCCATCTAACTTTCTACCGCCCTCTGCTACGCTTCCCTTCCCTTGGAATCCATTCTGTAACTCTTAATGACCATCGGTTATCTTCCCTCCTCATTACGTGTCCTGCCCATGTCCATTTATTTTTCTTGATTTCAACTAAGTTATCATTAACTCGCGTTTGTTCCCTCACCCAATCTGCTCTTTTCGTATGCCTTAACGTTACACCTATCATTCTTCTTTCCATAGCTCGTTGCGTCGTCCTCAATTTAAGTAGAACCCTTTTCGTAAGCCTCCAGGTTTCTGCCGCGTAGGTGAGTACTACTAAGACACAGGTATTATACAATTTTCTCTTGAGGGATAATGGCAACCTGCTGTTCATGACCTGAGAATGCCTGCCAAACACACCCCAGCCCATTGTTATTCTTCTGATTATTTCAGTCTCATCATCCGGATCCGCCGTCACTACCTGGCCTGAGTAGATATATTCCCTTACCACTTCCATTGCCTCGGTACCTATTGTAAAATGCTGTTCTCTTCCGACACTGTTAAACATTACTTTAGTATTCTGCAGATTAATTTTTAGACCCACCCTTCGGCTTTGCAGTTGGTCCCTTGAGTTACTAAGCAAGGCAATATAATCAGCGAATCGTAAGTTACTAAGGTATTCTCCATTAACTCTTATTCCCAATTCTCCCCAGTCAAGGTCTATGAATACCTCCTGTAAACATGCTGTGAATAGCATTGGAGAGATCATATCTCCCTGCCTGACGGCTTTCTTTATTGGGATTTTGTTGCTTTCTTTATGGAGGACTATGGTGGCTGTGGAGCCGCTATAGATGTATTTCAGTATTTTTACATACGGCTCGTCTACACCCTGATTCCGCAATGCCTCCATGACTGCTGAGGATTCGACTGAATCAAACGCTTTCTCGTAATCAATGAAAGCTATATGTAAAGGTTGGTTATATTCCGCCCATTTTTCTATCACCTGATTGATAGTGTGAATATGGTCCTTTGGATATATGGATAGTGTGAATACGACCCTTTGATTGCGTGGGCAAAGATCTCTACAGGCCACTTCCGTCGACCCTTTTACCTTCGTTACGGCCGTCATCCTTCGCACACAATCGACAACATTCTGCCCTACTGGCCGGACCCATCCGAGTGCCTGCCGATCTTGAAAGCCTAGCAGACATGCCGAAGAATGTCGCCAGCTGGCCCGCTGATTCAACTTGGACGACCACAACCGTCAAAAAGCCGTTCATGACGCCTAGAACTCGGCTCCCACTTTTCTCGCGGTCGCCCTCGTCTGGTTATTAGTGCCACACGGCCCGCCTGGGCTCGCTTCAAAACTCCTTCCGAAGTACGACGGGCCATACCACGTTCTCGAGAGAACATCACCCGTTAATTACCTCGTTGAGCCTTTAACGCCGCCGTCCGACATGGGACGTCGTAACCGCTAAGTCGTACACGTTCAGCGTCTCAAGGCATATCAGCCTACTACCATGCTTTCAGAAAACTAAGTCGCCAGGATGGCTCCTTTATTAACGCGCCATTGTAAGGAAGATAACGAACGTAAGCGGAGAGTCAGCAGCTTCATCAGCATCAAGCCCGCAGCAGAGGCTCCAGCTAGGGGACTGTGCTCGGTGCATCCTTGAACCGGCTGTAGCTACAAACCTCAATAAATCTCCTTTATAATATTATTATAATAATATATATTATTAAGCTTATATTAATGATTATTGAGCTGACTCTGTTTCCCGCAAAATTAGACCATTGCCTACATTCCATAAAATTTGCAACGTTCATGTTTGTATTCAATGCTACTAACGATGTTTCTTGCCAAAACTGCCCATTTCCGACACAAGTACCACAGATTAGGCATAGTTGTACACTTATCTCTACTAGCTGAGCAAGATGCCTGCCACAGTAGAGCATGCAATGACAATAAGATGCATAATAGTGAAGCATTCCTTGAATGCCTTAGTCGGTCTTAGAAATATCTTATTCGAGAATAGAAAAATATGAGTAGAAAGAAAGAATTGTTGCTTATCCAGGCTCGGTTCGTGGATCTGCACTGCCTAGAATCCAAATCCCATCAACTTCCCATCATCCTCAGAGTCAGCGCCACCAGTAGCACACACGTCATTACACAAAGACCCGGCATAACAGTGTGATCGACGTCGTTCCAACGAAAGCTCATTTACCGGAGTGCCTGTCATTTTTGCGATTACTGTGTGCATATGGCTAGGCACTTGTTTAAGTGGCCTCCACAAGAAAAAAAGCAATGAATGAAGAAACGGGTCTCTTTAGGAGTGCTTTATAGATAGGACGGCAAGTAAATAAGAGCTTCGGCAGCTTTGAAATCAGGTGTAGCCCTAGTAAATTGCCCCTTGCCCGTGCACAGTTGTTATAGTAAAAATAGTTGAGCCTGCAGTGCTACCCCATGTTAATATACTATACCTGCTTCTTTTTTGCGCATTTTTGTATATACCAGGAACTGGTAATTTCTGGTTGATGGAGTCTTAGCCTCGTATTTATAAATGCATCTGATATTTAAAACCACGCTTGACTTGATTTAATTGGCGCTTGTCGTGAATACGCCGAAGCAAACTCAATGAGCTCCTTGGACGCGTTCATAGCAGGCGCCATTTAGATGTCCAGTATGAGCTGAAAAGGGCCATGAACCACTGTTTATTGAAATGTAGAAAGACATTCAAAGTGAACATACGCAATTTCCGAAATACTCTGTGCAAAAAGTGCTCGAATGCGTTCAGGAGAAGCGGAGTTATTGGCAATCAAACATGGCCTGCGCTGTGTTCCCGTTCCTTTTTCACTGCCTTGCACTACGAAGGCTACGGCACAGGGGGGCGCGCCCACAGCCCTCCGCTTTGTAGATATCACCGTGGTGTGCAGTTGCAGTTTTATTTTGGATGTTAACCTAGACACCATGACTTCCGCCTATGGTGCCTACGTCGAGCTGAACATATGCCAAACGCTGTTGGCCTAAGCGAGCCGCAGAGCGCTTAGCTAGTGGACTCTTTGCGGCACACCGTGGCGGCCGCGGTATCTACGGCATGTAGCCCACTGCAGCTTCATGCCAACTATCAACCAATAGCAGCCGCCTAACGGAATGACGAAATAGCGCGTCTAGAAGAGAGTGATGACTGTGTCGTCTGTTGTAAAGGAAATGTTTCAGAGAAATGCGGCTTTAGTATCCGCTTGCAAGCTCTACGCACGGCGTACGACGGCAAAACATAGATGAGATGTTAACAGCAGCGTATGCTACCCGCTCACTAGGGTATTTCACCAAGCCTGAGGGGTGCTTCAGGGCTTCTTTAAAGTTAAGATGCGTTTCGGAATACGGCAGCTAGGCTCCATATCCGAACACTGAAGCAGCTTCGGCGTATTATTCACAATGTAGATGAGTGTTGTCGCTGCCAAAATGCACGAAGCAACGACTTGGATAGTTTGTCACCGGCAACGGCTATTGCTATGTTCAGAATCTCCGTGTATCAACGTATTGGAAACAAGAATGGTCTGCCGTAATATGGCTGCATACACTGTATGATTTGTTCCTCGTTTCCCTTTGCCACTGTGATATGGCGAACTTTGTTTAAAAACAAACACCTATTTTTAGGGTGCTGTCAGTTTACTCTTGATACCAGCTTTTATTTTAGAATGTACAACGTTTTGTTACTTTCCTTGGCTGCACGGATTTACTCTTAATATGTCCCGGATTTTTCCAGTAATGTAAGCAGTTTAATTAAAGTACGAATATTGAACACCTCAGATGTCTCAGTAAATCAGTGGTCTAAATTGGCTTTCATCTAGGTAGCCCATAAAAATTTGTCAGCAGTTTATTTCGTCAGCCTGTTTCCTTCTCTCAGCGGCCATTGCAGTTTGCAGTTTCATATCCTTTTGCGTACCGTTTACTGCTGCTTTCAGAAGAGCAAAAGTGTCTGCTTTGGGGATTATCCGGAAACACTGTTAGCAATGAAACTGTGTGCTATAAGGCCAGCCAGTTGTATTGCCCTGAAAATCTATACGATATGACAGAAACTGAAAATCCGTGCCTGAATGTCGATCGTGACGAAGACAGACGTGAGAAGAAAGCACTGGAGGAGGAAGAAACACATTAACACCATGGCAAAAAAATTGTTGAAAATAAAGAAAAAGAACCTTGTCAATGTTCCCGTAGCCTTCCTATAGCATGATCTCAATACTACTTTCCTGCTACTCATATGATGCGGTTCGACCTGCCATGCGTACCTTCTGCTATTTCAACCCACCACCTTTCACAATGAATGCTGAACAAGTAGGAGTCTGTTTAATTGTAGAAGAAATAGGCTGGGAACCGAAGCCGCGTAGGGATTCGCGAATGACTGACGTCGCTAAACAAAAGCAGTAAAGAACTGAAAGTTACATCTACTAAGCTTAGGTGGTTGGTTATTCTTCGTAGAAAAGATGCAATAAAAATACTGAAATACTAAACTGGCGGAATACTACTCGACAGCTTTGCAAGTTCCTGATTCAGAAATGGTAAACTCGTAATGCGGTTTCAATAGCACGCACCGCAGCTATGTCTAGGTAGACGTCTCTCATTGTTTGCATTCCCAACAATAAATACTCCGTCTCTTACGAAATAATATATAGTTATGAGTTGTTTATTGCAAACGTTCTATCAATAGTTTTCAAAGCTCGCACTTCTAGGGTGAAAATGTTCATGCAACACTTCCATAGAAGGCGTCAAAAGTCCGAACCTATTTACCACCGAACAAGCTGAGTGAACCGTTTCGGCAACCAGCGTCCACAGCGCATTACCAGAACTAACGTCCAAATGAATATTACGGCGCACATTCGAAGCACAAATATGTACACATAAGTTAGTGGCCGCAACTTGATGGTAACATGCGGACGTTTATTATATGAAGTAGCCATTCTGTAGAAAGTGTTGCACATTGAAAACACCTTTGTGTAACGCAGGAGTTGAATGTCTTTCATACATGCGCAGCTTCCGAAGCAATCACCACTGCGCATGAAGAGAGAGAGAGAAAAAAGAGGGTGAAAGACGGGTAGGTTTGCTAAGGTCCATCTATAATATTTAAGTTAGCGACATCTGCCGCGCGCGCAACCTAGGAACTTTCTGTGTCAGACGGCACCCACATTAAACCACGGCACCGCGGCATTCATTAGGTGAAGAAATATCTGCACATGCGCGGAAATACAGCCTACTGGTTCCTGACTGTGTTGAAAAAGGAAAGAAGGCCCCTAACTGCTAAAACTAGTCGTTTAATTTCAAATGAGCACTGAAATAAAAACGCTCAAGAGAGCGGAATGGGTGCTGGATCGCCTCGGTTCCGCACGTTTACATTTCGCTCGTTTGCGCTCGTAATAAATTACATTACAATCTCACAGCATAAATTATCTGCATATATTTAAGAAGAGCGTGAAGTGTTGATTTACTTGCATTTCATAAACGAGTCGAAGCGCTTGACGGTGAGCAACCCGCAGTCGGAACTGAAGACAACGCGAGCCGTGTGTGTATCCGCGCGAGCCTTGGCGACTGCTTGCGCTTAATTCCGTTTGCTATGTGACTTCTTTTGCTTGTACACTCTTAGCACGGTACCTTTTATGGTAACCTGTAATCACAAGTAACTTATAAAATAAAGGTTACATGCAAAATATGTTGATGTTTTAATTAAATGTTGTTACGTATATATATATCTATAGGTTACAAGAGTCAAAATTGACGGATTTATAGGTTAATTCAGCGCAAAGTGCCTTGTAACCTTTAGATTTTAACCTCTAAAGAACACTGCAGCGCATCAATGAGGAGACCTACATCATGGATTGGACGTTTGCTGATAAATGTATCCTAATGTGTTCGTGTTCTGCATTTATGATCTGGTTATTACAAACGTAGGACTTCGGCAGTTCGGGCTGCATTCGGTCTTAATTTCTGTCAGCCAAGCAGTTACATTTTTCACGATATAAAAACAAAAAAGAAATCTTGCACGATCGCACTTGCATGTTCATCTGCGCGCTGTACTTTGACGACCCTCCATACTTGGCGCACAGCCTTATTTGAAATATCAGCAGCGAAGACTGTGTCATCGAATGATGTGGCGTGCACTGCCTGCCGAAACCCAGCGGTCGAACGTGACGGAAGCCCCCTGCTCTCGCACGCATTCTAGCCACCATGAGACAGGCATGGAACATCGGCATTTCAACACGAGAAACAAAAGTGGGCGAGTTTCTTTAGAAAAATGAATATTTTTTTAACAAATTTCATGTACGAGGCGAGAAAGAACAGTAGAAGAAAAGCACACGAACGCGAAGGGTCTTTCAGTAAAAGGTTGTTGAAAACATTGGATGGTTCTATCACATATCAATGTAATTCAACTTGTCTACTAAAATGTCCCTGTGCAGAACCTTTCAATTGTCTGCATACATTTTCTGCCTTTAACCGGGTTCGTTTCATTCCCTGCTCTGCCTTGATGCTGTCAACCAAAAATTTCCCATGCTTCAACCATAAGCGCTCAAGGTGAGGTTAATAGTTAGTGTGCAAGAAGCGCGTGCCTAAGAAGACCATGCCGACACGCGGTACCAGCTAGGCAGCGTGCGTACATAAGTATAAACTCGCGGCGAGGGAGCTGGGGATGCGGTACGCGCTAGGTGACCGGCGTAACTGCTTTGAAATAGACAACAACCTACATGTCGGCAAACCATTCTGCATTGCACTTAGGATGTCTTCTAATAAAACTTGTAGCAACTGATTCCACTGCCAGCTTTCTTTGGGCATATTAAGCTGTGCCGAAGATTGGCACTACAACGACAGCAAATTTAAGTTACAGTAGACACGAAACGCGCCAAACGTTCAGTGAAATCAACAGGATGCCGCTACACTCACATAAAAGCGAGCGCCGTCCGCTCCGTTGTCTTTTTAGGAGACATAGACAGATGAAAAGAGCGTTAAATGTGTGAAGCCGCCAACTGGGAAATAAAATCTTTATCCCTGTCCAAACACGAAATGCTTCCACCATCACACCGATAACATCACTGGCACCTCTGACATTTATTTCTATAATTCATTGCTTGTTTTCATTCTTTTTTTTTTTATTTTTGCTTGTGCCTCTAAGTGCCTCTTTCTAACATGGCGGAAGCGAGCAGGCATCAGCCACACCGGAGTGCGGCCATCCACGGTGCTATCATCTCTCCTCCTCGGTCCAATCGAGATAACTCGAGTTGCACGCTGGGAAGATTTTAAGCGGGAGCGGGAGGCTCGGAGCCGGCGGGAGTGGTTAGCGCGCTGTCGTCCTGTCGTTGTTGTAGTTGTCGTTCTGAGACGGCCATTATATTTGACTTGTTTGGATACCATCCGATCACCATTGTCTGCTTCCACCACTTGTAGCCTGCAGTAGTTATTACCGCTTCTACTGGGAACTTGCGCCATCCGCTGCACCCTCATGCCTTTGTGCAGCAGAGACCTTTTCGGTGTGTTGCGCGATCGCTGCAAGGAGCCGGGTTGTGAGTGCAAGCGATATACTATTCTGCGCCTGTCGGAAAGCGACAACCTGGTGAGGTGTGAATATTGTGACCACGTCCCAAATGCACACGGAGAAATATGTGATCTCGGTAAGCAGAACTGTTGCTTTTAATTATTTTTAGGTGGATAGTACGTGAATTCTTTATAGTTCGCAATTCAACATTTGACATAGTGCATGCTCTCGCTGCGCGAAAGTGTTTCTGAAAAAAGTTATTGTTGATATATTTGCTTCTTTATGCTCTTCGATTTACCTTGAGCTAAATTCGATGTTGTCATTTTGTGCAAATATTGGATTAGACTTTTCTCAAATATTGAGCTTGTCGGCGGGATGAGTTGTGTCAGGGCAACTAAATGACCTAAACAATACGTTTCTTGTACTGGCACCGTGCTTTGGGCTGATGTAGTTGACAGAAATCGTTCAGTATTGTACAACTCGCCTCGCGCACCCTCCGTTAGCCATGCTGTGGTGGTGCGTGACTGCCCGTGCCCTGGCCTGGAGGTAATCTCCGGTGTGTGCAGAGGTCGGGCAAGCCGAGGCGACTCGTGGTTACATTTCCGCTTTCGTTCAGTGCGCGTAGTGCTGGAGGTCGCGTAATCTCAAAAGTTCGGAGACACGTTGAAGGGAGCAACAAAACAAACGTTCGCTCCCCTCCCCTCTGCGTTCTTCAAGCCAACTTGATAGCGATTGTTCGCGGTCGTCAAATGAGATATGTTCATTTATGCCTGTGCTCGCGTTTCACCATGGTTATTAGTAAGCTAATGATTACTGTTACGGCAGGTAAAACTACGTACCTTAGTTTGAGTAGTGGTCTAATGCTTTGCTATCGCTATTAGTGCTTCGCTTTTTGGGTGAAAATGCGTGTTTTTTCTATTTTCTGTTAGTCAAACGGGCCAATAATTTAACATGGGAATTGGTGGTTAGCATTGACTAACTGCGAAGAATACACAATTCTCTTTTTACCGCAACGTCACCCCTTCTCTTACATATTGCATTCAAATTTCGCACAATGATGTATAATTATATACAGCGTTGTTCCGGAGAATACATGTTGTATAGCTTTCGCACGAATTTTGCTTATGTACGCGTTTTTTTTTTTTCCGCCTAGAGCTCTGCAATGCGCTCTGCATTACTTTGTGAACATTAATGATGTTCTTTCGTTGCGTCTATAATTTCAGAAACGAAAAATGCAGCCGAGGCAAAGGCGCAATGCAATGTGCCAGGCACCGTGTTCGAGGCCTCATTGTCAGATGAAACCGTGGAAGCTTGCACATCTAGTTTCTCCTCGGTGCAATATGGTTAGTATAATGTGGAATGTTAGCCAAAGCTTTTTTGATTGCCTAGTGTATCAAATATTTTAAAGCGAAGCTTTCTTTGCCACTTCCCTCGACTTTTCCACTGCTGCTGCTGTCGCTGACCTGCACGCGGCGTCAGGGAGTGGTTGAGTACGTAATGTATATAATGTACGCAATGCACGAGAAATTACATTGTACGTGTACATAGTAGGGACGCAGGAGTGGCGTCTGTGAGCCCTTTCCAGCAAGAACTTATGAAAAGCCTCCAGGAGCGTTCCTATTATCCTTTAGTGAGATTTCAGTTGTATATAGTTCAGCAAACAAACGAAAATTAGTATTATACTGATTACTTTTAGTAAAATAACATTTCATTGCTTTTTCCTGCATGCTTACTATAATGAGAGCTAAAGGTGAGCCAGTTCTAATTTTCCTTGATGTAGAATGGTTGGGCTCTTTGTGGTTGAGTTGTGCTCTGCGGTACTGCACGATTTTGATAAATTTTACTTCGTCAGTTGACATTATACTGTGCATATTTAATGTTTGATAGGCGAATGTTTATAGGCTCTAACTGTCTTTGTAGGCTCCACTGCCCAGTGGTGATATCCAGATTGCAGCTCCCCACGTCTACACATGCAGCGAGCATACGTGTGTTTATGCTGGCAGCAGGCAAGAAATTATCTGGGTCTCGAACGGCAGCCTGGAGCTAGCTGTAATTTATTGTATTTTAACCTACTACATCAAGAACCTCGATTATCCATATGCATTTGCACCATTCCTGGCGCTGATGCAGAAACTTGTGCTTCCCAGCAATGTTGTGCCTAGAGGGCTCATAAATGACAGATTGAAGTGTTTCTTTGCCCTTCTGAAGAAAAAGAATGTGATTTGACTCAAAGTCTAGTTAACAATTTTCACCTTGCATTAATGTTTACTTGTTGCCAGGAGGTGGTGAACAGATGCATCATTTTTTGCATTACATTTGCATGCCTTTTTTATAACAGTTTTATTGAAAATTACTGAGGTAATACATCCATTCATGCAAGTGGTACTTAGTATTGGGCACAATTATTTTATTTAGCTGCTAAAAATTCTTAAATTCGTGCAGTGTGAATTATGGCGGCCTTGCTTTGTCACTGAGTTATTCTAACTGCTAGCCTCTAGATGATAGAGTAATTGTGCAGTACTATGCATAGTAGTGTCCAAATGACCGTTTTCAATATTGATTTTAAGTAGGTAGTGCATTCAAGAAGTTTGAATCCGATCCTTTACATTGTTTGCTAGACAGTAAAATGTGTCTTGTAGTAATTTTAATAAAAAAATTTTCATGTTTGTATTGTCACAAGGATCTAAACTGAGAGTTCACTATGCTGTAAGCATCGCCACTTCCAGCCTTTTGTCATTTGGCCCTAGAAGCCAGAACTTTGCATATCTCCTGGTTAAGCTTTGTCTGATGTTTGTAAGAGCAACAAGTGGTCTTTTGATGCCTGTGGTGGTCAATGCTAAAACTAAGGAAACGTTGGTCAGGTATAGATGGGCTGCATGCATGCATGGCCTTGTGGTCTAGTCTTCTTTTTTAGGTTCACCTATAGCCAATACTTTATATATTTTTTGCATTGGCTACATTGCATTGGCAACGTCTTTATTGACCTGCTCTAATGCTGCACAGGATGTGTAAAGCTTTTTTTTTATGTAGTGTCCAATGTGGATCTGAACACAAGTGTCCAGTTTTTGTACCTGCAATCTCACATACTAATCTTTGCCTTGTTTTCTTGCTTCCTGACAGCAGTTGAAGTTTTTACATAGACAGTTAACACGAATTTATTGACGACATGCATGGCTGAAACACGGTGATATGATTTTAAAAATTCCTGTGATATGATGCAAGTGATAGTAGTCTCTTGAATTTTCAGATCTAGTCATTTGCCAGCAAGGCCTGCTGTATTTGTGGTGTATTCTATGTTGTATTTTCAAATAAAGATGTTGCATCCTGAAGTTGACCTTATACTGCCTGTGGAACTGTCAATTTATACTGAAATTATTTATACAAGCTAACGGTGCCTCCTCCTCAGGCGTTCAAATTGTGTTTTGAACTGTATTTTTGGGAACATTACCGTTACATATTTGCTCAAAATGTGTCGCACAGGGAGTTTCATTTCGTCAGAAATCCCAAGGGATACTAGTATACTAGTATCATAGTAGCCCTTTATTGGCTGAAATACAACGATTTAAGTGATTTAAATGAAAGTAAACATTTGATACCACATTCAGTTGAGCGTTTCTTTCTTTTTTCAGATAATTTCATGTGGGCCCCGCTCTTTACATGGTCCGACAAGCCGGGTGCGGCCTAGTAACGGGGAGGCGCCACCTTGGGTTTTGTTCCAGAAAGGCCAAATCTCCGCATGGTACACCGAGCCGGCTGCCGTCAAACAACAGAGGTGCGTCATTTCCTTCTTTTGCGGTTCTCTCTGCTTAAGCCTCTTCTTTCTTGGGCGCTTCTTTCCGCGGTCGGATTAAGCAGCCGACAACCATGCCCGGAGAAACGTGAGCCCTCGCGGAGGACGCCACTCGGCCAGTCTTTTTTGGACACTGTCTTTACACGTGGTTGCGCTTCGAACTAGTTCACCTGTCCACCTCGTGTGGTTTCCACGGGAAAGGGTGTCCCTGTGTCTCTCTTAGCCTAAGCAAAAAAAAAACTGCGTTTTGCTGGCAACTTAACTTACACAAGCCGTAACATCTCTTCGACTGCAATGATATCTAGTAAAAAAATTCTCTTGCTATCAAAAAGCACAACAAGGAGGAGCGCGGGAGTACAGATCTCTACTTACGAATGGCATAGCAAGTGACAGACGCATACTGTTTTTGGGTATAATTGTGTAGCTGTTTAGCAATAAATGAAGCAAATTTTTTGCTTTGCTTATGAACAACGGCAAGTGTTCAGGCCCTTTACCCTTGCTGTTGCTGTTTTTCTCCTGCGCATGCATTTACGTTTACTGTGTGCATTGTACCAAGGGTATCATTCAGCATTAAAAAATTAAAAAGGTAAATCAGCCAGCTGAAATTCATTTTTTTTTTCGTTTTCGCATGCTAAATGATACCTTAGGAACAATCCACCGAGTAAACAAACGCATGTGCAGGAGGATAAAAACCGCAACAGCGTGAGCCACAGGTCTGAACACTTGTACTTGGCAAAGCGAAAATTTGCCTCATTTATTGATTAGCAGCTACAGAACTGTAGCCCAAAAGAATATGAGTCTGTCACTTACAATGTACTATTGGAAAGTAAAGAAATTTCTCTGGCTCCCGCGCTCACCTTTGTTGTACTTTTTGGGGTAGTAGGCTGCATTTTGTCTTACTATTTTTTAGGTCAAACAAGAGATGTTGCGGTATGCGTAAAGTCTAGGTTGCCTGCAAAGCGCAATGTTTCTTTTTTTTTTTTTTTACTTAGGTTGAGAGAGACACAGGGACACCCTTTGTCCCGAAAGCCGCACGAGGTGGACACGTGAACTATTTCGAAGCGCAAGCGTATGTAAAGGCAGCGTCCGGAAAGGACTGGCCGAGGGGCTTCCTCCGCGAAGGCTCACATTTCTCCGCGCACGGTTGTAGTCTGCTTAATCCGGCCGCGGAAAGAAGCGCGCAAGAAAGAAGAGGCGCAAGCAGAAAGAAGCGCGAAAGAAGGAAGAGACGCACCTCTGTTGCTAGGCGACAACTGCCTGGGCGGAGCATGCGCAGAGCAACGGGCTTTTATGAAACATGCCGCAGAAAGAAGCCCGAAAGAAAGAAGAGCCGCGTCCCCGTTGCTAGGCGACACCGGCTCTATATACGGAGCATGCGCAGCATGGTGTCCATCTGGGACCTCCTACAAGCCGCTTTGTGTAAACATTTTAATCGTTCAACCGGTATATTGTAAAAGTAACCTTTACATTTAGGCAAAGGCACTCAATACCGTATGCCTATACTAGAGGTTAAAGTGTTGTAACCTCTAGTTGAGGTGCACGCTTTCTTACCTTTAATAGAAGTTAAATTTGTAAAGGTTAATGAGTAGCTTATAAGTTAAAGGTGCACAAATCTGTGAGAATATACCCCTTTAATAAACGTTACCGTGCTAAGAGTGTAAGTGTGCTGCGTAGAAGTAGCGGCTATTTGAACGACGAATGCGTGTAAAAAATAAGGCCGACAGTCGCTAGGACCGAAAAACTTTCCACATAACGTGGCTGAAGAGTGCGATACTCACGGCAACTAAACAACATCGTGTGTGTGTGTTAACGCAGTTAACACACATTTAACAACGAGCAGTTAAGCGCAGTTAACAACGCGAGCCCAAACGCAGAAATGCGTAAAAGTACAATTCACTGCTGACATTTGTTATTTTTATCGTACCTAGAGCAATGCAGATATTTCTCAGCGAGTTAATGCACTTCTGCCCCGCTATCTACTTGCATGATATGTCATGATGCAAGTGCTAAGTCAACGGCCTCATATTCCACAAGATCAATAATCTCCACAAACTTAGGCCGTCAACATTCAAGCGCGCGAATGATATACTATCACAGCTCTGTACACACACACGTGTATACTTTCTCTGGCACCTTTGTATCACTCTATTTTACTTTCCTCGCATAGTGCTGCAGTTACCATCGGTTCAGTCTTTTCGTCCAATTCTATGCCACCACATTTATTTTCTGGTTATGTGCTGTTTACCGCGTGGGATGCTAAGTAACTTTTCACCGTTCTCCGTCTGATCTCGGCACACACGCGCACAGGAACAAGGCAGTTCGGCCCTTCGCATCGTAGATCATACTGAGCTATTCAGCGGGCTCATAACGAACTAAAATAAACAATCTCCACAAACTTCGGCCATCAACATTCAGGCACATGAGTCGAGTAACATACTATCACAGCTCTACATACGCACGTGTATACTTTCTATCGCACCTTTGTATCGTTGTAGGTTACTTACCTCGCGTAGTCTTGCAGTTACCGCCGGTTCAAAATCCTTCCATCTGATTCTGTGCAACCATACTTCTGGTTAGGCTCTCTTTGCCGCGCGGGATGCTCAACAGCTTCTTGGCGTTCTCCGTCCGGTTTCGGCACCCAACCGCTGAGCAACAAGGCATTTTGGCCCTCCCGGAAAGAAATTATCGCATAAATGTGCATAGCACAGCAGGCCAAACGCGCGCACTTTGCCCTGCGCGCAGGAAATTTCATGGCTGCAAAGGGTCGGAGCAAGCTCACATGTCACCAATCACCCTATCGCTGGCATCGTCGGCTGGATAAAAGCCTTTCCGTACTTTAAAACTATTGAAGGACTGTAAGGTTATCCAGTGTAAGCACCGTGTAAAAGTGGAAAGTTGGGCGAGTTGGTACACATTATTAATGGTAACAACGCGAACAAGACGACGACGGAGTGAAAGGACACAGGATGAGCGCAGTCATGTGTCCTTCCAATCCGTCGTCGTCTTGTTCGCGCTGTGACCATTATGACTGTAAGTACCTAGTGGCGACCCTGTGCTGCGAAAAGGGTTAAAGGTAACAAAAGGAGAAAAGGAGAAGGAAGAAAAAAAGCACCATATATATATATATATATATATATATATATATTCATTGCGATTATTTGCGCTCAGAATAATCGACAAATAACTCTGATGACTGGTATATTAAGTGTGGCAAACTGGAGCCGTAAACTGTTTAGTCGTGCTTAGGTTCGATGTATTCCTATATTGTGCTGATTCAAGTGCGGTTAGGCTAATAAAGGCAATGTGGTCAAAGGGCGTTGCCAGAATTTAACATCGATATTTAGACGGTATTTTCAAAGCAGGCTAGGCGTTTTTGCTCCCTATCTTGAGCTTGCCGAATGGAATTGGGGGGTTCGAAGGTACGCCTTTATGCAAATGTTCTCGCTTAAACTACTGGGCTGGATGCCCTGATGCTCAAGGGCTGTCCGTCTTCCTTAACACACAGTTTCGCATCTCAAGGCAGTATGACAAGGATGACATGAAGATTATAGTTGATAGGCTCGATGATAATACGAGGGGAAAAGACGGCGGTGCAGAGGCCATGTATTGAGTTGGGAACATAATCCGTGGTCATTAAAATTATAGAGTGGGTACGAAGGGAAAGGAAGCGCAGTCGAGGACCGCAAAAAAACTAGGGGAAAGGATGAAATCGAAAATTTGCATGTCTGAAATTGGAATCCTTTAGCTCAAGATAGGGTAGCTGAATGTCGCTGGGATGCCTTTATTATGCAATACCTATCCGGGATCGTTACGTCTTGTTGCGCTTGAGCCACACTGCAATTTGTATAATGACGCTGCATTCGCATGTTTACAGAATGACGTCTGCTGCCGCTTGGATACCCCCACCTCCACCTTGGCATCGTTGTATTTATCTGCAGGGATGGCTCCAAACAAAGTGCACCGCTGTAAATATATCAATGACTTGGGCCGCTTTTTTTCGAAATCACCCAGAATGTGGAACTGTTATGTGTTTGCGTGCAGTCCTCCGCAGTATTTTGACGTTCACTTTAACGTAGGTTTTTATGTAGCTGCTAAATTTATAGAAACGAAGGCGTTGATTATTGAACTAATATTGACAGGTTAGCTTTCGCTTCTATAAGTGACATCCCGGCAATAAGATGCAACCTAGTTAGAGGTTCGACACATTGGTGTTCCGAAACATTGATTCTTTACCGGGCTCCAAAACTGCAGTGTACGCACCTCTATGCATTTCGCTTTTCTCGGCTTGCACCCACCCGGAATCCTGAAAAATGAACTTTTGCCTTCGTGCGAGGAAACATCATCTTTTATCGACAGCGGGGAAGCCAAGAGAAGCGATGAATGCTGATACGACGCTTAAGTGTCGCTTTGTAACATGGGCACAATCATTTCTATGACAGTGTGGTGAACGGGCGAATGCAGGCCCGCTTGTTGGTGCGTTAGTAAAAGCGCAGAAAAGGCATATGTCGAAGAGGGGTGTGCAGTAATTTGCCACGAAAATGTAGCCTCAACTGTATACGCATGATGTGCAATCATGCTGTCAATAGACCGCGCTTCTTTCTTTCCTTCTCGCTTAATCAAACCTTTACGCCCTTCTCGTTCTCATACAGGGCCGTAAACGTTCTGAATGTTGGGTGTACTGTTATCTGAGGGTACAAACTTCATGCTATAAAATTGAGTACGAACAGCGCTCCTTAATCAATTGCGCCCCTGCTCTTTCCAAGGACGCGATTATTTCCTGCATTCTCATAATCCGCGAAAAATTATCAATCCATAGAATAAATGACTTCCTTTGCTCAAGATTTTAGATTTCCAGTTCCTTCCAACTTCCGAAATGTCCCTGAACTGTAAGGGCTCGTGCACTTTCCATCGCGCAACACTGAAAGGTATTCAGTTTAAGATACGTCATGCAGCAGATAAAGGTTAGTTTAGTCTCTAAGATAATATCTAAGAAGTTATGCTTGAAGTCCACAGATAGTCGTTCACCCTGGAGGTCTATCACGGTGTCCTGCAGTATAGCTCTCTTGTTCAAGAACAGCATGCACGTACTTTTTTGAGGGCTCACTTTAAACCGTTCTCCTCCGCCAGCTTACAGAATTAATTTATTCCAAGCTGTCATTGTCGCTCGCAGATACGAAAATTGCTTCATTTTAAACCTATTTCGATGTAATCCGCATATGCAGAGTAAAACATTGCACGTGGTATGACGTACGTAGCGAGCTCATTTTCACAATAAGAAAGCTTGCTCAGCACACCACCTTCTAGCACAATAACCTTCGCCGTAAATTGACGACACAAGACGTTACCAGCTCTAAAACGCAACGTACTATAAAGAGGTAAATGGGAATCACATTCAGTAAGTTGCCTAAAACTCCCATTCCTGCCAGGTCACGTAGAACTCGAATAATGCCCAATTATGTCGCATGTTTTTCATTATCTGGAAATTCTCATAAGAAAATGTGTACGCGCAAAAGCATCACGGATATTAGTCTCCATGCGGACAAAGTGATCTCTTGGGTTTCTACATCTCTGAAAACTCATTTAATGGGTTTATTATATGGTTCGTTTCCACAAAAAGGTGAGGCTACGGGTAATCATTTTCTCGAAGACTTTGCATCAACGACCTTTAAGAGGTAAAAGTCTATATCTAGTAACCGAGTTCGGTTCCCTGCCCACATTGAGAATAGAAATTATGAATATTTTTTTTTTGGAAGCATACAGACTGTAACCGGCGAGGAACTTGGAGCTAAAGAAGGGCAGAAGTTTATTATGGGTTTCAGGGTTTAAGAGTTTCATCATTTCATACAGCATACATTCGGTACCTGGAGCGGACTTGTTACAATTTAGTTAAGCCTTGAAATCTACCATGTCAAATGAACAATTGTATACTTAATTGGATTCGGCTTTGCTACCTTTAGGGGGCGAGAGCCTTGTTCGACATACCAGACAGTCGCGCAATGTATCTTCAAATAACAATTTGAACGCCCACCAAGCTAAACAACACTGGTTATTCTGTAGCAAAACAATACTGGTATGGTTCTGCTACAGGGTTGGTAAGCTGATGGGATGGTCCATACTTCGGCACTGCTCATTACTATTAGATCACAGCCTTAACCTGTAATGAGAGGGCCACTGTGAGGACACATTATCAAAAATTATTACAGAAACACAACTTCTGGTCTCCGAGGCTGATTCTAGGCTGGAAAGTGCCCAGACATCTTGCGCAAAGGCAAGTCTGCAAATGAGTGCCATCGCGCATTGGCTTCAGTGCTCATATACGACGACCTACGTGATAAGAATGCTAAGTGCTGAAATTTCTTCGCGGTGGTAAACAGTATTCTACTGAAGCCGGAAGCCATGTATAAGTACGTCGCCTCAAGACTATATCGCAATAATGAGAACAAGTGGTCGATAACAGTTGTCGTCTTCGGCGTAATGAAGCAGACGGTAAAACGAACAAAGCCAACACTTTTTCGAGCTTTTTTACCGCTCTCGCAACGATTTTGTCCATACTAAAACTGCAGGCCTTCACACCGACTTTGTTTGTCACATTCGACGTATTCTTTGAGCCCAAACGCCTTCTATAGTGGCAATACGGCTAGTCTCAGTTATCACCGTCTTTCTCTTTGCGTGCAGGCTCAGTAGCTCAGTCTTTCTTCCACGCTCACTTAATTTCTCATTGAGGACAGTGCGCAGGTGGCATGGTGGAGCACAAGAACCTCGGCTAATCAACAGGCTGGCGGTTGTTGCAGCAAACTCCTCCCTTTGTTTTCCCACAAGCTGAGGAGCCAAATAAATGGGTTATATAACACGCAATTCTCACTGAAATATCTCAACGATTCGAACAGTATATAACAAAAGACAGCTCCCATGCTATCGCTCCGCACTCCCCCGTGGTCCTCGTGAATACCATGATAGTGGAAAGAGCAAGCGTGCAAAAAAACATACCTTACAGCAGTAACCCCAAGAAGGCAGCATTCAATTAATCAAAAGTAAGTTCCTCTGGACATTAACTGTTTCCTCGATTGCAATACTTCAATTTCGCATAGTGTTTCTTTTGTTCTTTGCTTTCCATTAAGTATGTGTTTATTTGTATATTGCTATGATTTAGCTCTTTGTGAAAATCAAGCACTCTCTGTTGCAAGAGCCACGCCCGCTAGTTATGTTCCGTAAGGGTCATTGCGCATTCGCGTGACGCTTGGTAGAGAGTCGCTGCTGTTTCATATGGTACCACTTTTGGATCAAGGAATCTAAAATTACGCGTTTTCAATAATTTTGTATGATGTATTTGTAAAGAAATATTTACTTCGCGGAAAAAGGCGTCAGTTATCCTATATTTCTAAAGCTGAATTAATGATGCAAAAAGCATTTAGGTTAAGAGTACGGGGTGGACATTGCGAAGGGGCCCTGCTACTGAACCCGTCGCGGTTGCCTCAAGCACGCGTGATACTTTCGCGTTGCTTCAAGCTAGCGAGAATAATGCGTAATTGGGATTGTTTTTCTGTCGTACTATAGTACAACTCTGTTTGGGCGTTAAGCCCATGGCCATCTTGTTAGTTTCACTTCAAACCTTAAGGCTAACAATATTAACGGCGCGGCGACGGCCAGGTTGCCAGCATTGAACCAAACATACCAGTTATTCAGCTTGCTGCAATGCTGCAGCCCGCAGATCAGTAACTTTCGATAGAAAGTTGAACCAACAATGCTCAGGTAAAGAACGTGCGACAATTTCGCCAAAGGGCAATAGCAATGTCAACGGAAGGTAAAGAAAATTATTCACCCAACTTTTAACAAATTATAAATTTTTAGTTTGTCTCTCGAAACCATTGCAGCGCTAAGGAACGTGGACAACGAAGAGTACGGGATACTACGGGCACTTCATTTATCATCGGTCACATTCGCTTTTTGCCACATAAAATCTCTATCAGATCTTTCTCACGAGAATTTTCCTTCGCTACCACCTACCAAAAAACTCCGCCCATTAAGTAAGCAACCTTTGCCGAAACACGTTCCCCCAATGTTTTCGTCACTCCATTACGCCTTGACACCGCAGTCGCTTCAGCAGGCAGTCATTATAGCTACTGCGTTGCACTGCAATTGCTTTAGCAGCAATATTGGCGGAATTGCAAATCCTCCTGGCTTTAAATCCGTGGTCGAGGAAATCGTCTCTAGCAGCGATGATGCATAGGAACATTTCTACTACTCTGCTTATCTTGTTATAATTTTTGCTTTGGTAGCATTGGCCCCTTATGTGAAGTCTATGATCGGGTCATTGATAAACGGAAACACAAAAAATAAAAAATACGGGGAAATATACATGCCATACCTATTATACTAATAAGCTCCGATGGTGGACGAGTCACGCCGACGCTCAACGCACGAACGGGCGCCTAGGAGCCGTACTCTAAATTATTTCAAATTTCAGGGCATGTGCTGGTGCTCAATTGATGGTCACATCACATCGATCGCTGAATACATTCAACGCAGCGGTATCAGATAAGATTACCGTTCGAGCCTGAGTGAAGAAGAGCTCCTAGAGGGCTTGAAGGACAAGAAAGTGATGCACCTACACAGAATAAAAATAAAAATGGTCGAAAAAAACCATTCCAACAAAACCTCTGAGTACTTACTTTTGGTGCAAGTGAAATGTATGACATAATCGAGGCTGTATATGTAAAGATACGACTAAGGGCGTACATCGCAAACCCACACCGATCCTTCAAATGCCGACGCTATGGTCACGAGACCTGTTGCCCTCGGCAGGTGGCAGCTGCCTTCTCTGGTTTGTTGGACGTCGTTTTCGGCCACTTAACAAGTATTTTGGGCTATTAACAACAGCATGGCATACAGTGTTAATGGCGATTGCACAGAGGTCGACTGACTGTCTGTAAACAGTGCGAACGTCCGAAGCAGTTGTAGATGCTGTGTATAAATATGTTTGCCTGACATAGCATATTGTCCAAGTATGCGGCATGGCAATGAGGGGCCTTATTGCGGCGTTAGCACGTTTTAATATTTTTTTTCTCTGAAAACAAGAAATTGAGAACTGATTTTTTGGTCTTGTTCGCCCCGTTCTCTTCGACGCAAGCGCCCATCTTACAGAAATTGTGTAATCACATACAGCGGCTGTATTCCATTTATGTGATTCCTTTCGGATGTTACTATGTTGCAGACCAAAAATACGATGCCCAAAAACAAAGCTTCTATATGATGCTGGGTTACCAAGTGCAGTGATCGCTCTGTTTAGTATTGTCATCGGCGTTATGCAAGCCGCTGACATAGACATAGCACAGTAATTTCAAGTTTACTTGTCTTGAAATGCCTGAGAACGGTACAGCCGGCTGACGCAAATAGTTTATAACCATTGTGGTTGGCATGGGAGGGGGGGGGCGGTTCGGGGTCGCATTGTGTTGGCCATACGTGAGTGTGCGCTTTTATCTTTTAGTTCCGAAGGTAAGCTGTCACATAGTGTGAGTATTTTTTCAATTATTGCGGACAATTAACAGATGCTAGTTCTCTTCACCGACTGAAAACCGGTACAGCCAAAATAGTTCACAACACGTACACCGTGGCTGATAATGTAGGTCGTTTGTTTATGTTTGTTTGTTTGTTTTGTTTATGGTCGTTTGTTTTCCGAACAGAAGTTTCCGCATAGTGTAGTGGCCGATGCATTGAAAGCCTAAGTGGTGGTTTCCAAACGACCTCGTATACACTGACATCACAAACATTTTACGATTAATGAGCTAAACATATTCAAGTCATGTACTTTTACATACTTTCTACCAACCTGGGGCTTCCGCGGTACTGATATGCCCTTTCCAAATTGTTCCGCAGTACGTGGCAGGAAGACATTCCAACAGCACCGCGAAGGCTCAATAGCCAGAGACGAGGAAATGCTCGCTGCACGTCCTTTCAAACTCGCCCTATGAAAAGGTCCTTGAAAAGGAAATACACCTCTAAAGTGTGCAGAAATGTTGATGAGGTCACCGAATCTCTAATAACAATTCTTCGGTGCGCATGCGATCGTGACTAATTTTGACAACAGATGTGAATGCCTTGCCGAGGGAAAGAAAGAAATATTAATATACGTCATGAAACTTTTCATCTCCACGCCTGCTACGTCATCCGAGTCAACCTAAGTAAAAGCAAAATGTTCATCATTAAATTTGGAGAAGTCATTAAAGTACATGTGTCCAAATTATAGGTGCAGGTTCGTTCGAGAAACATTACAATACGTCGTAGAGAACTCAATGTCCTTCTACAGGCGACATTGAAAACATCCTAATTGCCACTGCGTAGAATGCACCGCATCGTTCTTATTCAAGAACAATGAGCTTTCACCCTGGAAGCACTTTAACAAAAAGACAGGTCTTGATATGTTCCACTATACATCCGCACCGCTAAGAAGTGTCACTCCATGATAGCCGACAGTTGTATCTGCGGAACTTGCCACACCGGAAAATCCACGGGAGTGCGAAAACAAAATACTCGCGTTTGTAATAACTCGCAAAAGGAGGCTGGGAGGGCAAATTTGTATGGCATATGTCCTGCTTTTTCACCCTTTTCAACTTGTTACTTCTGCAGCAAAGTGAATGCCAAAAAAGAACCAGGAACAAGTGAATAATGCCTCATTAATTCAGATGTTTTACATGGTGCTGTTCGGTTAAGGACGCAGTTATCACAAACGTTCCCTTGAAGATGTATCTCCGGAGCCAATAGCCCTTTTACTAGAGCCTAACAGGACTGTCGGGAGCAATTAGGCCTTGCGTGGGATAACATTCGCCTTAGTGAGGCGAGGAGAACTGGTGAGGCTTATGCAGTGGTGAATAATGGCCGCATTCTTTGCTAAAGAGGACTCCCAGATAAGTAACAATAGACGGTAAAATTCCAAATGCATAGGAACATATTGAGCAACATTGACGAATTTTATAGCGTTAGTGAGAAGGTAGGAGTAAACGTATTAAGAACAAAAAGGGAGTACAAATAACTCTAGTATAAACCTACGATCCAACTTCCAACCTCGGTAATGATAGAACAGAATAGTTTTAAAAAGACGTTCAATTAGTGATGAGAAAAGTGCCAACTCAGTATGCTGTAGTAATGGGTGACATTCACGCAAAAGTTGGCGAAAATTGGCAGTGGCTTACCTCGGCTACGCAAGGATATACGTAGCGAAAGCTAAGGCATAGCATTGTTAGCCTTGGTTAATCTTGATTGCAACGCCAGGGAAGTCTCGTTGTCTAGCTATGTTGCGACGTTTAGCCAGTCGTTCGGTGCGCTGTTCGTCTGTTTCCTGAGCGATTAGTTTCCTCTCCATTTCGTTCAGATTTCGATCGCAGGCCTCCTCCTGCTTATCAGAATTGTCGCCGTCCCTACTGCCACCTGAACTGTGGCTGCGGCGCACGCGAGCTCTCCTTTTCAATCCTCTGACATGTTATCAGCCATGCGACGCAGCTGGCGAAGCGAGCGGAGGCGAGTGCAACGACGAGGATCGCGCTGTGACGTCATACAAAACGGCGGCGACAGAAAGGCGCGGCGCTGCACAGCGGCAGAACAGCTGTGGTTCGGTGCTACTAGTGGCGCACACGCAGTAGTGACTAGAGAGCGAGAGAGAGAGACATTACCGCGGCGAGGCGTGACGTCATGTGCCTCCTCGGAGCACCGCCACGGCAAAATCACAAATTTGTGGCCAGTAGAGCTTTCAGTTTAAAAGCAGGCTGGTGAACAAGCAGTTGACAACTACAGAATCCATTGTGGGAAGACAAGAGGAGAGATCTTGGTAGAATTTGCAGAAAGGAATAAGTTCGGAATAATGAACGCCTTCTTTAAAAGCGTAACAGCAAAACGTGTACCTGTGAAAGCCCTAATGGTGAAAGAAGTGTGAAGAAGAAGACGCGCCTCGCGGCACAGACACATCGCCAACGCGCGGCTCGGCTCCGCTCGCGCTGTTGATTACTGTCGCCTTTTTCGGACAGTGCTTCGGGCTGTCTCGCCGTTCCCGGTCGCTGCGCTTTTGCCTTAGGAGCCGCCAATAAACCTCTTCTCAATTGGTGGAGGTGCTGGGACTCAAACCCCGTCGCTTGTAACCCTGGAGCTGCGATCAAGAACGCTATCGCCCGCCATGACCGACAGCTCATCCCAAACGGCGCCGACGCCACAGTCCGTCACTTGCACCGGCGTTGCACGACAACGCGACCCCAAGATTTTCAGCGGTGCAGACGACGAAGACGTAGAAGACTGGTTGGCGTCATATGAACGGGTGAGCGCGCACAACAAGTGGGATGATCCGGCGAAGTTAACCCACGTCATCTTTTATCTGGCTGGTGTTGCCCAACTCTGGTTTCACAACCACGAAAGTGACTTACCCACATGGTCAATCTTTAAGACAACCTTTACAGAAGTGTTCGGCCGACCCGCTGTTCGCAAACTGCGCGCTGAACAACGCTTGCGCGCCCGAGCACAGCAGACGGCAGAAACATTCACGAGCTACATTGAAGACGTCGTGGACCTGTGTAAACGAGTCAACGCGGCAATGCCCGAAGCTGAGCGAATTCACCATATACAGAAGGGCATCGATGACGGCGCTTTCCAGATGCTTATAGCCAGGAATCCGCGCACTGTGTCCGAAGTCGTCAGCCTATGCCAAAGTTATGATGAGTTACGGAAGCAACGCGCTTCGACTCGGCGTGCTCTGGGCAGCGACGACTTGGTGGCAAGCCTTGACAGCATGTACGACCCATGCTCATTACTTCAACGGCTCAAGGGCTTCGTGCGTGAGGAAGTTGCCCGCCAACTTTCTTTAGTCCCCTTCACTCAGGAGCCCACCTCCCGTCTTCCAAACACGCTCCGCACTCTCATCTCCAAAGAGGTCGCTCAAGTTGTCCCTTCCGCACACCATCAGCCACCTGCAGCCACGAATCTCAACTCTGCTCTGGCAGTGCAGCCTGTCGCGACTCCTCCCACCTATGCGCAGCCAGTCCTGCCTGTGGCCGCGCCTATTACGTACGCGCAGGCAGTACGCAGGCCTCCGCCTGCGTCTTTCGCGACCCATTCCCAACCGGTGCCACCGGAAGCCCATGCGGCATCTTGGACCGCACCGAGAGCTAATCCTTGGAGGACGCCTGATAATCGTCCCATCTGCTATTCTTGCTGCACTCCTGGACACGTCGCCCGATATTGCCGACGTCGGCCTCAAGCGTTCGGCGACGCCTCTCGGCCCTTCCAGTACGGAATTGATTGATCCAGTACGGAAAATGAAATTGATTTCATATTTTGTGCCAATTCCTGCATAGTGCGGGGTGCAGAAGTCTTAGGCAGGGTAAAATAAAGTGATGATAGGACAGTGAGACCTAGGTTTCACATCTGTTGTGACAGAGAAAGAGTAAAATTGGTAAAGAAGAAACAGGCCAACCTGAACGCAGCAAGCGCACAAGGAAACCAATTCAGACTGGTACTTTCCAGCAAATATGCAGCCTTGGAACAGAGAGATGAAGAATACATAGAGGTAATGAATGAAATCGTAGTTAGGCTGGCTTCAGAGGCAGCAATTGATGTGGGAGGTAAGGCACCAAGGCAAGCAGTAGGTAAGTTCTACGAAGTAATGAAGTACTTAATGAAGAAACGGCAAACATTGCAAGTGCTCAACACGAGAGGTCAGAAAGAATTAACGGAAATGTCAAAACTAATCAACAAGAACAAAGTAATGGGCATTCACCAATAAATGCGAGAAGGATTGAGGGATCAGTAAGAAATAGAGGTAGCATGAAGTCACTGACAACAAAACTTGGCGCAGGACAAGCTAAATGACCACATTGAAGGATACGCAGTGTAATATCACCAGCAATTTCGAAAACATTGTCACGTGGTAGTGACGGTGAAGTAAGCAGCAAAACTGTGAAAGGCGAAACTAGTTTTTTATTGGGCAAACATGTGCCCTTAACAAAAGGCTACACTTAAAGCACAACGATATCGACGAACTCAGTCGGCGATGATCGAAAATCTGATCAGTGGATCAAGAGCCTCGGATTTGATACATCAGTCATGCAAGGTTCCTGAGTACTCGCTGGTGCCCGCCTGTCTTCCGGAAAGTTATACGCCATTCGTGTAGTGCATACATGAAATCAGATTACGCAATTTTTGGTGACGACAGACAGTGGATAGTACCATCGATAACTTTCGAGACACTTCCGATACATGAAGGCGCGTGCTGCGTTATCCGATAACATTTGTTAGGCGGTGAAACACGGTCACCCGATAAACAATAACACGTGTCAATATAGTAAAAGCAGCGGAAGAATTCTATACTGACCTGCACAGTACCCTGAGCAGCCCTGATACCGGTATTCGAAGTTGTAACGAACAGGTTACAGTCGCTCCTTCTACAACTGGCGATGAAGCTAGAAAGGCCTCGCAAGACATTAAACAGGGAAAATGGCAGAAGGTGGAGTAATAGTCAATTTGCTCAAAGATGGAGGAGATATCATTTTGAAAATATAGGCCCATTAGCTTAAGTCCGGCATTGCATAAAATATTCAGGAAGATACTTTCGAATAGAATAAGGGCAATAAACGACGTATGGGTTGTTCTTAATAAAAATGATGATATAACAGGTGTAAAACTAGAAAAAAACCAAAAGCACTATATTGAAGGCAATAGGGTACGAAAATATTTGCAAAGAATTACAACAGCACTCTCTCTTCTTGCTGTATGCATTGAAGCGAGTCCTCTTAGCCGGCATCATCAGAAATCTTCCCGAAAACTTGAACTGGCAAATGGGAGCAATGAGACCACATGGCAGCGGCTTTTAAGGTCGCTTGCCAATAGGCATGCGGCTGCCGCGATAAGGCAAGACGCTCAGGGGATCGGAAGAGTTGTTTTATCTCTTACAAAAATTCATTATGAGATGTTACCTGGCAAACTACTTCATGATCATGAGGGACGCCGCAGTAGGGAACTCCGGAAATTTGGATTACTTGGGGTTATCTAACGCGCACCTAAATCTAACTACGCGGGTGTTTTTGCATTTTGCCGCCATCGAAATGCGGCCGCTGTGGCCGGGATTCCATCCCGCGACCTTTGTGCTTAGCAGCCCAACACCGTAGACACTAAGCAACCGCGTTGGCAAGTACCTCTTGTTGCTAAGAAAACCCTGGCACATGATTTGACGTTCTATGACCTGCGGAACGTAATGGGAACGGCAATGCTAGGTATTGTGCGAATTGCTTCTCGAAAGGCAAGCACTGAGTAGGAAAGTGAGAGGTGCGTTTTGGTTGGCATCGTGTGCCTACCAAGCGGTCGGTCAGAGTCGCATGCGCAAGTGGAACAAAATCCATTTCTTTGATATAACATGCCGGCTTGAAGTTATTTATGTCGCACAAGAGTGAGCATTGTGCTGTGTACAACCATTAGAATTAGCTCCGAAGGGCGGAGGCGGCCATAATTGCAAACTTCTGGGCAGTTAATGCACAACCAACGAAAATAAGAAAGGAACGTGTTCAACGTGGTCAATCTTAATAAACTCGTGAATTCTTCCAGGAATAATCAGAGCCTGTGCTTTGACACCTTCTTCACCAGCAAAATGCATTAGACACTGGTTTTGAGTTTTAGTGTCAGAGCAAGACGCTTGCAGACATCTGGTTAGAGTGCACCTGCAGAATTATCTGTAGTTTCTTATTGTGGAAGACTCCTTTGTCGTCGGAACTCTTAAAGAATTGCAATCATGTTATTCGTATGCGCGTTCTGTAGGAATCACCGCCTTTTCGGTTGACTTAAGACAACTCGATTATTCTCGAAGAATTACGGTGTCGTTAATATGTGGGAATGTCGACACCACCAGCGTAGATAGTTTAGGGATTTTAGTACGATAAGTATGACGTCCCACCTTGTTGCATTATTGGTGACTTACGAGAAAAAATGCGTGAGCGTAATGGCTTCTCTGGCTCCTTTCCCTCTTCACCGACCCAGCAACACTTATAAGGCAAGGTAAACACGATGATAGGACTCTCAAACAGGATGATAGGATTCCGAAAAAACCTGTCCACGAAAGACTCCATGCTGCAACTGAAGCAACAAGTGATAGACGAACCAGGGAGATTGACTCGAGCCATCCTCGGGCTAGATCTCAAGAAGCCATTCGGCAATGTCGCATACGAAGCCATGCTGTTCCAAATGAGCTACCTTAGCTTGGGCGAGCAGACGGACAACTATACCCGAAACTTCTTAACCCCCAGAGAAGCAACAATCACGGTAGCTGACTCCACATCCAAGAAAGTACCTATTGCCAGTGTAGAGGCACCACAGGGATCGGTTATATTGTCTATGCTCTTTAACATGGCTGTGATTGGTTTTCCTAACAAATTCCACAGACTCGAACGACATAACCTCACAATCTATGCAGACAACATCACGCTACGGATAAACAATGGCAGTCATGGATCGACTGAACAACAGATACTGCAAGAAGCAGTCGAAACTGTCGAGAAATACCTAAAAGGCACCGGTCTAACATCTTCAGTCGAAAAATCTTAGCTGTTGCTATCACAGCCCAATGTTAAAGGGGAGACGACCCAAGAAAGCCAACACTCAAGCTTACACAGGCATACAACTTAAGACCCAAGATGGACTTCCCATAGCCAAAGTCGAGAAGATAAGGGTGCTCGGAATGATAATAAAAGCCAAGGTCACAACAGAGAAACCATTCGCGAAATATAAGCCGAAGTTTCTGAGACGATGCGATTGATCATGAGAATCACCAACACGCACGAGGGCATAAAAGAAGCAAGCTTTGTGATAATTATCCAGGCGTTCGTCATAAGCCAGATCACGTATGTGGAGGCATACCACAGAGGGCATGCTGCAGAAAAGAAGAAGCTAGACGGCCTAATTAGGAAGGCATATAAAGAAGCAATTTGACTCATGCTTAGCACGAGCATGGATAAACTCCTAGACCTGCTAAAGCGCAACACGCTAGAGGAGCTAAAAGAAGTGCTACGCGTAGCACAATACGAACGCGTCTCCAAAATGACGGTGGGCGGACGTATCGTAGTTAAACTAGACATCCACTACCTCATATCCAAGGAAATAAGGGCCAAACTCATGGTACCCCCCCTACTGAAGAATATGCATCCTGTACAGCACGAGGGCAGGAGAAGAAGCAGGGCAAAGAACATGGTGAAGAACAATGGAAGAGACAAGGACGCCGTCTTTATAAATGCTGCACCTTCCAAACACAAACGTAGCTTTGCCGCAGCAGTACTTAACCACAATAAACAATGCTGCACGAGCTTGACTATAAACCTGACACACATTGAAACGTAGGAGGAAGCGGCTATAGCATTAGCCATACCACAAATCAATGCCTACTGCATAATCAACGATTTACAAAACGTAGTACTCAGCTTGCTGAACAGCCGAATCTCACCTGGGGCGCTAAACACAGTCACAAAAGGCAAAACAACAAAGGGTTAAAGATGCGTTAAATTCTATGGACACCAGTCAATACCTAGCTGTTGTGGATCTGTCTGTAGCAAATCGCACCTTTTATACTGAATATGTCTTAGGCGAAATAATAAAGCACTGCGTACACCATTGACGAAGGAGCAAAAATTGGAAACGTGCTGATACTGTTAGTCAGCACCGAAAAGAAAGAAGAAGTCATAAAAAAAGCAGGTATACGCTTGCGCTGGGCACTGAAACCTGATGGAAATGCCAGTTATGAAAAATTGAGTAAAAGCATGGTTGCTTCTATCAAACTATAATAAAACAGATCAAAATATCATTTAAGGGCACGATTTCTTCTGTTGTTAATGTGATTCCCACAAACTGCCAGATAAGTGGGATTGAAGAGTGAATGGCAAAGTTTATCATAATATGGACTTTTCAAATAGTGGAGCCAAATTTAGGACACACCATTACCATGTGCCCAAAAGATATGATTATTTTATTTCTCAACCAACTTAGTTAGGCATAGAAGCTCGAAGCAGCTAAAATAGTCCAGAATAGGCACCAAATTATATTTTGTTGAAGTGCAAATCATGGTGGAAGAAGTGTACAATATATATCAATAATGAAGGGAACATTTGAATTTTTTAAATGATATTATGGGCTAAACACGCATCGCTTCCATAAAAGTGTTCCATGGTACTAAATGTTCTCAAGGAAAGATTATTGAGGCACCGACGCAAAGAGATTCCTTCTCTGAGGGTGCCGATGGACGCTTAACTTAAAGTTCAACTTTCACATATTTGCTATCTGGGCACTGTAAACTCCAGATTTTAGATTTACAGCTATCCCTACAAACGGGTCACGCCTGTTGGGTGTGCTCGCCACGTGTACCTAAGGAGCCTTTACCATATGCGTCTGTGCACTCAAAGATTGTGAAACACACCGTTGTGTTGATGTGTCTAGAAGCTTTGCTAATGAAGTGTTGTCATCAGACTGCGAACCAGAGTTTCCTTGCACAGTTCAATAAGCGTCAGGCTTCGGATTACCCAAGTGTGGTGGCGACGTCAGTCTCTGAGGTATTGCTTGAGAAATTGAAAGGGCAGTGCCACCCAGGATGGAAAATTGGCTAGAGAAATCATTGTAGCATGCTGCATAAGTCAAGCCTGTGAGAGCCAGACCTCAATAGTATTGCAAGAAGAAAGGCGTTCTTTCTAGATGACAAGGGATAGAAATGAGACTACAGACATTTACATTTCTTTTTACACCAATTCTGTTTATCATGATTCCACGCCTTTAAATGATAACTTACGCCTTCCGTAGGAAAGAACGTGGGCACAATATAATCACACATCCAGTGTTATTGTTGTTTTAATCCTTCCGTCAACTGTAGATTAAGTTGTTAGCAGCAGTCATGTTGTGTGGTCTCCCTTCCATCCCTGTGCATATTATATCCTGAAAAGTTACATGAATCAAACGGTAAACTCATGACCGGCATACTGTAGCAATAGTAGCTGCAAGCTAGCTTCAATATTGCTGCAATGATTCAGCTGTCACACGACTACAGTGCTTAAGAGACCACAGAAGAATAAGTGCATAACAACAAAAAGAAGCAGGTGCATCAACCATAAATTTCACTTAAGAAGTTAAAGCACAGGCTGTTTTGTGTAGCGTAAACATTAGCCAATATGAAGAAATTACATGCACAGGTATTCTTAGCTATATATACTTGCCTAACCAAGTTGGAACTATAAGAGTTCCACTGCATATAAAGCTTGTTCTACAGGCTAGTACTTTTGTCAAAAATATTTTTAGAATTACGTAAAATGCTATCAATTCATCTGCCCAGTAGTCAAAGTGTTACTGATAGCATTAGAATTTAAACTTACTGGTTCCACATATTCGGACCTGAAGTGCACCAAACACTATGAATAGAAGACTGCCCACTGTGCGAACCAAATACATAGGATGAAACAGAAGAAATGTAAATGCGCGCAAAATATTAGAAATATTTCCCAAGAGCTGTTGGATTAGGGCTTGTTAATTGATTATCACTACTAAAGTTACACTTCTTCGACTCAGAATGTTCGCATAGTGCTGTTAACATCAAATTCATTTAATGAGCATCATTGCAGCAACTAGCAAACGTCATAGCAAGAGCAAGCAGACAGTTTAGCACTATGTGCGAAATGGTGTTGTTCTTTAATGATGGAGCTTCATTAAACTGAACTATGTACCAGTTATCGATGTGGTCTATGCTGTATTGACTTAAAGTGAAAAATAATCTAACTGGAGAAAGACCTTTCAACTGCTACAATGCCTGCTTGTATGGATGGGAATAACCTGCCACGAATATTGAAAGAATGGGTGAGAGAAAATCATGCCTACTAGAAAACACCCCAGTACAGTAGTGATTTCAGTGCAGTGAACACTGGCCTTCATGTGTCATTTCGTGAAGCTAAAGCACATCACGTGCGTATTTGCCAGTGGCGGGAGTGGCGGTTATTCTGAGAACAAGAGAGAAATAAATGTTAATATGAATGTTCAACCATGATAAGCACGCCATGTGCTTAGGCCTGCAACATATTTGGCTCGCTGCACTTTGAATTCTTGCATGCGCAGAAACTGCACGTGTTTGTAGCATAAACAGAAAGAAATAAACTCAGAAATAAAAGCTACACTATAAGAAACAGTTTCAAAACAATCAGACCAAAATTAAAAGTGATAAATAGACACTTTACTAAGCAAAAACAAAATTCACCTAGAAGCCAAGCGATTGATGCAGGACAATATACTCAACATCAAGACATGTTAGGTATAGTTTTACGGTGAAACCGATGATGTGTTCATCACAGATATGAACCGAAATAGGCAAGAAGCTGCATAAATACTTAGCCTATTTAATAAGCTGTCTTTATTAGTATCTTGATAAAATTACTCACGAGTGATACGGAGAACCTAATTTTTGGAGCGCGTACAATTCATACTTACCTGACCAAACCATCCAGATTACACATTCCACTACTGTTGCCATCCAAGGGTTCCCTGAATTTCTGGTGGCTCCTCCGTTATGCCGCGCGTGCTCACGCTATGCGCAGCAGCCGCAGCAGTAGAACGCCCCCTCTCTCTCCCCCGGTGTCTCGCGCGCCACGGAAGACATCACGCTTCCTCTTCACTTTCCAGCCTTGTGCCCGCAAAATTGATCCGCTATCGTGGACTAACCTTTGCAATCTTTCTCTCTCACATACAAAATACGGCGCGCGGAAACGGTGCTATCGCCCTTACAGCACTGAGACGCTGACGGAAGAAATGCGCCTGGAGTGTCCGCATGATTATTATTGCATTAAAATTAGTGGTCGATGCTACTGTACTGCGGGGAGGACGGGATACTTTGTGACGAAAGAACACTCAGATGGAGATAGAAGTTTCCGGTGTTATGGAGGGCACACATAGGATCCTATTGTGGAAGTGAACTCTATAGTATAGATTAAAACGAGGGATGTTTCTCCCGTTTGCGAGAGCAGTAATGGCTGGCGTGGCTTTCACGACAGGGACGCTGCCAGTTGGGTGATCATTGAAAACGAATAAAGGGACTGACCTGCTTTGTAATCTTCATAAAGCATTGGTTAGAGTTACTTGACCACAGTGTCAGAAAAAACCGAATATGGTGTCTCAAACAATGTTTGCTTTCTTTTCTTTGTTGAAAGGCTAGGGTAACATTTGGTAGTTTACCAGGTACATGGTCATGATGATGCTATGTTTTGTTTTCTTGTCTGACGCAGCCTGCTCCTCACGCGGCGGCGGCTGCTGCTGCAGCTGCTGCGGAGGCGGCGGTATGCAATCATGAGTTGGTATGTGAATGATTCTTTGGTTCTGTCGGTATTCTTGCGATATTGAATATAACAGTCACTTTGCGTCGCCTATGATTTTCATCCACAGTTCAGTTCCGTCAAGCTTGCGGCTGCTACGGCGACCGAACGTCATCGTAGATGGTCTCTCGCTCATTTCTATTTCTGTGATTGGGATTTCTCTACGCTCGTCGCAGAGATCTCTTACTAGTTTTGCATGTTTGCTTTCATTAGCTTCAAAGCCCTTGGCGGAATTCAGCGGGTGGAGGGAGCACATATTAATTTGCATTATTATAATGTAAAAGATTATTTGTAGCGAACAGTGATGAGATAATTAACAGAGTATCTACACAAAGCAAGATACAACATCGTCTTGATATTTAAACATTGTGCTAAATCTCTCGCTGACGTTGTTCCAATAAGAATGACTGATTGAGTGCTACGCTAATGCAATACGTTCTCATTAAAATGTTCAGGAAATGTCAGTCAAAGATCTCCCTGACGTATTTCTGTGTCGCTACATCATATACGTTCATATAGAAACCTAAGGTTAGCGACATTAAAATCTGTCAGAACAATTAGAATAAAATGGTGTCACCTTTAATACCCTATTTCGCGCGTCATGCACTTAAATGAACAACCACAAAGCAGATAATAAATGCCAGAATATATGTAATTTTTTGCACTAATTTAATGATTTCTTATGAAGCGAATATAACTACAAAATGGGACAACAAATTCTATATCTTGCAGCCACGACAATATTTTGAAATATTACACGTTCACATGAAAATTAAAAATCTTACTCAACATCTTTCTCAATATATTTCTAGCGCTCACATTTTACGAACTACATCAAGACGCCAAACGCACCAAAGTTAGCTCAATATATGGGTGTCTACTGAAAAAGCAGCCGGTATAAGCTACTTCATAGTGAAATGAGGCTTATCGTGTGGGCGTAATTAGACGGTACGCCTAGTGTTAAGACATACAATATTACGGCGGAACTTGAGCACCATGTCTTCATGTACCGTAGTGACGCGTAAAAAATAATTACTGCATTAGCAATCTGCGTCTAGTGCCTAACTTTCAAGGTACTCAATTGATCGAAAGCATTTAAAATGATTTTGCCTTCTTCATATAAACGCTGCGCCTGGCAACAGCAGACTGGGCGTGATTTATCATATCTTCAAGCGAACGTCAAGAGCAAGAACATGCCAGGAGGGCGGGCAGAATAACACATTTACGGTGCGTCCTCTGATATAAAAATCGTAATAAAGTAAGTAATAGTGCAAAAAGTGCGAAGAACCATTTCCGCGCGATATGTATTCTGATCTGGAGTTATTATATTTTTGCATGACTTAATAATAAATTTTTCATCATGAAGATGAGTGAGGCTGGGAGAAAAAGCTGAAAAGCAGACTGAGTAGCTCCGGCTTGCCTGAAGATACACTTTGGCAACCGCAGAGCGTCCTGAAAGTTAAATAATCAACATCACAAGGTGGCGTGTACAGAAAAGCACAGAAAGAACGGTATAGACTGAATAACAGCATTGCCACCATCAATGCAACCCATCTTCATTACAACAAAACATTGAAAAGAACACACTGAAACAAGTTACATAGTGGAATTGACACTTTACAAACCTATATATTCATGATGTCTGCCAACTGCTGACTTGAGACATAACTGCCCAGTGCTAAAATGTTTTCTGAAACATAAAGTCGACAGTATTGTGTCAGCAATAAATGAATATACGTAAACAACGTATTGCCACTGCCGAAACGAGTTATTTATGAGACGTGTTCTTCAGCACGACCCCTCTTTCGGATTTCTATAAGAACACTCTGAGTCATTTCATGTGGCCTCCGAAATTAATGACGCGTTGAAGTCTGTGAATGCTCTATATACCATTTGGACTATGTGAACACAGTCCTAATAGCATGTGCTCCTTGATATTACTTTATGTCAACAGTTTATTTGAAGACCGGAACAACTACAGAGGCCCATACCCAGTGTACCACGTTAGCGTGGAAGAGTTTCTTCGTAGAGCCAAGCCTCCCAAATTCCTCGTCTAGAGCAACGCATAACAGCGTGAAAGAGGTTCGTTGAATAGCGGTACGTTTGTACAAATTTCCGCACGCTCATTGACCAAAGCTGGTGCCTTGGTCAGCTAGGAACTGTGTTATGTCCACATAGTAGCATGAACCAGTACCCATTCGACCCCGGACTGCCAATCAACACGGGCAGGCGCAAAAACGGTTGGGTACAAACGCAGATAAAAGCGCAAAAATAAGTATAGTTAGCTCCTCAAAAATGCAAGTCCTCAACGCACACAGGACGCAAGACCTGATTCTGCATGGTTACTTGTCTTGTTCCACGTCATTTAACGCTAGCTAAATAAGAATCAGGTCTAAAAACAGAATATTTAGTCAGCCATTTTTCTCTGATTGTACAATTTGCAGCCGCAAGTCACACGAACAAGACAGAATAAGCTAAGTTTGTTGCCTGGCTCTCCGAATAACATTCGTTACTAAACGATCACCGCTTGGCCAGCTCTCATCTTTACTCACTGTGAAATTTAAAAGTGGAAGCTCGACAGCTGTACACAAGATCCTATGCAGTAAAATGTCTACAGTGTCGTAAATGGTGGGCATCGTGTTCCAACATGGCATTCAATTTCCGGAGCGCTAAGGCGCGTTATACAACTGTCAGCAACTTAGGTACAGTTATAAGGAACGTACACAGCGTACTTTACTGCACCATACGCACAGCGTATCACATGTCCCAAAATAATGATACTATAGTTCAAGCTTCGTAGATAGCCTCTTATAAACCACCAGATCGAAAGAAAATAAGAACGCAGTCTGGCGCATATTCATCTCAACAAGGGTTTGGTGCGAATATGCCAACCGCTGTTACAGCACGTGTCCTCACTGCTTCTCACACAGTTGTTGTCGAAAGTACGAAGCCCCCTGGGATTCCGAGCCATGAAGTTAAACCCAAAATTCTAGTCTCGTCTCAGCAGTGTTAGTTTTACGACAGCCATGATTTCACTGGTATTGTTGCGCAAAGCAGCTGCTCTCACTTGTTTCTCATATACTTGAAACAGAAACATGGGCATATAGAAGACAGTGAGAGTGACCATGAAAATTAACGGTGTTTTTGACTACGCTTGAGGTTATGCTGATTCAAAATGTTTTTATTTGTCCATGATTGTTGCACAAAAATTACGAAATAGCGGGAATAACGGACAGGAAAGGGCATTTTTGAAAGGAGCCAATATGCGGTGGCACGAAAGCTCATATGAGTTTTTTGTAATAAGAAGGGTGAATTAAGTGCCAGCATATAGTATGTTTCCTTCTACAAGTGAGTTTAGTTGCTTCAAACCACGTCTTTGGTCACGTGGATGTATATTGTTTGATGATATCTAAGTCCGTTTCTTCTTTCTTTTCCAACATTGACATAAAAAAACATTTTGGGTGAGAAATATTGGCGCCCTATAACTACCCCAACATCACAATTTGTTAAATAATATATACTTATTTCTCCATTTGAGCTGTTTCCCACTTCAAATATTGCCTCATCATGTGGCCTAATCTGAAGAGGCAGAAGCACGGTGTCTACTGTTATGACAGCACGGTATTTTCAAGAAAGCACTATGAAATGTGCTTGCGGGCGGGGGTTGCAGCGGCTTCATCAGAAGGGTCATGCATGCCTTGTATTCCTCATGTTTTTGTTTTTTTTGTAACAGATATCGCGTCAGCGGTCCTAGAAATATGTGCTCAGCTAGCTACAGCTGCGTGAATATGGGGGTTCCCCTTCCCTGTAGCCTAAATTCAACGCTGGAGCCTTCTGGAAAACGTTTATAAAAACTTATTGAGATTGTGGTCATTTTAGGTTTTAAAAGAAAACCGTTTCATATATCCCATTGGAAATACCGAAAATCTGCAAAACCAGCTATTTACATAAGGACGAAGGCATTATTTACAAGAGATATTGCTGATTGATGGCTTAATGAATCACTTGGTCTACTTTAGTATTTATCTACTTTTGAACACGCCAACATTTCGCAACATTGTGCCGTGAAGTAATAGGTAAACATATGGTCTGGACAAATCCTTTGTTTATAGCCTAGTTACAGAAATGTATTCACTTTACTAGTAACACGTCTTTCAAGAGTGAAAAAGAAGCTTTTGTTTATGCTACCATTGTAAAATTGTTTATTTCGAGAGCAGTTACTGCTTGAACTACCGCCAATTTGTATTCAGGTCAAGTTCCTTAGATATATCAGAAATTATTGTGCACAGTTGAGCATATTCTGAAGGAGGTCCCAAGGAAAACTTAGTCATTGTTAGCAGGACCTCTTTTTCAAGTAAATTTAGTATAACAACAAAAATAAGAAAGCAGACGAAAAAGAGCATATAAATTACAAAAAACGCATATATGAGTCATTAATAGGGTTCGCTGGTAGATGGGATTATTTATAGTTTCAAAACACAAATTGTTTCAGCATTTCAATATTGCACCTTTGCGAATAACTTCAGAAATACAACGTGCACTGACCTATACAATGCAATCAAGATAACGGTATGTACCACGGCTGTGGCATGACGGCAAGAAACGCGACGAAGATGGCGGCATGGTGAATATGGGACGTTAAAGGAAAATGCAAAAGTGACCAATGAACAATCACGGCATAGACGGGGAGGCAATCAACAGATTCATACCGACGTCTGAGCACGCGTTGTTGAGTGTTATTAAAACCCTTGGGAACAAGACCTATGTTACAAAAAGTTTGTTTGATATGACCTGCCGTTGTTGCTTAATGGCTACAGTGTTGCGCTACTAAGCACTAGGTCAGAGGAGCAAATCCCGGCCATGGGGGCCGCATTTTGATGGGGGCGAAATGCAAAAACGTCCGTGTTCCGTGCGTCGGGGGTAGGTTAACGAACCACAGGTGCTCAAAACTATTCCAGAGTCCCCCGCTACGGCGTGTTTTTAAAGAGATTGTGGTTTTGGCACGCAAATCCTCATAATTTATTATATTGTTTTATAAAGCCCATAGAAAACATGCCTTTTCGTCAATTCCATGTTTCTTTAGTTTAAGTTTTTCATGACAATGAAATATCTGGAGCCTCATAATCTGTTCGATTACCCTATTGTTACGCACGAACTAGCTCGTCAAAGTAGTATGGCTGTGTGAATTAAGGCTTAGCCATAGAACGCCAAGAGAGAGAGAAGGGAAGGAAAGGCAGGGAGGTTAACCAAACTGACTCCAGTTTGCTACCCTACACGTGGGGAGAGGAACGGGGAGTGAGAGAGAGAGAGAGAGAGAGAAAACATGAGTCCACCGCACTTTCACATGCACTCAGTTAGGTGAAGGATGTATATAGTCGGGCACTCAAGTCTGTTGCTTTCAGGTAATGATGAAGCGCTCGAACTGCTTTCTGGGCTAATGAACAGTGAGGCCAGGCTCCCAAGATTTTTGCTTCTGTAAATTGCTTGTCATCCAGTCTATTCAAGGCACACCGGAGAGTCTGACGTTGGTTATCAAAGCTACAACAGTGGCACAGAAGATGACTCATGGTCTCTTCACACTTCACACGCCAAAAAAGATCTGCCTCATGCCTGCTGCTTAGGCGACTATACGTCCCATATGAAGTTGCCTCCCCCCCGCCTCCCTGAATAGTACGAATAGAAATAAACTCGTAGGAGCAAGGAAGCGTGAAAGCAGCATTCTTCCCCGCCTTTTTTATTATGTGGCACAGGGGTTAAACTGAAAGCCGCACTCTGTTGTGCAACATGCGCAATCAGATAAACGGAAAACCTCTCATCATTTCCTTCGGTCTAAATGTGCTCTCCTATAACCACGTACCCCAATACTTATAAAGAGCCCATTCAACTTTAATATTACAAAAGCTGCTGTACGTTTTAGGTAACACACAACGTAATATTGCTGTTTGTTCACGTAATAAATGACTTAGTTTTAGTTTTCTGCACTGGTAATGTGGCACTGGTCAGGGCCCCTCGGTTAACCCCCGTTCTTGACGTTTAGTAAAAGTGTAGGGTGCTATCTTTCTATCTCGCTCTCTAGGTCTCTTTCTCTCTGTCGCTCTCTCTCTCTCTCTCTCTATATATATATATATATATATTCATATATATATTCATATATATATTCATATATATATATATATATATATATATATATATATATATACATATACATATATATATATATATATATATATATATATATATATATACACATAAATAGGGAGGTCGTACCAAAGGGCGGTATGTCCACAGGGATGTTATATCTGCGAAACCCTGAAGAGTTATTGGAAAGTGTCTTCATATCACGTATATGATGTACCGTAAAGGCCTAGAAAGCAAAGGCGTCCTTCCCAATCGTAAGTGCGATATTGTGCAGTGAGCTATCTTGTGCCTACTGTGAAACTCGACACCTTTTGTGAAGCTATAGGAACGCTGCTTTCAATTTTTTTTTACTGTGCTTACTACCGCCGGCTCACCGCCTTCGTAATTGGGAAATTATGCTTTCGGTAGAGCTGAACGCACTATGACTCCTTTTTGTAGAAATATTTAAATACGGTTCTTTTAAATCTTGCGAATAATGACTGCCTTGCGTACGATTCGTTTACATACCACCTGCGCCATTTATATCCAGTGCCATACTAGGTGCTGGAGCTCTTGTTTCACCATTATTCGTCACATGTACGTATGTCTGGTAAACTCCACCTCAACGCAATCCACTTTTACGGCTGCTGGGATATTGCCAAAACAACATAGTGACGTATTTTGAACAATTTCGAGCGTCGAAATTCTCAGGGGCTTCTTTCAATACTTCTGACAATATAAAAACTGCGGCCGCAAGGAACAAACTTGTTGGTAAGTGCTGCCATTTTATGTCTCAGCTCTCAAATACAGAAAATATCATGGGTCCGTAATGAAGAGAAGAAAGCAGGCAGGTTCACTCTACCTAATTCCAATAATTAGGCGGCAGGGATAAAAAGAAAATTGGAATATCTAAAAAAAAATTTCGCTACGTTGATGTTCATATCATGACGCTGGAGTGGCAACGATGCAATGACGGCAGTGTGATGACGACTGCGTGAATAGCATTGGATGACGCTGCAGTGACGACAATGGTATGCCGACTTTTCGACGGCAATGCCTTGAAGACCTTGGGATGACCATTATGCAGAGGCGACACTGGGTCCGGGACTGTCAAGGAACAGCGATGACGTGAAGGCAATCGTGTTACGACAACGTAATGCCCATGTTGAATAAATGTCGATGGCATTGCCACCCCGGCATGACGCCAATGATACGACGATGATGCGCGACGTCAAATGGATGACGACAATGGGATGGCGAAAGTGGAATCATTACCACAAAATGGTGACGACAGGACGACCACGACGGTGTAATGGCAAGCGTATGATAACTACAGGGTAATGACAATGGCTTGACGACAATGGAGTGATGAAGATTCATTGAATATGACGAAATATCGAGAATAGCTTGAAGAAGGCGCCGTGATAACAATATGACAATGAAGTGATGGCGGCCGTGAAAAGGGCGAGAAGATGACGACAGCATAAGAACGAATGAATTATCATATCGGCATGAACGCAATGAAATTACGACGACGGAATGGAAGTTGCAGTTTCGTTCGAGAAGGACAGAGCAGCAACGCAAGCGGCGCAGGGCCAACCGACAGTGAATCGGCCCCGAAGTCGTTGCCAAGCGCCTGGTACGAGTGGACAAGTGCTGCCGGGACGAAACGCGCCAGCAGCGGCAAGCGAAGTGACCTTCGTGCTGTCTATCATCTGAGCGCAAACGGAGTGGTGAGAACACAGCATACACAAAGGTATGACCCGTCTGCACATAGCGTTCGAGATACGGCGTGGGTCGTAGTGCAAGCTAGGCAGCTGCTGCCAGACTACAAGCCATCCGTCCCGCACTGCCATCGCACCCCCCTCCCTTGCGCACGATTCGGCAGCCCGTCACATTATATAGAAAGAAATTCAGCAAGAAGGGAAACCCGGTGAAAACTGATAGCAAGCAACGCGTCATATCTGGCGTTCACCTCATCAATTAGCTTCTAAAATGCGCGAAACAAAATGTGAAGTGTGAACTGAGATACAACGTTTTATTTTTTTTACATTACTATTTCCTGCTAAAACTAAAAAACATTTTGCCTACGAATGAAATTTTAATTTGACATTTATTTATTATGCGTCACATAGCAACAAGCTAATGGCACGCCAGGCGGGCCAGGTGCATGCCAAGGTCGATCCAAATAGGTCGCGAAGCTTCGGGCGAAAAGCTGGTCAGGTGCGCTATTCTGGACATTTCGCCATTTTCTTCGATGCGTGACGTAAACGCGACGCGAATAAAATGGCGCCGATGGCCCCACTTTTCTTGCGTAACGTGACGCCAACTTGACGTTTTCCCTAAGCAACTGAAATGAAGGCGCTGAACGTAATTTTTTCGGTAAAGCAAAACAGTTTTCCTCCGCTTTAAAAGTAAAGCAGCTAGCTCAAAGCGCATGATTATAACGTCGAAAACGCTTCTTGCTTCCGTCGCCTGCTGCGTACAAGCCGCCGTCTGCTTCATTAGGTAGGATGCGTGTCCCCGGGAAACGGAATGAGTCATCGTATGTTGGCGCGAACACGCTCGTTTTCTAACTTGAGACAACATACGCGACCTACCAGTGGTGATGCGCGCGCGTTCTAGGCCACGTTATCGCTATCTCGTAAAACGCAAGTGACTCAGCCCGACTCGGCTGGCTGAGAAATGGCCGAATATCACCGATAGCGTTGCGCGCGCCAGAGATATCCACTAGCGCGACGCAAGCGCCGGCGCTGCCATCTCTTCTTCACTTCGCTGGTTACTCGCGTCGCGGTAGGAAACTTCGAGGCGCAGCCTTGCGTACATTTCTTTTTTATAAATCAGAAAGACGCCGTTGTCATAACTTTTGATTGTGCGAAAAGGCTATAATCTTGATTACAGTACAAATGCAACAGTGAAAAGTGGACAACATTGCCGAAAGTTTGCTATGTTCAATCAATATTATTTCTTATAAACGCGTTCTTTTAAAAAAATGATGGCCAAAACACAAATGCCAACACCACCCGAGAGCGATGCAAATACTATGAGCATGCGTTATAAGCAAAATATTTGTATAGCGCCAAACGACGGGGGAAATGTGGCGATACGTATTCCTCTCGGCTGCCATTGCATATGGCTGCTCATTAGCATAATTCGCGCGGCTCGTCGCACTACAAATTATGGCGGAAAATCTCAGCAATGGCGGCCCAGCGCAACGTCACGCATCGTCAAAATGACGTTTACGAAGCAGCCCTTCCTGTGACGATCCTCACGGGAGATTCCTTCAGCCAATCAGCAAGCTGGCATGACGGCTATCTTGGATCGCAGCCACATATTCGCGAGATTGCTGATGCATTGCACTGGCTTCTGTACGCTACCGCTCACTTTCTTTTGGAAGCGCTAACGTCGCAATATAGCCGCCAAGGACAAAAAAAATGTATTAGTCGATAAAATTTGCAGCTCCACGTCACGTTTCGTCATCCTGATGAAAACGCAAAATTGCATTTCGCCAAACATCCGTTTCCCGGCACAAGTTGGAAGGCACGTGAGCTCTCCGCAGCCAATTATAGAGTAAACATGACGGATAATCGGGGCCGTGCAACCGCCATGCGTGTAGAGAATAGCGCCCCAGTATAAATTCTGAACGACGTCAGCAAGGGTGGTTATGGGAGCAGCGATTGAACCGCGACTATGTTTGGAGGGAACAAACATTGGGAAAGAAAAAAGCGTTTTTTTTTTTATTTCAAGCGAGACACTTAGGTTCATTCAACGAAAGTAAAATTCCTGGTGAATTATACACATTCGTGGTGAGTTAGGAAAATACAAGTTATTTCATATTATTATTAATAATTAATACATTTCTTGTCAGCGCCCATCGTTACAGGCGGCGTTGACGCCGCTATCACTCGCAATGCAATGCACCTCTTGAAGGGTGCAGAAAGGTGCGCTCGTAAAACTCCCCTGTTGAAATACGCCCCCCTCACGCGTTCTGCTTTTTTGCCTGTCGAAGTTTGTCCGAATTTGGTGACGCGGGTAGATACATCGCTTCATAACCTGTTCAATCAAAAGTAGCCAGTTCCAAAACCAGATAATAGTGTAGTTGTTTTCGCGCCACTGCGCTGGCGGGCGGGCGGGACAACCGACGACAGGATCACCACTCTCCACCTAAAGGTTTCGTCGGCCTCCAAACAAAGTATGTTCTGTGCAGCTGCGCGATTTTCACAACCGCTGGGCTGGCCTTTTGCTGCATCGCATTCCGCGCGGAAAGCTCGAAACGCCCATCAAGTCGAATGGTGGGGCATTTGAATATATAGATCTAAATACAGGCCAGCAAAACTAATTTCGCGCCTCCGAAAACAAAGTGACGTCACTTCTATTTTTAACGGATATGGCATCACATTATTTTTTCTTCTGCCGGAAGGTTCCCTCTACATACAGATGGCGCTAAGCTCCATGAACCGCCGATGAACCGCCATGTTTTGAACGTATGGGCCAAGGTAAATATACCTGGTAGCGAAGCTTCCATTGAAGCCCATAAGCCCGGCGCAGTCGCACGAAAACAACTGCACAATTATCTGCCTGTCGCAACTCACTACGTTTGAATGAACAGATTAAGAAGCGATGAAGGTACCCGCGTCAACAAATTCAGCCAAACTTCGACAAGCAAGAAAGCACAAACTGTGAGGGGGGCGTTCTTCAACAGGTGAACTTTACTAGTGCGCCGTTCTGCGCATTTCAAGACGTGCATTGCATTGCGAGTGATAGTGGCGTCAACGCCCCCTGTAACAATGGGCACCGTAAATAAATGCATTTAATATTAATAATGAAATTGAATAAACTTCTATTTTCCTAACTCGTCACGAATATGTAAAATTAACCAGGAATTTTATTTTCGTTGAATGAATCTAACTTTGTCTCGCTTCACTTAAGAAAACGCGTTTTTCTTTCCCGATGTTTCTTCCCTCCAAACATAGTCGCGCTTCAATCGCTGCTCCAATAACCCCCCTTGCTGATGTCGGTGACAATCTGTGCTGAACCGCTTTTCGCCCGAAGCTGCGCGACCTATTTGGATCGACCTTGTATGGGCTCTTATGGAAGCTTAGCTACCAGGTATATTATTCACCTTGTGTATGCGTCATGCGTCAGAGACGCCAACGACGCGAGCGAGGCCGGCGGCGCATGTGAACTTCACTTGTTTGGTGACCCGTCTCTTTGGATGTAGCCTGTGTGTTGGCCTCCCGGCGTATTCCTTCGTTCCTTCTACTCTTCAACACGGCTCCACTGGATTGTTGCACTACGACTAGGTGAGAAATTTTGGCAGTCTGCGACGCATTACCAGCCACTTAGGCTTTTACTGCACGGAAACAAGACTTGTGACGCACTTAGTGAAATAATTTTCTTTTTTTGGAAATGCAGCTTATCCAGCGTATTTTCACCTACATGCTACACTGCAGGGAATCGGACGCACAGTGAGTGATAAACAGCTCGGCCATCCTGGCATTGTTTGAGTTGACGACTCCTACTGCAAGATGTTACTGACGCTTTTAATGAGCCCCAACATTAGTGCAGCTTGTTTCGGTAGTTTTTGGACACCCAATGCTCACCGCTGTCTGCTTTGTGACGAGGTTAGCGAAAAACAGCTCGGCTGAGTGACGAGGTTTCGCGTGTACTGAAGTTACTGGGACAAGTTTTGCCGCTTGCTTCGACCCCCAACATTATTGTAAATAATTTCTTCACTTTTTCGGCCCCTTTTGAAATGAGCACTGAACTCACAATACAGAATATGATATCCGTGCACAAAATAAAATCGTCATTATGAAAGGTGATCGTAAAATTGCAAGTGTATGCTTTGGATCAGCAGTCATCCCGGCATTGTGCACTGTAACCAGTTTTTGACGATTTATTTAGCCCCGCAACATATACCTTCTTGCAGCACTCACGCGGCTTGTCAAAAGTGCAACGAGCGGTTGCCAAGATCGATAACGCGGTAGTGTGTTGCATCGGCTAAACCCGCAGAAGATAACGCCAAGGGGGGAAAGAACCAAGAACTTGAACATTCTCTCTTTTGAACGGCTGAAAACAGGATTTGCACCCGCTTATTTGTCTTGAGTGCGAGTAGAATTTAATCTGCGAGCGACTAGCATGTCCGGCTGAGAGCCTGTGTTGTGGTCACCTCTTTGTATGTAGCGTACCATCGCATTGGCTGAGGCCAAGCTGTTGGAAATGCGCAGTTGCTAGTGTATTTGTGCTCTTACAATGCAGGAAATAATTCCTGGGAATGGGGGAATGCTTGCAAATCAGATGATTTCTTCCTATCTTATAGTAATATTGGTGATGAATCGGGCATTTTCTATGCCTTGTACGCAAAGGCGAATTGATTTTGTTTGTGATGCCGTCCGTTCACCTCTTTCGCGCATTTCGTTTCTGCGCATTGTATTCCTGTAAGGTCCAAATACCAAAATTACACGTGCGGGTAATTTATTTTTTCAGCTCCTGCCGTCCGGTGGAGCTTCGTACGAGAACTACTGCTGCTTGCCTAGTGCCACAACGCTGCATAAATGCACAAAGTGCCTGGAACGAGCATTTATATAAAGCCAAATAAACATTTACTCATTTACAAGGCATCTTGCCTCTAACTCAAGAAACTGCACCAGGCACAGATTCGATATGGGCTTGTAAAGAGCGTTCGCAATCATTTTTAAAAATAATAAAGTGATTGGGCACTAAGACCGCGTGCGGTTGAGCACCAGAAGGAAAAAAAGTGCCGCGCTGATCTGTGCAGCCGGTGTAATGGGTGCTAGCTGGCGCTGAAAACGCGTGATCCTAAATCAGAAACCGGAAGTGTGGCTAAAGTGTCAATCCCATCCGTTTGCTGCACTACAGTCAATTCGCCCTCCGGGCTTTATTGCAGCGGCCGCTCTTGTGGAATGTGTTTATCTATGGCATCACGCTTTCCCTCGCACGTTCAGCATACGGCTTACGATGTCAAAACCCTTGGACTTTATATGGAACATCGCAGCGACAATGATAGCAGAAATGCTCCTCGAGTGCCGGTATCATTGCTATCGCGATTATATAGGAATTTCACTCGTAACTTTTGCGCTACCCGCATTCATGACATGAAACGCCGCTATAATTTGAAAGCGAAAGCTTTACCACGCCAACCAGCCATCCATTTCGGCTCGTTGCGTCGTATGCCGTATGCAGATAGTGATCTAAAGAAGGGAAAAGCTTGATTCTGCAACCCGTGAGGGAGCACGGCGAGGCGTCGCGTATGCAGGCAGCCGTAAGTCTTATGCCATTGGCCATCGAACGACCTTGAGCCGCCATCGCCTAGCAACGCGGCAGCCGCGCTCCAGCAGATGGCGCCGCCATCAACGCCGCTGCCGTCGCCGCTCGATCCACCAGATGTGCTCCGCTGGGGTAGGAGAGGAGGCGTCACCTCACTAGGTTATATATATATATATATATATATATATATATATATATATATATATAGATAGATAGAGTCATATCATAAGAAGCCAACAAAAGGTTCCCACCGAAATGGGAAGGTTGTGGGTTCGGTTCCCACCTGCGGCAAGATGTTCTTTCATCCACTTTAATTTCCAATAATTTATCGTTTCTTTATTTCATTTATTAAGCACCAGTAATTTCCCCTATGTTGTCCTTGTGTGTCAGTGTTTGTTGGCTTATGATATGACTAACGAAAATCGGGCCCCTCGGTTAACCCTCTTTCTTATCGGTTACATGTATATGCTCTTCGCCTCAGTGTATTTAGTCGTTATGGAGAGCGCGAAAGATGCGCAACAACGTCAGAACGAAGCGAGGAAGAGACAACGCACTCGAGAGACGCCAGAACAATGCGCCGCACAACTCGAGAAGCGTCGTAATGCAGATGCAGCTAGAAGTGCCACGTCCCGTAACACTTCCACTGCGGAAGAGACCGCGTTGAGTTCTCAAGAGCGTAGGAACGAGGTGTCTTGTAGACGACGTGCTGAGGAAACGCAGGAAGAACGTCCAAGAAGACTCCAGACGCTGCGGCTGCCCGATGCAGTTAAGCGAGCTCGATTGCACTCTGCGGCAGCCCAAGAACCCTCAGGGTCAGAGCGTCGGAATGAGACGCTGCATGGTGGTGGTACAAACTTTATTTAGTGAAGGCCAAAACAAAAGGAAATTAAGATGCCGCCGGTCCGTGGGTGGCCTTCAGGCTGCCGGTCGTGGCCACCAGATCATGTCTGGCGGCGACTTCCGCTGCCCAGATCGTTAGCCGTAGCTGGACATCCGGCTCCGAACTGGCCAAAGCAGCCTCCCACAGCTGCGGACTAGATACATGCCAAGAGGCAGGGGGTGAGTGTTTAAGGCACGAATACAGAATATGAGCATAGTCTGCTCGTGGGTGACTGCAGAGCGTGCATTCAAGTGAGAAGGCACCGGGGTGAATAAGGCCAAGTCGGGCAGGAGAGAGGAAAGTGGGGGCCTGTAAATGGCGCCACGTGCTCTGTTGGAGCTTAGACAGGGATTTGTGAGGGGGAAGGAGGGATAGGCGAGAGTTGCGGTAATGAAGGGTGATGTCATGGAAGGTGAGGAGGGAGTCACGGGTGTCCATCCCGGAGTGGAGGGGGCCAGCTCGGCCTGTTATCTCACGAGTGATGGAATTTGCCGCCTCGTTGCCAGGGTACCACGCGTGAGCCGGAGCCCAGAGGAGTTGGATACGACGAGAAGGAGGAGGGGAGTGCTCAACGATGCTGAGCGCTGAAGAGGAGATGCGACCCTTCGCAAAGTTGTGGACTGCAGCTTTGGAGTCGCTGGGTATGAAACGGGCTGGGGTAGTGGCAATGGCGAGCGCAATAGCTGCTTCCTCTGCGACAGTGGAGGTGGGGGCAGGTATAGTGACAACGGTCAGGGGAGAAAGTATATGGGAAATGGTGGCAAGGGCGTAGGCGGGGTGGGAATTGTATGGCGCCGCATCGACATACACAGCGTTAGACTGTGTGCCGTGTTGGCGCCAGAGGGTAGAGGCACGGGCAGAGCGGCGGGCGGCATGATGCTCAGGGTGCATGTTCTTGGGAAGAGGGTTGACAGTGAGCATGGAAGATACAGAGGAGGGTAAGGGGTGGGTTACACAGACAAGGGAAACAGGGGTCAAGCGGAGGGAGGAGAGAAGGGCTCTACCAGATGGGGTGCGAGAAAGGCGGTCGAGTTGTGCCGTGCGATGGGCGTCCACAAGCTCTGAAAGAGTATTGTGAACGCCCATTGCCAGCAGACGAGATGTGGGGGTGTAGGTGGGGAGCGCAAGGGCAGACTTGTAGGCTTGGCGCATGAGGCAGTTCACCTTGTCTTCCTCGGCGCGAGAGAGAAAGAGATAGGGGAGGGAGTAGACAAAGCGGCTGAGAACGAAGGCCTGGACAAGACGACGGAGGTCGTGCTCACGCATGCCGTGGTGCCGGTTAGCGACACGTCGAATAAGTCTGACGGTCTGGTGGACGGTGGTAGTTAGGCGGGAAAGGACGGCAGTGTGTTTGCCGTTAGGACGCTGCATCAGAGCGTCGGAATGAGACGAGTGTCTTGTCGTGTCTGTACAATAGAGCTAAACCAAACGCTTAACCACAAGCTAACACCACAAGCATACCCGTGCAGCTCTTGCTTTAGCAATTCAACTAGGGTTAACGTAAAGCTAAACTGCAGGCAATTTTTTTAAAGCGAGAGCCCTTCTAGACTCATGGTGAAGTTTGTGTCAGCAGACCTGACCACCGGTGTGTCCGCCACTGCGTCATCACGCCATATGAAGACAGATTAAAGCATGAAAAATGATTCATAGTGACAGTTAATGAATGATGACGTTATAATAGAGATTGGTAGAGGGTAATACTGATACTGTAATGACTAATAACGACTACTAATGACTCTTAATGAATACAACTGACTCCGAAATGACTAATATGTATAACTACGGCTTGTAATTAGTACAATTGATTAGAAATGTCTAGTAATTAGTAGTAATGACTTAAATGACCACAAATTACTTGTAATGACTACGAAATGACTAGTATGTCTAACGACAGCTTGTAATGACCACAACTGATTACAAATGACTGAGAATGCTTACTAGTGAGCAGTAATGACTAATAATGAATGAAATGACTTGTAATGACTAGAAAAGATAGTGAAGTTACCGATATCTCTAACGACAACTTGTAACGACCACAATTCATTAGGAATGACTTAACATGCTTAGTAATAACCATTAATGACTAATTATGACTCAAATGACTTGTAACGACTGTCTTTGACTAGGAAATGACAAATATGTCTAATGACAAATTAAACTACTGCAATTCATTAAAAATTACTAAGAATGCTTAGTATTGACTAATAATGACTGAAACAACTTGTAGTTACTAGTAATGACTACAAAATGGTCAATATGTGTAACGACAACTTGTAATAACTACAACTCATTAGAAATGACTGAAGATGCTTAGTAATGACCAATAATGACTAAGAATGACAAATGAATTGTAATGACTACTAAGGACTGTTGTATGACCAACATGTCTAACCACGGCTCGTAATGACCAAATAATTACAAATTACTCAAATGCTTATTATTTACCAGTAATGAGTAATAATGACTGAAATTACTTGTAATGACCAGCAATGACTAGGAAGTGACAAATGTCTAACGACGAATTGTAACGACTACAATTGATTACAAATGACTAAACATTCTTAGTGATGACTAATAATGACTGAACTGACTTGTAATTACTGCTAATGACTACGAAATGACGAATATGTCAAACAACTTGTAATGACTGCCCTTCATTACAAATGAATAAGGTTGCTTATTAATGACCAGAAATGACTAACAATGACTGAAGTGACTTGTAATGACTACTAATGACTATGGAATGACCAACATGTCTAACGAAGGCTTGTAATGACTACAATTACAAGTGACTAAAAATGCTTGCTACTTAGCAGTAATGACTAAAAGAAAGAAGAGAAAGAGAAGAGGCAAAGACAAAGAGATGAATGATAAGAGGAGGAAGGGTTGGCTTTCGCGATACACCTCATAAGCGAAATCTTCAGCAGAGACCCTATAATTTTTATGTGTGCCCTAAGAGCAGCAACAAAATTAATGTTCCTGTTAGGATACGGTAAGGCGCAGTTTTTATAGCCAAAGGAACATTGTGAACAAGATTAAGTCGACGAGTAGTTGCTTGTGTGATCACTGCAATGTAAGTGTACCAATAGTGAAGCTTTGTAATAACTTTAAGCAAATGGACTGCGCATACATTCAAGTTTTTGTGCTTTATTCACAGACTGCAGTGGTGAAGAAAAGAGGCAACTATCAAGATGCTGCTGCTTGTTGTCATGCTATTTATATATGAGGTTTTACTTGTTACGGGATGTAAGTGTTGTGTTCTTCGAGAAAGTAGCCGTTAAGGCGTTCCTAAAATTTTCCTCGCATGAAGCGCTGAAGAGCTGCCCATAGTTGCTAAATTGACCTTGCGTCACACACACCCGCCTAATGCAATTGCTTAGAAGGTGATAAAAACAAAGATGCATGAATAAATAAACATACATAAGTAAGTATTTCTGGAAGACACGAAGTTTGAATAGAAAGCAAACATTCTGAGAAAGGCAACTTGCTGTGCTAAGAACAATAATAGTATTTCTTGAAATTAATAGTATTCGCGCCTCTCCTCAAGAACGAGAGACAATCAAATCAGTGTTAGTGGCGGTAGATTGCATTGTTACTACATTGGAATATTTACAATTATACGTATGTACATTGCATGACAATGTTTTCTAATTATATTGATTTATTGAAAAACGCATCATACACTAATGTATGTCTGCCAAAGCAATCTGATAAGATTTAGTGGCAATACACGGTAGATGATCAAGTTCGGTGTATACATGTCATATGCATTAATTGTGCTGGCACTAAAAATCTGCAATTTACAGAATAATTGCACAGAGTCAATAGGACTGATGTGCAGAATTTTTCTACAATCGCTTATCAAATTTTATGCGCCATCGTAAGTGGCTACGTGAACTGGCGGACGTCGAGGTGTAGTGTGAATCCACGAAGGAAGCAGAAGAGGAGGGCATCTGCAAGTGGAGAAGAGAATGAGGTGCAGGGATAATTACTAAGGAACGTGGCGCGCGCCAACGAACACCACCTAGAGGAATGTGTCGGTGGCGTTGAGCGAAGCGGGTGAGGAGAAAATAGGCGAACCATCGCAGAGTAGGAGGGTGGGCGAAGTGCGCTAAAATGACCTCCTCTGGTAGTTGCTAAGGGTTGTTGGTGCGATATGGAGGTACCGGGTTCGTCATGTGAAGTTGCCGAGAGCCATGCTAGAAGGACAGAGCAGCAATGCAAGCGGCGGCAGGCAAACCGCGAGTCGATCGGCTCCGAAGTCGTCTCTAACCTTTGCGCATGAGCTGAACAGTACTGGTTTAAGGAAACGTGCCAGCCGCAGGAAAGGAAGCGACCTTCGTGTTGTCTATCGCATCAATGCAAACGAAGTAGCGAGAACACGGCACGCAGAAAGGTATTAGCCGTCTGCACATCACTTTCTAGATAAGGCGCGTACCACTGCGAAAGCTACTTGCTTGCTACCAGAGTACATATAGGCGCATCCAATTCACGCTGCCTTCCCGCTTTCCACCCATGAGCGTGATTCGAGCGTAAGTTCGAGACACCATTGTCTGTTCACCCTCGCGCGCTTTCACTTGAGCATTCAGCATACGGCTCGCCGCGATGACCTTACCGCCCTTCGACTTTACACGGAACATCGCGGCGACTGCGAGAACAGAAACGCACCTGGAGTTTCCATATCATTGTCATCGCTACTATATTGCAATCGTACCTATAACTCTGCGCGTAACGGGCGTTGAGGAAGTGAAATACCCCTGTAATTTTTACGCGCATCAATTCCTTAGATAATCTAAGGTAAGTCGATAAGCACCATAGGGGCGTATGGCATTACCGATTGGGCATTCTCTGTCTTGCTGTAAAGCGGTGCCATACGAAGCATGATCTGTAACAAAGCAGACAAATCTTATACTGGGGGCAACATTGCTAGACCAGAAATATCTTAGCACAGCGGCTTGTCTCATCAGTTGCGATCACATGCAAAAATCACATGTGCTGCAATGCTAGCTGGAGAGGGTCGGGTGGGTCCCTATTGCGGGACTCTGTAGGACAGGTCTGCCGCCGGCGCCGGCTTCAAGAGGCTCCATATATTCTAGAGAGCGGAGCTGGACAAAGCCTTCTCCCACCCATCCCGCGTCGTCTGCGTAGTTTGTGCGATGCTGCTACTACCTTGGCAGGAGCTAAATATGTGATAAAGGTCAGCCCGGCCACTACAGAATTTACCTGTCACGTGAAATTGTTCCGGATCTATTTTGGCTGCAGCATGGCCGCGCTGCCGTACGACGTTGTTTGGAGCCTGCGCAGAGGACCGTCATCTGCTTTAGTAAACCCGTTTGCGGGCGAAATGAGATTTCGTCACCGCAGGCAATATAGTTGCAGTAACTATGTTTATGCTGTAATTGTTGCTGGTAACTAAATGCCGCGGTCTGAGGTTTCCGCAGACAGAGCCCGGGGATGGAATTATCTGGCCGAATTTCCTGCTATCTCCTGATGGCCCGGCACCCAGATGAGCTGTTTTTTCATGGCTCATGTTCGTGCCTGTCATAGAATGGCGTGAGCTGCAGGGGAAATTAATCCTGTCGTGTAGTTACTGTATGCTACCTTAGAGTCGTAATCATATAGCCTGCAGCAGAGTGCGTTGCTATGAGGGCGATGGTGGTTTGTTCGAGAATCGATGCATCCGAGGAGCTTACTGATAAACCGTCAACTGCCCAATTTTGGTGGACGACTGCTACTGTGCCCATCCCTCTGACTGGGCACACAACGTCTACGAAGTAAGCTCCCGATGCGCTACGGTAGCGTTCATTCAGGGCTTTAGCTCGCGCTGCTCTGCTTCCTGTGTGGTATTATGGGTACAGGTTGCGCGGTAAAGGCAATGTCAGAAAGCAGCCCCGCCACCCGCGGGCTATGCCTCGCCTGTCTGACTCTGTAGGAGAAAGAGAAATGTGGAGATCAATCAGGACCTTCATCCGCGCTTTGCTAGTGGTCATGCGCATCATTTGGTTCGTGTGGTGAACCTCGATGACCGCCGTACTCGTGCTGCGTGTACCTAATTTGAGAAGCCGGAATGTGTAGGTTTGAGGTGGCAGCCACAGAATTGCTTCTGAAACAACAGGGCAAGGCACTGAAATTGACTCATTGAAGCACAGACGAAGCAGTGCCCTGAAAAATAATTCGGCAGAAACACTTTAGACTGCCTACATGCGTGCATGCGAGTGCATCAGAGTCTCTTTCGTGAAATGTTTTCGACCAATGTTTTCTACATGCAATAAAGTTCTTTCTGTTGACTCAGTGTGTGCGTTTGCGTACATAGCACCACAGACTGGATCATTTTATATAATCATGACCTGGCGTCGAAAGTCCATTGAAGTAGACATCGCACCGATGAAATCCAAAAAGCAAGAGACGCACAGGAGGCAGCGCGCTCATTTTATGCACTCAAGACGTGGCACCGCATCCTCCCCATAGGCAGTGGTTGTCGGGGACATTCAAGTGACCTTGAGTGATCTTTTACTCCCGATTTATAGAACACCTCATACATACGCGAGTTAATTCCCCAAAAAAAAGTTACAAAACGTATTGCTTCCAAGTTCTAAAAATATGCTTGTAAGAAACATTTTGCCTGTCCCGTTTTCAAATTCAACGAGTTTCCGTTGAAACTGGTGAAATCTGCAAATACATTTTGTTCCGTGCATTTTCTGTTCATAAGCAGTTACGCCTGCTCGTTTTGCAGCGACGGAACAATGTGTCCATTATATTTAATGTTTTTCTTGTGTTATCTTCATTCAGCCTGTCCAGAAAATGAAGAACCAGCTTTTTGCTATGGTGGTGCCTTACTACGGCAAAGCTATTGCCCCGGAGTTAATAAACAAGACAAGTGGATTTGTAAAAAGACAAGCTATGGAAGGTGTGCATGCAAAGGTGGTCTACACAGATCAATGCACGACCAATGCGTAGCTAAGACACAATGCGGTAAGGAAACATACCAAGGGGTTTGGATGAAAATTTGCAACAAGTGGAAAATATTTAAAAGGCGCTATAATATTCACTTGTATTGATAAAAAACTTGAGTTAACGTCATATGCCGGTCACATGCGGCAATGCGTACAACATGATAAACAATATTCCACCTGGTTAAAGCTCCTTTCACAAAGCCATCACCTTGCGAAAGACGCGTCAGTGACCTATATAACTTTCGACATGTATTAATTGGCTGGAGTAGAAATATATGAGTAAGAATATTCATTCCTCCCATTTGATAAATTATGCCTGTTTGGAAGGAGTTGAAATATTATAAGTACCATTGCTAACATCCTCGATTTCTCAGATTCTTTCTCAAAAGTGCATTTTGGTTCTCATTTTTCGCAAGACGCTTCGTGTTGCTGTTTATTTGCTTTATCTGAACTTGTTCACAAAACGATAGAAAACCTGGCATAGACCTTGCAGCAATCCGCTTCTCTTAAGGTTAATTGTTTTTATTACAGTGTCTTTTTCTTTTGAATTCTGAGAAGCGAGGATTACACAGTTACCCAGCGTTATGAAGGGGTCCGACAGATGGAGTATCACACTGTAGCATAAAAGGTACAAACCGGTATAAGGTGCCTGAGAAAGGCTGGTCTACGTTTCGATGGGTGCACCTATCTTTGTCAAATGTGGCGTTGTCATTCTCGGCAGGTTTATTTTAACAGCTTACTAGGGTGAACTCATGTACGATTGTTGTCGGTGGCGGCTGGCTCTAAAGGAACACTCCGGAATGAAAATGAGTGCTGTTGTTTAACGCTTCGAGGCATAGTTTCTAAGACAAGGGGACAAGAGCACGAAAATGGGAAGGTGGCAGGAGAAGAAGAAAGAGTGAGAGCGCAGCAGGGAGAGGTTATTGAAGGACGGAGAGGATGGGAAACCTTCAGAGGACTAAGCTAAAACCGTAGGTCTCGTAGATGGTGTGCTTTTAGAACAGCCCGTCCGTGCGGTAGTAACAAAAGGACATGAGTTGAACGAATGACCTGAGAGCTCAGCAGAAAGGTCGCGGCGAATTTTTTATGGTATTAGGTTACCGACATGGAGACTAGGGAAAAACAATGTGCCGGTTGGAAGTGAGCTGATTGGTCTTTCAAGGGACGACAACCTCAGTAGTTCGCCGTGGGTACGTCAGCTCGGTATACAGAAGTGGCATGAACGTGTGTGGTGGAGGCGCCGTAAAAAGCACTGACGTTTGGACTTTTGCAACGCGTTGGTGGAGGCTCAAAAAATCATTGAAGATAAGAAATAAGAAAATCGGAGGGAAACTGCAAAAGAAGCAGTCGGGGGCCGTTGTACAGGGGATCAGGTTTATATATGCGTACAAGCGTGAAGGAAAATAATAAGTCAAAGGGGATGGACAGGGAGGAGTGCAAATGGACGAATGGGTAAGCTTAGGCACGGAGATTAGCTGGTGGCATAACATGTTCTGGCACCTTTGCTAATGATATAATTATGTAACGTTGAAATTAGAGCCTTTAGAGATTTTAAGTGATGACGTGACAAATATATGGCTGACGAGTATAAATATTAGAAATTTTGTATGAGGTACGATTCCGTATATGTCCTCTCGTTTGGGGAATGAAGATTTGTTTTTGGTATAGAGGGCCTTGCGTCATCAAATATATAGGCGTGTTCATCAATGTGACTGGATACTGCTTTAGGTAATTTCTCTTTTGTATCTGCCTGACGGCCATTGAGTCTTGAATGAATTTGCTCTCCTGTTTCACCTATGTATGGATTGTTACAAATGCCACGCTCTAAACACTAGAATACGTTGCTTGGCCTGTAGTTGACTAGAAGTTATCATGAGAAGGTAATCTCACGCCGCCGTAATTTTTACGGTAGGAGTGAATTGTCTATGTTTGCATGTGGCGGCCACTGGGACCAAATGTTCTTTTCGTGCTTGCCCTTATTTTGGAATGTACAAGAACGTCATCAAAGTTAGTGTTGGGTCTGCCGGCGTCTCTTGGCAGATGGGGAAAACCTAAGTTTCTGGTTGCTTGTCAGAATTGGATAATACTTATTCAGGACATTGTTCATGTTTGGGAGTGCGTTTGAGAAGTTAGAAGCAAGACGAGGCGTCATTGTGTTCTTAGGAGGGCCTTTGATAACACCGGCTCGCACAAGTTTGGTTGTCTCCGTGTAGGCTTTTTCAAGGCCAGTGTTGAGGTGGTTCCTGTTGGATAGAGATTCTTTATGGTGATCGAGTCTATCTATGTAATTTTTGTTTTCAACACAAATACCAGGTAGTCGTGTGGCTTGACCGTTATATATGCCTTGTTTGTAATGCTTGAGACTTCTTACTGGAATGTCGAGCGAAGTCCGACATCTGGTCGTCATCAACAATTGCTACCTAATTCTCACCAGCAAACATGAACTTAAAAAAAACTTTGGAGGACGCTAAAGCTTCGCCTTTAAGATTGCCACGCGGTAACATTCAAAGATCGCTGACTGCTTCTAACGCTTTGTGGCAACTGGACCTTATGAAACCGTAATGTTTACTGGAAAACGCTGGCGGCAAAGGCTATGCAGGAAGGCGAACTTTCTGGTAGAAAAGCTGCCTTTTGCGTGGGACGCGAGGCTGTGGAAGCAAGCACCATCTAGAGGTGTTGAAAGGAACCGGGCGCGCCACTTTATGGCCTTTGAGATTTGTGTGCGCAAATCTGGAAAGCCATGTCCACTGTAGGAATGGTAGAAACGCTGGAAAAGGGTTTGTGTTCTTTTAGTTTTCGCGTAACAGATTTATCATTTCTCGAATATTCAAATCACAGTCCGACGCCCTCATGTCTGTAGGTTCCTTCGATTACACTACGATCAACCTTAATGACATGTTCACGGTTCCCATTAATGAATGCTCCTTCCTGGGTGTTATTCCTGATGTCCATTTGAAGTAGAACCACATTGCGCCCATACGAAGAAAACTAGCTTACGGCGTTATAATTTCACTCAGACCACGCCCCTATTTCAGCACTCCAACCTTAATTACACTATGCTATACCTGTATTCACAATCACAAACTATTGTATCACGAGGTGCGGCAATACTTAGCCAACCGATTTGTCGCCAGTAGAACACATGTAAATCCAAGCCATTACTATACTAACGTTGAATCCTCATCGCAGCAGGGCCTCTACGTTGCTTTATAGTTCTGACATATTCTCAGTTTGCAGTTTATTTAAATGTCGCCATGCCATTATCCTGTTCAAGTCATTAAATCATCATATACAATCAGGTGTATTTTCGACTGTTGGTCTTTTTACCGCTTATTCCACTAAATTTGCGTCAGACGGAATTATTCTAGCCCCGCTAGTTCGGACTAATTATGTCCGACCATCAGCAGACTTTCCTGTTTTATCTGTTCGAAGTGCCGTAACAACCTATCTCAAACACTGTTCATCGTTTGGTGAGTCTAAGAAATTATTGTTTTCAAATTTGCTGAAATATCAGGTTTATATAAATTTTCCTCAAATAATTTTCATTGTTTACAGTTTTCGTGTCATATCTTTATAATTATCTGCATTTATTTTCCTGTCTAATGCAAGCACGTTTACTGCCGGTATAATGCTTTTTCAGTTTACCCACTATTCTTGTTTGCAGACTAAACTCCAGCTCCACCTGCAGCCTAGTGCTGTATATTTATTTGGGCGCATTTTTTTGCTACTAAGTTAATAAACATGAGTCTGATTCTAATGAGAGAAAGTGAGAGGTTGTTAAACCAACCGGGTGGTTTTTTTAAACTACATCGATTTTCTTTAAAAAGTATTTGCGTGGATACGTTTATTGGCAATACGGACCTACTCTGCCAATAATGACGTGAGTTTCAGTAGAAAATATTGCTACGTGTAGGCGATGCGAAAGCCCTATAATGTCCCTTCCTTCAGAAGAAACATCCAGTGAGAGAGGCGTCACCAGGCGTTGATTCGAGCCGGTTGGTGAGGGCTCAAAACGAAGAACCTTGACTTTGCTAATTGCTGATCTGAAGCAATTGTGAAACAGACAAAACTGTAGCGGTGGCATCCGCATCTTCCGCTTCTTCTTGGGGCAGCGGGACAAACAATATGCATCCTAGTGCGAGCGTCCCTTCTTATTTACGATGGAGAAGATCTATTGTTGCAAGCGTAAAGCCCAGCGTGAGAGTCGTCCCATGGGACCTTAAAGCAAGAGTAGTCAACAAAGAGTGCGTTATCAAAGATGTCACAGAATGAGCGTCCATACAAGAAGGGAGAAAAATTCCAAACTGCCCTAGCAAGATCGGGACACTCGCGCTCTGTAACTGAAAAACTGCGCCCGGCGGGCGATAGTAGTCCGCTGGCACAGGCTATAGCGCAACTATGTCCACGCTCGTGTTGCGCTAAGTGCTCCTATGGCGAGGTCACTGGCATCCGTTCCAACTTTTGTTGGTGCAGACGGATCAAAGTAGGCCAGGATTGTAGGCGTGGTAAGGAGAATAGCTAGATAAGAATAAGGCGCGGCATAATCAGGACCCCAAGAAAACGGGACGTCTTTCTTCAAGAGGTCGGTAAGGCGACGGCAAGTGATCGCAAAATACTTTACTATGTGCTTGAAATAGGAGCAGTGCCATACAAAACTACGAACGTCCTTTGTAGACTTCGGGACGGGATAGTTCGTTATGGTGCGAATTTCGTCCCGATTAGCTTACCCGCTTCTTGCATCCATGAGGTCTCCAATGACGGTGATTTGGTGGCGAGCGAACTGATATATTGAAGAGTTCAACCGGAGACAGGCCAGCGAAACACGTCAAGAATCACAGAGGGACGATCAATCTGCGTGTCCATTGTCGGCGAGAAAGTGATGACGTCGTCTACAACATAGCATAGACAGGTGGACCACTTGAGCCGATTCATCAGAGTCTATCATTCGTTCGAAGGCGACAGAGGGCGAAGGGCATCACCTTGAACGTATAAAGACATTCACGGTAACAAATGCAGTCTCTTCCTGGTCCATGTTGTCTACGGCAATATCTTGCTAGCCGGACCGCAGGTCGATAGAAGAAAAATAGGTGGCACCGTAGATGTAGTCTAGACCGACATTATTAATTGTAAAGGGTCGACGTGCTTTTTTGTCCTTTTGTTCAGGTGGCGATACACACAAAAGAGCGACTTTCAGTTCTTATTTTTGACATTTACAACGGGAGAAGCCCAAGCAATACAGAAAGGCTAGATAAAGTGTTTTGCCAGCATCCTTTCTTTACTTCCTGTTGGATAACTGCTGGTTCCGCCGTGGAAACACAGTATGAACATTGTTGAATAGTATTTATAGGATGGCCTAAGAGCCGATTGTGAAAGTAAAAAAAAAATGTTGCAATAGTCTTCAAGAACGCGGCACTGGACTTAAGGTTGAGAAGGTGTAAAGTGAGAGGAAACCATCTGTAAAGTAAATGACACTGCCGTGAGATGACGTACCGGCATAGGCTGAGCTGCTTCCGGTTTCTATTGTGAACGGCTCGACCTGATCATCCTGAAGAGCTCTAAATTGAGCCAATGAGATCCCTTGTCAGATGACTTACGCGTTTAGCGGGAAATATCGAAGGGGAAGGGATATGTGCGGTTGCCAGTCATTGTCAGCTCAGTGTGTTGAATGGTAACGCCACGTTACACAAAGGGTTACGCTTCTGTAGAAGGGCCGGAATTGATGCGACTATGTAAGTGCCGTCAGGTACAGCTAGTGTTGAAAACAAGTCAACGGATGTCACAGATTTTGGCGGGAGGCGTATAAAATACATGGAACTTAAACGAATGCGAGGCGGGTCCATAGGGTCGGCAAGCAGAGATAAGTCAAGGTAAAGTGAGCCGGCTGAACTGTCCTTGAGGGCAGAGTGAGTGGCGGGATAATGCAAATCGAGAATGAGTTCGCGAGGACAATGCTCGATGATCCTGAAGAGAACGGCGGTGATTCTCTCAGCAACGGTGAGTCGTAAGAGCACACGCCAGCTGAAGAGGAGGAAGATGACGAGTTTTCCATTGATATAGGGTCGCCATGTTGGCCACCGTTGGTCTGCGTGTAAATATATCGTAAATAGCTTGTGCATAAGCTACACGTAACAACACACACAACATTTGTTACGTAACCTTTATTAGAGCCTCAGAAGCATTTGTTTAAATGACAATCTCGTAGACACTTACACGTAACCCCCCCGGATTTTTAAGCCTTCCAAGTCTCCCCTAATCTTTCAAATTCCTTGACAAACTTCAACGATAAATTTACACGATATCAAAACCAAGCGCCCCGAAAGAGCAGTGAATGCCGGACCGCTTTTACATGAGAGGGAAACGCCTAGTGACAAAAAGCGCGACGAAGATCGAAAAAGAACCTCGGCGCCAATTTCCCGAGGAGGCATTTGCATCTCGTGCAGCAGCGGCGCTCGCTCAATTTTGTTATTGCCTGGATTGAGCACTCAACACTCGTGATGATTATATCCAATTACATGCGATTTTCATTGATTATACGCTCAGTGGCAATTAAACGGTATTTGCGAGATAAATGCGTGAGCATTTATCTCGCAAGATGTAAAACCTCTTTTAGGAGTCGGATGTAGGAGTTAAGCCGCGTTCAACAAGTTCCAAAGTGTTGTTCAGGAACTCTTGGGCACACATGCATATGAGTTTCTTCTAATGTGCAATATAAACTGCCCGCCCCAGCGTTGCTATAAGAAGTAATCAACGATGTTTGTTAATTAGTCATCAGAAGACTACTTTATTTGTATGTTCACTTCACCTGTTATCTTTCTTGCATAAACCCCATGTTTCCTACTCCCATAACATTCTTGCGAAAATTGTTACAACTTTAATAAATACCCCGCAGACTAAATTACTTGTTTTGTCAGTTTCTAAATAATAAAGGCTTTGACACCTATTATCTTTTGCGCTTGGTTTGTCACGCGGCATAATGTCATAAAGGAGCTAAGTATGAGCATGCCGGCCCGTTTCGTGGATATACTGTTCAGAGATCAACGTCCAACGTTCCTTGTATTGATGAAGTTTCCCACTAGCCAGGACCAATACTGTCAGGTTACCGTGGAATCTGGGAAGAGTCCAATGCCAGCTGAGCTGGCATACTCTACAAAATGAGGTATACCACTTATATAAGAATAATCAATGTAAAGACTTGAAAAGAAAAAGAGGTGGAGAATAAAGAAATAGCTCCTAATTCAAGAGCATTTAAAAAAAAACCTTTGATAAAGAACCACAGGGTGTTAGGAAGGCCGGCCTTTATGCCCGCAGAAAACCAGCAATACCTGATTGTGTGCCCTTCTGTTATTATGAAAGAATTGTGCTGTTTTCAGGACGAAGTTATGACTAAATGGTTTCAATGATTTATTGCGAAAGCCAAAATGGCCTGTTCTTAAGCAAGTCCTGTGCTCAGTCCAATAACCTATTCGGTTTCAACAGCAGGACTGCCGGGAAAAGCGGACAATGATGCTGGAAAAGGGCGTGAACCAAAGCCGGAAGAATATGAAATACCTGAGCAACTACAGGGATCCCCAGAAGATGCTCGCAAGGTTCTCAAGGTAAAATAATTAATCTCACAATAGGCGCTGTACAAGCTGTAACGGCAACCTTTCGTCATTTATGAACAGCCTAGACATGAAAATGGGTGAGCTACTGGCGCACTTGATCCCCTCCTGAAAGAAGAAACCACAAGTGATAAGAGAACACATGGCTCTATAATCGTTTTTTTTTTTTCAGATATTTATTTAAAACAAGAACGACCCATTGCATAGATGCTTTTGTTCACGGCTCTACCCTTGAGATCGCGGCCACACTGGTGGGAGAGCAGCGGTGGCAGACCGCTCGGGAGAAGCTTACGTGGGCTTTTGCCTTCATTATTTAGAAACACCACAAAAGCTGTGCTTTGGGCATTGAGTAACAGATACCTGAACAATAAGGAGTATATGAGTAACAAAAGCTAAAGTAAAGAAATCACATTATCAGCAACGTGTTAAAAGCGAAAAAAGAACCACGGACTATACGAGCAGACGTAAATATATTTCGCGAAAAAAGTAATGACTACAAAAATGAAAAACCTAACACACAATGCGCTATATGTGGAAAGTGCGCACAGATGGTAGCGGTACGTTTTACGCTCTGTTACAGAAGCAATTATTAGGAATACTATTACACTGAGCTATGACATGGGCCCGAGCACATAAATTCAAGGCAGGCGTCTTGCCTAAAACGCGCTAGAAGCTAAGATGACTGCGCGATCAAGGTGGGGGTGCGTTCAGGGCGCTCAAGGGGTAACGATCATAGTATATTTGTATAAATCGAATGTTTATTTTTTGTCTTAAGGGCAATGTTGCAGTAAAAATATATTTAGTTTATCTTTATTGACGTATAGTGCCCTCTCGTTTGGAGAAATTGCAGGAGTGCATAGAAAGGTTCTTACATACGCAATAAACTACACTTAACATAGCATACAATAGCACACATGCAAAAAAATAAAGCCGCAGAAGGTTAGAAGCAACAGAAGGGCATGTTACATATACCCGTAGGTCATAACAAAACAGAATCGCGTGCATAAGAGCAAATGTTGAAAGGTACCGACATCCAAATAAATAAATAGTTTACACAAGTTGGTCTTAAAAATTCATGAGATATGCGATGAGGGATTTAATTATTATATTTTGTGGGAGCTAATAGCGGAAGTGATTGGTGACAACCCTTGGAAAGTTCGACTGTTGATCGGAAAAATGAAAACCTAAAACGGTTCAATCCTGGTTGCACTGGAACAAGGTTAAGGTGAGAAGCCACGCACACAAGAACCTTTCTTTAAATTAGAAGCCAGGATTTAAGTAACTTAGTGTATTTAGCTGACCCAACGATCTAAAGTAAAAAAAAAAATTCGTCCTATTTTTGGCAGGTAATTCCTGTCACAAATTTTCTTAATATATCAGCCGCACCAGCAATGTATTGTTGATTGCTAAATTTTATTGAATAATATACTAGTGAATGGAATAACGCTTTTGGCCTTCTTAAGATGAACGTAGGAACTATGAAATGAACTAGCATTACTGTAGTGTGCCAAATATAAGGGAAGTAATGTGTGAAAACTAAGCAGATTGAAAGAAATTGCCCATTCGGACCTAATTTTTCTGCAAAATGAACTGTTTCTTCAAAAATATTGCAGCAATTTCTCTTGTCCGAGTTTGTAGCACAACCTCTAAGTGCAGAATGACAGTGGAAAATTTCATTTCCACATATTCGGTCAAAAAACCTTTTCAATGTTTGCGTATAAGGTGGCTCAAAATCTTTTCTTGAGAAAAACGTGCAGATATGCTGTTAACCATGCCAAATATGTCAAAAAACAACACAGAGAGGCTGCTTTATAGAACTTAAAAGAATAACAAATGCATAACTAAGTACAAAAATGTGCAAAAAAAGTGTAAACACAAACACCGGTAACACACGCTCCAACACAGATGTGCGCATGGGTATTCGCTTGGCAAGGGAGTCGACTGGTGTCGTTGGAATCTGTCCACTATGAGACCCATCTGTGCTGGTGTCATGGGCGGAAGCCTAAGGTTGCCGCTTCCATAGAAGACGACTCGCCAGACATTTCCCCTGCCGCTTTGACAACGCCTGTACCGCAAGACTTCACGAAGCTACGGTGGTGTTCCCGCTAGCAATGGTCGTGCCTTTCCATACATAGCAGGAGCGCCAAATAAAGGGATTTCAGAAACATAATGGACCATTCACGTGCCTAAATGTTTAAGTGATCGCACTATTGACCAATTAAGTAAGACCGACAAGATGCGGACCACGTCAGGTTTTCGCAACTTTCCGTTAAACATAGGCAGAAAGGCAGACCAAAGATAGCTTGTGGTCCCAAAACAAACAAAACGCCGTGCAGGTTGAACGCACTGCTGCAATTCGAGAAGTGGTGCTTTTGGGAAGTTAAGTAAATGCCCCGTAACTCGATCATTATGTTCTTCACAGCGTTTTACACCATAGGTTTTACCTGCCTTATAGGGAAAACGGCTAGACGCAGAAACCACGTGACCACGCAATATATTCACTGGTTACTTTTACGTCTTGCCTGTATTAAGTTTGGGCGCGCCAGCTAGAGCAAACAAATCCTGAAGATAGTGCAATAGTAAGGGGCATTTTAGTTGGCGAACGATCGATTAAAAAGACGTGCCGAACCCCAGACCCCAAGAAGAACACGTTTCAAGCGTTTGTCGATGTCAACCTGCGTATTTGTGTCACGTCTTTTAATGCGTGAACAAGAGGAGTATTGAAGCGCAATAAAATGTAAACATGTACATGAGAAGTGTGGGAAGTCGGACACGTTGTAGGTGCTCATAATGGATGGGAGAATTCAGGAGAGCGTATATGTATAAAAATAGATACATATTGGTACTTCATTTTAAGGCAAAACCCGAGTCCTCCCTGAAATTTCCTCTCCCTCATAATAAATAGTGGTGTCGCATAACGAATTTACGCTGCCTTTATCTGTCATATATATATATATATATATATATATATATATATATATATATATATATATATATATATATATATATATATATATATATATATATAATGTGTTTTGAAGAAGACGCGCCAACGCGTCTTCTTCAATCGCCAACGCGCGGCTCGTCTCGGCTCGCGCTGTTGATTGCTGGCGTCCGTTTAGACAGTGCTTCGGGCTACCCGCCGTTCCCGGTCGCTGTGCCTTCGAATTAGGTGCCGCCAATAAACCTTTTCTCAATTGGTGAAGGATCCGCAGACTCGGCCTGCGGAACAACTTCCGCACATTCCGTGTCATCTCTCGACATGGACTCCTTTGCCACCGTACAACGTCGTGACCCGTGGATCGCTTCTCTTTTCGACTATCTTTCTGGATCATCGACCATCCCTGTATCCCAAACCCTTCGACGCCAAGCAGCTCATTTCACCATTCGTGACCAGCTACTGCACCGACGCAATTACACTCCTGAAGGTCTTCGGTGGCTTCTGGTGGTTCCCCGCAGCTTAAGGTCTCAAATATGTGCCGCTTTCCACAACAATCCGCAGTATCGCCACGCCGGAGTCTTCAAGACGTACGAACGAATTCGCCACCGCTACTACTGGCGCGGCATGTAAAATTTTGCACACAAGCTTGTTCGGTGCTGTCTTGGCTGTCAACGCCACAAATCACCGCATTTACGCCCATCTGGCGCTTGCAGCCGCTCCCGTGCCCTGCCACACCCTTCGATCACGTCGGCATCGACCTATACGGCCCGCTTCCTATGACGCCACAAGGCAATCGGTGGATCGTAGTTGCTGTTGACCATTTGACACGCTACGCCGAAACTGCTGCTTTACTAAGTGCCACAGCGCGGGATGTAGCCTCTTTCGTCCTACATGGCTTCGTGCTTCGACACGGCGCACCTCAAGAACTCCTCAGCGATCGAGGTCGCGCCTTCCTCTCCGAAGTCGTCGAACGTTTGTTTTCGGAATGCCACATTATTCATCGGACAAGCACGGCAAACCTTCCACAGAACAACGGGCTCACAGAGCGATTTAACCGCACACTTGGTGATATGCTCTCTATGTACGTGGCACCTGATCATGGTAACTGGGACCGCATCCTTCCATTCGTCACGTTCGGGTGCAAGACCGCGATCCAGGCCACTACGGGATTTTCATCTTTCTTCCTCCTGTATGGCCGCGATCCTACGCATACCATCGACACGCTCTTTCCATACCGTCCTGACGCCTCCGAGTGTCTACCTGTGTCCGACGTCACCCCACAAGCCGCAGAATGCCGCCAGCTAGCGCGCTCCTTTACGGCAGACCAACAGCAGCGCCAGAAAGAAAACCGCATCGACACGCTTCCAAGCACCACCTACGCTCCAGGCGTTCTTGTGTGGTTGTGGGTCCCTTTCCAAACGCCGGGGCTTTCCTCGAAACTCGTCCGAAAATTCGAAGGGCCTTAGAGTCTTGGAGCAATCATCCCCGATGAATTTTCTCATTGAGCCCCTGTCACCACCTGAAGACTTGCGCCGGCGTGGACGTGACGTTGTCCACGTCTCGCGTCTCAAGCCCTACCATGACGCTCTACCTCCCGAGTCTTAAGGCGCCAGGATGGTTCTTTTGTCCGGAGGGAGATTGTGAAGAAGAAGACGCGCCTCGCGGCACAGCCGCATCGCCAACGCGCGGCTCGTCTCGGCTCGCGCTGTTGATTGCTGGCGTCCGTTTGGACAGTGCTTCGGGCTGCCTCGCCGTTCCCGGTCGCTGTGCCTTCGCATTAGGCGCCGCCAATAAACCTTTTCTCAATATATATATATATATATATATATATATATATATATATATATATATATATATATATATATATATATATTGCTTTTACAGCGGAACTGTTCGTCTCTACTTAATCGGCATTTTTCGCGGTGTCACCCTCAAGAAAAAAAATACCTTTCGGTTATTCAAGCGAGAAGTGCTTGCGTTCTTTGGTATAACCTATAGAACGCAAAACACGTCGTTCGGTTCAATAACGAAGAAGGGTCCAAACCGCATTTTGTACGTAAGATGCTCCTGATAACAATGCGAATCAAGTTTCGTTCCCCGTATACGCTTCCAGGCAACGATTACTGTTGCGCAAGCTGGCGCGGCGAAGGCAGCTCGCGGCGTTTCATATATAAAACAACTAGCCTAGCAATTGATTTCATTGTTGTTGGAGCACATATGTGTAGGCAATGTTTAATTGCGACTCCTGAAGGGTAGCTTGGATACGACGAGTGGCAAACGCGAAAAACGGCAATACGACCAGCGGGGGCGTGCTGCCGTTGGTTGCATTGTCATGGAATTCCAGCACAGGGGAAATCCGCGCGTTCACATTCTCTTGTGGCTGAATAATGCACCGAAGCAGGAATTGAGAACTTAAACATTGTATTCCGCTGTCAGCAGTTGTAGTGCTGGTTTCCAACAGGTTTGCTTGACAAGCGCTTTTGCAGAGCAGGGCAGGAGAGTCATTTTTTAGCAGCCGCCTCTAGTAAACAATGCTGCTTTACATCGCATTCCCGCACGTCACACACTATGGTAAAGCACTTTAATCCGAAATAGGGGAAGCGCTCACGCTGCTCCGCATTGGGAACGTTCGCTGTTGCACTGAGAACTGCATTGCGTTCAACAAAGGCTAATACCGTCATAAATGTTGCAGCAGTGCATATTGGCAAGCAATAAAACATGGCAACAGGCAAGAACGGAAAACCCGACAGGACCCCTCACGCCAACCGTCCCTTCGCCCCCCCCCCCCCCCCGTTTACGATGAACAGAGAAATAATCCCAATGCATATGATAACGTGGTAGGGTGTAATATGTGATAATGTGTGATAATGTGGTGTACAAACGATCACGGCTTGCAGATAAGAAAAAAAGCATCACACCACCTTCGAAACATGCCCATGTGCACTGATTGATTGTACTTCTTTCATTTGTGTAAAAACACACAGCAAACAATATAAAAGAAAGGAACCACAATCTTGTCTCTATTTGCTCGTTATGCTATTGTGGTTTCTTTCTTATGCGGTTTCTTGTGTTTCTGAAGTAATAATAATGCCTTACAAAGGGTGGCGCCATGTGAGTAGCCCGCAGCGACATTTGCGTTACATGTTCCTATGAGTGATTTCACTTGTTAAAATAGAACCATTGCGTCCGAAAAAGAATTGCTTACGTGTATGGCTTGAAAATGGTACGAAAAAAATGCCGAGCTTTTAGTTGCTCAGACTACAAAAGCGCCGTTATCGCCAATTTTGCTGTCCCACAGCAAAAGCCCCAATTTCTCTCCGGTTTTTCTCTCTAAACTTAACACCCCATTTTTATACCCAGAGGTTCTAAAAATATAACAAAAAAACGCAGGGCTCAGTGTCACGCAATTCTCATCTGTCTACTCCTGACCACCATCAATTTCACCTCGCTCCTCGGAAAAGCAGGGCGTGTCTTGAGTGAGCTCCTGTAAGACATTTTTGAACGGGAAGAAGACGCGTTAAATCAAGGGCGTTGGACCTCAAAGAGGGGCCACGTAAATCGTACGCAGTTCTCTTGCAATCTCCACTGAATTGCATGGTATTTTTTTATCCTTCAGATACAAAATACGAATGCGTTCAAAGGCGTTCTATTCGCGTGCTACTGCCATGGTGGAGAATATGGTAAAACTAGGAAGTAATGTTTTCAGTGCTACCTGCTTGAAATGTAGTTTGTAATTCCAAAGTTTGCGGTTACCTGTGACGGTGTGCAAAATTTAAAACTCCGAATACCCCTCCAATCCTTCTTTCTATTACATCTGCATTTGATAGAATAATTCACTGTTAGATATTGAGGAATAGTTCTGCCTTTCATTTAGTGATGGATGCACCTCGAAAATGTTTGTTTACTTACCGGTTTAACTTGACGTTCGCTTTGTTCGTGTTCTTAGTTTCACAATATTTCTATTTGATATGTTTGGAGCTGCGCCATGTAGTAAATTCGCATTAGCGTAAAACAGACTCTTGGGAGCTTATTTTAGGCTCATCCTGTGAACTTATTTACAGGACGAGTTACTCAGTTTACTGTGTAACACAATATTGTCTTCGCCGCCCAGACCTTTCTCGAGCCAGTGCTTGAATGTCGGTTTTGTAGAACACTTGTCAATACGTTAAGGAGTTTACTCGAAATAGAAGTGAAGGCTTTTACAGCGAAAGGTGTATATGACTAACATTCCCTACCTTTTGCGGCGTCCGGCAACAGAAATGAACTTTGCCACTTCTAACGAACTCATACACAATGAGTTTCATTGTTTGCTTTGTGTGCGATCACGCATAGATGTAGTGCGGCAGCGCTGATGTGGAAATTCAGGGCAGATTAGAACGTTCGCCGTGAAAAATAGCGTAACATCAAGGTTATCGCAGCATATAAGCATGAGAGGCATAGGCGCTAAAGACAGCTGCAGTGTCAATGAGGTGGTCACGCATAGTTCGTAGACCCTAAGAATAACATGCGTACGAGGAGCGCAGGAGCGAACAGAAACGAGAACGTAAACGGCACCGGCACGAAACGACCACCGATGAACAACGCTCCCACGATGCTGAACGAAAACGATAATCGTGAACCCGTGCCACCATTCCACTCTGGGAAGAGGGAACGTCAGCGAGAACACTTTGCTTTACCATTGAGAGCTTTGACTGTCGTCAGCCTTTGCTGCCGTTCCATCTTCACAGAGAGAAATGGTTGTCATTTTTTCAGTATTTTTCTCTCGTAGACATCCTTTCCGTGTGCATTTCACTAGGTCTCAATGAACGCCTTTCAGTTATAACTTGGGCCTAAGTTTTTCCAGGAAGGTAAATACGTTTCAAGCATGACGTAAAAACTCTAAAATAGATTTGATATTTCTAAATGCGCAAAATCCGGTAAATAATTCGACTAAAACCAATTTCATTCAAATTGTTTCAGAATGAATCGGGGCTGAAAAACCACAACAATGAAAACAATGCGTATATTCAGAACTACATGAAGTGTTTACGTCACCATTGTATTACTTAAACCCCAGAAGTTACTACCTATTGACTGAATGAATTCTGGGCTTTTAAGTGCCATAATATTATGTACAATAATATCCATTATTTCTATCAAGTTCCATTAAAAACCACATATCATAAATATTATCGCTAGAGTGATATAAGGATGATTTGCATATTTAAAGGCCAGTTGTTGGCGTCCATTTCGTGCTATACGTATTCACAGATTGAGGTTTCAAATGATAGATGAAGAGAACGCCCACACAGGAATGACAAAATTTTCAAAATAACCGGGCCGTCATAACATGATTATCGCAGTGGCATTATCTGGAAGCGCACTTGAAAGTTTGAGGCATAGTACCATTATTATCGTCCACACTGGATCATCGGTACGTATGAATGTAAAAGTACGTAGTGTGAATCAGGTAAATATAGTTACTCGATCGTGGTATCGGCACCGTATGTGGGTGCACACTACAGCCAGGGTAACGACAACGTATTTTCATTGATTGATGCAATAGGATTGTGTCAATTAGCCAAAGCAATTGGTAGGAAATCGATGCCCCATTTTTAATGCTCCCGTTTATTTCTATTGTTTCAGTTCATTCAGAGTACGGAAACTTTCTGCCTTCTGATGGTTAATAAAGACCAGCTGCCCTATACTTTGAAGGACTACAGCCCTTGCTTGAAATCAAGATACATTAAAAATACTTCTTCAGGAGCTGAGCGCACGTTAGAAGGCTACGAAGAAATGAAATTCCCGTAAGTCTCATCAAACTTTGTTTTTAATCAAGCTTCTAACAAGGGCATAAAGGTGGGTTCAAATTTCAACATTCAAAACCTAAATTGACGCAAGGATATCCGTGTGACTTCATTTTATAGACACAATAAACCAGAAATTCTTCAAATTTTATTAGTAAGCCATCGTCGCCGCAAGAGGCCTGTACTAGCTCTAGCGTTTAGGAACAGGAAACACCAGTTTTCGAGCACTTGAACATATTCAGCTGAGTCGAATCTTTTTTCCCTACCTTAATTGGCCAATACTGCCACATTACCATTTTCTCCAGCTTTAACTGGATAATCGCTGTATTTATGATCCCACCGGGCTCAAATACTCACTTTTCTAGTGATGGTCGTATTGGTGCGTTGTAGCAATAGGTGGCTGTAGCTAGCGATCAAGGTCTGCAACCTCTGCGGCTGTGCTTTTTTATTATTTTATAACGTTATTGCCGATTTCACACCAATAGACGTGTACCGAATGTGGTGTATCTCAGGTGTATCTAACGCGTAAAGCGCGAATAACCTTATGTCAGTAGGATCTTGTTGTCGACTTGCCCTGTGAGTTAAGATTCGACGGCAGACTGCTTATAACTCGAGTGCTGCTCTTTTTTATGAGGAAAGTTTGATCTAATACAATTTTCTTACTCGATTTGTACTTGCTGTTTCTGTTCAGTTTCTGCTATTACAGCCCGTTGGCGCATAAAATGTAACTTATCAAGCATATTAAAATGTAATGCGGTTATAATAGCCCCTGAGGAGAGTACAGCATTGACAAAAATTGGTTGATCCCTCTGTTGGAGCATTTGATCCCTCTGTACGAGCATCCGTTGAAAGCGCCTCCGTTGACCCAGTGCCTTCGGCGCTTCACCCTGCAAACCAAACGAGCAATTCCTGCTGCCGGTGGCGCTGCTTTATTTTTTAAGGCTCACCCACACCAGGCCGACGCGACAATGATTTCGGACTGCCGACTCTCGGCGCCTCTGTCGCATTGTACCAACGCCGACAATGTGCTGATGGTCGGCGGATAGCTTGGCGTTGGTACATGTGACAGAGGCGCCGACACTCAGGTAAAAGAAAACGCTGTCGCCGACAGCCGGCAGAGCGAGATCGGCAGACTGAAATGCATGGCCATGAGACTCGGCTTTTGTCATCCCAGTGGCGCTGGAGTCAAGCGCACGCGCCCATAGGGCTCCCAACATCAAGTTTGCTGACAGACGCCAGCGCGATTCTTTTCCCTCGTGGAGAATGGCGAAAGCATGTATAAGGTCACCGGTGGGGTAGCCAAGAGGCTCATTACTGTCGCGTCGTGAACTGCCATAACAGTGACAAGAAACATCCGGAGCCTGAGTGTCCAAGGTCCCGGCTTTCATTTGCACCGAATTACATAGTATCGAGAATAACGACATGTAAGTATTCTCATTGCAAGAAATATACCTCATCAAGTGCACATTCAAAAAAAAATAAAGCAGTCATTTCCAAACATTCTATGCCTACTTTCTTAGGCACTAGGCAGACGCAAAGCAGCGAAATGTTGCCGTGTCGTGGATTTGTACGCTTATGATTCTGTAACGTGAGTACGTGGGAAAGACTTTCGCTGGAGGTCGACACAGTGACGGAATGAAAAGGGACACAATAACACTTGGGTTGTTTTCTGTACGATCGCGTTAAAAATGTTTACCTGAATTGTAACCTGGCCATACTGAGTTGCGCGACCTATCGCACGAAAGAAGGCGTTTAGGCAGGCGGATTTCATATATGCTGCAGCAGCCGAAAAAACGGTATGTATACTGCATCATTTCCATGCCGCATCAAGAAAGACTACCTCACTCAGCACTCTGCGGTAGTACGCAATATTGGTTTATGTAAGAAATGTTGGCCACCAGATGCTTGGAGCACAGACAATGCACTACAGGTGATCGTGGAGGGCACGAATAGACTTGGTAATTGGGAACGATCGCTACTGATACCTTCATAACCCCTGTGGGTTTAGAATATTGCGATGAATATTTTTTGACAGTAAGCTGACAACAATCTTACAACCTAACGTTGAAACCCTGCGCCTGAAACCCATTTCACAACAGCGGTATCACAAAAATTTGAGCAATATGACAAGGTGACGGTTTCATATTGGTAACGGCGTATTTCTCTGAGAACACTACTCTCGTTTTTCTATTTGCGGCCTACACAAATACCTGTGTAATCTTGTCAATGTAATTAAAGCAGGAGCAATGATGGGTATAGTAAGTAATTGACAAAGCAGATGGAAGCATTTGGTAGTGCTACCAGTGGTAAGAATCTTTAGGTCTATATACGTTCGTATCGTAGCGCAGATTTTTTATTTCGTTTCTTACTAGACACGTGTTCAGTTGCAAAATTCGAAACTAGAAAAAACCAGCCATAGAGTAAAGGGATTTCAGCCAGGTAAATTCGTAACCGGTGGTGAAGCCGCAAGGCAAGTCAAAATAAGCAATTTGTTCGATAAAAGCATTCAACATAACACATGGAATAAACTAGTATCTGGGGAAGAGTGAGAATTGGTACCACGAAACATGTGTGAAATTGCAAAACGTCTACAGCAAACAGAGGTAATAAAGCAGTACAAAAAATTTAAGAAAGGAAAGCAATCCGTGCCTGCATTCTAGTAGGTGCATCCCGCTGGTACGCCGTCGTCTTTCTTTTTTCGCGATCACAAAATCAAGCTTTGAGTAGTGCTGATAATTTGGAACCCCTTTTGAGAGTACTGTTCCACACACGCGACAGGCCATTATTAATTAATTCTCTTCGCATTTTTTTCGAACTTAGCTTCATATTCTTGTTAATGTATTGCTGAGCAAGTTCTAAACACCTTAAAAATATTTGGATGTAATGTTCTGAGATGGGAAGTTAAAAATATCAAATTTTTGAATGTGATTCCCAATTGCATATTTGAACTGACGAAATCATGCAAGCATATACTTGACAAATACATTTCGCTAATGAGCTTATATACTCCCTGGTTAACCTTGTAACAAAACACCATGGGTCCCATCGTCATATATGGAAGCAGTGTTCTATTTTTTTAACTTCAGCTGTGTTAGCTGCGAAACACGGTATAATAGGTGGTGAAAGTGTAGGTTTTCTTTTTCAAATTACTTTCTGGTAATGACTAACTTTTCATCTTCTTGGAGCCGACCAGTCTGACATTTTTATTACATCGAAACCCATGACTTAAGCCGCTAATGTTTATTTTATTTGACAAGCACTGCCAGCCTTGTTACCAGGTCTTAGGCAGGAGTAGGCATTTGGAACAAAAAAAAGAGTATGAAATAAGATCAAACAAGATAACAGACACTGAACAAGAATCTGAATAACAAACAACATATGAGAAACCTTTTCACAATCCCGATTTGACTGGTAAAGATGAGGGATGAACGCTATGGTTTATTCACAAAGTGGAAAAAGAAAGGATGAAACCGTTATACAGTCGACAGTTGTGGCGGGTAATGCTTCCATTGGGAAATCGTGCGCGGGAAAAAAGAACTTTTAAATGCGTTGGTCTTGCAGGAAAAATCTCTAACCTTTTTGTTGTGATAAGAGCGCGTGCTGCGGTGGCTAGCCTGTAGAATATATAATGTTTTATCTATTCCTAATTGTCTGTTACAGAGTAAGAAGAAAAATTTCATGTTGTCCCGGTAACGGCTTATTGCAAAGTGTGGTGTTCTACCAGGCAGGCAGGAACCAGGCGGTTGAAGGGAAAGTACGCAAAAGGAATTTCTTTATTCCATGGACAAGGTAACTGGCGAGCGCCAGCGCAGCTGAGTCGCTGCCTGTGATAAGCTGAGAAGAAGTGAGCGGGCTACGCTCAGCGCCGTGGTGTATAAGCCCTTGTCAAAGGGGTGTGTCGCAGTAGCGTACGTGTCGGTTATCGGTAGACGTGCAGCCACAACGCAAGGTTTTCCAGTTCTGCGCCGTCTAGGAGAGACGATGAGGATGAGAGTCAGCTGTACGAATTGAAAATAAACCTGGCTGATTTTCTTTGGACTTCTTCAATTTTATTGTAGTTGGTTTGTGTGTGCGGATACCAAACAATCGCAACGTATTCTAGAATGGGTCGTACCAATGTTTTATCTGTCAGAAGTTTTATTTCAGGTGGAGCGTTTCCTATTGATTGCCTGAAAAAGCCTAGTTTCTTCATTGCTTTACTATAAATGTATCTTACATGTTCATTTCACCTAAGATCTGATGTTATTGCTACTCCCAAGTATTTGTACGTAGATACGACTGATAAAGACTGGTTGTTAATGCTATAAGTAGGGGTAAGAGATTCTTTTTGCGAGTAATGGTCATTGCAACAGTCTTTTTGAGGTTAATAATCATCTGCCATTTCGACCACCATGTTTATAGTGTAGACAGCGAGGTGTTTAAAGCTTCCTGATCGTATACATTTTTTTTGTACAACATGAAGACATCTGCAAAAGCTTTATCTTCACGCGTATGTCACTGATGACGTCGTTGATGAAGATAAGAAAAAGGAGCGGCCCTACTCACTGATCCGTGTGGAATGCCTGAGTGTAAACGTTAAATAATTTCATCCAGGTAAGTCGGCAAACTAATTAGTATTTCGAAATTGTTAGCTTCATGGTATCAACAATTATTTATTTTCCTCTTCCCGGATTTTGTGAATGAATCGTGCGATAAGTCCTCCGTTAGTTCTGATTTCTCAACGTATAGAAAATTTAATGGATATGTAAAGAAAAGCATTGCGTCTCTTACTCAAAACAAACTTGTCATATGAACAGGAATCACCGAAAAAGTAGCATCTCTGAAATGACGATGGGGCTGATTTCAATTCTTAGGCCATATTAGTATTTCTACAAGTACAAAATTTTGTCTATGACGAACGCATGCGGGATTCACTTTTAAATTCTTGCCACACTAAAGTGAATTATTTCCCTTCGAGAGCACCGGATATAGTTGCTAATTTTTGTGGAGTCAATACACTTGTTCATTATTCGCGTGCCTTGAGTTGCATAATTTCCTCCGGCGCTACCATTTGCTAGCAGTGCCGTCATTTTAATCTCTAGAGAAGCTACTCGCACAAACGGGTGTTCTGGGCTTTGATGTCAGGAACATGATCTGTTTTGGATGCCAAATGGAGGTGAAAGAAAATTCGGAGATGTTTTAGAGTGCGTACATATCACTCTGCGACAGTAACAAAATGTTTTGCTAAGCTGTGAATTTTTACTATGAAAAATTTTATAGTTTCTTCCTCAGTTTTATGCAATGTTTTGTGTGGAACAATATTGAAGAAAAGAAGCTTTACTTACTGTTGAATGCATATTATTTTTTTGCAATTTGTCTTTAGTTAGCATGGTAAGTGCCACCAAAATGATTAACATAACATCTATAAAAGATTTCTTATTTTCAGGGCCACACATTTCTCAATGCCGGTGAAGTAAGTATATCTCAATCAATTTGTTCTTTATTTCAGTGTCCTAGCATTGTACCAAATCAGTGGGTCTTTCATCAGGGGATTCATATTCAAGCAATTTTACATTCTAAAATACACAACATTTTCAAACAATCTATCCGCACCTTATGAATGAACTTCTATATGTTCGAAGCTTCGATAACCATTATGGTATTTTCATCTGTATCCGTAGCAGTTGAACATATTGGTGTTTAAGATTAAATGCGTAAATTCGATTAGATGCAACCATTAGCCATTTTAAGCAGGAGCACCATGTATTTATCGCACAGTCACGCTTTCTCTATTTCAGGCAAGAGGTGCTTATTCAAGAATAACTGATCTTACCCGCAGTAGCATCAGATGAGCATTACTCTACTGCACCAATTGAAATTATTCATTTGTGTCTCTTTATTTAAACAGTACCGCAGAAAATGAGCTCACTGGATAGGGAATAGGGACACTTCCGGTCCACTTACTAGGCATCGACGCAACATAAGCGCAACTGTATCAGTTTGTATAAGAACGTAGGGTTACGGTGTAAGAAAGAAGCATAGAAAGCCATCGCTAGGTATAGCGTTGCCATCCAGCTTCTTCGGTGAGGTTCTGAAAGTACTAGAGCTGGTAGGATATGTGGGCGCCACGCAGCCCTTGTGGCCACTGCTGCGGTTGCACAATCTAAAGAGTATCGCAAGTACAAGCCATCTCATAATGCTTGTATATTTCAGAACAACCACAGCAACGTTACTAGCGAAGCCCATTGATTATGCTGTAAACGAGACCAATGCAAAATCATCAGCGTTTCTAAGCGCCCAATAAAAAGATGAGAGACCTTCCACTGAACGTCTTCGGCTCATTGCACGGACTAGTGTATTGACCACGGTATGATATTAGGCCTGTGCAAAGTTACCAAAAGTTTCATCATGATACAAACAAAAGATTCTGATGCCAAACAGTCGGTACGATCTACTTGGTTCCAGAAAACGCTGCAATAAAAAAACTTAGGCGTCGTGTTAAGAGACTAGAAATGAGTGGTGTAGTACCAGGGAGCAAACGCGGATAACTGTTGTCCTAGTTATTAAAAGGAGAAAAAAAGAAACTTTATAGGCCGTGTATAGCCTAAGGTACATAATCGATGGTCCAGCAGAATCACTGAATGGCTGCCAAGGGAAGGGAAGTGCAGTCCTGGACGGCAGAAAATGATCTAGAGTGATGGAATTAGAAAATTTGGAGGGGTGCGAGCAGCATTCAGCCAGCGCATGATAGGAGTATTTGGGGATTGGTGGAAGTAGCCGTCGCTCTGCAGTGGATATGAAACTACGGTGATTATCATTATCCTAATTATGATGAAATTATTATGAAACTGAGGCGTTAAGCGTCGAACGAGCTTCTTCGCCTGGAGAGTTCACCCTTAAACAGAACAGTGTCGGGCGGCGGTGCCTGTGGCCATTTTGATAAGACATGAATAACCAGTGGCCGCGTGCCATTGAAACCACATTGGCCTGCTACCTAAGCATACACGCTAAACATACCAAATTGCTAACGAATAATCTTTAGGCTTTTGCAGGCTTCATTCTACGTGGCTTTCGCCGTGGCGCGGACAAACACAAACTTAGCATCTTGCGCCTCACTATACACCTGGCTCAACGAATCTTACCAGCGTGACATTAAATATATATCAGCTCTTCCCGAGGCACCTGGCCTCGAATTCGTGTTTCTCAACTTCGTTCGTGCTTGCATTCTTCGTATTATATAGGCTGATTGTAGATGCTGTGCTTTGTAGATTTTGTAGATTGTGATTTTGTGCAGAAGTTGTGCAGGATCAAGTTCCGCTCAACATTGATTTAAGTAATCCTGATTGACTCACGTTTTCGAAATGGTAACCGTTGTCGTTATTACTATTTCTGTGAAGGTACGTTATAGGTACTGTGCTTTTTTTATTTTTATTTTTACGCCCACTTTGAAGATTCGCGATGCGGGTGTGCGAGGCTGAGCGATAAAAGATGGGGCACCTCCAAGAGTGACGTTAGGGGTGCACTTGAGTGGCGCTGCGGATGACAGTACCGGCACGGCTGGCACGATGCAAACTCGAACAGGAAGCGCGTTTCCGAGTGGCTGGCTTCAGCGTTCACCATAGGTCAGCGTTCGGAGAGGCCCTTAATCAGTCCTGTATCGGCACTTGGAAAGAACAATTATATATGCAACAATAAACCAATTAGATAAAAAATGACGCAGGAATCAGAGAACGTGCGCTGATCCCAAATATCCTTTAGATAATCATTTAGATAACAATATAAAGAATAACTAGATAAAGATGACGCCAGAAATGAGACTAAGTACGCTCACGCGAAATTCGGGTTCGCTTCATTAAACGAGGGTCATTTTTTGCTTTGTTCATATGTTCTCATCTGTATATGTAAGTGTTTCATGACATATTCACAGCTATAAGATTTATGTGAACCTAATGCAGTGATCTCTTTTCGCAAAGAAGTTTTACATACACTGACCAGTTTTTACGATATCTGAAAGACACAGCCAAGCAGAGTTTGAGCTGCTTCTTGAACATGGATGGATGAAAATAACCATCAACCTTGGTGAATATGGTAAGACTTTATTAAAACTGCTGCTCTGTGCATCGTGTTACATTCAGCGGTGGCAGTTTGCATTGCTATGACTGCACTTAGGCCAACGGGCATGGAAAATGTTTACTGCGCTCAAAACCCCGCTAAATTCTTGCCATGATAATACATTTCAGGATTAATTCTTGTCATCACAGCATCTTTGAGGTGCCCCCAATGCACGGGACATGGTCGTTTCTGCGCGTGACTCCTCAACGTAATGCTGCCCCCGAGGCCGGAATTTTATTTCGCGAGCTCGTGATTAGAAACGGAACACGGTAACCACAAAGCCACCGCGGTGCTTAAGGCGCATCTTTCTACGTACGATAACTTTGCAACTGCGGTTAGGTTGCTGCCGACTCACACTCCATTGTTGTCCTGATCGTGGGGCTCATAACACAACAAAATCAGGCCCGGCAGAATTCAAAGAAATGAAATCTCCTTAGGGATTTCCCTTTGGCAAATTTCAGAACTATAACAAGATGACACCTCCTGCATAGCTCTCTAGCTTTCGGGGGCCCTTTTGAATCGCTATCTTATGGCAGAAGTACTTCAGCCCATCTATCCTTAAGCTCCGACTCAAAGCTGCTGCTACATAATTATTGATGACTTGTTTTTGCTTAACTGGCACAAAATTAGTTGACTACATGTCCTCAGGGTTAAGCAGCAGTGAATAGCCATGCTATTTTGATTTCATTAAAACGTTTATGGCAAGTTCTATTATTTTGACGCACTAATTGAAAAGAAGGATACAGCGGATACAGCGAAGGATACAGCCTGTACCTGAAGGGGAGTCAGAAAGGTTTATGACTATTTCAATTGCATCCAGCATGCCGCTCATTAGAAGTCGGTGTTTTCCTCCCGAGGGAAATATTTCTACAGAATATTATGATTATAACGAGAGGATAGCCGATGTACGTCATGATATGGCAGCTTGTGCATGCGCCTGTTATTTCAGAATTTCATCTGAACGATATATTTCCGTGGGAGTGACTGCTGTGCTGTTGTTGCATTAAAAACAAAGTGGGCAAGAAGGGGTGCTTTGCCTATGTGTCCAAGATTAATTTGCGCTAATATACCATAATAATGATATCTGAGCGTGAAGAAGGATGCCTGCATTTGCCTGATCCTATGTTTGGCCCGAAACCATTGGTGATCCAGTAGTCTTGTTCATCGGCGAAGATTTGAACTTGCAATACAGACAACTGCGACGAGCAGTCGGCATTACGACGGAAGCTGCCTAATGGAAACTTTACAGTTGTCGTGTAGTACATCGTCCTGTTCGCCGGCTGTGAAAATTTGTACAGTGCTCAACTTGGATCGCGTTGCGGTCGGCGCTTTCTCCAGTTGCGCTGAACTCCTTTCCCCTTGGTATTACATTTACGGCTGACTAATAGCCTAGTCAGATCAACTTCCTGGACACGATGGTCTACATATGAAACGGCAAACTGAGAACGACACTAACCGGAAGCCCACTGATAGCCGGCAATATATAGACTACAACAGTCATCACATGCCACACTTCAAACAACGAATTTTTGTCGGACAAGCGAATCGAATAAGAAGAATCTGCAGTGAAGACCACGATTATATACACCACCTAATTGACCTTAAAACAACGCTAGCCGAAAGAAACTATCCCCAAGTTGCTATCGATAGAGCTCACGATGCCACGTCAACATTGAAGAGATAGTCGAAATTGGCGAAGAAACAGCCCCAACCAGAATCCGACAGACCACCGGCCTTTATAAAAAAATATTCTAATGCACACCCAAACATTAACAACATCCTACGAAAACACCACCCTATATTATCAAAAAATGAGCGTCTGAGAAAAGCATTCTAGGGTGTACCTAGGGTTACGTATCGCCGCTACAGGAACTTTAAAGGTATGTTAGTGCACGTAAATTCAGCCAACAGCATTCCCCGGAAATGAAAGTATCTTGTCGCCCCAAGTGCAATACCTGCAGGCACCTTCAAAGTGACATTAAAATTAAAAGCACCGCAAATAGTTATACGCACGAAGGGAAATGCAGCTTCACTTGTGGAAGTTTGAATGTGATTTATATGCTTGAATGTTCTTTCTGTAAGAAACAATATATCGGTGAAACAGGACAATCAATGAACGTCAGAATAAACCGACATCGCGTGCACACAGCTAAAACACTTGCCCAAGCCATGGCCGAGCATTTCAACCAACCAGGTCACAACTATCATAAACATAAACTCTGCATCTTAGCCAAATTTCCGTTCTTAACGAGAAAGAAAATACAGAGTCATACCTTATCTGTAAGTTCAAAACATTGCAACCAATAGGCATAAACGTTTCAAAGGGGGCTTTAGAATGTATTCGTTATGCTAAATTTCAAGCTATAAGCAACAACACTTAGTTTGGTTTGCTCCCGTTCTTTTTTCTTTTTTTTTCTTTTTTCCCGCCGGCGTGTCAGACGATGTTGACACGCCGGCTAACACGCGGCGTTGACACGTGTTTGACAGACGGCCGGGTCCCTGGCCTTGTGCACAGCATTCCTTCATTCTCAATTCGACACGCTAACACACCTTCGCTGGTTGCCGCACCCACCCGCCTTACACCCTCTCCCCTTTAGAAGAACCCCACCTGTATATACTGTGGTGAGGAAAACGTATGTCGCATCATTGAAGAAGACAAGTCAACTTGTCGAAACGTTGGCTCCTGTTTCACCTTGTTCTCGTTTTGCTCGTCGTCTTGAATTTCCATCTCCCGTTTTCCCCGTGTTTTTCCAAGCTAATTAATCGTGGTACTTACCATGAAGGTGGGAGTCCTTGTGGCACAGTGTGATTCCAATTGGTCCTCAATAGACGACCCAGTGAGATTGGGTGGCGCGAAAGGCACTGCCCCCCATGAGCACCGAGTATTGCCTCGCAATCGCTGACCAGTGAATATGGATGAAAAACATCGATGTTAAAAAACTAATTGCAAGAATACGTGACTATAAAATCTTGGCTGATCATTATGCATACAAGAGACACAATATGAAGTGGAGGAAAGTGCGCGCCAGTGCCAGAGAAAGGTGAATATGTCAACTTTCTTTTATGTAGTCGCTGTGTGAAAAGTACATGAACTACACTATAAGTTGCAACAATGTGATGGCAATGTAAGAGAGTTTATGTTAGCTGCCTGCGTCACACGCTCAGAGGCCCCTATGACGTAAAACTATTGCAATATGTTCTTATTCGAATCTCCTGACGTCCAATTTCCGTCGCCACCGACGCAAGCATCGAGCGGTGACTCAAACGGTTGTCTAAACAGACCAATCAAACGCTCTCCCCGTTGATAGGAAGTAACTTTCGTTTGCTTTAAAAACGAATAACATTGCCTACACTGAGCGGCTTAGGTTATCTAATTCGCTGACAAGAAGCGAGGCTCACGCTCAAGTGGAGAAGAATTTGATGGGGCCGAGCCAGTGCACTGAAACTTTATAACCGAATGAAGAGGGTAATGGAGTCATCTGCGATTGGTCCGCTTTCCCTTACTTTTCCCTTCCTTTACAGCTTGCGGTGGCTGGTTGAAAATTCCAGCAGCATGAACGGAGGGTAAGGATGCCGCTGAAGCAGATCCTCAGCAAAGAAGAGTTGGCAGTGCGAGGTCGTAATGGCGCCGAAAATGCTCGAAAACGCTACACGGCCACGCAGAAGGCCACGCTCAGGCTGGTTCGAGTAGCCAAGCCTGAGCGATTGGCAGCAGTCATATATTATTCCTTTTGGAACGGGGCAGCCTGCAGCTACTCAGAAAAAGAATCAGTTTTGTTCGGCACGTTAATGCATCTTTAACGCGTACACGTCACTTTGACGCGATTAGTTTTTGCGGTTTGGTGACGTCGCGTGACAGCCAGGCGAAGTGGGCGCAGCTCGAAATCTTTTGACCAATCACTCAGTTCTAGTGGCCAAAAGACTCGAATCAGTAATTATTATTGTTTTCTATTGTTCGGTGCAATCATGCATAATCAGTGTGCACACGTCAAATGAGATGGGCAGCTATCGCGGATTAGGTGACGTTGCGAGAGAGACTGGCGAAGTGGGGGTGCCCCAAAACAATTTTAGAGCAATCGCAAAGGGCTGATTGTAGAATTGTAATAGAAGAGTTTGGAATAGCTTAACGTTATAGCAAAGCTGTAAGCAAAGCTGTACTCGTTGCTCGCAGATACTCAGAGTACATGTTTTGTAACCTATCTGCATGTCGTTAAAATATACAGAATCAAACATAGTACGTGGCATACAGTCTACAGCGAGTTCATTCTGACAATAAAAAGAGTGCAGCTCAGCACACGAACTTGTTGAACACCAGCATGTTGCATAAAACCACGAAACAAAACGTTACCAACTCGGAACATGGCACGTGCGATGAGAGAGGTAGCTCTGAATCATATTCAGTAAGTTGCCTCAGACTCACATTTCACACCGATAACAGAGAATTCGAAAGCGCCCAGTTGTGTCCTATGGCGTCTCCAAATCTTTAAATAGTGATTAGAAAGTCTGTTTGCGGACAAAAGCTTCATGGATATTTGTCTCGGTGCAAATAAAGTGTTGTGGGGCCTTATGACGTAAAACTATGACATGTTTTTATTTCAATCTCCTGACGTCACATTTACGTAACATCCCACGCAAGCATCGGGCGGGGCCCCACAGCGTTGTCCGAACAGCCCAATCAAACGTCTTCTTATTTATAGGAGGTCACTTTCGTTTGCTTTGAAAACGAATAACATTGCCTACATTCATCGGTATTTCTTATCTGATTAGCTGACAAGAGGCTAGGAGTACGTTCAAGTGGCGCGGGCTTGTTGGGGCCGAGCAAGCACAGCAAAAATAAATAACCGGATGAAGAAGGTGCTGCCAGCGTCCGCTTACTTAGCTTGTGATGGCTGCTCGAAAATCGCAGTGGCGTGCAACGGAATGTTCAGAATGCCGTTAAAACAAGTCCTCAGCAAAGAAGAGTTGGCAGAGAGGCGTCGTAAACGTGCCGAAAGCCTCGCTGACATTTATGGCCACGCAAAACGTTTTATCATACGCAAATAAACCCATGCTCTCCGGTAGGTGCGAGTAGTTAGTGGCTGAGCGATCACCAGGCAGCCACCTTCTACTCTATTTCCAGCGCGGCAGTCTCCGACTGTTGAGACAAAAATTCAGTTTTGTTCAGCATAATAATGCATATTTATCGCGTACGTGTCACCTTGACGCACTCAGTTTTTGCGGTTTTGTAAAGTCGCAAGACAGGCAGGTGAAGTGGCGCAGCTCGATGTCTTTTGACCAATCGCTGAGTGCTTGTGCCAAAAGTGCTTGAAGCAGTAATAATCATTTTTCTATTGTTGGGTTTCAATTAAGCATAAACAGTGTGTACACGTAATATAAGATGGGGAGTCTACGCGGATTTCGTTTGTCGCGAGGTAGACAGGCGAAGTAGGTGTGGTGGTGGGGATAACAACTTTATTAAAAAACCGGCAAATTATCTGCCTGGGCCTCGGCCGGCTCGGAGGAGGGCTGGAAATCCTGTCTCCTCACCACCTCACGGGCTTGCTGGATGGCTCATAGTTCATCTTGGAGGTTTGAGCTTTGAGCTGCGCAACGCGGCCGTCCACCACGTCGCAGCTTCATCAGAGGAAACTGCGTTTTCTCTGCATATAACCTCACATTCCCAGACAATGTGTCTAAGAGATGCGTGAGCCCTGCAGCGTAGTTTGCAGTTATCGTCTGAATAGACGCCTGAATATATCCTCCTGAGATGGACGGGGTTAGGGAAGGTCTTGGTTTGTATCTGCCTCCAGTCTACCGATTGGGTCCTGTCAAGTTTAGGGTTAGGGGGTGGATAAACACGCCTGGAGTTTTGATAAAAGGTTTTAATATTATAGTACCTGGTTTGCTCGAAAGCTTTTTGGCCAATCGCCAATGTTTCTTGCCTTATTGGAACGATCCATGTTTTTATTCTAGTGCAAGAGTGCAGCTGGGCAAAGCGTCTAAACTCTCCATTGAAACACTTTTCACATAAGTGGCAATTAATCGTGTTGTATGAAAACATTAGTGCAGAACACATTTCACAATTATTGTCAATAGCAACCAGAAAAGCAATTGAGCAGTGGCGGCAAGTGCAGTGACAATCCATAGTTCTTAAGTGACGTTTACTCAAGAGCTGTAGCGATAATTCTGAGACCTTGCTTGCTTGGTAAACATGCAATACACTCAAATGTCGTCCAACGTTTCTAAGCCACTCGCTTGCCAAGGCCGCCCGTAAGCTTGGAATCATGGCGACTAATCTATGACGCTGACGAAGTGACTATACGATACCTATCGAAAGACACAGGCGCATACCGGCTATGACATCACCACAACGAATTGTCGATTCTCAAGTTATGACGATGGTATAATGACGGCGACATGAAGACAATGAGATGTCGGCTAAGTGATGACGATGGCACAGCGTGTACCAATGACGATGGTGCTACAAAAAATGCTTGGTAGCGTTTTGTGACGACGACGCAATGACGATGATGGCATTTCGGCTGCTGCCTAATGATGATTCAATGAAAATAGCACGATCACGACTTAATGAATAACGAAAAAATAACATCGATAGGTCAACGAAGGTAGTATGACGACGAGGACATGGCGAAAATGGCATGGCAAAGGCGGCGTAATCACCACAGAAAGATGACACTTTGATTAGGATAGGCCGAGGAATAAGAAACGATATCGCTGCATCCACTAAGCTGGGATGACAACGACGGCATGACGGCATTGAGATAACATTACTGAAGTGATGAAGACGGTGAAACGACAATGTGACGCCGACAGAATGACGATAGTTGGATTTTGATGGTACAATGATTACGATGGAGCGACCGCGATGGCATCCTGACGAAGGTATGACAACGAATGCAGGACGAGACGACCTCTGTATAACCACGATGCAGGCACGATGATGATGAACCGGCACTAGGATAGGGGGATGATGACGAAGGCATGACGAAAATGGCTTGAATATGTCTGTCTAACAAAATTTGTATAGCGAGAATGGAATCGTGGCGACTGCATGACCAGTGTCGGATGGCCGAGTGACAATGATGAACCTACCACGAGGTCGAAGTGACTGTCCGACGATGAGGTTCGCTATGACAAGGGTGGAATGATCACCATTGAATGAGCAGCCATCAGGATAGAATGACGCAGAAGAGTAAAGTCGATTGTAGTAAAGTCGATTGGAGTAAAGGCCTTGTAGCGTTGGCATCGTGAGGCCAATAAAATAATGTTGCTGAAATGATGACAATTAAAAAAATGACAGCATAACGATGATGGCATGATCACATCCAGGTGGCGTTGCTGGAGTGATGGAAACGGTGGCCTGACGAAAACGGGATGAAGTTATTGAAGGGATGATAATGATAAAACGACCGCTTGAAAACAATGACCTGGCTTCAATGGGATGATGGTACTGAAGTGATGGCAATTATAAAAGGACAGCACGACGTCGATAGCATGACCACAATGGGATGACGTTATAGAAATGATCGCAGTGATAAACCAACCACGTGACGACAATGGGACGACGTTAGTGTAGTCATGGTAATGATAAAATAACAGCTTGGCGACAATCGCATGACTACTATTGGATGACGTTACTGAACTGATGGCAAGGATAAAATCAGAGCATGACGACAGTGGCACGACCACAAAAGGATGACATTATTGAAGTGAATGCAATGATGAAATGACAGCGTGACGACGACGGTATGACTACTGCGTGATGATGATGGTAAAGTGAGGACATCTTGAGGAGAGCCGGACGACAAAGCTGAAATAACGATGATGCAACGACCACGATGGCGTCACGACTCCGAAACCAGACCTAATGGCCCACGCTTTTAGACAACTTGAAATAACTGCATCGGAGTGAGCGAGTGAATGAGTGAAAACGTTATTGCATATAAACAAAGTAAGGCACGATGCTTGGGGCCCCTGTTCTAGAGTCCCACTGGCACGAGCGGCTCGCTTGGTTTGGTCCAGAAGAGCCAATTGGCTCTGCTGACCCTAGTCAGCAAGTCTTGCCGCCCACTGCCTATTATTCATTAGTGGAGATTGCTGTAATATGGCGGCTGTCTATTTGCGGAGGCCTCCTGGGACACTCCCATGTGATGTGTTTTAGTGTGGTGTGTCTGTGTACCACTGACACTCGTCAGTGAACCTCATGGGGTGTATTCTATGTAGGTGGTGCGGGTTCGGGCATGCATTCGTCTGAATACGACGCGAGTCCCTCTCCTGTTGGTATCCAGGTTGATTACGTAAAACTGTGAGTATTGATTGGGGTGCCGTTACATTGAGAAACAGGGGTCAAGCCGCTTGGGAGTCCAATAATATGACAGCGGATTAGGTTTGGTGCTCGGCGTCCTGAATGGCAAAGGCGGTAGCTGCAGCATCTACCACTTGTGCCGAGCTCATTTTGAAGGATACCATTGTTATGTTGTTGTTACATGTCGAGGCTATGGGGAAGGTGTCTGCGCTGGTTCGACTGGCATCCGTATATTACACTGCCAGTCCCATGTGAAAACGCTTGTGAAGAATCTTTACACTTGGCATGCGTCGTCCGGGATGGTACTTGGGGAGCATGTCTTTGGGAATTGGGGCCATCGCGATGTGCGATCGAACGTTGTGGTCTATCTGTAAAGTATCCTCTGCGCAATACTAGGGTCTCAGGAAAAAGCTTAACCACGCCAATACTTCCCTGGCCTGAGTTGAAGAACAAAGTCGATCTTTCTGAGCGTATAACGTCGCGACTGCCTACTCGTCGAAACTGTTTTACAGGCACAGTCCCTCGAGTCTATCGGTGCTAGCGCCTTCGGGGAGACTAAGGGCGGCTTCGAAGGCTTTTCTTATTGTGTTTGGCAGTGTAATCTCTAGGTTTGTCAAGGCCTGATACGGAAAGGCGTTTGTGATGCGGCTAACTACGAATGCGTGAACCAGGCTGATGGTCTCTCCCTCAGTTAGGCCGTCTCTGCTTTTTGCCACTCTCCGTATCATTCTGGCCATGTTTCCTCTGACCCCCTTTAGTTTTCAAAGGCTACGGGATGTTCCAGCATTCTCCTGTATTCACATCACCAATATTCTGAGTGCCTCCACTTCACGAATCGGTGGCCCGTCGAGAGTCAGTGATTAGCACCTAGTCCTTTCTTGCGTATTTCGTACGCACCCGAATGAATTCCGATTTTTTGAGTGCGCATGCCATGTCCGCCGCCCTCGCGTGTTCCGCGACTGCATCTATAGCCTTTTGAAGAGTTTCTTGCTTGTCTCGATAGGACCCCTGGTGAGCTCAGAACGCGATGTCATCGGCATATATCGCACATCCGAGATTCTGGTGTTAATCTACCTCCAGGGCTAGCTTTCTCATTCCAACAAAATAGCAGCGGGAGGAGCATAGCTCCGTGAGGGGTGCCTTTGTCAGGACAGTTGAATGTGTCGGACCTCGTGGCGCCTACTCTTAGAGGCCATGCGGTCACTGAGGAAAGAGCGCGCGTAGCTACAAATTGGTGTTCCGCACTACACCGCTACCAATACATTCAGAATAGTGTCGTGGGAGACGCTGTAAAAGTCCTTTTTGATATCCAATCATTACAAATTTGTCGTAGGCCTTTTGCTTGGGTGCAGGACCTCGTGCTTTAGTATTACAAGAACGTCCTGCGCCGATACGTGGGGTAGAAAACCGATCATGTTAGAGGGGAACAAGTTGTTTAGTTCTATGTGTTTCGAGAGCCCGACCTGCACAACAATTTTGAACAGTTTTCCTTCGCATGACGTTAGGAAGATGGGTCGAAGGTTGTTGATGTTACGAGGCTTGCCCGGTTTAGGAATGAGAATAATTTTTTGCTTCCTTCCATTCTTTTGGAGGGACGCCGTCCACTGTCCAGACCATATCATTAAAGAATTTGGTCAAGCTATTTAGCGTGTCCTCACTTAGATTGCAAATCATTGCGTTCGCGATCTGATCTAACCTTCGGGCCGTCTTTTTCCTGAAGGAGTGTGCCGCTACATAAACATCATGAAAGGTTATGGGGGCGTGCAGTTACGGTTGGTCCTGATTTCGCAAACGGGTTTGGTGGATTGCCCGGTTGGAACAGTTCCTACGTATATGTTTAATTTTGTCGGTCGTGTCGGCTTCTCGATCTTCAAACTCGTTTTCCAGCAGCTTGAGTGTGCGATTCGCGACTGTTTTTGGTCCTCCCGGGTCAATCATACTTCGATGAATGCGTCATGTTTTATTTGTAGTCGACGTGCCCCGAAGTGTGTCGCTAAACTGACGACAATTGCTGTTGCTTAACTTTTGTGCCTATTCGTTAGCTTCCTACGCTAGCTGAGCGATCGACATCCTGAGTGTGCGATTAAGATTCTGCCTTTTCCATCTTTTTGTGAGGCCTCTCCGGACTTGCCAGAGATGTAAGAGGTGACTTTGACGCCTCTGTTGTCGTTTTCATTGTTTTCGTGACCCGAGCGTGAATAACTCTGACCAGCTCGGCCCATTCTCCTACGTCTGTTATGCTGCCGATCGTTTTCTGTTCTTCACGAAATTTGGCCGAGTCCGATAGCCTTGCCGTGTCGATAGCTCTTTGAACCCTGGCTGCATCAACCGATATGCTTAAAATATAGTAATCGCTTCCTAGGTTTTCACCTAGGTTCGTCCATCGCGTCTCACTTTCGATGTTGGTAAACGAGAGGTCGGGAGAAGTGTCCTTGGACACGCTGTTAGCGATTCGCATTGGAAGATCTAGTTGGGTTAACTGGAAAATCCGTAGCGCTCTACGACGTCTGCTAACAAGATGCCCTTGGCATTTTCTCTAGTATAGGCCCAGCTTGAGTGTTGTGCATTAAAGTCTCCTAACAATATTAATTTGTCCCTACCTTGAGTGAGTCGCATCGTAGTGGCCACCACGTTTACGATATCCGCCTGTTTTTCCCTGGGAGCAATATAAACGTGGTCAACAATTGTTTTAGGTTGGCGCCTTTTGTGTGGCCAAATCGAGATTATCTGTTGCTGAATAGGTTCCCACAAAAATTATTTACGGTAATCGCGACATTCTTCTTAGCAAAGGTGTCTATTTGAGGGTAATCTGGGTGAGCATAAAACTCGTATCCGTTGAGTTGTTGATTTTATTTTCCAATTTCCCGAATACTGATAACGTCGGGAGGGATTCAGGCCGATTCTATGCAGTGCCTGAAATTAGCCAATTTATTTCGTAGCATACAGCGATTCCATTGCCAGATTTCATTATGTCCGGTCTTTGTGTTTTTGCCATTTTATTCATGGATAACACTGTCGCTATCAGTGTGCTCTATAGCTTTCGGTGTCGTGGTAGGAGTTCCCGGACTTTGACTGACCCTCATTCAAGGGACAACTGCGGCTGTTGCTTCCACACTATGTACCATACGCTTTAGCTAGTGTATCTCTGCGAACGTTAGTTGCATGTTTTGTGCTAACTGTTCCAGCGTTAGCGAATGGGCGCTGGAGGCGGTAATTTGTTGCATTGATGTCTGCGGTGGTGATTTGGAAGTGTAGTCTGCAATTTGTATGGGTTGCTGTGAGGTGCTGTTGTTTACCATGCGCTTAAAAGCTTTAAACTCGGCTCGTAGCTCGGCTAAATCATTACGAAGTATTTTGTTTTCTTTTACTATTGTCTTGTACTTTGGGTCTTGTGTGATTTGTTTATCTTTGCATTCGCAGTGGGCGATGCAACTTGTGCCAAGCTCACCTGATTATATTGAGGGGTGCTGCATGCAAGTAGGGCCCCTGGCAAGTTGCTTCTAGGGGCATCCTTTTTTTTTTGGCTGATGTTTTTGCTGCTGGGGCACCTTGGGTCGGGGTGCCGATCGTCTTCAATGGCCCGGCTGCCCGCAATAAGCTCGGCTCCGCGACGGCGAGCAGGTTCTGGAGCGACTGCAATGATCTAATCCATCACCGGATGGAACTCCAGCTCGGAGTCCACGTCTTCAGTGGTGAACCACCGTAGCAGGGTCTTGGTTGGTTTTTTGGGCCGCGGTCTTGATATCTGCCTGACTGGCTTTAGTCTTTTTGGACATGTGCGGTCACCCGTTGGGTGATCACCCCCACAAATGGCGAATTTGGGGGTACACGCTTGTCCACCGGCAGGCTCACTCCACACGAGCGGCACACCTGTACGTGGGGCTGTGGACATACGTCGGTGCGGTGCCGCACGATGCTACAGAAAAGCTCAATTGTACCGCATTGTGTCAGGGTGTGCAGAGTTTCTCCCTACCGAAGTAATAAGCACACATTGTCACTTGGCTGCTGTAGAAGGTTAGCAAAGCACTTTGTAAGTTGCCCAGCATTCTTGCGTCGATCAACTCCAGTCCCTGCGTTCGGATACGTAGGCTCAATCAGAGCACCACAGAAGGGCTGTGTGCTTCTATCCCGTGGATTACTCCCCGCGTCGTCGCTTCTCCTGCCGTAACATACGCATTTACCAGGTGTGGTCATCCATTGATGTTGAAGGCTTTATTGGCTTGCATGACTTTGGCCGTATCGCGATTAGGGGTGGATAGCCTTGCAATTTCGGAACCGAACTTGATCCTTAGAATAAAATTGTTGTTGGTGGTTCTGTCCTGGCGTGCCTCCATGACGGCTCTTGCCAGGGACTGACTGGTAACATTCTTGAGTGTAAGCCCTTGGTATGGTCTGATGACCCCTTTCAGGTCACTCTTCGGTAGCGGTGGAAGACGCTTGCGTCGTGGGCGCCCGCGATGCGCCATGGGTGTGGATGAGCTGGTAATCGGACCTGATAGCAGCAGGCTTCCTTGCGTGGAGCCTTGCTCGTGAGCGAGATTTTTATTTTTCTTCGTGGAAAGAAGACGCTCCCATCCTGGCTTCTGCTTTCCTTTCGTCGACCACGGTAGCGATTTCCATGTTGTTGCTGATCGTAGCTGCCTTATTGCAGTCGTGGTGGCGTGTTGCATCACCCACTTCAGATGCATTGAAATCCACCTCTTCTTGCAGTCGCGACGTTGTAAAAAGTCGAGGGTTCAATGTCGCAGCCGGAGCTCTTAAGGCCGCAATGCTCGAGTGCGTGCCCGCGCGACGGTGCCGGCGCTGCTCCCCTACTCGAATGTAGGCTTAGCAGCCCGATGCGTTTTGAAGGTGGAAATTGGGCACGCCGAGATATTGTCCAACTGACCTTTAGTTGGTCTCCACAGGTGCCAGACCACTCCTTGGAGATGGCGGTGATTGTTTCGGGCCGGTCCAAGAAGGTGGTCCACCCGAAAAACCAAACATGCGGATCCCTTTGTGGGAGCAGCCGTTTCGAACGGTGTCTTCTTCTTCAACTGCGTCGGAGTGAAAGGAGCGTCTATGGCACCATGACAAGAGTACGATGATGAAGATAGAATGATGAACGCATGATGACAGAATGATAGAGCGACCACGGTGAGCAGACCATGATGGTATCACCATGGCGGTGTGACAACGAATGCATGACCGGTGTATGACTTCGAAGGCGTAACGACGACGGCATGACCAGTGTTGGATTCCAATCATATATTGACGGTACTGCAACGACCACAACGGCATCATGACGACGTGTCCATACCAGATTTAACAAGCTATAAGTATTATTGTGCCAATGGGTCAGGATAGAAGGCGTGACGACGTGGTGCATGACGAGAATAACACATCAGGTAGTTCGATTGACAGCGGAATGACCACAATGACATCACAACTAGGAATACATATCTAGTGGGCCAGGCACTTGGGAACTTGGCCTACTGCGTCGGCGTGTGAGGATAGATAGATAGATAGATAGATAGATAGATAGATAGATAGATAGATAGATAGATAGATAGATAGATAGATAGATAGATAGATAGATAGATAGATAGATAGATAGATAGATAGATAGATAGATAGATAGATGGATAGATATATATATATAGATAGATAGATAGATAGATAGATAGATAGATAGATAGATAGATAGATAGATAGATAGATAGATAGATAGATAGATAGATAGATAGATAGATAGATAGATAGATAGATTGATTGATTGATTGATTGATTGATTGATTGATTGATTGATAGGCAGGCAGGCAGGCAGGCAGGCTCTAAACGGTTGAATAAGGCAAAGCATGCTATTCGTAATAGCAGAAAATTGTTTACGTGCACCACACATATACGAAAATTTTTAACCATTTCATTTGTATATTTTTTGAGCCAGTCCTATTTGTCTCGCACTTTCAGATATATAAAATACCTACCACGATAACGATCAGCATAATCACCGCAAGCTGCTGCCTTTCTTAGTTCTTAATGTAGGATTCTGTTGCGATATTTTTGGTAAAAACAATATAAACCTGCTGCTTTTGCCAGTAGCAGTAAGCAAACTTGTTTCCTAAATGTTCCAGTGAAGCCTCTTGTGGGGTCAAGTGAGCCTGACTTGCGAGAGAAATTTGCCCTTTTAGACGTTACAGAGGATTGCTTGCTTGTGGCATTCGGTTCATGGAGCAGCAGTGAGTATGGTCACATTAACCAAACTGGTAGAGTCTCAAACAGTGTTTTAGATGCTCTATTACATGTAGGTATAACATGTCGTATGTAGCCACCTCGCCAGTATTATACATAGCTTATGTGTATTGGGAACAAATGAAATTTCTCTTTTATCTAAAAAAATGCTGCAGATCAAATGTGCCATGTTGGAATCTTTATACAGCCATGCTTTCTGTAAATGCATAAGGGTGGCTGAAACTTCTGTTTATGCTTATTTAATATGAGTGCAAAGAGAAATCACATGCTTTTTTCATGTAGATGGCGCGCCGTTCCGCAGCCGAGTATAAGCTATTCGGCAGAAAGCACGAACAGCATCAACAGGCATCCACAGTCAACAGGAGAGGCCCAAGGGTGTTCACAAATAACACTTCGCTTTGAAGTATAGACCCCGTGGAACTATTATTTAATTATATATAAATGAATAATACATAACTATACGTTGTGGTATAAAAGTCGTAAAGAGGGATTATTTACCTGAGAAAGGCTGGCTAACGTATTGATAGGAGAATGTATCTCCCTCAAACGCTCCCTTGTCCTCTGCCGGTTAATTGAGCAAGTTGGTTGGTTTGCGTCACTTGTGGTTATTGTCGGTGGCGACTGGCTTGGAGGGAAACGAATGAAAAAAAATTAGGCGTCGTCGCTTCACGTCTCAAGGAGTGCTTGCTATTTTTTGTCATTTTCTGTTATCAACTTGGTATCTTTTGTTAACATAACCATATTTTTTTTTACAATTCAATGTCACTGTAACATCTTTATGAATGGCTATGCCAGCTTCGTTCTTTTTTCTGCGTTTTTGCGTAGGCTCAGCGTATCTTTCTTTCCCATCAACAAGTTAAAAAATTTACAGAGCAATATTATCACAAGAATTCTTCAGTTTACTAGCATTTTGAAGGAGATCCAGTTTCCCCAAATGCAAAATTTGGGCGCATCTCGATTCGGGTTTTCATTTCGTGCCGTAGTGCGGCAAATAATTTGAGACCAAGAAAAAGCGAAAACACTTATTTGCAATGAGATTGGGTGACTTCCTCGTAGGGTGGAGACCTTAGTTCAGGGGCCCATAGGCTCGCGGCACTCCGCGTGGCCGCTGGATCAGCCGTCGCTGCATTTCCGGGTCTGAGCTGGTCAATGCAATCTCCCAGGTGGAAGGTGAAGGTGAATAAATGGGCGAGTAACCTGGAGGGTCTGGGCACTCCCAGGTACAATGATACACTGTGGGCTTTGCTCTACAATTGGGACAGTATGAGGGATATTGTGTGGGGTGGAAGAGGTAAAGATAAAAGAGGCAGGGAAATGAATTAGTTCGAAGCTGTCGCCACGCAACGGCGTCTTCTCGGTTAAGGCAATTATGTGGTGAAGGGGAGTGTCTCCTGGGGTCTTTGTATTATTGTGGAGTTTCAGTGTAGTTCAGTGGTTCTGTCGGTGCGTCCTATGGGTTCGACGGGTCTTCCAATGACGTCCGGTTAGCAAGCTCTCGGGCTACCGCATTAGGGCGCTTATTACCATGCAGAGAGGCGTGTCCAGGTGTCCAGACAATACGCACCCTGTGTAATGCTGTGGGTGTAATGATGTAAGGATGCGGTGTGTGTAGGTTGTCACCCTCCCTTTTGCAAAGTCTTGCAGGCGGTTTCTGAATCAGTGATCACTGTGACGGGTCCATGTGGTGCCGGCCTGGTTGAAGCGTGTACGATGGCTAGGGCGATAGCAGCCTCTTCTGCCGCGCCACTGTCCACAAGGTTGAACGTGGCCGAAGCGCTCAGAATGTCTGTACTATCCAGTACGACTAGACATAGCGCACGTTTCTGTAGGTAGTGGGCCACGTCGGTATATAGAACCGGTGCGTTCGATGTGTCACCGCCAAAGAGTCGAGCCAGGGCTTGTGCTCTTGCCTTTATTCGGCCTTTATGACGGTCAGGGTGCATATACCAGGGGATTGGGGTCACGTGAATTTTGTTGTTAATGCTGAGCGCAAGAAGTGTGCGGTTTTCCTGTTGTGTTTTTTTTTTGTGTTAGGTAACCTAGCCGGGATAGAATGTGGAACCCTGTAAGTATGCTTCTCATGTTAAATGCTCCCAGTCGATTTTCTCCTAGAACTTTGTACTTTCTTACAGGAGTACGAGTATTTAGGTTAACACTTGTCCACTGGAATATGTGCAGAGGTACCGCTTTCTAGGTCAATTACTCAAAGAGCACAATTATCATGAGCAGATGATGATTGCCGTATACGCGCTGTTTTTGGCACATCCCTTTGCTTAAACTGATAAGATATCCTGGCATGAGTGGAAGCCAGGACTATGGTATTTAATTCATGCCAGTTGCTAAAGTTATTTTGCGCGTTCGGCATGCGTGCAGCACCGATCATTCGTACGTGGCTTGTTTGAAGGTTCTGATGTGATTGCGCGTAAGCGCTTTCTCACATACTTTCAGAAATCTCGCGCGCTTTCTCTATACCGTGCAAAACGAATTGCCAACGATTACGATACTCCCTCATGCTAAAATTTAGTGCTGCCTTATACGTGTTTTCACTTCGAAGTATATTGGTTGGTGAGGACAATCTGTCTCGTGTCGCACGTTACAAACACACCGAAGTGTAGTGCGAGTGCGTCACTAATCGAGAGATCACGAGGCGCTTAGCGTGGGGGATGCTTGGGGGCGGATCATGGCAGCCACCTCAGACAGACCTCCGCTCACGCAGCGCTCTGTTTCCATATATGGTATCGGTAGACGCGCTCGTCCCATGTCATTGGTCAAGAGATGACGCCGCGCTACTCTGGCGCCATCTCGTAGCAATTGTCGCTGCAGGAGACGTCTTGCGCGGCAATACACTTTTCTCCTCTCGCTTTCGCCATACCTTCCTCCTCCGTTTTCCGCCTCATCGTTCTACTCCACCCTCCTCATATTCCCTCATCGCGCTCTCGTCGCTATCGCTGCCTTTGAACCCGTGCTGCTTTCCGTGTTCGTTCTTTCATCTTTCGCTGTGCTTGTTGTTTCGGCTACGCCGAGGGACGCCGACGCTCAAGGCAGGAATGGTCGCATAAAGATGCATTATAAAACTTAGGACATTTCTCAATAAGCTCTACGACTTTTTCCCTAAACGCTTCGCTTTCACATAAAAATTTATTAGTTGTTTATATAGTAGGTGTAATTATTTAACCAAAGTTAATGTGGCTCAATGAATCAGGAACAATATTAAGTTGGTTGCATTCTCGTAACTCACGCGTAATCTTTCTTCTTTTTAATTTCGCCCGCCTTATGAAATAGCATGTATGTATGTGTGTGTGTTGTACATGGCAATATAATTTGTATAGCCTAGTGTAAAATTTTAATAATTTTTATTTCTTCACTTTACTACCCTAAAGTCTCTAGTTAGCGTTGCATAAGGAGGTGACTTTCAGGTGATTACGTGAACCTCAATTATGAACAATGTAAACTGAAGAGAAAGATACCAAAAGAAAAAAAAGGAAAAAGAAAAAGAGATTGTTCATTTACACCAAGGTGTCCCGAATATCAGTGCTAAAAAGTTATGCAGGAATGTGCACACTTGTTCACAAGGTTTTTTTTGTCTTTTTCTTCTATTAGATTTGAAGTGTATGTTGTGGGGTTTCGATCCCGAGAAAACCAGACAGACCCGGTGTCACAAAACCGCGAAAGAGATGTCCTGTTCGGATATGGAAGAATTGTGGAAAAAAGGTGGTTCTTGCATTCCCTCTGACATGCCGGAAAGAGGTAAGAAACGATACACACAAAATCAGAGCAAGCGTTCTGAACATCTTTCACTCAGTCTCACTTTGTCATTGTACTTTTCTGCAGGAACATTATTGGTTCACAGAGTTCCTGTAACCTTTTTGACGTAGCTATGTGTAAATATTAAGGGTAATATTTTGACATGAAGTTATTTGCGGCGATGTTTCCTTTGTCAACATCATTATGCCTCTTGCCTACTTGTCTACATCTTGAACAGTTTTTCACTGTTCCCATCGTTCGCCTACCATGACGACAACCCGCTAATTGGAAGCAGAGAAATAAGGGATCTTCATAATTTTTTTCTAATAATGTCATAAACATATTTTCATAAGCACATTGTTTTGTGGGTGCAGACTTATCAGTCGCTTTGGCCTCTGCATGTCTATAACAAGGGATAACAAATTTCGCAAAATTTACTTTTGTACCCCGGAGTATGAGGGATTCGATTTTTTTCGCAAACTGGTGTATAAGAACAAATGTATGATAATAAAGCCACATGGCTAACCTGTTGCAAATGATATACTCAGAGACTGTATTGGAAAAAACTCTTGGATGTCAATAAGATGTAAATAAAAAAAAGCAACGTCTAAATTTACAAAAAGACGTTCGCCGACGATGACGTTACTTCGCAATGCAAACTTTGCGCGCAGCTCGATGCGTATTTTCAATTCGCGATATATTGGCTGGCGTGCCCAATCTCTCTTGCGCAGATGTTGAAAAGGGAGTCAAGTGTGGTGCAACTTTCTCGGTAATGTGAGGATCGGCAGAGCAAGCGCGTTGGCGACGCGTGGGTGCGACTCACAACAGACGACGTGCGCTACTCTGGCGCCCTCTCGTAGCCGTCATCGCTGCACTACACTCAACTTTTCGCCACAACCTCCTATTTCGCTTTGCCCTCGCGTCTGTCATCTCCGGCTACGCTCTGCGTACGCTTGCATCTTTCCCTCTGCTCGTTCGCTCGATAGCACCGGCACCGGCGCTCGCTGAAAGAACGGGCGTGGAAAGCTTCGCTCTAAAATTGCCCGTTTCGCCTGAGGAATGCAGTAGTGACATCAACATTAGTGGTAACCGTAGAGCTTGGACTTATCGGAATGTGTTCCAACTATTAGCGGCATCAACAATCTGCCATGATGCAGCACGCAAGGTCACTTTTCCAAGCAGAATAAACAACGCGCTGGCAGCTACCACGAATCGCAGAAAGCTGACGCAATCATGAACGCCTTCGGTGGAGTTTGCGAAGTCCCATTATGATGGCGTACGAGAAGACATCGATGACACACCGCCGGCGTTTTGCAGCGCCCATTTAAATATCAGATAAGGTCACCTTATCATTTACCGTCCAATCCACTGAACACAAAGTAGACAAATATCAGTTCAGTATGCTCGTTATATCATGCTGTATTCATGGTGCGCCTTTTGATATAGAACTAATGATGATGATAACAATAATAAAATAGTCTCTTCATCACAGTTTTTTATCTAGGCTGTAAATTTTTTTTATTGCGATAAAGACTTCTCGTTAAGGCATAATTCGTGATGCGTATATGTGTATTAGATGTGTGCTGTGAGGCCTGTGTTGTGTATGAATTGAAGCAGTGTTTTGTGGAATCTGTTGTCATGTATCCAGCGGTCATAGCTGCTTGTCACACTGTAGCGGAGGCCGGCTTGCAGTAGGAGACGCGAGCGCTCCGATTTTATACCAGTACGTGTCCATATTAGGTGGTATGCATCTGCTTCCATCACAGGAACGGAGCAGTATGAACACGTAGCACCCAGTGGTAAATGCGACCAGTTCCACCTTGCGATAAGCCGGTGTAAGGGCCACCCCGGCCTGAAGCCTCCTAAGCACAACTTCCTCCGCCCTAGTAAGGTGAAGGGGGAGGGAGCAGACACACGGTGGGGTAAGAGCGCGTGTGTCCCGCCGGAGAAAGTTTTTATGGGCTCGGAGCGAGTTAAGGGATTGAGGTGGGAGGGAAATAGGCGGAAGATTAGGATTAGGAGGGCAGTGTGCCTGCTGGTCAGCAGAAATGTTGTGAGGGTTCGCTGAATGACCTTGAATCCAGTGTACCTTGACGCAGGTAGCTGTTTCACTATTCATCGTGCGTATTGTCTCGCAAATTTCCATCGCCTTATCAACCTTCTTGAGTTCCTGAATAGCCGCTAAAGAATCAGTGAAGATATCTAGTTGCTTGATGGTAGGTAGCTTAGATGTCGCATCTTGCACAGCGTCGTGGATGGCTTGAAGTTCCATTACAAGAGCGCTGGCTTCCGTAGATAAATAGCGCTGGTGGCCGCTGATGAAATTATGCGTAGTACTCAGGAATGATGTCCTTTCGCCGTCTGGGAGAATGGCAGCATCCGTATAGACTTTGAAGGTGTTAGCGCATGATGCATCGACGATATTGTATTCGTCAATAATACATGTTGTATCGCTGCGTCGTAACTTCGTTGGCTTATTAGTTGTGATGCTGGTGAATTCCCAGGGAGGCATTGGATAGGGCTGATTGTCAATCCGAGAGCCGCGGTGAAAATGAGCATGCAACGCAGCAACAGCCGGAATAAGTTGCTTTTTTATTTCACGTGCTTTTTCACGTTGCAAAATTAGCTCTGCAATTGTGTTGAGCTGGGCATGTTCCTGTAAGGTTGGTGTCGGAGTTATGCGGGGCAGTGCTGTGATTGTGCGCATAGCATCGCGTTTAATCGTCTCCAACTGTGCCAGCTGTGCCAAAGTGAGCCGTTGAAATTGTGCCTGATATAAAATTCGTGGCTGCAAGACTGCACGCACCAACCGTCGAGCTACGTCAGTACGAGCTCCATCTGCTTTTTCTGCAGTGCGACGAATAAGGTGAAGTGTTTTTGTCGAACTCTGTCTGGTTTTATGGAGCCGTGTCCACCACTGACGGAGTGGTGAATATCGAGACCCAGTATGCGGACCTCAGAAGCCTCATGGATCCTCACTGCGCCGAGTCTAAATGTAAAGGGGTGCTGCGTGATTCTCGTGCGTCCTTTCTTGTTGGCCACCACAACATAGCTTGATTTTTGGGCGGAAATGTCCAACCCTGCTTTCCGAGCGTACTTGTTCAGCACATCAAGGGCTTCTTGAAGCTTTTGAGTTTGTCTAGATATATTTTTATGCACGGACCACAAAGTGACGTCATCTGCATAGATTAAGAACCTCACGTCTGGAATCCGATGTAGTTGCCAGGCTAGATGTATTAGAGCAACGTTGAAGAGAAGAGGAGCCAAAACCGAACCTTGTGGGACTCCTCTGTTCGATGTGAAGTATCCTTCTTGCCTTCCATCTACTCTAGTCGCAAATGTGCGATTCTGAAGGAATGAGTAGATGAATCTTATCACCCGCGATGGAACTCCCAGGTCGATGAGGTTGGCTATAATGATTTCATGGTCTATATTGTCATAAGCTTTTGTTATGTCGGTTGCTACTACCGTGCGCACAGCGTGACTGTGTGGTGAAACCTGTAAAACATCGTCTGATTAGATAGAAAGTCCGTCTTCAGTTCGCGAGTAAGAACGGAATCTAATTTGTGCAGGATGATATTTATCGTGGTGTTCAAGCCACCAGGAAACTCGTGTGGCCAGCATCTTTTCAGCGAGCTTGCAGACAGTTGAGGTTAGTGAAATTGGGCGTAAGGACTGCAGGCTATTTGGAGACTTTCCTGGTTTCGTAATCGCGACAACAATTGAATGCTTCCAATCAGGTGGAACGTTTCCAGTCTCCCATACTTTATTAATAGCCTGAAGAAGTGCGTCGAGAGCTGCTCCTTCCATGTTCTTGAAAACCTCATAAGGAATACCATCGGGACCAGGTGTTGTTCGTTGCTTCGAAGTTTCAATCGCCGCTATTAATTCGGCCATGCAGAAAGTGCTGGATATTTCGGATTTGGAAGTTGTGTCAGACTCATCAATTTCGGGGCATTTTATAGGTGATGCTTGATCGTATTTCGGGAAAAACGCTCTAGCAGCGTGTGCTGCAAATTGACGTGGCGAACTCTGCATCGCTAACCTAACGCTCGCTGCAGGGTCAGGTTGCTCATTACCGCGTTCCATTGACCGGAACGCACGCCAAAGTGCTGTTTTCAATGCCCGATCCAAGATTCTCGCACCACTCATACCATCGTCGTCGAGAAAGTTGCGTTTCGTTCCGACGCGCCTTCGCCGCTGTATGGTTAGCACGTGCACGGCTACCTGGTGCATCGGGATTCCTCAACGCATACAATTCTGCCTGACGTCACTTTACCCAAAGTTGCAAAAGGGTGAGGTCCGGTTGAGGTTGTTCCTCGTCAACTGTGGTCACAGTGGTATTCCTCCGTAGCAGGTTTTGCAAAGCGGGAAGAATTTCTGAGGGCTCTGAGGGTACTTTATCAATTGATGATTCCTGAAACTTATCCCAATGCGTGACTGTTACTCGTCGTCGAATTTTTTTTATGCACGTTCTGTGCAAACCAATCATTATTGGCATATGATCACTGCCCCATGTATCTGGTTCCACCCGCCACTGCGGCATTCCAGGACCCAACCACCACGTGAGGTCTGGAGCGTTTGTTCTAGATACTGCGGGTACAGCACAGGTAGCCACAGCGTGATGGTTCAGCAGTGTAAAAGTGGCATCGCTCATGATGTTTTTAACTTGACATCCTCTTCGAGAGTTGTACTTGTACCCCCATTCTGTATGTGGGGCATTGAAGTCTCCACCCACGAGAATAGAAATTCCCGGGTACGTAGACCGGAGATGGGCTATCCACCCCAAGTTAAAACGTGTGCGCTGCGGTGCGGCGTAGAATGACTTTAGAATGACAGGAGTCTTCACTGGTCGTGTCAGGACCCCAACAACTTCTTAATTACCACTAAACCATGGCTCCAGATTAATCACTGTGTGAGCAATATGCGATGATATATAAACTGCAGCTTTTCCCGGAGCTGAAGCCATTGTAGTAGCACGTCTATCTCTAATAGATGGGTTATGATACCCATTAAAATTAGACAGGGAGCATAGCTTATTGTGCTCTTGAATAAGCAGTGCCCATACATGCAGCTTATTGTATTCAAGCTTGGTTTTAATTTCTCCTTACTTGGAGCTTAGGCCCCGACAATTCCACTGTAGAATTCCACCCTTTGACAGCTGCTGCAGAGAATTAGCCATCATGCAGGCAATTCTGAATGAGCAACGATAGTTGAGCAAGTTGATCTAAAACTGCTGTCTAAACAAATTGGTTGACCTGTGGTGCCGGACGGGATCCAGGCGTAACGGTGACATTCGCAGTGGTAGATGCATCACGTGTTGGCCCTATTTTCTGACGACGCAGAATTACCTATTCTTTATGTTTGCGTAGTCGCTTAATCTCTCTGGCCAGTGCGTCTATCGGAGCGTTAATGTCATCATGGTCATCATCCAACTGATACAGAGGTTCCGGTAATTTCTGTTTCTTTGTCTGCGACTGCTTGCCACGTTTAAGAACAGAAGAATACAGTTGTGTTTCTGGGGCTTTTTCTTCTTCTGCCAAGAGCATCTCTGGCTCTTCTGCAAGAACCTCATAACGATTGTGTGTTGTTACTACAGTCGTTTTTGGTATAGCCTTTCGTATCCGTATTGTGGCCTTCTGTTTAGTCGGACAATTTATGCTTGTCATATCGTGCTCATCAGATTTACATAAGCCACATCGATATCGTGGTTGGCCTTCTGGTGTGAGCTTTTCTGGATCAATAGTACGCTGTTGGCAAAATGCCTGCATGTGTCCACGTTGAAAGCAGCGATAGCAGAATATTGCCCGAGGGAGGTAGGGTTTAGGTCGAAATATGCAACCATAGTAATAAAACCGTTCTGGGGTACATTGAGGGCCCTGTGCCGTCACTAAGCATGTACGGCGTTTGCCTATGAATTCAGCTGCGAGCACCCTGTGTGTCGTGGAGGTCAATTCGCAACATATTATCTCAGCGGTGTCTTCCGGATCAATGCCATAGACAACACACCTCTGTATATTATGGCCCGATGCAAAGTAGCACTGCACAGGTAGGTGTTGATCTTCTGACAGCGGGATAGATGTTAAAGTGCACATTTTCTGCACATCACTGAGAGATGCCAAGTGCACAGTGATCGAGTTGGTACATGTATATGCTGCGAACCCTTTGTATCCAGTGGTTTCAAGAGATTGGTCGATGACTCTTTGGACACATTTTGTGGCTACTGAAGTTATGTCGTAGCATGAAAGGGAGCGTATATGAACTAGGTATGATTGAGAAGGGGTGGGCGTTGGGTAAGACTGAGAGGGAGCGGGCGTAGGGGAGGCTGTGGAGGAATTGTCTGGGGTGGCCCTTACCTTTTTTGCCGGTTGCTCCGACGCGATGGCATCTTGTTGAAGCACGTTGATAGAGGGACCTTGCTTGGCTGCATTCGTCGAACCGCCAGAGGGCTTCACGTCCATAAGGTCACCAGTGTCCGTCAGCACGATTGCGGATAGGTTCACATTCACATCGCGAAGTGGACTGTCCTTCGGTGTTGCATTTTGGGTACTCGAGCTATCGGTTGCACACTTCCGCTGCATAGTTGGCATGGATGTTGTCACGCGCAGCAGTCCAGTGGAAGGTACGGATGAGGAGCTCACATCTGGCACAGACGCTTCTTCTTCGTCGGGCGAGCGCGGCGGTGCGGCCACACTAGGCCTAAGCGCCAACCGTGCTTGTTTTGAGTCTATCAGACGCTCTATCAGCAGTCTATCAGCGGGATCAGTAGGACAAGGCAAAGAAGAATCCTCACCAGAGTCCACAGGTCCCCAGAGGCTTCCGATGAGCTTCGTATCCGGATAAGGGCGAGATTTTCTTTGCTGTCGAGCAATTTCCAAGGAAGCCAAGGAAACCACGTCTGCGTGGAAACGTCGTCGTCTTCCTCCTGTATCTGTGTAAGCTTATATTAGACAATTATATCTGCGTTGAATAACTAACTTGTACAACATGTACTAAGAACGCATAGAGCAGGTACAAATACATTATTGTTGCAAGCACTACCAAATCTTAAGAGCAAAATTATAATTAAATTCGTGCACACCATTACCTGCAATACGCGTAGGTAATATATACTGGTCCGTAATACAGTTTCATAACATTGCATGATTTGCGACTGCACCTTGAAAGCATACATATACGGTATATATTGGACATTAACATGCTATATCAAACGACAACAATGCTATCTGAAAAAAAAATGTTCATCTATTTCTTTAAAGCTTTCGTACGCTGACATTGACGAAAGACCGATACGTAAAATACGTACCTGAAAACAGAGCAGCGTAGTCGTTTACATGTGAGTTAAAAGTACTCAAGATTGTTATTGTAGGGTAAATAAATTATGGCATTTGTTTACTTCTACATTCTGAGGTAATTAAAACAGAACGAGAACTGCTCACTATTCACACCACGCACTTTAGATGTTTTTCTTATAGGAGAGTGATTGTTTGAATTAAAGTTTAATATTTTTCTTATCAAAACTGATATTCAAAACCAGTGAAAACTGATATTCAACCATTTTAACAGAGAATATGCCTGAAGACCCGAAAAGGTCAAGTGAAGACAGCCCTCCGGTGACGAGATTTAGGAGTAACGTATCCGCCTCCGACGTTGTAGAGGTACGTATTGGTCGAACGGGCAGGTAAAATGATTTCGCAAATAAACAAGTAGAAGAAACATAGATACTGCTTTCCTAAGGAAACTAGTGAACGCTATCTAGGGTGACTCAACCATAAAGCTGATGCAAACGAATTATGCAGCTTCCGAAAAAGCTAACATGCTCCGAAGATGGCGGCGTGCGGCAACCCTGGCTGCAAGTGTTTAGGTGAAGGATAACTTAGGCCGAATCAAAAATAAAGAAACTGTCTTAGTGCGAGATATGCTTGAGCAGTCATTCCACTTTTGTTTTCCTAGAATTACGGCCAATATATAAATCCGAATCACGTACTTCTAATTGAATGAACGAAAATAGTATGCGCAAGATAGTAACAACACTATGCTGTTTGGGAAACATAATTATGGAACTCACGACGCTGTACGAGACAGTACAGGGGCGAGCTGCGCTGCGTTTTTGCGAGTATTGTTCTGCTTTCATTGCTACGGTCTGTTGGAGGAGCAAAGCAGTGTGCGAGATAAGGCGAAATTTCAAGTGGGCTGGGCACGAGGGCTAGAATAACATACACAAAGAGATTTGACCAAATACGGAACAAAACCTCTCTTATAACTGAGGTTGAAAAGCACGAAAAAGTCGAGGACACAAGGAAAGAAACACCACAGACAAGCGCTGACTGCCACCCCCATATTTGAAAAGACAAAATTCATAGGGAAAGGAAAAGGTAAGAGGGAAAGAAAAAAATAGTAGAGGCTTTTCACATTAGAAAGGAAGCAGATAAATGTCTCAGCACTCCCTCTCTTGCCTTGTCGGGAAAAGAAATAACATTTTTGGAAGATAGATTAAAACGTTGCAGATTTGCTGATGTTCTTGCGACTGGTGTGCGCATGCCTATGCTGAAAAATGTATGAATGTCCGGCGAATTTCAAATAAACTTCCAGCTGGCAGTCAGCGCTTGTTAGTGGTATCTGTTTCCTTGTGTCATCGTCTTTTTCGCGCTGTTTAACCTCAATTCTAAGTATGAACCAGCTAGCCCTGATCAAGATCTTACTAAAACCACTCTGTTCAAGTGAGCAACGAGATTCATCACAATGACCAAAAGAATATGTCGACAAAGTTCTGCACTGGCCGGATATTTCTAATCGCAGCACTGCTCTGTATGGGTCACTAAGAATAAATATATTGTAACAGACAACTATACATTTCTCGTCTTTAAGGCGCAGCATTACTTCCAGAAATCAGGTACTTTATTTCGCATTCTATCGAACGGAATTTCTTTTTCTGTTTTTCTGGCCGCTCATGGTTTTTGCTTTGCCTTTGTTTTATATACCTTACTGCACTGACAAACGCTTCAGCTGTTTTCTGAGCACGAGGTCGCGGGATCGAATCCCGGCCACGGCGGCCGCATTTCGATGGGGGCGAAATGCGAATACACCCGTGTACTTAGATTTAGGTGCACGTTAAAGAACCCCAGGTGGTCAAAATTTCCGGAGTCCTCCACTACGGCGTGCCTCATAATCAGAAAGTGGTATTGGCACGTAAAACTCCATAATTAAATTTTTTTTTTAAATTTTTTTCAGCTGTTTTGTTCTCCACGATGTCTCCGTTGATTGGCTCAGAACTGTACTTCATTGCAGCTTCGGATGTTATTATAAATAAATTTTGGGAGCTGCGCGCTGATGGATGTCATTTATACAGTCTCTCGTGCACTGCTGCGTTTATACACGCTGAGGTGACAACATTAGGCCATACCCTGTCGCACCTGAATTAACTGCATGAAGGATAGCTGTTTACAAGTTAATTAGAGCAAACACAGACACATCGGTATATATATATATATATATATATATATATATATCGCGAGAATATTTCTGTGGATCGAGTGGTTTGTAAGCCTTCTAGATGAAGGGAAAATATATATTTAGCAAAATATGAATGCATGCTGTACCAATACGGATTGACTTCCACTGTTTACAGCGTACACAGAAGGCAAGTAAATTGTGTGGTTAGTCTTAGCAGTTGAAGAAAGAATAGCTCTAAGGAATAAGCCGCATTGTCAAACACCCGCCATCCTGGACACGGCCGAGGTTTGACAGGCTTTGATATAATGATGTCCACGTTTGTCACACCAAAACATCGTCGTAGGCTGAGTCATTTCTGCTTTTCTTTCGGCATCATATTCTGCAATAATGATGCCTGATGACTTCATTTACATTTGATTGGATTGGAGCCAACATTATTTATGCCTGCAGTTGGGCGCTCAAGCGCCCCGACGAGGGCCTACGTCATCCTCGAAGTCACCGTTACTCGGCGCGGGTCTCCGCTCGCCGTTGCCGGCTCACTGGGTCCGTGCCTTTCGAGCACCTCCAGGACCTGCTGGACGGCCCAAAGCTGATCGTCTCGGTCGTAGCTCTTCGCGGCTGCCTCGAGCCGCGGTGGGAGCGTTCTTGATTTTGCTTCCTCTGAATATTCACCGCAGTCCCACAAGATGGGCGTGTAGTCTGCGGCCTCCCTCCGGCAGACTCTGCACATATCTGTCGGATATATCTCGGGGTACATGTGATTCATCAGTCTCTGGCTCGGTAGTGATACGGTCTGGAGATGTCTCCGTACTACCGCCTCCGCTCGACTCAGTCTCGGGTGCGGGGGTGGGAGAGTCCTACGAGCCAGGCGGTAGGCCTTCGTGATTTCTTTGTAATCCGTCATGCGGTCCTTGATTCCGAACCACGTCGGACGGACGGTCGCCGGGGCGCGGTTGGTTAGCGCACGCGCCGCTGCGTGTGCCGTCTCATTATGGTTATCATTGCGTTCCGACGCGTCGCCCGCGCGCGTCGGGAACCACTTGAGTCGTACTTTTCGTTCTTCTAGTTTGACCGCTCGCACTACGCGCTCAGCCTCCCTGCAGATTTGGCCTTTGGAGAAGTTTCGCACCGCCTGTCTTGAGTCACTCAGCACCGTGTGGCAGTCTGCGTCGGCGATGGCCAGGGCGATGGCTACCTCCTCCGCTTGTTCCGCTCCGGCGCTTCTCACGTTCGCTGCCATCCTCGTGGCACCGGTTGACGCCTCTATGACGACCGCTGCGAAGGCGTTCCGTTGGTATTCGGCCGCGTCCACGTACCGCGCGTGTTCGTCGTTGGCATGCTGGTCGATGAGCCCCCAATTTATGCGCACGCTTATGAAACACATATATTTTAGTAAGATCAGCTCAGTTTACTGAATGATGGTGTAATCTGTATTAACTACCAGGAATGCTAATTAAAATGAAAGTTTCGGCACTCTCCTGAAAGAATAATGTGCGTTGGTCTATGTCTATCAGCTACAAGAACGCAGCTAATGTATCAGGCAAAGTAACGTTTCACAATCACATTTTAAGTTCCCAGAGTAAGTTTGTTTTGCAGGAAGAGCCGATGAAATGTAGTCTACAAGACGTGTTCTGCGCATGGTCCCCTCTCTATTTGTTAGGTCGCTAAAAGAACCACTTGAGAATACATGTACCGTTCTTCATTCCCGTAATGTCTTGTTGGATGTCCTGCGTAACCACGTGCGCAAGGCGCACCTCCGCAACGAGCGTAATCTGACGCAGAGCCGTCGACCGAGGCACTAACCTCTACAACGTTCTTCGTGTCGTAGCCACTGTACCCTAAATTGTGCCTTGGGCACACAGCTTTCTTTGTGGGCACTGGTTGCAAATATACTATCGTATCAGCGTGCAATACGCTAGCTAGTTGACGAAATTAACATGCTGGTTAACGTAGCATTCCATCTGGAAAAAACTCAAAGGTTACGGTTCGAAACGCAAAAAGGAAAGATTGAGAAGGGAGCAGCGCGAGCGGACATTCTGACATTTTTTCGGCAAGCCCCAAGGACGTGCTCTGAGATAACGCGAACGACATGGACTTTACCGTCATTGCGAACAAGGCTTTTGCCACCCACACTGGCACCTTCACGCAAAAGAGACACCACCTCGGATCTCTGCTTCGCCAAGAGCATTGCTGACGCCCGCTGGTCTCGATAGCGATCACTTCCTACTGGCCGTACACTTCCCAACCGTCGGCAGGAAGACGAAGTCGTACACGTGGGTCGATTAGGACCTCTTTAGTAAGCCTCGCGTAGAACGACTCCCTCATGACGACGCCCCAAAGCTTGAGCCGTGGACGGCTCAGCTCAAAGCGGAAGTCGCTCGTGGCATTAAAACAATAAGTACGGACCAGCCCACCGACAAGAGGAGCAGCCATCTGGCCATCTGGCGCACCTGCTCGAGGTCAAACAGTTCCTCCTGGCCCGCTATAAAGGCCAGCCCCTCAATCGCAGGCTGTAAACGCATATACGAGATAAAAAGAGCATAGCGGATCACTGAAACACCATTTTCAAGCAGCAGTGGACTGAGATCTGTAACTCGATCGTCGGGCAGGTCAGTATAGGTAAGACGTGGGACCTCCTTAAGCATCTGCTCAACGACACCAACACCCTACTTACTAGTGCTATTCGCTCATGAAGATAATTCATCAAGCCAAACGGTCTGCACCACCGGAAGGCATCACCAATATCCTCATACAGAAATATTTACAACTTTTTATGGGTTCGTTGACTCCTCATACCGAATACACGATACCGGTCTTCCACACCGACTTTTCTGCCGAAGAGGTACGCGGTGCTATCCACAAAAAAACGGCCACTCCGCCCCAGGTCCCTATGGTATCACTAACAAGCTCCTGCGCAACCTGGATGACGCCTCCGTCATTTACCTCACTAACACCTGCAACAAAATGTGGAAGAAAGGTAAACTACCCGACGCCAGGAAACTCGACCATGTGATCTTCATTCCCAAACCGTGAAAGGCGGCTAGCCTAGATCACCTCCTCACTATCTCGCTCGCGTTGTGCACGGGTAAGATGGCCGAACCCGTCATTCTCAACAGGATCACTCGACACCTCGATCGACACCTCGACACGCCACATGATTGGCTTCCGACCCGAGTTATCTACACAAAATGCTATGTTACTCCTAACTCACCAGATTCTTGACGGTTGAAACACTCGGGACACCCATGCCATACTGGACCTCCATTTGAAAAAGGCATTTGATACCATCGCGCATTCGTCCACCCTGAAGGCGATCACAAACCTTGGCTCACGCGTCGGTTTTATGAGATTGTCCGCTCCTTCCATACCCGGAGCATGGCCGTCCTACGCACACGAGACCTTGTGCCGGAAGCATTCTAGCTCGAACAGCGGCACACCAACCAGGGATCAGTCCTTTCGCCGACACGCTTCAATCTCATGATGATCGGTCGCTCCAAACGACTCTCGAAGATCGACGGGTTCCGCAGGATCGGATGGCTTCATATAATCCACCCTGCAGGAGACGGTCGAAACCTCGGAGTCCTCCTTAGAACAGACTGGTCTCTAGTGCTCAGTTACCAAGTCGGACCTGTTGCCGTACTTGGGCAAACGTCGGGGCGCCAAACACAGAGGGTGAAAACCCCGGCCGAGCGCAACATCACACTCCGAAGCAGGAACGGCTGTACCGTCCTCAAGGTAGACTCCATCACGGTCCTCCGACAAATTCATGGAGTCCCGCAGAAGCAACACCCAACCGGTGCATAAGCTCAGGACCTAGACGGAGAATGCCATTCCACTCGAACGCAGAGTGGCTAACTGTCACCACTGCCTCAAAGACAGCCTGTTACGTCTCGTGCACGCATTTGTTCTCTGCCAGTTTATATATGTCGCTGCCATGCACAACCGGCTACGCACTGAGCGCAATAATCGCAAAGTCCTCATTCAAAAGATAGTGAAACGTGCCCTAGGCCTTCCGACCAACAATTCCACAAATAAATTGCTCGAGCTCGGCGTGCACCACACGCTAGAAGAGATCGCCGAGGTTCATGAGTGAACGCAGGCGATCCTGCTCACGACCACCAAGGCGGGCCGCCACCTTCTGCGCGAGCTCGGCTTCTTCTCATCGACTACCAGGGATTGACCGAAGTTGGTGCCGGTTCCCCGAATCATGCGAGGCTTCATCACCGTCACTGCTACTCCGCAAAGCAATAGAGGTAGGCTCCTTGCCCGGGCAACCGCCCTTCTCCAGCGCATAGTCATGAAAGCGTACGACATCACGTTCATGGACGCCGCCGCCTACAGAAAAAACGAGGCTGTCGTGGTCTCATCTATGCAGGGGACTATTAACTCCGCTACGGTCCTCACCGAAGACCCAGAGGTGGCATAGTGAGTAGCCAAAGACCTGTCGGTGCTCGACGACAAACGGGACGTGATTTGTAACTACTCTAAACCTGCCATCGAAACCTTCGAACAGGGCGTCGTCTCCGACCACGCGTTACGCATCTTACATAGCGCGGATCTGAGCGCCATATAGCACCACACTGTCATCTGGTTCACTGCCCATCTCGGTCGGGTGCCGGTCGCCCCACGCAACCTCAACGAGATTGCCCACCGCGCAGCGTGCGCGCTTACCGACCATGTCACCGGGCAACCCCTTCTTATCAAGCTAGAAGACAATCGGGACGCGTTGATTACCTACAGCGAAATTACATAACTCTTTTACCTGGGGCGCCGAGTCCTTCCGCTACGACACCCCAAACTTAGCAGGCCGCAGGCGCTAAAACTACGCTTACTACAGATGCACATGCACCCAAACCGTGCCAAATTACGTTTTCTATCCCGACGCGTACTTCAGCGGTACATGCACCTCATGCGGAGATACGGCGACACACATGCTCTGGAAGTGTATAAAGGCTCTTCCCGACTCTACCTCGGACAAGTGGAAGAAGTCCCTCAGAAGCTCACTACTCGCCAACCAACAATGGGCCGCCCAGGAGACCCGCGAAGTGGCCTCCAGGTACTCGGTGTCGGTGGCTACGTGGGAGACGCCTGCTACGCACTATTATGCGCGTCGTGCAGGGCCACAGTAAAATTTCGCAGTCCAGTCCAGTGATTGCCACTTAGCTTCTCGAGTCTGTGCATGAGTACGTTTATCCAGGTCAATTACTTACAAGGGACCCTGATCATAAGAAGGAAATGAAAAGAAAAATTCTAATGGGTTGGAGCGCATACAGTAGGCATTTACCACATTCTTACAGAAAGTTATTCAGTGGTTTAAATGAAAGGTATAGAATTGCTGTATTCGACTGGTGTTAACATACGGGGAAGAAACTCGAGGTCGACAAAGAAGCTCGAGGAGCAGTTAAGGACTGCGCAAAGAGCGACGGAAGGAAAAATGCTAGGTGGAAGGGGCAAGATTTGCGCCAAAACTTTTCATCTGCACCATCGCCAATGAAACTAACCCCCTACAAAACATTAGTTCGATCCATACTAGAATACGCATGCGCCATTTGGGACCCGGCTAACATAAAACTCATCAACAGCATAAAAGCCATTCAAAATCGTGCAGCGCGTTTCATGTTATCAAACTACTCCCAATATGCCAGCGTTAACTCATTGAAACGAACACTTAACTTGCCAGAACTTTCTTTCCGCGCGTAGATGCTTCCGCCTTTCGCTCTTCCATAAAAGCTTTCACCACAACCCTTTGTTGAAAGGAAAGCTTATTACCCAACCGTCCTACATATCATCTTGGTCTGACCCCAGTTTCAAAGTGGGTGTGCCATCGTCACGTACGAAAGTTTGTAGTAATACGTTCATCCCTAGCACAAGCAAAGACTGGAACCACCTTTCCGCCACTGTTGCAGCCATCCTGGATACCGACACCTTCAAAACCACCATTCATAAAACGCCACGTTAAATGTCTTTGTACCTCACACAATTTTTTTTGGTATGGTCATCCACTGCTTTCTGTAATGCTTTCAGGAATTGAAAATATTTTAAATAAATATATCAGTAAATCGGGAAGAGAGCACTGTGGCTCAGAGAGAAAACGCCGTTAGCCAGTATTGCATTGGACATTAAGAGAAAAAATGCAACTGG